>NC_141699.1:267304133-267904133 GCF_964263255.1 Lissotriton vulgaris | reverse complement strand
CTTGTGTGATGTTCTTGTAGGCACTTGGTCCAAGCCCGCCACAGGTCCGCCAACTTTTCTGCCGATGTCCAGGCCACTCTCCTGGACATGCCGTTTGATGGCTGTCGTCTCTTTGGCGACAAGGCAGACCATGCGCTTGTGCGATTTAAGGACTCCAGGGCTACGGCCAAGTCCTTGGGCCTCTCGGCCCCACGCCAGCAAACTGGTGCCTTTCGCTCCTTTCGTGGCCACAGAAGGGGCACCCCCACACGTGCTGCCAGCCACGCGCCTCAGAATGTTCAACCGCGGTACAAAAGGGGGTGGTGATCGACAGAGCATCTGAATCAATCAAATACTCACACCCAGTCAAAATATCTTGGTTTAATCCATCACCGTTCTTTAGCCCACTCTGCCACCCCAGTTCAGATGCAGAATGTTCAACAGCTCGATGGCGGCTGTGGAAACAGCCGTGGCGGCGGTCGGGGACAACGGCGCGGCCAGTCAAAAGCCTTCCCCCGCTGCACCTGCCTCAAAACCCTCCTAGGCCCTTGTGACGCCAGTGGGAGGCAGGGTTCGCCATCACCTCTTACACTGGCGCACCGTCACGTCGGACAGGTGGATGCTGCAAATCGTCCAAAGGAGCTACTCCCTCCCCTTCTAGGCGACCCCTCCAGCCATGCCACCGCAATTCCACCGCGTGTTGGGGGATCACTTGCAGGAAGTCACGGCCCTCTTGGCCAAGGGGGCCATCGAGCGCGTTCCTCGGCCAGAAGTAGGGTGTGGTTGTTACTCCCACTACTTTCTGGTACCCAAGAAGGGCAAAGGGGGCCTACGCCCTATCTTGGACCTACGGAACGTCAACGGCTTCCTCCAGAAGGAGAAGTTCAAGATGCTGACTCTGGTCTTAGCTGCCCTGGACCCAGGAGACTGTATGGTAGCGTTGGACTTGGAGGACGCTTATTTTCACATCCCCGTCCTGCCGGCCCACCGGCGTTACCTCAGGTTCACGGTAGGCCACGAGCACTTTCAATTTACCGTGCTCCCCTTAGGCCTTACCAGCGCCCCACGGGTGTTCACCAAAGTGATGCCGGTGGTCGCAGCCCATCTGCGCAGGTTAGGGGTTTCAGTCTTCCCCTACCTCGATGACTGGTTGTTGAAGGCGGGCTCGCCCCAGACAGTCGTCAGCCACCTCCAGACTACGGCCGATCTCCTGCATCTGCTGGGGTTGTCCATCAACATGCCAAAGTCACACCTGTGTCCTTCTCAGAAGCTCCTGTTCATCGGAGCGGTTCTGGACTCGGCGCAATTTCGGGTTTATCCACCGAAAAGCGTGTTCGGGATATTCAGGCTCTGATTCCGATCTTTCAGCCTTTATCCCGGGTCTCGGTCAGGTTGACGCTGTGGCTTCTGGGGCTGATGGTCTCCTGCATCCTTCTGGTGCATCACACCTGATGGCGGATGCAGGCTCTGCAGTGGGACCTGAAGTTTCAGTGGGCCCAGCATCATGCAACTTCTCCGACCAGGTCTTGATCTCAGAGGGCACTGCAAGACAGTTGCAGTGGTGGCTCACAGACCGCGATTGGGTCAGTGGCAGATCCCTCTCCCTACTCCACCCGGAGCACGTAGTTGTGACGGACGCGTCCCTCCTGGGTTGGGGGGGCCACATGGGAGAGGCAGAGATCAGAGGTCTCTGGTCTCAGGCGGAGTCCCAGCTCCACATCAACCTTCTGGAGCTGCGGGCGATCAGACTTGCACTGAAGGCATTCCTCCCCTCTGTCCGGGGGAGTGTAGTGCAGGTGTTCACGGACAAAAACACTGCCATGTGGTACTGCAACAAACAGGGCGGGGTGGGGTCGTGGACCCTATGCCAGGAGGCTCTGCGCTTCTGGCAATGGCTGGAACATCAGGGTGTGACCCTGGTGGTTTAACACCTGGCAGGTTCCCTGAACGACAGGGCGGACGAACTCAGCCATCGGTGCATGATGGATCACGAATGGCGTCTGAACTCGGACGTGGCGCAAGGCCTCTTTCAGCAGTGGGGAGAGCCTTGGTTAAATCTATTCGCCACAGAAGAGAACGTGCAATGTCATCAGTTCTGCGCGTTGGAATTTCCAAGGCGGCACTCGCTCGGAGACGCTTTTCGTCGCGAGTGGAGTTGTGGTTTATTGTACGCCTTTCCGCCTATACCACTTCTGCCCAGAGTGCTGAAGAAGATCACGCGCGACCGGGCCCAGGTTATCCTTGTGTCTCCGGACTGGGCACGAAGATACTGGTATCCCGAGCTACTCAGCATGTCAGTCGATCCCCCGATTCGTCTGTCTCTTCGGGAGGACCTTCTGTCGCAGCAGCAGGGGACGGTCCTGCACCCGAACCTGTCCAGTCTCCACCTACAAGCATGGAGATTGAGCGGCGACAGTTGAGGCCATTTGACTTGCCTCCCGAAGTCTGTAATGTCATTCTGGCAGCCTGGCGTCCCTCCACAAAGTCGGTATACGCCTGCAGGTGGAACAGATTTGTGGCATGGTGCACAGCAAAGGCTGTGGATCCACTCTCTGCTCCCCTTTCTGAGGTTCTCCTCTTTCTTCCTTCTCTTGCCCAGCAGGGCTCTGCTCTGGGCATTATCAAGGGCTACCTTTATGCCTTCTTAAGACTGCCTGATCAGCCTTCCTTGTTAAAGTCCCCGATTGTAAATAGGTTTTTGAGGGGCATCACACACATGTTTCCTCCTGTTCCTTTCGTGATGCCCCAGTGGGACTTGAATCTTGTACCTACCTACCTAATGTGTGCTCCCTTTGAGCCGCTCCATAACTGTTCTCTCCGTCTTCTTACCTTGAAGACTGCTTTCCTGGTTGCCATCACCTCTGCCAGGAGAGTGAGTGCGCTCCAGGCTCTTTCTTCTACACCTCCTTTCCTCTCTGTTTATCCGGACAAGGTTGTGTTGCGGACGAGACCCTCTTTCCTGCCCAAGGTTGTCACGGATTTCCACATCGGGCAGTCGATTACCTTGCCCACCTTCTTTCCGCCTCCGCATCCCTCGAAAGAGGAAGAGAGGCTCCATCGTCTGGACCCAAAACGTGCGCTCTCTTACTATCTGGATCACACACGCCAGTTCCGGGTGGATGACCAACTCTTTGTTGGTTACGTGGGCGCTAAGAAGGGAAAGGCGGTGCACAAGCGGACCATCTCGCGGTGGATCATCTTGTGTATCCAGGCGTGTTACTCCTTGGCGAAGAAGGAACCCCCTGTTGGACTACGGGCTCATTCTACCCGGTCCACGGCGACTACTCAAGTATGGAGTGGACGGATGCAACAAATCCGATCCGAACTCTGTGAGACCAAAAAGCGCTTGAGCAGAACAAGCAAAGGAATGGGTAGGAATGCCTTTGAATCATGGGCAGACAACTAAGATAGACCCCAAATTCATCCAGCCATTAGCTAGGGTCCAAGCCCATGCCCCCTCGAAGTGCATGTCATGTTAGAAACAAGAGGTCCCCCAAGCTGTCTGTGGCCAAGACGGCAATAAAAGACCAGGATAGAAATAGTCTAGTATAGTGTGAATATCAAGAGAGATCTGGTGACTAAACAGGCCCTGTGATGTTCCTTCTATCCTGGCTTGAGCGTCAACAAGCAGCTGGCCGCCTTCCTCGAGACGAATGGATCCCTCGACCCCTCACAGTCTGGCTTCCGAGCCAACCACAGCACCGAGACCGCCCTCATCGCTGCCACCGATGACATCCGAGCCCTGCTGGACAACGGAGAAACAGCGGCCCTCATCCTCCTAGACCTCTCTGCGGCGTTCGACACTGTTTGCCACCGCACCCTAGTGCACCGCCTCAGCAACATCGGAATCCAGGAGAAGGCACTGGAGTGGATCATCTCCTTCCTCGCTGGAAGAAAACAGAGAGTCCGCCTACCACCGTTCAGATCTACAGCCACGGAAGTCATCTGCGGCGTTCCTCAGGGCTCCTCGGTCAGCCCCACCCTCAACGCCTACATGAGCCCCCTTGCGGCCATCGCACGCCAACACAACCTCAACATCATCTCCTACGCCGACGACACCCAGCTGATCCTCTCCCTGACCAACGACCCCGCCGCCGCCAGAACCAACCTCCACGAAGGGATGAAAGACGTAGCCGAGTGGATGACGACCAGCCGCCTGAAACTGAACTCAGACAAGACGGAAGTCCTCATCCTGGGCTCCTCGCCCTCCGCCTGGGACGACTCCTGGTGGCCCCCCGCCCTGGGCACCGCACCCAAACCGACAGACCACGCACCCAACCTGGGCTTCATCCTGGACTCCTCCCTCTCCATGACCAGACAAGTCAACGCCGTCTCCTCGTCCTGTTTCAACATCCTGCGCATGCTACGGAAGATCTTCCAGTGGATCCCCACCGAGACCAGGAAGACGGTCACCCAGGCCCTCGTCACCAGCCGACTGGACTACGGCAACGCCCTCTACGCCGGAACCACCGCCAAGCTCCAGAAGAGACTCCAGCGGATCCAGAACGCCTCAACCAGACTCATCCTCGACATCCCCCGACGCAGCCACACCTCCGGACATCTGAGAGACCTGCACTGGCTCCCCGTCAACAAGAGAATCACCTTCCATCTCCTCACCCACGCACACAAAGCCCTACACGACCAAGGCCCGAGCTGCCTCAACAACCGCCTCAACTTCTACGCTCCCAAACGCCACCTCCGATCGACCAATCACGCCCTCGCCGCCATCCCCCGCATCCGAAGAGCGACAACCGGAGGAAGGTCCTTCTCCTACCTGGCTACCAAGACCTGGAACACCCTCCCTCCCGACCTTCGCCTGACCCAAGACCACCTCTCCTTCAGAAAGAAGCTCAAGACCTGGCTGTTCGAGCAGTAGCGCCCCCCCCCCCCCAAGCGCCTTGAGACCCTCCGGGTGAGTAGTGCGCTTTATAAATGATTGATTGATTGATTCATTGATTGATACCACTCCCCTAGGCCGAGGAGTGCCCTTGCAGGATATTTGCCAGGCAGCTACGTGGGCCTCGCTGGCTGCACACGTTTGTAAGACATTATTGCCTGGACAGCCAATTCCGGAGGGATGGCTTCTTTGGCCGTTCTGTCCTCCAGGACTTTCTGGTGTGAATATTGGTTCGCAGACCCACCTCCGGGTTGGTATTGCTGGGGTATCTATTCCAAGGTAAGGAATCTATCACTAACGTGTCTCTTTCAGATGCACAAGTTACTACTTGTATAACGATATATCTGTAAGAGACATTAGTTAGTGATAGATTCCTTACCGACCCACCCATCCTCCCCGTTCTGCGAACCAATATCTAGGGTTAAGGTCATCCCCTTTCAGGGCCCTAGTTTCATGGCACCAGTGTTGGTTCTATCATGGCTCTGCGTATCTGGCGCAGAAAAGCTGTGTATCAGAACTGACGTCAGTGCGCAATGCGCGGCGTCTAAGTACTCCGACGTCATTCCGGCGCTAACGACGCCGACGACGGACGCGGAGCCGTGGACAACGCCTGCCGGCACGCAGGGGTATTGCTACGCAAAATTTTCCGGATCCAGTCTGACGCCTGGGGATATTCTAAGGAAAGGAATCTATCACTAACTAATGTCTCTTACAGATATATCGTTACACAAGTAGTAACTTGTGCGACGCTGCTGTCACCTTGATAGCAGCGTCGCACAAGTTGGTCTGAGCGCACTAGTTTGACGCAGGAGCCTGTGCATGTTCTCCACCCATGCGGTACAATACAGCCGGTGGAGAACCTGCAAAGTGTGGCTGGCCAAACCGTCATGCGCACTTAAGTGCCCCAACTAATTTTCCACCTGCAGGCTGTGACGACAGCCAAGCCCACCCTGTAAACCAGCCTGACAACGGAAAAATACAATGTTAATAACAGTGTTATTATTTTATTTTTCCTTTTTCCATTTCTCAAAGTGCTGTGGGGCGGAGCTCCTCCGCTTTAGCTGACATCAGCGCAGAGGAGTGGTGTCTATAGAGGCCCTGCAAGTAATTTCCAGAGCAGAACAGTTTTGTTGCGGAGCTGCATGACACCACCTTCCACCATGCAGAGGCACTGCTGAAAAGATTCCAGATGCAGACTGATGCCTGGGGAGTATTCAAAAGGTGAGGAATCTGCAGCTAGGCAGAATGTCTACCAGAAAAAGCGTTACCGGAGGTAAGTAACTTGTTTGACGTGGCTTTACTTAATCCGAAGTTGTGCTAGCTGTAGGTTTATTGTGATTACAAGGTGTAATCATGTGTATATTTGTATATTTGTAAAGTTTTTACTTGTACAATGTATGTTTGTTTAATAATGAATTGTGTATTGCTTTTATGGTTTTAATTAACCAAAATAAAGATACTTTACTGACTGACAAGGTGACACATTCTAATGTACATGTGTAGTGCTCTGTTCGAGTTCTCTGCATTTTCCATTTTACCATTATATCTTCTCTGCAGGCACCAGAGCAATGGAACTGTGATTGCTCGCTGCGGGCAGCCTGAAGTCAGCTGGTGGGGATGGCGAAATGCAGATGATGAGCACCTTGTTCAGTCTTTGGCCAAAGCCTGTGCCACTGACTCTAAAGCTAATAATAACAGCAAGCTGTCCAACGGAAACTGTTCCAGGAACTTCTCCAATGGAGGGGACCTCTCAGACGTTGAGTTTGGTAAGCTCATTCTCTTTCTCCTGCATAGCATCCAGATTCATACACATCCAGGAATGCTGGTTTGATTGGGATTTTTCATGGGAATGATCTGTTTTGTCATAATATTGACTACTTTCCCATTTCTCAGATGAAAATGTGGGAGTAATAGGATTGTAGTCCACATATCTGAAAGAAACCCATAGTGATAGATTCCTTACCTTACAATCACCCCCAGGCGTCAGACTGGATCCGGAAAGTTTTCGTCAGCAGTTCCCCTGCGCGCCGGAAGGTGGCCTTGTGCGGCTCTTCGCCCGTCGTTGGTGTTGTGGTTGCCGAGATGACGTTGCAGCAGCTACTTAGGCGTCGCCCTCTAGTGCTCATGTCAGTTCTTTCTTTTTCCGAGCCAGCAAGCGCAGATTCGGAGAGAGTGGTACCCCAGTCATTTTTTGACTGAGTTTCTTTGGGCGTTTGTGTCTGTTTTTAGAGTCGATTGACTCATGGTGTCGTATCGATGCCCGGTTTCAAGACTTGCGGGGACTGTCATCGGATGATGTCGGTGACGGACCCACACCGCGTGTGTCTCTACTGCCTGGGGCGCGACCACGGCCCCAAGTCGTGCCTGACGGCCGGGCAATGGTGCCGAAGACCTTGCAGGAGCGGTCCCGAAAGTTGCTGGAAGCCCGGCAGTTGGCTCCGCGTGCCGCTCAAGGTCCCAGTCCTGTGGGAGGTCGAGGGACCGAACGCGGAGCCATCCCCATTGTTCGCCAGGATAGAGTTCTTCGCACTCTGGGTCAGGTAAGACGAAGCACAAGAAGTCGATAGATAAGTAATACTTTATTTGATTTGGTTTAAATCATACAAAGAGCGGATTAACCGCTAAAAACACATAGACACTTGCGATTTAAAATTCATGTATAAACTGTAAACACTAGTTAGTTGATAAAATTCCAATTAAAACATTTGATTGTTAAAACATGGATAAGTAAAGGAAGATAGTACGGTTAATGCCTATTAGTCTTATGGAGTTGATCTGGCTTGAGGAGTCTGATTCTTTTGCTTATGTTTGCTTTGGAGTGATTGTCTGAGCATTTTCTGAATCAAGTTCTATATCTTTCCTTTCTAGCGCTTTTGCAGCGAGTCTTAAAAACTTTAGTGATTTACATGCCAGTTGCACTGTTGACCCTCCTAAACATTTTATTACTGCAGATCTGCATGTCCTTATCTGCTCTTTTTACAGCAACGGCCGCAGCTGTTTTTTCCGTTCGGATAATAGTGCCGGGCAAATACAGAGTAGGTGGAGCACTGATTCATCACCATGTCCGCAAAGGCGACAATCCATTGAGGGCCAGGTGCGTTTCCATTTAGGAGTTAAATCTTTGGTAGGGTACACTCCCAATCTCAGTAGAATTAATTGCTGTTTCATTCGGTTTGCGAAGTGTTCCAGAAGGTATGGTTGGGGCTTTAGCTTTTTATATGTCGGGAGCACAAGAAGTCGAATAAACATCATTGTTCAGCGACTTCCCCTCGCCAGTCGCGCTACGTGGCTGATGGTGTGGGTGGTGCCTCCGGTGGTGCCTGTAGGAAGGTGGATACCTGACTATGGTTACCCCCAACTTTTTGCCTGGTGTTTTGCTGGTTTTTCGACTTAGTTGACCTGGGACCCTGCTATTCAGGGCCCCAGGCCTACTGCTCTCTCTGTAAAATGGATTCCATGTACCTTAGGTACATATCTAATTGGATACTGAGTCACCTTATCAGTCCCTGTACAGTATACCTTAGGTATCCAGGGCATAGGTGTACCCAGGGCCTACCTAGGGCTGCAGCATGTATTTTGCCACCCCTCGCTGACCATCTAAATCTGACACAACTGGCTGCACGACAGCTGGGGCAAGGTGGTGTAATCACCCTTTGCTTGAGATATAGTATACCTATATCTAACCCTAAAATGGACACATGTATTCCTATCAGTCACTCCTATGGCAGGCCTTAACAATCCTGAAGGCAGAGTGCTTGGAATTATGTGAGATGGTGCTCTGGAATGAGCTGAGCCCGTCTGCAGCTTGCGGAACCAAGTCCTAATAGCTGTTCTATGATAACGCGTACCATATACTCTTAAGTGCCTTATAATCCTCGCGGTTATTTGCCAACTTTGGTATCGCTTTATCAAAACATGTCGAGTAAGGTGTCATACGAATTGGAATACTAACCCCTCGCCAATTCTGGCGACGGGGTTAGCATTCCACCCTTCTAGAGGGACACGACATGTATGTAACTGTGAACCCCGGTTAAAGTTAACTCGAGCCTCAGCATCACAAAATGGATGCTGCCACCACAGACACAAGTCTGACCTCCTGCTGCTGGGAGTCCTTCCAGCGAGGAGAGCTTGGACAAAGGGTTTCCTGTCAGGGGCGGTGCTAGCACCATCCCAGACAGGGTTTTGTGTATCCCAGGTAGGCAGGGCTGAATAGGAAGGCGACTGCTAGTGGCACCCCGGTGCTCACTGTGCATATGCCGGCTTAAACCAGTTCCAGGGGCACACCAGCCCCTGAGCTGGGGAAAGTCCGGACAGGGGAGAGGGGTGTAACCACCCCCCTTCCTGGTCCCACCCATGGGCAGGACCTAGTCGCGTACCAGCCCCTTTCTTTAGAATAAAGGTAGGAGCGGGGACCCTTCCAGATTAGATCATCTTTGAATACTGAAACTACTTTCCACGAAAGGAACTCAAGACTTCTTCTCAAGATTTCTCCCTTGTGACTAAGGAGTAGTCACCCTGCATCAGCAGGCACCAACTAAGTATCTTGCGGTTTGCTGCACGTCCTTCCTCCGGAACCAGACCGACCAGCACGACGAGACCCGGACTCCCTGCCATCTCTGACCTCTATCTGCCTCTACAGCACAGCTGAGAACCGTGGGTGCGACAAGACCAGAGGAACCGGCTATCATCAGAACCAGCACGACACTGATCCAGCACGACCGCCGAGGGACCCTCGAGTGGGTGCACTGGGGTAAGAGAAGCCCCAACCCCAAGCAGCACGAGCACCGAAGTCCAGCCCCCCAGCATCCACCAGATCTGCGTGGGGCCCTTTTGCTTCTGCGTTGCTTGCCACGTTGTCCGGTCACTTGCCCGTTGGCTAGTGACCCTCCAGACGACGTCCTACGTTTGTTTCACCGCTGGTCTAGCTCCTCCAGACTGGCCCTTGTCTCCTCTTGAAGGGGACCTTCCTCGGACCCTCCTAGTCCACTCCAGACGCCATTTTGTGTCGCCTGATGAGACTCAACCCATTACAGACACACCTGCATACCCAGCTAGGCCATCACCTACAGAAGACACAGTGGCATTCAACTCATTAATAGATAGAGCAGCGCTCTACCATAAAGTAGAAATGCATGCAGATCCTATAGAGGAAGATTTTCTGTTTGATACTCTTGCAACATCAGAAAAAAGTGTCAAAACACTTCCCATGTTAAAAGGGGTCCTAAAGCACGCAAATGACATATTCAAGACACTGCTAGGGCACGTGTCATCAACCTTAGAATTGAGACAAAGTATAGGGCTGCACCATTAGACCCTACTTACATCAGGGGACAACTGCCTCTAGACTCATTGGTAGTCTCCAACGCATGTAAGCGTGCTAATTCTCAAACTACTGGAGAGGCTCCTCCTCCTGATAAGGAGTGAAAGATTTTAGAAGCATCAGGCAAGAGAGTAGCTGCTCAAGCAGCAAACTCATGGAGAATTGCCAATACTCAAGCCTTGTTGGTGAGATACAACAGAGCGCACTATGACCGTTTAGAAGCACTTCTCCAACACTTACCTGAGCCTTTCAAAGAGCAGGCCGATGAACTTGTACAGGAGGGAAAGTTCATTACCAATGCCTCCATTAAGTGTGCTCTAGACGCGGCAGACACAGCTGCCAGATCTATCAACACAAGCGTAATGCTTAGGAGACACGCATGGCTTTGCATATCTGGATTTAAGAGTGAGGTCCAGACCACAATTCTTAACCAGCCAATCAATCCAGATGTTTTATTTGGTCCAGCAGTTGACTCAATTCTTGACAAAATGAAAAAGGACACAGAGACTGCAAAGTCAATGGGGGCTCTTCAGTCACAACAACATAGAGGCTCCTTTCGTCACTCCAACTACAGAGGAGGAGCGCGAGGTAATACATCGCAGCAATCCTCCACATACAAAAGTAATACGCAATCCACATACAATAAAAACACAAATCGTGGTGGAGACCGAGGAAATAATAACAAGGGCTGAGGGCGTGGAGGCAATGCCAATAGATCCTTCACTAATACCAAACAGTGACTTCTTGGCACTACCCCAGACCATACAACACCATTCGGGGGAAGACTACAACAGTTCCTACCAGTCTGGATAAACATCACTACAGACAAGTGGGTCAGGCAAATTATCCAACATGGCTATTGCCTAGAACTCACATCCACACCACCCAACATACCACCCGTACACTGTACAATGTCAGAGGAACATATAAAATTATTGCTGCAAAAGGGGGCCAAAGAACCAGTCCCATTAAAACATCAAGGAACAGGAGTATACTCGCTATACTTCCTCATTCCCAAAAAGGACGGGTCTCTCAGACCAATATTGGACCTCAGGCCCCTCAACCAGTACATTTTATCAGAGCATATTCACATGCTCACTCTGCAACAAGTCTTACCACTGCTGTGGCAGGGAGACTTCCTAGCAATTCTAGACCTCAGAGACTCATACTTTCATATACCAATACACCCTGCTCACAGAAAGTATCTCAGGTTTACAATTCAATGACAACACTACCAATTCAAAGTCCTACCATTCGGTGTAACATCAGCTCCACGGGTGTTCACAAAATGCCTAGCAACAGTGGCTGCGCATCTCAGGAGACAACACATTCATGTGTACCCATATCTGGACGATTGGCTAATACAAGCGCCATCTGCCCAGCAATGTGCCAGCCACATGTCAAAGACCATTCATCTCCTGCACAGTCTAGGTTTCTCGCTGAACTACCCAAAGTCACACCTACAACCCTCCAACGTACAACAGTACCTGGGAGCTACAGTAGATACACTAGCAGCAAAGGCATATCCAAACACAGCACGGATCAACGGAATGCAAACGTTAATCCAAAGGTTCAAACCACAACACTCATTGCCAGCTCGAGTGTTCATGCAACTAATAGGCATGATGGCCTCGTGCATATTCATAGTCCCTCATGCCAGACTACACATGCGTCCACTACATGAGTGCCTAGCAAGGCAGTGGAACCAGGCTCAGGGACAATTAAAAGACCTAGTGTTGGTGACCAGTCGGGCATACAACTCTCTGCATTGGTGGAATCCACAAAACCTTTGCAAAGAACGACTGTTCCAGGAGCCTGTCCCACAAATAGTGATGACGGCGGACGCATCCCTGATAGGCTGAGGAGCCCATGTCCTGCATTACCCAGCCCAGGGTCTATGGACTATACAACAGAATAGGATGCACATCAACCTACTAGAGTTGATGGTGGTCTTTCTAGCACTAAAAGCGTTCAAAAAACACGTATGCAACAAGACTGTGTTGATCCGGACGGACAACATGACAGCTATGTATTATATTCAAGAACAGGGAGGAACACATTCCCCACAACTATCGCATCTAGCTCAGAGTGTGTGGAAATGGGCCATTCAGAGGAACATGTTTCTCATGGCAGAACACCTCCCAGGCAAGAACAGTCAAATAGCCGACCTGCTCAGCAGGCACAGTCAACAGATGCACGAATGGGAGATTCACCCCAATGTGCTCCGACCATTCTTCCGACAGTGGGGACAACCGGAGATAGATCTGTTTGCCACAAGCGAAAACGCAAAATGCCAGTACTTTGCCGCCAGGTTCCCACATCTGTAGTCGCAGGGCAATGAGATATGGATGAACTGGTCAGGCAAATTTGCGTACGTTTTTCCCCCAGCTCCATTAATATTGCTAGTGGCACGCAAAATGCGCCAACATTCACTGACGCTAATCCTAGTTGCTCCCACATGGGCGAGGCAACCATGGTACACAACCTTCCTAGAACTGTCAGTGGTGCCTCATCAACGACTGCGACTCACACCCAATCTTTTAACTCAGAGCCATGGAGAAATCCAACACCCAGATCCGCAACAGCGGAACCTGGCGATCTGGCTCCTAAAATCCTAGAGTTTGGATACCTGAACTTGCCTCCAGACTGCATGAATATTATCAAGGAGGCAAGAAAACCCACTACCATGGCATGTTATGCAGCAAAGTGGAAACGTTTCGTCATTTACTGCAGTAACAACGATATAAACCCATTAGATGCTCCTACACAGAACATCATTTGCTATCTCTTGCACCTACAACGTTGCAATTTAGCCTACTCATCCATCAGGATACATTTAGCTGCGTTAGCAGCATATCTCCAAAACAGGCAACACCTTTCACTGTTTAGAGTGCCAGCAATTAAAGCATTTGTGGAGGGACTTAAACGAGTAATTCCTCCAAAGCAACCACCTTCACCAGTCTGGAATCTAAACATCGTTTTAACCAGACTTATTGGATCACCTTTTGAACCACTACACTCATGCGAACTACAGTTTCTTACTTGGAAGGTGGCTTTCCTTATTGCCATTACTTCGCTTCGAAAAGTTAGCGAGCTTCAAGCCCGAACTATTCAAGAGCCATTCATTCAAGTACATGCGAATAGAGTAGTTCTCAGAACAAACCCCAAATTCATGCCAAAAGTGGTATCCCATTTTCATATAAATCCAGCAATAGAACTGCCAGTGTTCTTTCAAAATCCACAGACAGTTGCTGAAAGGGCCTTACATACTCTAGATGTCAAAAGAGCTCTGCTATACTATATAGACAGAACTAAGGCATTTCGCAAAACAAAACAGTTTGTTGCTTTCTCACCGCAACACAAAGGCAACCCTATTTCAAAATCAGGTATAGCCAGATGGACCGTTAAGTGCATTCAGATATGTTATTTAAAGGCAAAACGCACCTTAACAGTTCCCCCTAGGGCGCATTCTACACGCAAACTAGGGGCATCCATGGTTTTCCTAGGAAATATTCCTTTACACGAAATTTGTAGAGCAGCCACATGGTCAACCATACATACATTTACCAAACACTATTGTGTAGATGTACATTCCAAACAGCAAGCTGCTGTAGGACAGGCTGTTCTCAAAACTCTTTTTCAGACTGCTGCAGCTGGCACGGGCAACCACCGCTAGGGGAGATACTGCTATACATTCTATGCACAGATATAAATTCAGCAGCCCACATTCCTCGAACAGAATATGCTACTTACCAGTATGCATCTGTTCTTGGCATGTAGGGCTGCTGACATTCATATCGCCCACCCTCCTCCCCGGTGCCTGTTACAGCTGTAGCATTCTCTCTTTTGCATGGACATTTCTTACTGTACTATACTCCATCTCTGCCACAATGGCGAAAAACAATCTAAGGATGGAGAGGATGCCCATGGGCACTGTAGTCCAAGGGAGGGCCACCTATCTTGTGATACTTCGAACACTCTTCCAGGACAACAATGTGCAATCATCTGGACCCAACACTAGGCGGCGATCTATGCCCAGATATGAATGTCAGCAGCCCTACATGCCAAGAACAGATGCATACTGGTAAGTAGCATATTCCATTTGGGGGCACCATGAACCTTCCTTCCTCAGATCTAGCAACCACAAGAAAAGAAGAGAAGGACGACGAGAAGCCGAGCAGAGCTAACAAGAGGACGACTCCCACTGACTTGGTCCCAGCCCTACAGGCCTGTCTCCCCTCGAACCTGCTCCTGCAAAACCCCGGCGTGTCCAGCTGCCAGTAACCTCAAAAACCCCAGAGGACTTGCCTGCCTTCACTTTCCAAGCTGTTTCTCCTGTGAACACCGGACGTGTTTGAACTGCAGTTTCTGGTGCCAGCTAGGAACCGCGAATCCAGCCCACTCTGCACCCGCCGAACCTGGCCCGAGCTAGAGTGGAAAAATACCACGAGGAGGTCCCCCTGGCGATCCTGACCCGAGATCCGGCGACCCCTGACCTGCATCAAGCCTCCAGACGACGCCTATAGCCTTAATCCAGAGGACCCCCACTACCGCAACCAGAGCAGGTAAGAAAATCTAATGTCCCAACGCACCCCTGCACCAGACGCCCCATGCCTTGTGTGCCCAATCCAGCGGTGCCTAACCAACCCTCAACATTCCTTCTTACACCTCGAAGTGGATGTCGCTCCTGGAAGATCCAGTTCCCCGAGCCTGCAGTGCTTCTTTGTCCCGGAGAATCTCAATGGAAATCAACAGGGCACCCGACCTCAAGACAGCACCCTACACCTGGCCGCCCAAGTGCCGCTGAGGGTTCCCTTTTTGTGCTAAATTGGTCCCCAACTTACCCTGAGCCTAACCCTAAGTGTTTTGCTCCCACAACCCCGTATCCTGCTTGCCAGCAGCCACCACCCAGAGTCCCCCTACCCTCCATAGGATAACATTGGGCCTCAACACTCTGCAACCGGCCACCCGAGTACCGCTGAGGGTGCAACAACAGTGCATCACTGACCCTAGGAGACCCCGGAGTCTAACCCCAGGACCCTAACTCCAAAGACCGATTACCTACCCGGAAACCGATAACCTCTTTTTCCTCATAGAATAACATTGACACTTGTTCTCCCAAAAAGTTTCGAAGTGTCAACTTTTGAAAACTAGAAATATTCCTTAAAAATCAGCCGAATAACCAAAACACATTTTCTCAACTGTTTTCAGGAAATGTCCCAATGCTGAATATAGTTATCCAGCACTGAGAAAAAGCAGTTAACAAAACTTACATGCTAAGTGAATTTCCTCCCATAGGATAACATTGGTGATTCGATGTGAAACAGTTTCTAAGTGTCAACTTTTGAAATGCAATAATATTCTTTAAAAATCGTACTTCTAAAACGCATTTACTCACCTGTTTTCAGGAAATGTCACAGGGCTGAATCTAGGATCCAGCCCTGTGTTAGCAAAAGTAATCTGAAAAGTAATTAACTGCATTTTAATTAAAAAGCCCATTCATTCAAATGTACTATACCTGCCATGTGTTGCAAACTGCTTACTTAAAACTGTAGCCAAAACCAGTACAAGTTACACTGCAATATTGAACTTTGTTCATACAAGTAATTTATTACTGCAAAGTATTTTTGTGCTTACCTGTGCTAGGCTTGCTTGGTTCTAGAAATAAAACAGTATATGTTTTATACAAAACAATTGGCATAGAGTTCAGTTATTGAGTGTGTGAATTCATTTGCTGACTGAGTGTGCACATCAAATGCTTAACACTGTCCTCTGATACTGCTTACTGATCGACCATGCTACCACCTCAGAGAGTAAGGTTCTATTTAACTTTAACCTCTGCCAAGCCTCTGGAGACCCTTGAACTCTGTACACACTGTACCTCAATTTGGTGCAGTATATATAGAGCCAGTTTCTTGCACAGCCTCCTTATTTTCAGCCTGTACATCAGCCTTTGGAGGAAGGGGAGAACTGGGAGGGGTCTGAGGACCCTCTGACAGCTCATTGTGAGTATGACCCGGACTGGGCAGAGGAACGGGGGGATGCCAGTGGTCAGGATTCCTCTCCTGACCTTGGCATGCTCACTCCTCCTACCGTGGCTACAGAGGAGGGTGCAAGTTACGCAGTGATGTTGCGTAGGGCGGCGGAGGCCCTCAACAGCCAACTCCCTAAGGTGGCCGTCAGTACTAACCTCCTGACAGAAGTGCTTCAGCCGGCGGCTACCTCTGCGGAGCCACTGCCTCCCTTTCAAGAGGCACACTCTGACGTTCTTTTGGGCACTTGATCCAGGACCAACATAGGGGCTCCTGTGGATAGGAACGTGGCCCGACTCCATCGCCCGGCCCCGGGTGATCCCGTTTTCCTCTCCCAACACCCCACCCCTGAGAGCTTGGTTGTCCAAAGCTCACCGTCCCAGAGCGAATTCCCTACCACATCCCCGTACAGGGAATACAAGAGACTGGGACAATTTGGGAAGATTTTTTCTTCCGCCTGTTCTGGGCTGCAGTCTGTGAACACTGCATGCCTCTTGGGCCGTTATTCCCACTCTGTGTGGGATACGGTGGCGCAAGTGCTGCCTCAGTGTCTGGAGGAGGCGTAGACCGTGCTCTCTAAGGCTATTGCTGAGGGGAGAGATGCAGCCAAGTTCACAATACGATGTGGCCTTGACACCGCCGACTCGCTGGGCAGAGTGATTTTCACAACAGTGGTGCTCCGCCACCATGCTTGGCTGAGGACTACTGGCTTCTCGGGGGATGTCCAGGACACCCTGATGGACATGCCCTTTGATGGCATTCGCCTTTTAAGCAACAAGGCAGATAGTGCGCTGAAGCGTTTTAAGGACTTATGGGATACGGCCAAGTCCTTGGGCCTTTCGGCCACTCGCCCTCCTCCGCTTTCTGCTTTTTGCTCCTTTTGTGGCCATGGACGTGGCCCCAGCACGTTTGCTTCAGAGCCACAGGCCACAGTAACAGCAGCAGTCTCAGCGCGGCCGCTGACGTGGGACCCGCAGAGGAGGATCAGTGTGCCAGAGGGCGGGTCAGTCCACTTCCACCCCGGCCACCACTGCCCCATCTTTCAGGCCCATCAAACCCCAGTGGGTGGCAGGATCCGCCATCACCTCCCCTACTGCCGCACCATCACTTCGTACATGTGGGTTTTACAAATAGTCCAAAGGGGCTACTCCTCCCCTTCTAGACTGCCCCTCCAGCAATGCCACCCCAGTACCACCGCATATCGAGGGGATCATTTGGCACTTCTTTAACAGGAAATCGTGGCCAAGGGGTCCATAGAGCGCGTTTCTGCACCTGAAGTAGGATATGGTTGTTATTCCCACTACTTTCTGGTTCCCAAGAAGGACAAGGGCCTACGTCCTATCTTGGACCTCAGAGATGTCAATCGCTTCCTCCGGAAGGAGAAGTTCAAGATGCTAACTCTGGCTCAGTTCTTGTCTGCTCTCAACCCTAGAGACTGGATAGTAACGTTGGACTTGCAGGACGCATTTTTACACATTGATGTCCTGCCGGCCCACCGGCGTTACTTGTGGTTCACGGTAGACCACAAGCACTTTCAGTTTACCGTGCTCCCCTTTGGCCTTACCAGCGCCCCTAGGGTGTTCACGAAATTGATGGCGGTGGTCGTTGCTCATCTGCGCAGATCAGGGGTTCCAGTCTTCCACTATCTCGACGACTGGCTGTTGAAGGCGGGCTCGTCCCGGCTAGTCATCTCCCACCTCAAGACTCCGGCCGACCTTCTGCATGCATTTGCTGGGGTTCTCCATCAATGTGCAGAAGTCGTACCTGATTCCCTTTCAGAAGCTACTCTTCATCGGAGCGGTTCTGGATACGACACAGTTTCGGGTCTATCCTCCCGAACGGGGAGTCCAGGCTATGATTCCAATATCTCGGTCTCTATCCTTGGTTTCGGTCAGGATAACCCTGAGGCTGCTGGGCCAAATGGCCTCCTGCATCCTGCTGGTCACTCATGCTAGATGGCATATGCGGGTTCTGCAGTGGGACCTGAAGTTCCAGTGGGCGCAGCATCAGGGGAAGCTGTTCGATTACGTCCAGATCTCGGAGGGCACTGCACAGCAGCTGCAGTGGTGGCTCATGAACCAGCATTGGGTCCAGGGCAGATCCCTCTCACTAACCTAACCGGAGCACACAGTGGTGACAGACTCTTCCCTCTTGGGATGGGGGGGCCACATAGGAGACGGGGAGATGAGAGGCCTCTGGTCTCCGGCCGAGTCCGGGCTCCATATCAACCTTCTGGAGCTTCGGGCGATCCTACTTGCACTGAAGGCATTCCTTCCCTCTGTCAAAGGGAAAGTGATGCAGGTGTTCACAGACAACACCACCACCATGTGGTACTGCAATTAACAGGCTGTGGGGTCGTGGACCGTATGTCAGGAGGCTCTGTACATGGCTGGAACAGCAGGGAATTTCCCTGGTGGTTCAACACCTGGCAGGTTCACTGAACTCCAGGGTGGACGAACTCAACCGCAGGTGCTTGATGGATCACGAATGGCGTCTTCACTCGGACATGGCGCAAGCTCTCTTTCGACAGTGGGGAGAGCCTTGGTTAGATCTATTTGCCACCAAAGAGAGCGCGCAATGTCAGCAATTCTGCGCGTTGGAATTTCCAAGGCGGCACTCGCTAGGCAACGCTTTTCGTCGCGAGTGGAGTTGCGGTCTGTTGTACGCCTTTCCGCCTTTACCACTTCTGCCAAGAGTGATGAAGAAGATCAGGCGCGACCGGGCCCAAGTCATTCTTGTGGCTCTGAACGGGGCTCAAAGAGTTTGGTATCCCAAGCAACCCAGTATGGCCATCGATCCCCCGATCCAACTGCCTCTCCGGGGGTATCTCCTGTCACACCGGCAGGGGACTGTCCTCCACCCGAACCTGTTTAGTCTCCACCTCTTTGCGTGGAGATTAAGCTCCGGCAGTTGATTCCTTTTGACTTGCCTCCTTAAGTCTGTGATATCATTCTGGCAGCCCTCCACTAAGTTGGTGTACCTGTGCAGGTGGCATACATTTGTGGCATGGTGCACAGGTAAGGCTGTGGATCCCCTTTCTGCCCCTCATTCAGAAGTTCTTCTGTTCATTCTTTCTTTGGCCCAGCAGAGCTCTGCTCTGGGCACTATCAAGGGCTATCTTTCTGTTTTTTCGGCCTTTCTCAGGCTCCCTGATTAGCCCTCTCTTTTCAAGTCCCCTGTTGTAAATAGATTTCTTAAAGGCATTACTCAAATTTTCCCTCCTATTACTTTCGTAATGCCACAGTGGGACTTGAATCTCGTACTTACATATTTAATGTTCGCTCCATTTGAGCCTCTTCACAACTGTCGTCTTCTGACTTTGAAGACTGCTTTCCTGGTTGCCATCACCTCTGCCAGGAGAGTGAGCTCCAGGCTCTTTCTTGTAAACCTCATTTTCTATCTGTCCATTCGGACAAGGTTGTGCTCAGAACACGTCCATCCTTTCTGCCAAAGGTTGTCACTACCTTTCACAGTGGGCAGACCATCACTTTGCACACCTTCTTTACTCCTCCTCATCCTTCTAGTGAGGAAGAAAGGCTCCACTGTCTGGACCCAAAATGTGCGCTCTCGTTTTACTTGTACCAAACACAACAGTTCCGGGTGAATGACCAGCTCTTTCTTGGCTACTTTGGTGCCAAGAAAGGTCAGGCCGTACACAAGCGGACTACCTCTCAATGGGTCGTCTTGTGCATTAAAGCCTGTTATTCTCTGGCTAAAAAGGAAGCTCTGTTGGAGCTGCGCGCTCATTCCACCAGGGTGACGGCAGCCACTACAGCATTGGGACGCAAGTAATCTGTCAGGCAGGTATGTGGGCCTCGCTGCACACTTTTACTAAGCACTACTGCCTGGACAGCCAAGTCCGGAGAGTTCGCTTCTTTGGCCTTTCTGTTCTCTGATACTTCCTCGTGTGATCTTGGTTCGCAGACCCACCACCAGGGTTGGTATTGCTGGGGTATCTATTCTAAGGTAAGGAATCTATCACTATATGTTTCTTTCAGATGAACAAGTTACTTACCTTCGGATAGATCTGTAAGAGACGTTAGTAGTGATAGATTCCTTACCGCCCCACCCATCCTCCCCGTTCTGCTAACTGATTTCTAGGATTAAGGTCATCCCTTTCAGGGCCCAAGTTTCAAGACACCAGTGGTCCGTATCTTGCATGTCTCTGCGTTTCTGGCGTGGAAAGTCGTGTACAGGACTGACGTCAGCGCGCGAGAGCGGCGTCTAAGTAGCTGCCGCAACATCATCTTAGCAACCACAACGCCAACGACAGGCACGGAGCCGCACAACGCCACCTTCCGATGCGCAAGGGGTACTGCTGGTGAGAACTTTCCGGATCCAGTCTGATGCCTGGAGGTAATACTAAGGTAAGGAATCTATCACTACTAATGTTTCTTACAGATATATCGTTACCGAAGGTAAGTAAGTTGTTCATTATGTACTGCTATTTGTCTTAAGTCTTTACCTGATAGCCTTGTTTAAATAAGGATCATGTTTCTTAGCTTAGAATTAGGACGCTCTTAATGTCTCACTTGTTCATGCTTCATCAAGTGGTATATCTGAAATAGGTACTGGTTAGCCTGCTCTGTCGCCCATCTAATATCAAGGACTACTGTTGTGAAGACCTTGTCCGTTCACCAACTCTTGCTTCAGACACCTCTCTTATTGACTATTCCACAATGTTTATTTAAATAATTTATTTTTTAATGCTTTTATCACAAACAACTGTAATTGCGATTTTTTTTTTTTTTTTTTTTTTACATGATCAATTGAAAACAATGACCTTTACAACATGTACATTAGTATTGGCCTTGTTTCATGACTCAAATCACACCAGTACAATATTGATATCCTCAACCTTCCCCTCAGTCCCCAACATCAGTGTATGAAGCATTGTAGAACAAATGTCTAAAACATCAGGTAGTTTTCATCCGTCCTGACCATCTGAATTTTCCTGTTTGAAAATGACTAATACTACCTTTCCGATTTTAGTTTCCAGGTTGTTCATCTGCAAATACACTTGAATCAGAAATGTTTTTTTTTTCTTCCAATGCAGATTCCTCCCTATCCAACACAGTAGCGGAGAACGTAGCTATTCAACCCCAGAAGCTACTCATCTTAGATGCTCGCTCTTATGCTGCAGCAGTAGCTAACAGGGCCAAGGGTGGGGGTTGTGAATGCCCAGGTAAGTGTACCTAACTGTACATAGTTTTAATGTATTCATAGTTTTAGGAAGGGAAGCTGCTTACTTCTCTTAAAGGGGATCCTCATCAAAGTCATAAGCAGTAGAATATTCCCGCCCATGCGCGGGACCCCGGAAACATTATATTATATGTGCCCCACACATATATATATATATATATATTACCTACTGGCGATAGCCAGTAGGTATATATAGTTAGGATTTTTTCTCTATGGAACTTTTGAAAATTCTATGCCTAATAACTTTGGCGTTTGTGGACGGAATTGGCTGAAATTTTCAGGAAAATGGCACATTTTGTTTCTGAGCAGCTCCTGGAAATTTGGGGGGGGTTCGTCAAGGGGGGGCTGAGAAAAAAGGGGGGTCCCAAAACACGTTTTTCCCATGTTAATTTCCATAGGGCGGTTGGACTCACTTTTAGGCCGAACGGCTGAATGGATTTTCACGAAACTTGGCAAAATTGTAGGGACTGTTAGCCCGATGTGCCTTTGCTAGGTCTCAATATATGTGCTTCAGTGGATTTTGAGAAATTAACGTTTAAAACAAGATATATATCTGTAACAGCGCTCCGGGCAGCGCTCCGGTTCGCGAACTTTTCGCGTATCGGAACTTTGCGAAGCGAAGCTGATTGGCTCTCCGGTGTCTGTCAACATTCTAAACAGTCCGGAGCGGCCGCCATCTTGTCTCTCGGTAGGATCGAGAGACAAGAGGAGGCCAAAACAAAGGGGGAAATGAAGGAAAGGGGGCAAGGTAGACCCCTTCTGACCCCCTAGGATTGATGAGGGGGATATTATAGAGCCACGGGGGCCCCAAAAAAAAAAAAAAAAATTCCGATTTTTTTCGCCGTAGAGACGCGTCTTGGTTCGCGAACCGGGCAGCTAACCGGGCAGCTAACCGGGCAGCTAACCAGGAAGCTAACCGGCAGTGTAACCCAAAAAAAAAACAAAAAAAAAAAACGATTTTTTTCGCCGTAGAGACGCGTCTTGGTACGCGAACCGGGCAGCTAACCGGGCAGCTAACCGTGAAGCTAACCGGCAGTGTAACCCAAAAAAAAAAAAATCCGATTTTTTCGCCGTAGAGACGCGTCTTGGTACGCGAACCGGGCAGCTAACCGGGCAGCTAACCGGCAGTGTAACGGGAGTCTGAGGAGTAGCTGATTGGCTGTCAATATTGTAAACAGTCCGGAGCGGCCGCCATCTTGTCTCTCGGTAGGATCAAGAGACAAGAGGAGGCCAAAACAAAGGGGGAAATGAAGGAAAGAGGGCAAGGTAGACCCCTTCTGACCCCCTAGGATTGATGAGGGGGATATTATAGAGCCACGCCGGGCCCAAAAAAAAAAAAAAAAAATTCCGATTTTTTCGCCGTAGAGACGCGTCTTGGTACGCGAACCAGGCAGCTAACCGGGCAGCTAACCGGGAAGCTAACCGGCAGTGTAACCCAAAAAAAAACAAAAAAATCCGATTTTTTTCGCCGTAGAGACGCGTCTTTGTACGCGAACCGGGCAGCTAACCGGGCAGCTAACCGGGAAGCTAACCGGCAGTGTAACGGGAGTCTGAGGAGTAGCTGATTGGCTGTCAATATTGTAAACAGTCCGGAGCGGCCGCCATCTTGTCTCTCGGTAGGATCGAGAGACAAGAGGAGGCCAAAACAAAGGGGGAAATGAAGGAAAGAGGGCAAGGTAGACTCCTTCTGACCCCCTAGGATTGATGAGGGGGATATTATAAAGCCACGCGGGGCCAAAAAAAAAAACAAAAAAAATCCGATTTTTTCGCCGTAGAGACGCGTCTTGGTACGCGAACTGGGCAGCTAACCGGGCAGCTAACCGGGAAGCTAACCGGCAGTGTAACGGGAGTCTGAGGAGAAGCTGATTGGCTGTTATCATTGTAAACAGTCTGGAGCGGCCGCCATCTTGTCTCTCTGTGAGATCGAGAGACAAGAGGTGGAAAAAAAAAGGTGTAAATGAATGAAAGGGGTAAGGCAGACCCCTCCTGAACCCCTAGGATTGATGAGGGGGCTATTAAAGTTCCCTGGGGGGTGAAAAAAAAAATTTGCGATTTTTCGCGGTAAAGGTGCTTCCTGGTACGTTAACCAGGCAGCTAACCGGCAGCGTAACGGGAGTCCGACATATTGTGTTTTTTGAACGTTTGTGATATGTGCACGTGTGGATTTTGTCTAATTAAGGTTAAAAAAATATATATATATCTTTAAGCGTGTTCTGGCGCGCTTACGTTTAGGGTTTGGTTTGCGCTGCAGAGACGATACGTCACGGTTATGCGATGCATCATGAGGCGCCTCACGGGCTACGTGATACGTCACTTAATAAAGAATATATTTTACAGCTATAGATATTAGCTTTTAAAAAACCAATGAAATTCACAGAAAAAACCATAGGTTATAGACCATATATAGTTAGGAATTTGCATTTACAAAACCTTGAAAATTCACTGAAAAAACCATAGGTTATAGACCATATATAGTTAGGGATTAGCATTTAAAAAACCTTATTTTATTTGCACAAAACCATTGAAATTCCATATATAGTTAGTTGCACTAACTATATATCGTGGACCCGCAATCCACTGCTAATGATGTCACATATTACATCATTCATGACATGGTCAGTGACATCACTGATGACATCACTGATGACATCTCAAATGACATCACTGATGACAACACCCAGTGACTGTATGTTTCTGTAAAGTTAAAATATGTCTTACATATTGAAGAATGAGTGGATGTATAAGTGTCTGGATGAAGGATTTAGTAGGTGCATGACTGACTGTATGAGAGAATGATTAAATGTGTCTCACTGAGTGCATGGGTTAGTGATTAAAGTGTCTTAATTTGGCAATCATTATTTATGTTCTTCTGTAAACTGCTGCATGTTTAAATCAGTAGCTATATCAGTAACTATATGGGTTATTGAATGGTTGCCCAAGTATTTGTATGGGAGACTGAGTATGTGTGTGGGTGGCTGGGAGGTGTATAACTCTGTGCATAGATGTGTGAGCAGTTGATTCCCTAGGTGTATGGGTTCAAAAGTGCATGTAGAAACAGCTGTATGGACAGTTGACTGTGTGCATGAGTATATTGGTGAGTGAATGGATATCTCAGTTCTACATGTCAAAGTAAGTACATATGTAAAACACACTCCATGTGAGAGTTGACATATATAAATAACTGAACATAAGAGCCAGTGAATGTGAGAGTGGCTGTATGAATCATTGTGAACTTGTATCAAGGATTGTATAAGAGAGTAAATATGTGTTAGTATATGTTTGAATAAGTAAGGTGTGTATAACTGTATAGTTAAGGAAATGGAGATGTGATTGATTCTTTGCATGACTGACTAGGTGTGTGAGTAACTCCATGGATGTGTGACAGTCTGTGAATGCCTGTTTACACTGAGTGTATCTAAGGTTATATTAGAGTCTGAAGATGTATTATCACATAAATGATATCATCAGTGATGTAATCAGTAATGTCAAATGAGATGTCAGTGATGTCATCAGTGATGTCATGTGAGATGTCATCAGTGATGTCATTTGAGATGTCATCAGTGATGTCATCAGTGATGTCACTGACCATGTCATGAATGATGTAATATGTGACATCATTAGCAGTGGATTGCGGGTCCGCGATATATAGTTAGTGCAACTAACTATATATGGAATTTCAATGGTTTTGTGCAAATAAAATAAGGTTTTTTAAATGCTAATCCCTAACTATATATGGTCTATAACCTATGGTTTTTTCAGTGAATTTTCAAGGTTTTGTAAATGCAAATTCCTAACTATATATGGTCTATAACCTATGGTTTTTTCTGTGAATATATATATATATATCCATATGCTCAAAGGCATCCAAACACAAAGTCCATACCCCACGCTCTCAGGATACGAGGAGACACCAAGTACAACCAGTGCTGTTTAATTCACAACGCGTTTCGCCGACAAACTGCTTGATCACGTGAATTACTGCTCATGAATCATTGGTATATGTTACAACGTATACATGGACAACGACAGAGGACTGGAGACATCATTGTCAAGTAAATCATTACATTTTTACAATTTGTCAAGATATATTTGCTTTTTCGTTTTCTCTGTATTTATAATGACACCATTACAATTACTGATGGCACAAATGAAATTATACGGAAAATATGCAAATTCATACGCAGTGGAGAATGAGCGATATAATTCATATTTATAAATGTACATATCCATTTTTGTAGTAAGAGAGGGTTACCCATCAGCTTAAATGAACTTAAATAAATAAACTCTTGAAGGTGAATCCATCCCAGAGTAAGACGTAACTCCACCCCTGTTCACGCAAAATGCGTGAAAAAACGTTACCAGGAAAAGCACGGTCCGTTCAGAACAGGAGACATGAATGTCACAGTTCTTCAATTAAGACCTTCAGGATAAAAAGAAGGCGATCGGATATATTGGCGAGTATGCAATAATCTCGCCAAAGGTGAAGAAAAGGAAAAAGTGTTGACAAGTGTCAGATGCCCCCATGAAGGGGACAGGTATTGGCAAGTGCCAGATTACATACGCGGTGTCCTTATAAGGCGGTCCATTACGTGTCCATGTTTCAATAGAGATTCATAGCGAAAAGTGCCCATGTGAAAAGGAACCAGAAAAGGGGAGAGGTCCTAGAACAGAAACAAATATACAGTAAAATTAAAAACACAGTTACATTTTGAATAATGTTAACATAGGACTAAAAACATATCTAGGACAAATGGAAGATTATTGAGAACGCATGAAAACTAGTTTTTAAGATGTACGGCTAATTCTTCATCCTGGTTAAGACCCCCAGGGGCTTTAGTCTGGAAGTCCATGATTAGTTTAGACTCTCTCTGACGTAGTTTAAGAACTCTGTTCCCCCCTCTCGGATTTTTCACCATCTGTTCCAGAACGATTAAACATAAGTCTTTGACATTGGAGAAATGTTTTTCTCTAAAATGTCGTGCCACCGGATATTTGGGGTCAAAATTGGTGATTGCTCTTGTGTGCTCTAATATTCTTTTCTTAGCCATACATGTAGTACTGCCAATGTACCATTTGTTGCATGTGCAAACAATCGCATACACAACAAAAGTCGAACTGCACGCGAGGATAGGCATAATCTTTTTGCAGACACCATTGTAACTAACCTCCTTAACAGATTTACTGTTGGCACTGGCTTTACAGTGCCCACATGGGAAAAAGCCATCCAATCCCTGTATGTTGGTGGGTGGGTACACTGTAATGTCGCTCCGGACCAACATGTCACGGATGCTCCTGCCCCGTCTGTATGTTATACTGGGTCTAGCAGGTAATTCCTTGCCTATGACATTGTCGGTTTTAAGAATATCCCAATTTTTTGTGACAATTTTCTTGATGTTTTGGGAATCAGTACTATAAGTAAGGATGAGCCTGGTGACATCCTCATCCTCCTTATTCACTTCACTCTTGTCTGCAAGGGTATCTGATCTTTGAATTGAGTTGGCTCTATCCTTGGCCCTCTTGAGAACCCAATTCGGGTAACTCCTCTCTTTGAATCTGTTTAAGATGATGTCACTTTCTTCAGTATATGCAACACATGTGTTGCAGTTACATTTGGCCCTCAGCAGTTCCCCAAATGGAATACTCCATTTAAGGTTCTCTGGATGACTGCTGAGGGCATGTAAAACACTGTTACCCACAGTAGCCTTGCGAAAGAGTGAGGTGTGTATTTCATTGTTGACAATTTCAATTTTAACATCAAGATATTCAATGGTTGTGAGACTCTTAGTGCCACTGAGAACAATGTTTAAGGAGTTGCAATTTAATTTCTCTACGAAATTATCTGCTTCTTCAATTGTGCCCTTCCATACAATAAAAAGGTCCTCGATGTACCTCAGCCACATCGATACCTTGTTGAAATCCTGTTGTAAGGTAGGATCTGATCGAATATCTCTTTCCCACTTACCCAGGAACAGATTAGCAAAGCTTGGTGAAAAACATGAACCCATGGCTGAGCCGCTGACCTGTCTGAAAAGTTCACCATTAAATAGGAAGATGTTATTACCAAAACAGTACCTCACCATGTTAAGCAGCATGCATGTATGTTCTCTAAATTTCACATGTCTGCTTTTCAGAAATTTCTTACATGCTTCTACGCCTTGATGTCAATTTTATGTAAAAAATCTTTGGTATCCCGAACATAACTCTCTAGTTCTATTACATTTTCTCTTAGGAAATGGTCAATATATTTCGACTCTTTTAATAGCCTGTCTTTGTTTGTAAGTTAAGTTCTGTCCACTTCTCGATTTTTTACTGTGTCTTTGCTCGTGTCGAAGTTCATTAAAGTTTTTATTGACACACATGAAATGTATTGATATTATCATGTGGTAGAATAGGTATGAAGCTGGATTTGTTTTTAAAGTTGGTGCTAGCTGCTGTGTCCGTACAAATATCCAAGTCTGAGAGCATCTGTGTGGTGCTACATGATGTACCCTCCTCACCATCATTGGTACCCAGTTCCATTACAGTATCTAATGTTTCAATGTCTCTAATATCGAAATTATATACATTGGAGATGTCAGAAATGTTAGTAGGAATGTCACTTGAGCCTCCTTTCAATTTGTGCCATTTCTTAAGTTTGAGTTTACGTGTTGTTTACACTTACAAACAAAGACAGGCTAATAAATCGTTGAAGGAAGATGATTTAATAGTCATCCGCCCTGCTGACAAAGGGGGAAATATTGTTGTCCTAGACAGAGAAATGTATATAGATGAAGCCAACAGACCACTATCTGATACCAAATTCTATGAGTCAATAGGAATGGATGCCTATGATAAGAGTATTTGTGACCTATGGGATTCTCTTTTTGAGTGGAAAGAGAAAGGTATTCTTACGTGGGAAGAGTATGAATACTTAAAATGTGATTATCCTGTTCTGCCTGTATTTTATTTGGGTATACAACGTTTAGCACGCATTTATTACAACGCGGTGCTGTTACCACGCTACTTTTACCACGCAAGTCGTTACAACGACTTGCTCTGGAGGGCGCTCCAGGATAGTAAATAGTTTAATTTACTATCCAACTCCTTCCCTAGAGTCCACGGGGACTGGAGTTGGAATAGTAAATTAAAAAATTTACTACCCAGCGCCCCTCCACGTCAAAGAGCTCTCCAACCCCAACGCCGGAAACAACAACATCACCCCTTCGCAAGACCTCTGCAACTCCCTCGCCTCCTACTTCCACAACAAGATCGCGGACATACACAACAGCTTCAGCACTCAACCGACGAACTCCACGACCGAACCACCGCCCCCCACCACCACCCTCCGCGCCTGGACTCCGATCAGCACCGAAGACACCGTCCGCACGATGAACTCCATCCACTCCGGATCTCCGACCGACCCCTGCCCTCACCACGTCTTCAACAAGGCCGACGCTGTCATCGCACCCCACCTGCGGGACATCATCAACACCTCCTTCGACACCGCCACCTTCCCGGAGAGCTGGAAGCACGCCGAACTCAGTGCCCTACTCAGCCATCGGCCGGCCCGACCAACCTCAAGAACTACCGCCCCATCTCGCTGCTCCGGTTTACTGCAAAAGTCATCGAGAAGACCGTCAACAAGCAGCTGGCCGCCTTCCTCGAAACGAACGGATACCTCGACCCCTCTTAGTCTGGCTTCCGGGCCAACCACAGCACCAAGACCGCCCTGATCGCAGCCACCGATGACATCCGAGCGCTGCTCGACAACGGAGAAACAGCGGCCCTCATCCTCCTCGACCTCTCCGCGGCCTTCGACACTGTCTGCCACCGTACCCTAGTACAACGCCTCAGCAACGTCGGAGTCCAGGAGAAGGCACTGGAGTGGATCATCTCCTTCCTCGCCGGAAGGACACAGAGAGTCTGTCTCCCTCCGTTCAGATCTGAAGCCACCGAAGTCATCTGCGGCGTCCCTCAAGGCTCCTCGCTCAGTCCAACCCTCTTCAACGTCTACATGAGCCCCCTCGCAGACATCGCACGCCAGCACAACCTCAACATCATCTCCTACGACGACGACACCCAGCTGATCCTCTCCCTCACCAACGACCCCGCCAGAGCCAACCTTCACGAAGGGATGAAAGAAGTAACCGAATGGATGAAGAACAGCCGCCTGAAACTGAACTCGGACAAGACGGAAGTCCTCATCCTGGGATCCTCACCCGCCGCTTGGGACGACTCCTGGTGGCCCCCCGCCCTAGGCAGCGCACCCAAACCAACAGACCACGCACCCAACCTGGGATTCATCCTGGACTCCTCCCTCTCCATGACCAGACAAGTCAACGCCGTCTCCTCGTCGTGCTTCAACATACTGCGCATGCTACGTAAGATCTTCCTGTGGATCCCCACCGAGACCAGGAAGACAGTCACCCAGGCCCTCGTCACCAGCCGTCTGGACTACGGCAACTCCCTCTACACCGGAACCACCGCCAAACTCCAGAAGAGACTCCAGCGGATCCAGAACGCCTCAGCGCGACTCATCCTGGACATCCCCCGTCGAAGCCACAGCTCCGGACACCTGAGAGACCTGCACTGGCTCCCGGTCAACAAGAGAATCATCTTCCGTCTCCTCACCCACGCACACCAAGCCCTACACAACCAAGGCCCAGGATACCTCAACAGCCGCCTCAACTTCTACGCTCCCAAACGCCAGCTTTGATCGACCAGCCACGCCCTCGCCGCCGTCCCCCGCATCCGAAGAGCCACCACAGGGGGATAATGGTCCTTCGCCTACCTCGCCGCCAAGACATGGAACTCCCTCCCCACCCACCTCCGCCTGACCCAGGACCACCTTGCCTTCAGGAAGCAACTCAAGACCTGGCTGTTCGAGCAGTAGCGGACCCCCCTCCCCCAGCGCCTTGAGACCCTCTGGGTGAGTAGCGCGCTATATAAATGCGATGATTGATTGATTGAAGTCGTCGTAACGACTTGCGTGGTAAAAGTAGCGTTGTAACGGTATGCGTTGTAAAAGTACGCGTGGTACCGTCTTAAATCCCTTTATTTGTTACCCAAGGTACACAAGAATGCCATTAGACCTCCAGGGAGACCCATTGTGTCATCTCGGGCAGTGTGTCTGAGAAAGTGTCGAAATATATCGACCATTTCCTAAGAGAACATGTAATGGAACTAGAGAGTTATGTTCGGGATACCAAAGATTTTTTACATAAAATTGAGAATCTTAAAAGGGAAACAGGCTCTGTACTCATAACTTTGGATGTGCAGAGTCTGTACACAATTATTGACCACGATCAAGGCGTAGAAGCATGTGAGGAATTTCTGAAAAGCAGACATGTGAAATTTAGAGAACATACACGCATGCTGCTTAACATGGTGAGATACTGTCTTGGTAATTTCACAAAAAAGAGAGGACCCTACTGAGTTCCAGGGAACAGGGTATTGTAGACAAATTAAGCCAAAGGGAAATCCCTGGACTGTGTACTAATTACTACACAGTCCAGGGATTTCCCTTTGGCTTAAACTGTCTTGGTAATAACTTCTTCCTATTTAATGGTGAACTTTTCAGACAGGTCAGCGGCTCAGCCATGGGTTCATGTTTTTCACCAAGCTTTGCTAATCTGTTCCTGGGTAAGTGGGAAAGAGATATTCGATCAGATCCTACCTTACAACAGGATTTCAACAAGGTATCGATGTGGCTGAGGTACATCGATGACCTTTTTATTGTATGGAAGGGCACAATTGAAGAAGCAGATAATTTCGTAGAGAAATTAAATTGCAACTCCTTAAACATTGTTCTCAGTGGCACTAAGAGTTTCACAACCATTGAATATCTTGATGTTAAAATTGAAATTGTCAACAATGAAATACACACCTCACTCTTTCGCAAGGCTACTGCGGGTAACAGTGTTTTACATGCCTTCAGCAGTCATCCAGAGGACCTCAAATGGAGTATTCCATTTGGGGAACTGCTGAGGGCCAAACGTAACTGCAACACATGTGTTGCATATACTGAAGAAAGTGACATCATCTTAAACAGATTCAAAAAGAGGGGTGACCCGTATTGGGTTTTCAAGAGGGCCAAGGATAGAGCCAACTCAATTCAAAGATCAGATACCCTCGCAGACAAAAGTGAAGTGAAAAAGGAGGATGAGGATGTCACCAGGCTCATCCTTACTTATAGTACTGATTCCCAAAACATCAAGAAAATTGTCACAAAAAATTGGGATATTCTTAAAACCGACAATGTCATAGGCAAGGAATTACCTGCTAGACCCAGTATAACATACAGACTGGGCAGGAGCATCCGTGACATGTTGGTCCGGAGCGACATTACAGTGTACCCACCCACCAACATACAGGGATTGGATGGCTTATTCCCATGTGGGCACTGTAAAGCCAGTGCCAACAGTAAATCTGTTAAGGAGGTTAGTTACAATGGTGTCTGCAAAAAGATTATACCTTTCCTCTCGTGCAGTTCGACTTTTGTTGTGTATGCGATTGTTTGCACATGCAACAAATGGTACATTGGCAGTACTACATGTATGGCTAAGAAAAGAATATTAGAGCACACAAGAGCCATCACCAATTTTGACCCAAAATATCCGGTGGCACGACATTTTAGAGAAAAACTTTTCTCCAATGTCAAAGACTTAAGTTTTATCGTTCTGGAACAGATAGTGAAAAATCCGAGAGGGGGGAACAGAGTTCTTAAACTACGTCAGGGAGAGTCTAAACTAATCATTGACTTCCAGACTAAAGCCCCTGGGGGTTTTAACCAGGATGAAGAGTTAGCCGTACATCTTAAAAACTAGTTTTCATGCGTTCTCAATAATCTTCCATTTGTCCTAGATATGTTTTTAGTCCTATGTTAACATTATTCAAAATGTAACTGTGTTTTTAATTTTACTGTATATTTGTTTCTGTTCTAGGACCGCAATAAGGGGCCCAGCGCACCGTCACTTCACTTCACGGGACTTCTCCCCTTTTCTGGTTCCTTTTCACATGGGCACTTTTCACTATGAATCTCTATTGAAACATGGACACGTAATGGACCGTCTTATAAGGACACAGCGTATGTAATCTGGCACTTGCCAATACCTGTCCCCTTCATGGGGGCATCTGACACTTGTCAACACTTTTTCCTTTTCTTCACCTTTGGCGAGATCATTGCATACTCGCCAATATATCCTATCACCTTCTTTTTATCCTGAAGGTCTTAATTGAAGAACTGTGACATTCATGTCTCCTGTTCTGAACGGACCGTGCTTTTCCTGGTAACGTTTTTTCCCGCATTTTGCGTGAACAGGGGTGGAGTTACGTCTTACTCAGGTATGGATCCACCTTCGAGAGATTATTTATTTAAGTTCATTTAAGCTGATGGGTAACCCTCTCTTACTACAAAAATGGATATGTACATTTATAAATATGAATTATATCGCTCATTCTCCACCCCGTATGAATTTGCATATTTTCCGTATAATTTCATTTGTGCCATCGGTAATTGTAATGGTGTCATTATAAATACAGAGAAAACGAAAAAGCAAATATATCTTGACAAATTGTGTAAATGTAATGATTTATTGACAATGATGTCTCCAGTCCTCTGTCGTTGTCCATGTATACGTTGTAACATATACCAATGATTCATGAGCAGTAATTCACGTGATCAAGCTATTTGTCGGCGAAACGCGTTGTGAATTAAACAGCACTGGTTGTACTTGGTGTCTCCTTGTTGTATCCTGAGAGCGTGGGGTATGGACTTTGTGTTTGGATGCCTTTGAGCATATTATTGTCGTAAGTACTCCGCCGACGTCCACGCCACCTTTCATGGGTCAAGGGACCCAGAAGGAGTTCTGTTTGGGAGGTTTTTATATATATCCATATATATATATAAATATATAAATATATATATGTATATATATATATATATATATATATATATATATATATATATTTGCAGCCTAATAAACACCAGAGCTGAATTATGCTGTAAAGAATTTCCATAAACCATGAACAAACATGCATTATAAATATGAGAGACAACAACAGTTTTGTTTTAGAACTGTTTTAATGCTCAGAAAGCAGTGGGAATTCTCATGAAACATTTGAAACCTCTGTTGAGCCCCTTTGCCCTTGTTGGTCTTAAAGCCGCGCTTGAACTCCTTTTTCCTCTCTTAACCGACCGCTTTCACAGTGTCCAGCTCGGTCTTCATTCTACTCATCTCCTCGTCAGCGTGTTCACCGAAGAGAGAGGAACCAGAAAAAGGAAGGTTTTAGATGCGCTGTTGTGCATCGGGCTTGAGGCCTGTGAGGCGCAGCCAAGAAGACCTCCTGGCACAAACTCCATGGGAATAAGAATGAGCCTCTAGCACTGCGCGGTCCGCCGCTGTGCTAATTATTTGGTTAGACACTAGGCAGCATTCTGTCAGTGTTTCCTCAAACTCCTTCTGGTCCTCTTTTGGCAGTTTGGACTTGAACCGATCCATGGAATCCCATAGGGCTCTATCAGATCTACCTAATAGAGTCCCGCACTGGAGATCTTGAGAGAAGAAGAGGCAGAATTGCATACTCTTCGATCCCACGAGTCCTGTGATTTGCAGTCTTTTTCTGGTGGAACTGAGGAGGAGGCAGCCACTGCATGTGTCTTCCGAGCCGCTGCTACAATCACAGAGTTTTTTTCTGGATGCGAGCCGGCACCGCCTTAATAGTCGCTGGAGTTAGAAAAATGCCTTTGACAGGATCCATAATATCCGGGACCAAGGGTAGTAATTGACGAGAAACAGATTTTTGATGCAGCGTTTCAAAAATCACTGTCGTTTCCACTTGGGGGACAGACATTTCAATGTTCAGTTTCTTAGCCCCTCTCTGCAGGACATCTACATAAGTGTTGATGTCGTCCACTGGAGAAACTCTGGAGAGGGCTATCTGTAAGCGTGGGAGAACAATTTCTCCTGGAAGATCGGGTTGAGGAAGAAGAAGAAGAAGATGATGATGGAGTTCTTCGACTCCTGCGCTGAGCACCGTGCCTCCTTTCACGTGATCTTCTTGGATTCTCCTCCCTTCTGGGAGAACGCGACCTGGCCGGCTCTTCCCTTCTGGGAGAACAGGATCTGGATGGCCTCCTCACGGGCGATCTTTCTGCTTGGCGCCTGGGAGGGCTGCGTCTGTCCACTTCTGCCACCAATCTTTGGAGTGGAGACCTGTGCTCAGGACTGGCGTACTCTCACATCCGCTTGGCAGCCCCTGATTCTCGTCAACGGTTGGTACCATCTAGGGGACAACCTCACCACCTCCTAAGAAGGATCTGTCCGTTGTAAAGGTGATCTATTGACCGGACTTCTGGACCTTGAGGGTGATTTTGAGGAGCCAGAAGATAAAGAGGAATGGCGCGAAGCCGATTCAGTCCCCATAATCACAGAATCCCTTGCCGTCGAATCAGCCCTTTAGAGGCCTCCACGTCGGGTGTTCTGATGTCGAATGCCTCGACGGTGACTAACGTTGGTATCTCTGCGTTGAGCAGCGCTGCAATGCCGACGATGGAACCCTCTCTCTCGACGTCAAAAACCTCTGGGGCGTCGACGGAGCAAGTAATCTCGGCGTCAAATGTCTCGACGGCGAGCGATGCGAGGAATGATGGTCTCTTGACGCCGAACGTCGATGACCAGCCGACGACGGAGCTTCCTTTCTCAACGTCGAATGTCTAAGTGACGACGGCGGATGGGTATTGGCCACCCTCGACGCCGAGCGCCGACGAAGATCGCCTCCTTGACGCTGATCGATGTCTGGTTGTCGACGGCGGAGGGATCTTGGGCCTCGACGCCGATCGATGCCTTGTTGACGACGACGGCGGAGGGGGTCACACTTCTCGACGCCGATCGTCGTCTGGATGACGACGGCGGAGGTGTGACGCCGATTGGCGCCAGTTGACGACGGCGGAGGGGTCTTCGTCCTCGACGCCGATCGTCGCCGAGTTAACAATGGCGGAGGGGTGATGGTCCTCGACGCCGATCGTCGCCTGGTTGACGATGGCGGAGGGGATTTCTTCGATGGAGCTGGAATCCTTGACGCAGCGACGAACCTGATCTTCTTTTCGACGGCAAGCCCGCCGTAGACTGTCGTTTTTGTTTGATAAATGACCCACCGGTAGCTGTTTCTTTAGCGCCGAGCCCGACGCTGAAGCTGAAGGACGCGAAGACTTGTCCCTTGAAGGTGATCTAGCCCTCTTGGAGCCCTTCTTTACCGGAGATCTTCCTCTGGATGACCTTTGGGCTAGGCCATAAATGCGATTCCTCTCCCTGTCCCTAAGAGTTCTTTCTGACAGGCGCTCGCAGTGAGGACAGGTCTTTGGGTCATGATGATCAGGCAAACAAAGTATACAGACATCATGACTGTCTGTTTTGGCCTTCTTGCTGCCACAAGAAGGGCAGTTATCAAAGAGTGAGGGCATTTTGAGTGAAAATACCTAAACAAACTGTCAATAAAAGACAGATATTTACTTGACTTGATGTAAAATGTCAAAGTAAGCAAAAAAAATCAGAATAAAGAAGGACATTTCTGACAGAAAGCCAGGAAAGAGTGGAGCTGAGTTACCAGGGTCCTTCCTGAAGGAGCCGGAAAGAACAACTGACCTAAGTCACCCCTGAGGCATGATGCGAAGCTGGGGGTCATGGGTGCCTTAAAGGCACAGTGTCAGTTGATGCAGGTTAGCTTTTCAGTCGTTTTAGACTGTAGTTTTGTAATACAGCCTGAGAGCTTCTTATGCTTTCAGTGTTTCATGAGAATTTCCACTGCTTTTTGAGCATTAAAACAGTTCTAAAACAAAACTGTTGTCTCATGTTTATAATGCATGTTTGTTCATGGTTTATGGAAATTCTTTACAGCATAATTCAGCTCTGGTGTTTATTAGACTGCAATTGTATATATATATATATATATATATATATATATATATATATATATATATATATATGTGTATATATATATGTGTATATATATATGTATATGTATATGTTTATATATATATATATATATATATATATGGACTTATATATGTGGGGCACATATAATGTTTCCGGGGTCCCGCGCATGGGCGGGAATATTCTAATGCTTATGACTTTGATGAGGATACCCCTGGAAGAGAACTAGGATTACAGGTAAGTAACTAATCCTTCTGGCATGCGTTGCAGACCCTGAGTTGAGTTAAATGGCTTTTTCCCGCTATATGATGGTTACTGCTTCATTGTGTGCTACTGTGCTGCTCTTATGGAATTAAATGGCTTGCTAGTTGCTAGAATTGTGTTTAATTTAACCTGCTTTATGTTGTCTAAGTTAGTCAGCTTTTCAGTGAACCTGGAAAAGCAGGACCCCTTTATTTAGTTTTTTTGCCAGAATATATACAGACTTACAAGAAAACCTTTAAGAGAGAATTTCATATGCATATCCAATACATATTATCCTAAAGGTTTTTTTCTAAGAAAAAAAGATTAAGCAAGCAATCAATTCAAACATAATTTTCAACAGTGTAGTGGAACAGCCCAGGTTAGAAGAGAAAGAGTAGAAGAAAAAAAATATTAAAAAAACAAAAGAGAAAAGTAATCATCTTCCAATCATGAAAAACAAATGTCAATAAAACTCAGTTCATAAAAAATGTATACGTGGCAAAGGATAAACCATAAGTATTAAGTTCCCCCATAGCATAGGCCTGTAGGGGAAAAGCAGAGAGGATGGTTGATGGTAGGCTCTATTTTGAATTAGAAGTGTGAGGAATACCAGTTACACTGCAGTGCAAAGTTTACATCTTGGCCAAATCGTAATTTGTGCCAAAAGATGGGGAGTTGGGCATACATCTAAAAGCAGGTGGTTACTCCAAAAAGTTTGCACAATGCACTCATCACAAATCAAATTATTATTTGTAAAAAGTTTTGAAAATCCTGTTAACATTGTTTAAATCTGAATCATAAATTTTAAGCAATATCGCTCATATTGAAAACAAAGATTGATAACAGCCCTACAGAAATCCAAATTCACGGCAACCATGATTTTATGTACCATAGACGTAAAATCACTTTGCACATCGATTCCCCATAACCTTGGGTTGGAAGCAGTGGAGTTATTTCTAATGACGACCAATATGGATCAAGATTTAAAGGTATGTCTAATGGATCTTCTTCATTTTACACTTTATCATAGTTACTTTGAGTTGCAAAAGGAATACTTCATTCAAGCGTCTGGTACCTCTATGGGGAATTTTGCGGCGCCCGCCTACACTAATATCTTCATGTATCAATTCGAACAAGACCACATTTTGAACCAACGAGAATGGGCAGAACATTTAGTGCTATATAAAAGATACATTGAAGATATTGTCATTTTGTGGAAAGGACCTGAATCTTCTTTGATCCAAGCCATTGAGACCTTAAATCAAGTCAATGACAGAATAAGTTTCACTCACACTGTTAACCATGAGGAAATAACATTTTTGGACGTGACGGTTCACCACGCCAATGGAGTCTTAAATACCACAGTGCATACTAAACCCACAGACAGGAAAAACCTTTTGCACTTTAAAAGTTTCCATCAGCCTGCCTTGAAAAAACAGCTACCATATTCTCAATTGTTACGACTCAAAAGAATCTCATCCACAAAGGAGTCATTTGAAGATAGCATGCACACTACCATTGGAAAATTTTGAGATCGGAATTACCCAGCAAACATCCTGGAAGAAGCAGTAACCAAAGTAACAAACATTGAAAGAGAGCAATTACTCACATCTGCGCAAAAACCGCCAGAGTAATCAAGAATGACATTTGTTTCTAAATATTCAACCAAAAGTTTCTACATCAGGAAGATCATACTAAAACACTGGTCACTACAAACATTGGAGGAGGATTTACATGGAGTGGAATTTTTGCAAAGCCACCAAGATTTGCGTGTTTGCGCACTAGGAACATCAAGGAAATTTTAAATCAGGCCGATGATACTAAAACACTGGCACATAAAGGGACATTACCGTGCCACAATTGTGGTAAATGTAAGGCCATAATTAAGGGTAATCAAATTACGCATCCCAGCAAAGGAACACCCATTATATTAAAAGTTACAGCGACCTGCGACAGCAGCAACCTGATTTACATGATTAAATGCCTTTGTGGGCAAAACAGAACATAAAATAAAGACACGTTTAATTAAACATAAAAGCAATGTTCGTACTAAAAATTCCAAATCACCTTTGACCTGTCACTGTAACACTCACAATCATAATCCTAGCCAGTTACGCTTTTTAGTACTAGAACAAGTAAAAGTACTTCCAGGAAGAGACAATGCACAGCACCTACTATGCAGCGAAGTGCACTGGATTAATTTCCTCAATACTGCTCACCCCAAAGGACTCAATGTACGCGTAGATTTACACTGTTTCCTTTGTAAATGTAAATTTTGTATTACTTGTATAGCGCCCGAATCCGTTGTATTACTTGTATAGCGCCCGAATCACCCCACATGGGGTCTCTCCGGCGTTTGTACGAATACCGCTTTGGAACCCTTCCTGGCTTTTTCCCTGTGAGGCACCCACTCCTGGGCACCCCCAAGGTGCAGCCAGGCATCCTAGCGTTTTTGGGGCCGTTGTGGAGATTAAGCAAGCTATTGCCCAGAGTTGCAGAGTGGGGGCAATGATTAGAATAGGCACCGAGGCGAGAATGATCAGGTCCGAGGAAATTGAGCCCAAGACCCGCCGAGGCAGGAATTGAACCCTGGTGGTGGGCCAGACCTCTGCATCAGGGTCTACCGCTCTAACCATTGAGCCACACTTCTCCACTTCGCCTTTAGAAAATATATAAGCGTAAACATGATTCATGTTTCAGATTATGTAACATTGTTTGATTCTCCCTTTGACATGTATAGAAGCTGATTTATTTACCCAGTCTGAACATTAATGGGACTCTATTTTATGACATATGTAATAACTATTCTTCTAGTATGAACATTACTGTGTGCTTTAAATATGTTTTCTAAGTTTCTGGCTTCTTAGATAGGCTCATTGTATTATTCCCAAAGGGGTCTTTGTCACGCGTCACTCCGATCGCACTTCGCAGTTGCGTTCGATAACCTTGTGTTTATTTCACTTAATTTTTTATTTCATTTTCCTCGTGCTACTGGTTCGAGTACTTCGTTGTAGTTTTCGGGTTGGCACTGAATTATTTTCCGATCCGTTGTTTTCGACTGGGCCGTAGTAGTATCTTTTTCCATTTTTATACGTCGTGCTGACTTGTCACGTTATATCCCAGCGACGGGTGGACGAACTTTGAAAGTGATGGCGGATCCCGGACGGGAACACTACAGACTGTTTTGAAGTAAGCAGGAGTTTACATTACGTTTAAAAGCATGGCGTACAGGCGGATACTGGTTTTCTAGATACTAGCTCGCAGAATATTGGTTTTTAAGATGTTGCATTCCTTATTGTTTACAGTTTTACAAAGTTTATCGACCGAATGGAACATCGTGTATTTACCCACATCGTTTCTGTAAGTTTGTCATGTCAATTTATGAATAAGGATGGCTATACACTTATGTATGAGCACGTAACCATTGGCATTGTATGTTATTTCACAGATTCTGTACCCATTTTAAATCTCTGGTGATTATAAGGATTACACACAAGCTGATTAATTGATTCTGAACCGTAAGCTTTTTTTCGTTTTGTTTGTTTAACGGCTGGTTTGGTATTATCCATGCTCCACTTAAGCATGTACCGTTCACGTTACTCACCAGGTGGTGTTTCTTTCTCTTATTTTCTCTTTTACGGTTGATACACAGGTTATACACTCTGAACACAGTCTCACTAAACTTTTTTTGAATATCGTTTTTTCAACACAAACAAAAGCAGTAAGCATGTTTTTCTTTGGGTTAATTCGAGTGCACACATGAATATTGGATGCAATTGTGTAATGTGTGCTGGACCATAACGTGAATGGCTGTGTATTTTACTCAATACATATAAAAAATTCCCCTGAAGAAGGGAAAGCCCCGAAATGCATTGGTCATACACACAAATTAATATGACGAAAATAATCATAACCATGAAGAATTTAAACAAGTGATGAAATAAAAATTATAGCATGGAAATTCGTGAATTGGTTTACCTTTATTGAAATTAAACACAGTGTGCAGCTAGGTGACGTTTCCCACGGGTGGGATAACTCATTTGCAGAACTAACAGCCCTCCACAACATTTGTCTGGGAACTAAACACAACTTTAAATCTTGATATAGCCCAGAAACACCTCATGAAAAATACTTCAAACTGAGCTTTTCTTATCCAAGACTATCTTGTTCTTGGCCCTGATCCGTATTCTGCTTCCGTGAGATACTGCCCCAGCTTCTTCCTCATCTTGCAAGCTCATTCTGATCCTTGAGCATATGTACTCCATGTTTTCATTGAAGTCTTCAGATCCACAGCTGATCATTGCCTTCAGGAAGGTCATGCTGCAGATTTTCTAAATATCTCGGTCTCCCTTTGTAGCGCCTGGTGCCTCATGGAGCCTGCAGGATCTCCACCATGTGTCTGCCATTGGCTCCTGTCTCGACTGACCCCCTTTAGAATGCTTCCAGACAGAATTTGGAGTCTGGTTTGTCTTTGTATCCCTTGAGAAAGGCCACACAATTTGTCCGTACTTATCCTCAGGGTTTAGCCCAGCCCCTCCCGATTCTGACAGTGTCACCTATGGAGTCGCACCCTTTTTCGACCAGGATTCTGACTCTGTCATGCTATTCTATTACCAAAGTGCTGGCATGCTTTAACTATAAATCTATTGCACCCCTATTCCGAGTGAGAGATTAGCCAGGACGGAGGTGAAATTTGGATCAGATTCACATACTTTCCAAATGCTACAATATAAGGATGATGTTGTGGAGGTGGAGAATCTCACTCCGCCACCTCATTATACAGATGCTGGCCTTTATCTGGATCTTCAAACTGCCAGTGGTCTAGGTACCTTGCCTAAGTCGGCTCTACAATTGACCCACGGCCCACCTACAAATAAGTATGCTTTCTTTACTTTCTTTATCCACAGGACTGGCAACATTTTGGATTTATATTCAAACAGAAGACAAAAGCAAATTTGCTAACCGGTATCCTGAAGCTGAGACCTTGTTTACCTTAGCCTCTTCTCCCATTTGATGAGGCCCCCATATACCCTTTTCTGGCTGCTTCGTCCAAACATTTCTCTGCCCCTGCTGTTAGTGAACAGATTGCTGAAAGGTTTCTGACCAGTCTCTGCGGACCTTAAGTTCTTGGCCATCTTTCATCAAAAAGCGAGATATTCTAATGGAAACATGTAACTTCAGATTCCTCAACTCAGAATACTACCCATGTGTCCCTGTGGATCTGTAAAACATGAACAACACCTTTGCACACTGGTAGGTGGCTTCTGCAGCTCTGCATCAACATAATCCAGTTCGGAAGTGACGTGTGCGGTACCCATATAGGCTCCACCCTGGCGCACCTGCACGAGTTTCTTTCTTGCCGTGTCAACACCGCGGGTACAGAGAACTACCTCAGCCACTTTTTGACCAACCTTTTCTACCGCTTTGTCAACCTTTTTTGTGCTGTTGCTCCCAGTATGCTAGTGCCATGTCCTATATTAAGCATAAGAGTTTCAAACCTTCCGGGGAATGTCAAAGACAGATGTCTGTGTCTGATCCCCACTTGGTCTGTCTTTTATGTTGAGTGTCGGATCATGACTCCATGGCCTGCACTGACTGTTAGTCGGTGAACCCAGAGGCAATCCAGCAGCGAGTGATGAAGCTTCCTGTGGCATGGTACAAGAAGGCTCTGTGTTGTCTGGTCCTAATCCTGAGGCAAATTTTGGCCTTGGTGTTGGAGTCGGTCTTGTGATTGGTCATCTTCAAAGTCCAAGTTGTCATCATCAAAGTAGGTTAAATCAAAGAAGTACACAAGTAAGTAGTTGAGGCGTTGTTTGTCTTCCTCTCTAGACCTCTTGCTTCCTGGCCCCCCTCCTGCACTCTTCCTGCAGAACCGGAGGTCAGGTTTTCTCTGCACCTCCCTGAATTCTCTGGAGCCAGAGCAATCCCTTCCCAACCTAAGGAGTTCTATGGACTCAGGCAATTCATTTTGGGCCATCAGCCACCACTGGTGCAACTTTGGGCTCTACTAAGCCAAGAGGTGACCTAGTTGGAATGTCACCGGTGGGCCAGACCCTACACCAGCTTGGCACTCTGGTGTGATCTCGGCTTTGAGGCTGGAGTCCGATCCAGAATAAGCTCTGCAGAAAGCACTTCTGATGTCACAGGCACCACCTGATGATGTGAGACCCTTTGTTCTTTTTGACTCCAATACAGCACCATCATGGTGCTGTTCGATGTCAATACTGGTGTTGGCTGAACCTCTGATGTGCAGTTTGGACATACTGCCTCTGTTCTTTGATAGGCCCAGTGCGGAATTGGACTTTGGGGGTGATGATGATAACGGCTATGGGTTCCCTGACCCAACAGATGACCTGGGCCCTTTATACCATAGGATAATTTGTATGAGGAGAAGGGAGATAAGATTAAAGTAGTCTGGATGCGTCTCCAGAGTCTGGCCTGGCCTCACCTGCAGGACTTGATTCTGATGAAGGCGCATCCTTCGTCATGGTGGTGAGGAGGGCACAGTGGGTCCGCGACTTGCAACTTTACCAACTTTCCTCTGTCACAGTCCAGAGCACATTCTTGATGGAGGTGCTTCAACCCGGGCTATCCTCTCTGGAGCCCCTCATCCCCTTTAATGTAACTCTCACTGTCATTCTCCTAGGGGCCTTGGCCAAGCCCTGCACAGGTGTACCGGTGCAGAGGGTGGTTGCTCGTTTCCACCACCCTGCACCTGGGGATCCAGGTTTCCTCAGCCAGAACTCTACCCCCGAAAGCCTGGTGGTGCAGGACTTGGCCGCCAAAGTCAACCCTAGCGCTTTCCCTACCACTCCACTGGACAGGGAATCTAAGAGGCTGCACACCTGGAAGAGAATATTCTTTTCTACCAGCCTAGCATTGCAGTCGGTGAAAAATTCATGCTTCTTGGGTCGGTACTCTCACACCTTGTGGGACTCAATTGCACAAGTTCTGCCCATGGTCCTGCAGGAGGCCCGAGCCATTGTTAACCAGGCCACATATACAGCACAGGTCGCCATCGGGTGTGGATTGGACACCACTGACTCGCTGGCCAGGGCCATTTCATCCATTGTGGCATTCCACCGCCACACTTGGTTGAGATCAACTGGCTTCTCAGGGGGTGTCCAGTCAGCACTGATGGCCATGTCCGTTGATGGCTCGATACAACGCAAAAGCGCTTCAAGGAGAGTTGGGTCACTGCCAAGTCATTGTGCCCCTACCTGGTGTCATATCAACCGTTCTCCACCTTTCACCCATTCCGTGGCTACAGTAGGGGCTCTCAGCGACATCTACAATATCAACCATACCCTCAAGTCCATCCGGCATCCCAGCTCTTTCATGGCCGTTTACGCAGTTCGCACAGATGACGTGGGATGAAAGCCAGGATAATGTCTAATCCCCCACCCCTCCTGCTGCCGCAGTCTCTAAGAACTTTTCACATGCTCTCAGCACCAAGCTGTCACCCAGTTGACGACCGATCAGGCACCATCTGCCCCAATGGCAAACAATAACATCAAACAAGTGGGTGCTTCAAATTGTTCATCAAGGTTAAGCTCTACTGTTTCTGGAAACCCTGTCACTTTTGCCACGATCCTCAGACTGGCTTTCAGAGGACTACCTCTCCTTGCTTCATCAGGAGGTGCAGGCTTTTTTGACCAAAGGAGCCATTGAGAGGGTACCAGCATCAGAAGTAGGTTGTGGTTGAAATTCCCTTTACTTTCTGGTGCCGAAAAAGGATGCAGACCACCGTTCTAACCCTGATCTTCTCCTCTCAAAGCCTTTCTTGGGAGAGGAGAATATTAAATGCTCACCTTGGTGCAGTAGTTCTTGTTTACCTTGGATCCTGGGGAGTGAATGGTATTGTTGGATCTCCAGGATGCATATTTCCACATTCCTGTCCAGCAGGTCCACATGTGTTACCTGGTGGGTCAAGAGCATTTCCAGTTTGCTGTGCTTCCTTTTGGCCTCTCCAATGCCCTCTAGGTGTTCACAAAAGTGACTGCCTTAGCTGCAGCACATCATCCAAGGTCAAGGTTACCATTCTTCTCCCTAGCTGGACAACTGACTGGTGAAGGCGGGCTCAACACCCACCTCCAGAATACAGCGAACCTCCTCCATTTGTTGGGGTTCACCATCAATGTGCCAAAGTCACACCAGACTCCTTAAACGGCCCTCTTCATCTGAAGTATTTTGGGCACAGTGCAGTTCCGTGTTTACACTCTGGAGCGAGAGTCCTGGACATTCATGCTGTAATCCCGATGTTTCAGCCTCAATCCTGGCTCTCAGTCAATCAATTAATCAAACTGGAATAATATAGCGCCACTGATCACCCAGTAGGGTACCCAGGTGCTTTCTGGTCTTAGGGGCTCATTTGAACAGCCCAGTCTTGAGTGCTCTTTGGAAGACCAGGAGAGAGGAGATGGTGCAGAGCTGCATGGGGCGGTTGTTCTAGGTCTTTACTGCTATGTAAGACAAAGAGCATTCTCCGCTTCTGCTTCGGTGGATGCAAGGCGTGTAGGCAAGTGCAAGGGAGGCAGAACGTAAAGTTCTTGACGGCTGATTGAAGTTCAGGTGGTGGTTAATGTAAGCGGGACCTAGGTGTTGTGCAAAGCCTTGTGTGCATTGGTCAGCACCTCTTGTGTACCGGGAGCCAGTGAAGTTGTTTGAGGTGGGGTGTGATGTGGGTTTGTCTTGGTAGGTAAACTAAGTCTCGCTGCTGCATTCTGTATTGTTTGAAGTCTACGGAGTTGTGTGGCGAATCCCACGTAGAGGGTGTTGCCACAGTCCAGTCTGCTGGTGATGAGGGCCTGTGACATGGTGCATCTGGTGTGTAGTGGTAACCACTTGAAAATCTTTCTTAGTATGTGTAGGTTGAGGGAGGAGGAGATGGCGTTGATCTATGATTTAATGGTGAGCTTGTTATCTTTCATGATTACAAGGTTTCTGGTATGGTCAATAGGAATGGGTGCGTGACCCAGGTCTGAGGGCCACCTTGCATCACTCTGAGGTTGGTGGTTATTGTCAAAGATCGGTCATTGTTTTGTCTGTGTTCAGCTTCAGGCAGTTGTACCTCATCCAGTTGGCGACATCTGTCATGCATCTGTGAAAGGTGGTTCTGGTGGTGGTAGGGTCGTCGGAGAGTGAATGGATGAGTTGGGTGTTATCGGCATAGGATATTATGTTGAGTCTGTGGGATCTGATGATGTTGGAGAATGGCCTCATGTAGACTTGAAGAGAGAGGGGTTTAGGGATGAGCCTTGTGGCACACAACTGTTGATCTCCTTGGGTCCAGACGTGTAGGGTGTTAGGCGGATCCTCTGAGTTCTAGTGAGGAAGGAGGTGATCCATCGGAGTGCTTTGCCTTGGATTTCAATGTGGTGTAGTCTTTTGATCAGTGTGTGATGTGATAAGGTGTCAAAGGCCACAGAGAAGTCGAGTAGGAATAGGACTGCTGTTTCTCCTCGGTCAAGGAGCCCTTCGATGTCGTCAGTGGCTGCAATCAGGGTGGTCTCCGTGCTGTCATTGCTGCCGAAACTGGATTATGAGGTGTTAAGTAGCTGATTCTGATTGATGCTCTGTTGATGGATTTCTCTAGTACCTTGCCTGGGAATCGGAGCTGGGAAATTGGCTAGTAGTTTTTGAGTTTGTTGGTTGGTGGAGGGTTTCTTGAGAAGTGGTCTGACCTCTGAGTGTTTCCAGGTATCCAGAAAGGTTGCAGTGGTGATTGAGGTGTTGATCAGAGTGGTGAGCTTTTGACCAATCCTTTGGTTCCCAAGGTTGAAGATGTGGGCGGGGAATGAATCAGTGGGAGCTCCTGAGTGGTTCCATGTGGTCAGTCTGTGGTGCGGGTCGGTTGTATTGGGGGAAAGTTTGTAGAGGAGGTCTGTGGGTGACTGCAGGAGTTCAAAGTTTCTGTAAATAGTTGCTATCTTGTCATAAAAGAAGTCTGCAAGGTTATCGCCCAGCTCCCGTGAGGGTGTAATGGCGTCTTCGCTGGCGGCATGGTTGGAGAACTCTTTAATGATGTTGAATAGCTCTTTGCTGTTGTTGGTGCTGGATTCGATGTGTGGGGCTAGGGCAGTCTTCTTAGTGGTCCTTAACAGGCGGTGGTAGATGTTGAGGGGCCTTCTGAAGGCTGCCCTTTCGGAGGTGTTCTTGCTGCACGCCATCTTCTCTCAAGCTGTTTGCCCTTTCATTTTTCTGTTCTTAGTTCTTGTGTTTACCAGCTGGCCTTTCTACTGGCTCTTCGCTGCTTGTTGGCGTTGAAGTTATAAATTCTCTGTTCCAGATTGGTGGTGGCAACTGGGGTGGAGGTGTTGAGGCCATTCATCCAATTGGTCTGAGATTTTTCCCCAATTACGGTAGGGTGCGCTGCCCGTCTTGGGGGTGCGGGGGCTGGAGAACTTGTAGTGAACGATTGGGTAGTCAGTCCATGCAAGTTCTGTTGCATAGCTGTTGCTGAAGCGGTTACTGGATGTGAGCATGTGGTCCACTATGTGTCCAGCGGTGTGTGTGTGTGAGGGGCTTGGATCTGCGTCAGTCATACGCTATTCATGCTGTAGAGGAGGTGGGTGGTGGTGTGGTCGCCATAGTCGTCGATGTGGAAGTTGAGGTCACTGAGGAAGATGTAGTCCTTGGAATTCAGGGCTAAGGGTGCGATAAAGTCTGTGATGGAGTTGCAGAATTTGAAGTGAGGGCCCTGGGGTCACTATGCGAGGGTTCATCAGATGCTTGTCTTGCTTTCCATGTGGAGTTTGAAATTGATGCTCTTCATGTGGGTGGTGTTAGTCGGTGGTGATGATTCAGTGTATGGCTTCTCTGTGGATGATGACTATTCCTCCCCCCAGTTTGTTGATGCAGTCGACGTGAGCACCTTTGTATCAATCAGGGACTGCTTTGGCAATGTCGGGGTCGGAGGCTGGGTTGAGCAAGGTCATGGTAAGAAAGTCTGTCGGGTGTGTGAGTGGTGATGAGGCCCCATAATTCGGTGGAGTGCTTGAACACAGAGCATGTGTTGAAGAGCTGGTTTTCGAGTTGGTGGCTTCCTTCTTGTGTTGGGAGGTGGGGGGTTGGGGCAGTGGTCTGGCGTTGTTCAGGAGAGGACGTGCTGGTGCAAGAGAAGGTGCATCTGGTGCAGGAGAAAGGTCCTTGTGTAGAGTGGGGAGCAGCATTGCAGCAGTGCTGATGGGGCGTCCGGTGGTCAGGGCACCGATGAAGGTGGCACTGTAGATTAGTGATGGACGGGGACCAGGGGTCCTGGCCCTGGGCATAGACAGCCTTGCCTTTGGCGCTGCAACCTCCAATAAGTAACTTCTGGGAGGTGGGAGGGGTGCCTGAGGCAGTGGGTGGGCTATGTGGGCGGGCTATGTGGGCGGCAGCTAGAGGATTGTGGTGTGAGGTAGCGGGAAACTGGCAGGAGGAAGAATCGGGAAAACAACAGAGTAGGGAATCAGTAGATGTGGTAAAAGATCACGCAAGTGGCAAGTCAACAGAACAAGAGGTGGCAAGGGGGAAAAAGAAAAAGTTTAAAAAAGAAATCTGGAAAAACAAAGAGAAACTTGGGAATCAGGAGAAGTGGCAAGAAGAGAACCGGGCGTGTAGCAACAAGAGAACAATAAACAGAAGTGGCAAAAGAGCACAAAGGAGATTGGCAAACAGATGTGAGTGCACATGACAAGGATGGCACTAGGGAGAGGTGTTCTGGAACTTGAGAGACTGTCTCAGTAAGACTGACTCCTAAGTCTGCTATCCTGCTAGTGAAGTATGCCAGGTGGCACATGCAGGCTCTCCATGGAACCTGATTTCCCAGTGGGCATGGCACCAAGGGAATCGCTCTCTCAGTTGGTCTGGATTTCTGAGGCAACTGCCTGCAAAAGACCTGTTACGAAAACTTTTAGGATCAAAGCATTGGTTTCCGCACTAGTCCTAACATCCCTGATTATCCAATGCAAAAGGAGCAAAAGGGCTTGTGGCACAATCCCCTATCTTTGGTGCATGGTTTACATGCCAAATATTTTTCATGCTCGAGCATGTGTTCTCAGAGACATAGCCAACCTTTGGCTCCTCTCTCCCTGTTAATTTGTTGGTTCACCCACCACTACAGAGAAGATGGTGGATGAGCTGCATTAAAATATCAGCACTAGGGATGTCAGTTTGTAGAGAATGGAAAGAAACAACTTAGTTATATGAAGTCATGGTGAACCAATAAACACTACATCAAGTGTTTGACAAGAAAAGAGTCGTGCAGCATTGTGTCAATTCCAATGACAGATCTTACTTCTTCCTACCCAAAACAGTAGCATTCATTGTATCACTTCAGGAGGATGAATGGCTAAGCAGGCAATCCTTATTCATACCTGTGACACTAGCCTAAAGTCTACAACCAAGGGCCGCGTGTACGACCATTTCCTTTTGCGACTCATAACTTGTATATTTTAGTGACTCGCAATTTGCGAGTCACAAAAGGAAACGTACGAATGTGTCTCAGACACATTTAGTGAATACCAATGGGGTCACAAATGACCTGGCTCATCAATAGTCACGAGGCAGGTCTCAATTTGCGACCCATTGGGAATGGGCAATAAAACTGACCTGGTAACTACCTGATTACAGCAGACCCCCATTTCTGTATTTTCTTTTAAAATAAAGCAACATTTTTACAAATGCAACCCGTTTTCCGTACATTAAAACGGTAGCCCATTTTTCTTAAAGGAAATCTGGATGCGTATCAAAAACAAAAAAATATTTTTGTTGCCAATCACAAAATTGGAAGGGGTCCCATGGGGGCCCCTTCCTGTTTACGACGGGCTTAAAGTAGGCGATAAGCTGCAATTGTTTCAGTCATACATCCCCCTGTGTCTTGCTATTAGGAAGGGATGCCCTTGGCACACTATTGGAGGGAAGGGCGGAAATAGAAGGTAGGAGGCCTGATTGGTGGTTGACTGTTTGAATTTAATTGAATGGACCAAGTGGTAGAGATGGGTTTTCAATTACAGGTGATATGGATGGTTCTATGGACATGCCCCTGTTACGTTTTCTGGCTTCTCATCTTCTTACTGGGACTCTTCAGATATCATAGCTTGAAAGGCGTCTCCTCAAAATCTCTCCAAAAGAAGAAGAGTGGTCAGTGGACTGGCCTATATCTACAGTGGTTAATCTTCACCACACCCAAAAAGTGAAGGATTTTAATGGAACTAACGAAATTTATGAAAACGTCGCTTGGACTTATCCACTCAGTCCAGCCAGGACAACATGGGTTTTCTATACAAAGCCTGTTAAGGGACATCTTCTCCTCTAGGCAAATCATCCGCGCTGATGTATATACAGGCTAAATGGAGTAAAAAAGTGAGGAACTAAAGAATAACGTTTTAAACAGAAAAGAGGGGTTCAGGGACTCTCCCTCTCACAACAACCATGATGCTAGCTACACGGTCTATACAGACATGCCGGCGTAAAATCAGCCTTCTTTTAGGTATTGGGGAAATTAGCAGGGAGAGTAGGGTAGGGACCACCAAAGACCTGAGAGGCCGTATGGGTAAAAAGGAGTTGGTATGTTGAAGGGCCTTTACCCCTTTTAACCACCTTGCCCCCTTCCCTATCTGTGGCACTCACCGCGTCTGCCGCAACTCTTCTGAGCTGCGGCGGCTCTACAGCGTCCTCCGGGGGCGTCCACCAGTCTTCGGACCAGCTCTCCACGTCCTCCCAGGTGTAGTCCACTCCTGTAGATGCCTCCCCCTTTTCATGGTCTTCCATCTCTCCTTCCTCTTTTTTACCTTTTGCTGCTTTTGCATACGACACTGCATAGCTGTTTTTGTAAGTTAGCCTTCACAAAGTTCTATACATGAGAAAAGGTTTGTTTTCAACATCTCTAGACTTACATCGTGCCACTAGTCTGCACAGTGAGTGCTAAAGCCGTTATGGTTATCAAAACATGTTTGTTGTTTTTCGACATGTTCGGGTAATGTTTTCTAGACACAACATTTTGGCAGCTGTGAGCCGAGTAAGATTCTGGCGTCCTTATTATCACACACTAGACATGATTTCAGGCACTTGGAAGATTTCTGTTTCCAGGGATGAAGACCAGATGCTGACCAAAGGCCAGGCTACCACTGTCATTAAAGCTGGGTACCCAGACAAGGATAGAAAGTCAAAAGTTGTGTTATTAAAACTTTGGGTTCAGATACTGGCAGCAAGCTGCAAGCTGCAACCCAGCTTAGATTGCAATTAAGGGCACATGTGCAAAAGTTAACTGCAATCTTAAAATATCTGATGGTCTAACCAGTAAAAGGTACTTTGAACTCAATGCTAGTATGAAAGGTCCTGCAGAACATCAGTCCTTTCAGTCTGGTCCCATGGACACTGTCTGTACCCAGCCCCTTTTTGCATAGTCATCACTTCAGAGTGAGGCAGGGATGTTTCTAAGTGCATCACTTTTAGTACCGGTCAATAAAGTTATATAATATGATGTATGTGAAATGCTTTTGCATTTTAAACAAATAACCTTTTTTTAGAATTACCTGCATTCAGCAACGAGCATCACACAGATTGCTTGCAGGTGCCTCAAGCTATGGCTGCCAAAGAGATTTGAGCAACGGGGGTCAGTTGATGTGGTAAAAAATTTTCCCACAGCTTAAAAAGCACAAGAGAAGCACCTGCCAAGTTGGCCTGATATATACTGTTCACTATTCTAGTGAGCACTTTGTATCAGTCCAAACAACCCTTATGGTGATTGGTTGTAAGTCAACCTTATAGACCAGCTATCCTAGTAGCGTGGATACGAGCAGTCTTCGGGCTAAACTCTAGAGGGCGTGTTAAGCCAGCTGTTATACTATCACATATACCCCTTGAACACCAAGTGAAAGGACACCACACAAGTGTTATGAAAATAAACAGTGTATTTATTTAGATCACAACAGCCCTGTACTCTTTATGAGGACAGGGTACTAAACACACAACAAAACTCTTGTGAAAATACTTTAAGTTGCACAATTTACACAAATGCCCGAGGGGCACGGAAAACCATATACTATGGAAGTGGAATGCGAAATTACTAGCAGGTAAGTACTGGACTAATAGGCTTTGGAATCGCTAGGACTACGTTACTGAACCTTCAGATTACTAGTAGGAGGCCTAGGGGACTCGGGTGCAGAGTGTGCACTCTCACGCGGGATGCGGGACAAAGTCTATGGGAGCTAGTAAAGGCAAAGTTAGTGTTCTCGGGCGAACCCGATAAGGTAGATCGAAAACGACAGTGGATCCTGACCCTTGGATAGTGAGGCTATGCTGGGGCACCGAAATGCCTAAGTTACCTAGCCCAGGGGCTGCAGCTGCATAGGTCTCAAAAGACGTCGGGAATCCTCGTAGACGAACCAGGAGCCTGAAGAAAGAAGTTGCTGGCAGGCGACCAGTGAAGATTGTTCGAGTGATCCAAGCCTGGATCGAAGATGGATGACACCTGAAAGCAGAGGGGACCAAGTTCGTGACCACTAGCCAGTAGTCAGATGGCACCAGGAGGGCACCGGATGGTAGTCACCTCGACTAGGTGAGTGGGCGACGCTGGGCTCTGCAGTCTCACGGACCAGTAGGCGTTGTCGGCGACCAGGATGGAGGTGCGAGCTGTCCCACGATGGATGATGCTGTCGACGTCGCTGGACCCAGGATTGGGGCAACAAGTCTTGGCAAATTCAAGCCCACGCGGTGGACCTAAAATGGCGTCTGGAGTGGACCAGGAGGGTCCGGGGTGCTCCTCTTTTGGAAGGGAGCAAGGGCCAGTCTGGAGCAACCGGACCAGCAGCGGTGATGTCGTCGGGCGTCGTTAGGAAGGCCACAAGCCAGCGGGCTAGTAGCCAAACAACGCGGTGAGCAGCCAAAAAGCAGAAGGGCCCCACGCAGATCGTGGAGATGCTGGGGGGTTGGACTTCGGTGCTGGAGCTGCTCAGGGTCGGGGCTTCTCGGACCCCAAAGCACTCACCAGAGGATCCCTCGGCGGTCGTGCTGGAAAGAAGTCGTGCAGTTCTGATGATAGCCGGTCCCTCGAGGTCTCGTCGCACCTACGGTTCTCAGCTTAGCTGTAGAGGTAGGTAGAGGTCAGAGGTGCCAGGGAAGCCGGGTCTCGTCGTGCTGGTCGGTCGGATTCCTGAGAGAGGACGTGCAGCAAACCGCAGAGTTCTTAGATGGTGCCTGCGGATGCAGGGTGACTACTCCTTAGTCACAAGGGAGAATCTTGAGAAGAGTCGAGAGTTCCTTTCGTGGAAAGTAGCTTCTTGATTCAAAGATGATCTAATTTGGAAGGGTCCCCGCTCCTGCCTTTATCCTAAAGAAAGGGGTGGGTACGCGACTAGGTCCTGCCCTAGGGGTGGGACCAGGAAGGGGGGTGGTTACACCCCTCTCCCATGCCGGACTTTCCCCAGGCCAGGGGCTGGTGTGCCCCTGGAACTGGTTCTAGCCGGCAGATGCGTAGTGAGCACCGGGGTGCCACTCTGCAGTCACCTTCCTGTAAAGCCCTGCCTACCCAGGATACACAAAACCCTGTCTGGGATGGTGCTAGCACCGCCCCTGACAGGAAACCCTTTGTCCAAACTCTCCTCGCTGGAAGGACTCCCAGCAGCAGGAGGTCAGACTCGTGTCTGTGGTGGCAGCATCCATTTTGTGGAGCTGAGGCTTCAGTTAACCTTAACCGGGGTTCACAGTTACATACATGTCGTGTCCCTCTAGAAGGGTGGAATGCTAACCCCGTCGCCATAATTGGCGAGGGGTTAGTATTCCAATTCGTATGACACCTTACTCGACATGTTTTGATAAAGCAATACCAGAGATAGCATTTAACCGCGAGGATTATAATGCACTTAAGAGTACATGGTATGCGTTATCATGGAACAGCTATTAGGACTTGGTTCCGCAAGCTGCAAACGGGCTCAGCTCATGCCAGAGCACCATTTCACACGATTCCAAGCACTCTGCCTTCAGGATTGTCAAGGCCTGCCATAGGAGTGACTGATAGGAATCTGTGTGTCCATTTTTAGGGTTAGATATAGGTATACTATATCTAAAACAAAGGGTGAGTACACCACCTTGCCCCAGCTGTCGTGCAGCCAGTTGTGTCAGATTTAGATGGCCATCCAGGGGTGGCATAATACATGCTTCAGCCCCTGGTAGGCCCTGGGTACACCTATGCCCTGAGTTACAGGGTCTGATAAGGTGGCCCAGTACCAATTGGAGAATGCACCTAAAGTACACATGTCAATTTAATGAGAGAACAGCTAGGCTGTGGGTCTGATTGGCAGGCCCACAGCCAGAGAAAGTCGTAAACCAGTGAAACAAAAGCAAAAAATCTGGTTGATCATAGGATTGCAGACCCTACTCTCCTACACCGCTGGTGCTACTTAATGCAGGACAGAGCACTGAGGCACCACGCACTATGGCTGGCAAGAGGAGTGTGCATGCATCTTGTTCTGTATATCCTACCTTCTAATCAGCCGATATGAAACACACTTTATCATTGACTGAAAACATAAGTCTGAGCTGCCATCTGGTTGGCTGATTGCAACTCTTGCTCTGCAGTCTGAACCTGCGCTACAACGAGTCTGTCAGAGTTAGTGGTGCTGGAACAGTTTTTATATTGGAGGATCCTGCCATCAGTGTTTCATCACTAAAGTCATAGTGATTGTGAAAAATCCAGGAATCACACAACGAACACAAATAGCAGATAAGACATGCGCATGCATCAGGAGATTGGTATGGATGTGGTATGTAGCTACGTGTGTTTTGGAGCACCCTGTCACAAATATTTTGCTTATGCATTATGTGGTAGCACACTGTCATTTACAGACAGCACATTTTCTATTGAAATGATTATTACATTTCCAGTTGGCAGGCAGTTTTACTGATAAAACTATATAGTGCGAAAACGATAATGTATGGAAATCCGTTTTAGCAAAAATGTATAATTTGCACATCACCAAGGAAGGTGTTATGATTCTATTAACATCTTTAGTTCTATGAACATCATTGATTCCATCACACTTCAAAATTAAAACAATGTGTTTTCCTAACTGTGTTTTCCTAAATGCTGAAAAATATTTACACCGGTCATTTACAAGTTATTCAAATGTCTGTTAGAAACATAACGGACATCCTTCAGCCTTTCCTTTCACAATCCCTGTACCCCAACATGATAGGATTATCACACAGTTAACTATACAGAATCCCCCAAGTTTGCAGTCATAGAAAAAAAATAAGCACTAGTCTCCATGATTAAATAAGCAGCAATTTATAAGAAGAAATGACTGGACATTTGACCTCTGTCTTTGTACACACTGCAAATGCTACTAGATCATAATTAAATTTAAATGCATTTTTATTGCTCATCACTTTCTGGATGAACACAACACCTGTTCTTTGCCAGCCAGAGCGCTCTCTCCAGGGTGGGCAGGATGCCTGAAAACTAGCTTGCCCTGATAAAAATTGAGCGCCATAGCAAATGGGAGAGGAGATTCTTCAAGGCCTGCTACAATACTCTGTATGTCCTTTGATGGTGCCTGGCTTTTCTTTGACAGTGCTGATTCTGCTCTGGAGAGGTTCAAGCAGAGTCATACTAAAGCAATCTTGTTGGGCCTTGTTTCGACAGTATGCCAGCTTTGCCAGTACTTTAAGTTCAGGGGCTTTAGTGAGGTCTTCCATTCCTTCAGTGCCTACTGTTGCAACCTATTCAGCAGCCTGTGCAAAACCTTTGGTGATCAGTGGATAGATGGGGTATGAAAGGCTGATGGTATTAACTGTCTTCCTCCGCCTCCTGCTCCCCCAGCAACAAAATCTCTAATTCTAGCACAAATCTAGTCAGGGGACATGTTTGCCATTTTTTAAACCGTTGGCACTCCATCACTTCTGACTTGTTGTCCTACAGATTGTTCACTTTGCGTGTTGCTTGTCTTTCCAGAACTCTTCTCCCATTTTTCCTGTTTACTCATCGGTGTCTGAGTACCACTTCTGTAGTTTGTCCATGGTTCTGAAAGCAGAGATTGAGCGAAGCTGCTGCTCCTCCTATTTCCTAGTTTGTCTATGTCCATTCAAGGACCTTAGAGTGTTGTACTCTTTCTTCTGGAATTCAAAATGTTTGAGGTTCTTCTTTCTTGTGTTTAAGGGAATTGGTTGGTGACCTTAAACCTGTTGGATGTATATTCCCATGTGCCGTTTCTTCAGTAACACAGAACTTTGTCTTTTCTGCAGCACTTTGTAGTGGGCTCAACCACTACCAATTTGTGGTCCTTCCCTCTTGGCTTATCTTGGGTATTTAGATCATATCAGTGATTTTCCAGGCCAAGGGTATAGTTTTTCCTGTACCTCAGTGACTAGCTGGAGGAAAGAGCCACTTTTTGCCCCCCCCCCCCCCCACCCCCCCCCCCCCAACACACACACTTTGTGTCTGACACATGATGCACTTTGCCTTAGTGTGCCCTGGTTCCCTGTCAATCAGGTTCCCATGGCCTGTGTTCTTTTCCATAGCTGTACCGTTGTACCCCCAATTGGCACATCTCTGGCCACAGGTAAGTCCTTAGTAAAAGGTACCATGGGTACCAAGGGCACTGTGACCAGGGAAGGTCTTTAAGGGCTGCAGCACCTGTTGTGCCACCCTTCGGGCCCTGTACCTTAACACCCACACACTGTCATTGCAGGATGTGTGTTTTAGCACAGAGTAAAATGAAGAGTCGACATGGAACACATCCCTGTGTGCCATGCCTGCAATCCACCGCCTGTGGCCTACATAAGCCACCCCTCTAGAAGGGGGCACTAGGCCACCGGTGAGGGAACAATTGCACTCGCACTGTACCCCTTCATGTCTAAGTCTCTTTATGGCTTTACTGCACTTACAATGTCGAAGCCCATTCTTAGACGTTGTAATTGCAGTAAAACTATAGAGGCTTTATGGTCTTTGAGTTGGTCATTACGAACTCCATAGTTCCATAATGGCTGTACTGAAAACTGGGAAGTTTGGTAGCAAACTTCTCAGCACATTAAACCCACACTGATGCCAGTGTGGGATTTAATGTAAAATGAACACAGAGGGCATCTTAGATTATCCCCCTGAAAAACGACCAGCCCTGTTGTGGTTCCTGAAGAGCTGCCCGCCACTTGCCACCCCAGACAGGTTTATGGACACCTGGGTAGAGAGCCTCCACTCCACCGGCGAAGAAACAGTGGGTTTCTGGTTTACCCACACCGACGTCGAGATAAGTAAAAGTGACAGAAACACGGAGGCCTGCGTCGAGGTCTAGACGGTCGACATCGAAAAGCACATCCTCCTCCCCAGGTCTCAGGATTGTGTAGATTACGCTGGAGGGATCTCCTGCTCTAGAACATACACCACCAGTTAATCTCTCACTGCGCTGGCTTATTAGTGTGGAGTTGAGAGTTCCAAGACAAAGTCCAGGTTTGTACTTTTCCCAATCATATTTGCCTTCCAGTATCTCTGCTGGTGCTAATCCTCCTGCTACACCGGTCACAAGATCTCCTCGAAGGTTTCCATTAAGACCTCAGTCTAGGACACCGCACAGATGATCTCCTTTCAGATCTCGTCATTCACACTCTTCCAGATCTCATAGGCATAGACACAGGTCTCTTTCCTGGACTACAGACATATCAAGATCTTCTGTGGCAGACTACTCAACTGTACTGTCTTGACCCCACCAGAGAGGGTGTCATCAGTGGATGATTTTGTCACGTTCAGTGGGGTCTTTTGTAGAGGTGCAGCTAAGCTAAACATTGCCTGCTCTAACCACCTCAGCATCAGTCATCTTTGAAACCCTGCATCACCTATTGTCTTCTAGAGCTCTGCTTCCTCTGGTACCTGGTCTACTTGAATCGACTCTTCAGACCTTTCTTACACCAGCATCGATAGAACCTGCACCATCACACGTTGCAAAGAAGTAAAAAGTGCCAGACCAGGATCGACTCTTTCTGATGGCCGATCCACCACCGAGCTCAGTCATAGTGGCTACTGCTAGGAAGCCTCATCCAGGGGCGTTTCCCTCCACAGTGCCACCTGATAAGACTGCAAGCAGATGGATCCCCTCGGGAAAAGGATATGTAAGACCTCTGCTTCCTGTATGAAAGTCGCTAGTGCCTCAGCGCTTCTAGGAAGCTATGATGGGGCACTATGGGACACCCTCTCTAGGCTCACATAGAATCTGCAAAAGGATTTCCAGGAGATTCTCCAGGAGGGAGGATTGGTGGTGAATCAGGTGATTAGTGCGGCAGCTGATGCTTCGGAACTAGCAGCCCATGACTACTTTCATGGTATCTGCGCTCCTCTTGGCTACGACTTTCAAGTCTAAAACCTGAGGCCCAACACAGGATCCTGAACCTGCCTTTCAGTAGAACCTCACTATTCGGCACCCATGATGAAATGGCGAGGATGAAATCTGAAGTTCACACCCTGAAGGCAGTGGGTCTGGAGAAGCGCAAGGACTTTAGACACAGATATCATCCCTATGATTCTCGCTAGTATCAACAGAGGGTTCAAACCCCTCACTGGGCCTCGGAATAACATCCCCAGTCCAGTTTCTATTACCATCAGCGTGGGCCTGGGCGGGGAGCTTCCAGAACGTCCGCTTCCTCTGCTAAGCGGCTGACAAAACAGTGAATGCTTGCTTCCCTCAGCTCTGTTTCCCACTCTGGTGGGGAAGTACCATGGAACATCTGGACGAGTGGCTCAAAATCACAAAGGACAAATGGGTGCTCAATATTTTGCAGAATGGTTTCTCAATCGATTCAAATCCCCGCCTCCAGCAGTCCCACCTCGCAGAACGTCAGTCCATCAGCAAGACCTACTTCAGGCAGAGGTAACTATTCTTCTACAAAAAGAAGCCATTGAAAACGTTCCCTGGCCCAAATACAAGAAGGGATCTACTCCCGCTACTTCCTGGTTTTAAAGAAGGGCCTAACTCCGGAGTACAGGCATATACTCATCCCCAGTCTCTAAACAAGTTTATCTGCAAAAAGAGGTTCACAATGCTGGCACTACATCAAAATGTAGTCCAGCTCCATCAAGGGGACTTGCTGTGCCCCATCAACCTGCTGGACACATATTTTCATATACCGATTTGCTGGACACATTTTAAATTCTTACGGTTCCAGGTTGCGTCCGAGTCCTACAGTACAAAGTCCTCCCTTTCTGGCTCAAGTCAGCCCATTGCACGTTCTCGTAATGCATGACAGTGGTAGCAGCCTTCCTGTGGAAGCAGAAGATCTTAGTCTACCGGTACCTGGATGACTGGTTGCTCAAGAGCGCATCTCCTCATCCACTGCAAGAACACCTTCAATCCTTCATTCGAGTGCTAGTTCGTTTGAGCCTGTAAGTCCACTACAAAGTCAATTTTCAATCCAACGCAAAGAATTCACTACCTGGGTGTGATTCTGGATACCACACATGCAAGAGTGTCTTCTTCAAGGTTAGAGATTATCCTGAATTAACAACAAATGCTGCTCTCCCCTCCGCACACTTCATCCCACGACCAGACAAGTATCCTCTTTTCTGGGGTTCATGGCGTCATGCATCTTCACCATCCCCAATGCCAGGCTGCAAATGTGACCTCTCCAGCCGGCATTGGAGAATCAATGGTCACAGATCTCAGACTGCTGGGAGGATATAAAATAACTCTACCTCAGATGGCCAAAGAATCCCTGAAGTGGGGGATGCAACGTCCTCATTTGTTGAAAGGGGTCCTTTTTCAACATGACCTTCCCAGCCAGATGCTCCTCACGGATGCATCCCTCCATAGATGGGGAGCCCACATGGGCTCTCTCCAAGTTCAGGGGTTGTGTTCAGAAGTGGAGACGTGTTACACATCAATATGTTAGAACTAAGAGCTGTACATCTTGCACTTAAACCATTCTTCCCTTCCATCCAGGCACAATCCCTGTTAGTCCAGACAGACAATTCCATGACCATGTACTACCTGAACAAACAAGGAGGAACCAGGTCAAGACCACTATTGCTAGAGTCCCAAGCCATCTGGCAGATGGCTACTGGCAAGGAAGTTAGTTGACATTATCTGCGATCCATCTTCTAGGCACACTCAATGTGCATGCGGGTGCAACTAAACTAAGAAGTCACATTGGACATTTTTCAACAATGGGGAGCTCCAGACATCGATCCGTTTGCTGATGCAACAAACGCAAAATGCCGCATCTTCGCATCCAGGTATCCCTAACCAAGCTCTGAGAATATGCGCTTTTGATCAATGGGTCAGATACCTTACTCTACGTCTTTCTGCTAATGCTGCTCATTCCTCTGGTAATCAAAGAAGTTCTTCAAAGCCAAGACCAGGATGATCCTGTTCGCACTGTAATGGCCTCGTCTGTGGTGTTATCCAGACCTCCTTCACCTATTTGAGACCCCTCACAGGAGGTTGCCGTGCTGTCCGGACCTACTATCTTAACGCTGAGAGAGGGTGTTCCATCCCACCCTTCCTTCTCTGAGATTGACTTCATGGCTCCTGAGGTCCTCCAATGTGGACATCTAGGTCTCTCATCAGACTGTATGAATATTTTGGGAAAATCAAGAAGGCCATCTATGCAGAAGTCTATGCTTTCTAATGGAAGCGTTTCTACCAGTGGTGCACCACCAATCGCCATAATCCCGTCCTGAGACGAGAACAGGTTATTCCTCCCTTCCTACTGTATTTGGCTTCAGTTTACCTATATAAAGGTGCACTTGGCGCACATTACAGCATACAGAAAATCGCCCACACAGGTCTCCTTTTCTCAGATACTTGTCCTCCGGTTAGGTCTCCCTGTCCCCCTTGGAAGCTTAATGTAGTCCTTTCTAAATTGAACCCCTTCAAACCCATACATAAAGTATCCCTGCAGCACCTGACTTGGAAGACCGCTTTCTTAGTGGCATTTACCTCTGCTTAGCAAGATACAAGCTCTGTACAGACAATACAACCACCATGTTCTATCTGAACAAAAAAGGAGGCACACGGTCACGCCCTCTCTCCCTGGAGTCACAGGCGATCTGGCACTGGCTTCTCGCTCGGAATCTCTCAGTGGTAGCAGTGCACCTTCCAGGCGAGTTAAACATCAAGGCAGACGCACTCAGCAGGCACTTCGAAGATCAGCCAGACTGGGTGCTAAACGACGAGGTGGTAGACAAGCTTTTTCGTTGTTGGGGTCGTCCAACTATAGACTTGTTTGCAGACGAAAACAAGAAATGCCACGCCTTCGCATCCAGATTCCACCGGCCAGGGACGCAGGGGAATGCTCTCTTGATGGATTGGTCAGGGACATTTGCTTACGCATTTCCTCCCCTATCGCTGATCACAAACGGCTGTCTGGCAGACCAGACCTGTTGAGCAAGATGAAAGGGAGGATTCTGCATCCCAACCTCCCGTCACTGAACCTGACAGCATGGCTCCTGAAGTCCTGCAGTACGGACATCTGAACCTGCCTCCTGAATGTATGCACATTTTAAGAGAAGCTAAGAGGCCTTCCACAAGCGCGTCTTATGCGCTCAAGTGGAAGAGGTTTTATATGTGGTGCAGGGAGCGTCATCTTGACCCTACTAAGGGGCATGAGGAGGTTGTTCTACCATACCTCCTTTCCTTAGCAACATCTGGGTTGAAGTTTGCTTCCATTAGAGTACATCTGTCAGCCATTGTAGCGTATAGGAAATCACCAAGCCAAACTTCTTTCTTTCAGGTTCCAGTGGTCAAGGATTTCCTTCAGGGGTTGAAGAAAGTCTTTCCCCCTGTGCGAAATCCTTTTCCTCCTTGGGAGTTGAACCTGGTTCTATCCAAATTGATGGGGCCTCCTTTTGAGCCCATCCACAAGGCCTAATTGCAACACCTCTCTTGGAAGGTTGCGTTCTTAGTGGCAATTACATCAGCGCGAAGAGTAAGTGAGATACAAGCGCTGTGTACAAAAGAACCCTACACTGTTTTCCACCACAACAGAGTAGTCTTAAGAGCACATCCATCCTTTTTACCTAAAGTGGTCTCTGATTTTCATATTAATCAATCCATTTCTCTTCCATCCTTTTTTACAAACCCTACGACCCCGGCTGAGCGGTCTCTGCACTCTTTAGATCTCAAGAGAATGCTTAAGTTTTATTTGAAAAATAACAAAAGTATTAGGAAGACGGATCCGCCCTTTATCAACTATGGTTCAATGAGAACAGGCTTTCCAGTTGCCAAAAAATCCATCTCCAGATGGATTGTTTCCTGTATTAAATTGGCTTATGAGCTGTCGGGCAAGCCATTACTGTTGTCACCTAAAGCACACTCTACTAGGGGGAAAGCGGCCACAGTAGCTTTCTTACATTATGTCCCTATGTCCCTATGTCTGAGATTTGCAAGGCTGCAACCTGGAGATCAGTTCATACCTTTACAAGGCATTACTGTCTAGAATCTGATTCCAGGACTGATACTCAAGTAGGACCAGCCTCTTTGAGGAATCTATTTGGGTAGCCTGCGGCCTGTACAAGCTTAGTTTTTCTAGGCTTAGTATTGATATTGATATTACTGTTTTTGTTACTCCTTTGTCCGCAGGGAGATGCGGTGAGGCTCGCTATTCTATTCTAATGCTTATGACTATTGATGAGGAACACCTGGAAGAGAAGGATTAGTTACTTACCTGTAATCCTAGTTCTCTTCCAGGGGTATCCTCATCAAAGTCATAAGCAACCCTCCCGCCTCCCCGGGCAAAGGATTTTTTTAAGTTGGAGATATGGTTAACCTAAATGTTTCATGGTTTTTTTCAGTCTCCGCAAAGAACAACTGACATAACTGTCACCCCTGAGGCATGAGTGCCTTAAAGGCACAGTGTCAGTTTTCTACATGTTTATGTAGGTTAGCTTTTCAGTCTTTTTAGACTGTAGTTTTGCAATGCAGCCTGGGAGCTTCCTATGCTTTCAGTGTTTCATGAGCATTTCCACTGCTTTCTGAGCATTAAAACAGTTCTAAAACAAAACTGTTGTTGTCTCTATGTTTATAATGCATGTTTGTTCATGGATGATGGAAATTATTTACAGCATAATTCGGCTCTGGTGTTTATTAGGCTGCAATTGTTGATTTATATATATATATATATATGTTTATATATATATATATATATATATATATATGGATATATATATATGTGGGGCACATATAATATATTGTTTCCGGGTCTCGCACATGGACGGGAATATTCTAATGCTTATAACTTTGATGAGGATACCCCTGGAAGAGAACTAGGATTACAGGTAAGTAACTAATGCTTCCCGCGAGTTATTTCAAAGAGATCGAAACCTTACTGCGCCGATTGCTTTAGAATGGGAAGCCACGTATTGCCTTATCCAAATTGAACCTTACCTGTTATGACGAAGGGATCGCACTCCCCTATGTTAAAAAATATTATTGGGCAGCTCACCTAGCGGCCATTAATCAAGGCATCTACAGGCAGGAGGGGGTCCCGTGCTATGCGATGGATCGTTGGGTACTACCCTGAGGGAACTATAACCGAGGGCTCTGTTCAAACGCCGGGAAAAATTACCTCACCGGCCCAACCAATCAATCGGTGCAGGTCTGTAAGGCAGCTACCAGAAGTATGGGGTGGGGCCACAAATTAACTCTGGCAACGCCTCTATGGAATTCAGAATGGCTTGGGATCCTATGGACAACCAAAGGGTTCGACAAATGAGACCTCATAGGCATATCCAAAATAGGCGACCTATGGGTCAAAGGTGAGGTAAAGCCATTTTCCGCCCTGCAGCAGGAACATGAGCTGGATCCCAAAGAGTACTTTAGATACTTACAGGTCCGACATGCCTTACAATCCTGTCTCCAAAAAGGAGAGCCCCCGCGGAGTCCACGCCTCTTGAAGACAGACTCCTCGATGGCCACTTACCAACGAAAGCCATTTCGCACATGTACAAGAAGCAAGTGAATCACTCTGGTGACCCCCTGGGGAGGCTGCGGGAAAAGTGGGAACGGGATGGTATAATATTAGATGATGAAGACTGAGTAACGGCGTTAGCTTCACCTCAGGAGTTGGCCATTGCAGCGAGACTGAGGCTGGTGCAACTTAAAATTCTGCACCGGATCTATATTACTGGACCTGGAATGTTACAGATGGGAAAGCGGTGGATGGCAAGTGTAGAAGGGGCTGTGGAGGTGAGGGCACTTTCCTCCACATACTCTGGGAGGGCGCCTTTGTTCAGCAATACTGGAAGAATATACAGTAGGTGCTGGGTGAAGTGTTGGAGCAGGCTCTCCCTCTAGAGTCTAAGAGATGTCTCCTGAACATATGGGACCCCACAGACCTAAATAACACACAAATCACCTGGGTCGCGTTGAAGTTAATGATAGCGAAACGTAACATTGCTCAGGCATGGGGTGGCAACGTGGGCACCAGCGGTCTCCGCATGGAAAAGGGACATGGACTGGTGTATGTTTTGTGAAAAGTATGTATATGTAGCAAGGGACTGTCCCAAAAAATGGTCCCGCATCTGGAATGACTGGAATGAGTTTAGAGGGAGTATTTGCACCCCACCATTGGTACCAGCTCAAAATGATTCATTGTTGTCATGAAGCGAGTCACTTGTGGTCAATATACTGTGTACATTTATCTGAATGAGAACCATGTCATTATACGAAATGAGAGTGTATTGAACTTTGCCTTGATTCCTACTGCTTTATAAAAAGAATTATGAAAAAAAGAAAGCAACATGGGTTAGTTCCCTAGTTTAGGCGGAGAGCAGCCACTTTTATAAGGAGCACTGTACAACAACACCAACAATCTAAATATGGTCACCTCAAATGTCTGTTTTTCTATTATAGTTTATAAGCATACTATTAGAGCGTGCTTGCTCTCTGTGTGTCTGTCTCTCTGTGTGTCCCTCTCTCCCCACCATTATAAAACTAATGATGGCACACCTACAAATATCCCTAGTGTTTTATAACAACTCCACCTTTGGCAGAATGTTGTGATCTGCAACCAGTGGAGTCAAAATGGACAGAAAACATGGGCAATACATTACATGTGCGGGACTGGGGCTAACACCTATGCTGGGAGGGCTACTACTATTAGCAAAGTGTATCACACAAAATCCCTCATGTCTAGTGTTTTTTGGAGTCATATCGACCTGATCGTCGATTATTGTAACATGGTACTATTGATTTATAGGAATGGGTGGAAGTCCTTCTCTGATGAGCAAAAGTCAGTAAAAACTATCTCTGCTGTTTAGTGTGTTTTTTGTGTCACCCTTGGGTAAATCAATGTGATCTGCCCCAAGGTAGATCAATGTGATCTGCCCCAAGTGCAGCGGGTCCAAATCATCACTTTTTGGGGCTGAGTGCTTGATCCTGTGCTGGAGGAAATGGGGCTGCTCCCACAAGCAAATGTCACCAAATAAATCCCTGGTGTCTGTGCGGAGACATCTGTCTCTGTTCTATTCCCCCTGAAAGCATCCTCATGAGGAGACACTGGGGGAAGGGAACATCGCTTAAGTCTCCTCCAATATCTCTCCTGAGTCTTGATCCTCTTGCTGCAGACCAATCTTGAACAAAGTGATTGGCCTGCAGGGATACTCTTCTTACCCACAGGAAACAGTGCACCCCCCCCCCCCCCCCCCATTACGTCATGTGAACAACGCAGGATAGGCCCCAGATGGCAGCGGAAGATTGGAATCTTTTGAGTATATGCTCCAGACAGATTTCCACATAGCAGGTGCATTGACCAGATCTTACCCTAAGCAAAGTCAGGCCAGTGCTGTAGACGAGACTATCTGAACCAAAGCACGCAACAAGCAAAGCAAGTTAAACTTAACCAGTGTGGTGGTCAGAGTTTTACATTTTATAGCCTATAAGAGTTTTTACATTTTGCTACAGCAAAACATCTGATGGGAACAGTACAACCCCTTGCATAAAGGTAGAATTGATCTCGTACCTGACACCATGTGTTAAATCCAAACATTCTAACAACGCCTTCGTACATGGAGGTAGCAATGTTGGTATTTGAGTGATATCTAGCATAGGATCTGATAGTTATGCAATCTGGGTTGCTTGGCAATTTTCCTCCAAGTGGCATATATATATTGTACATATACAGTCTTTACAGTCGACAGAAAGAGACACATGAACTTTCTTTCCTGCTTGTTTTGAGCTAGCCGTTCTCAAAATGTTATTATGGCTTTTCATACAGATGGTTTCTTTATTGAACTGTTCACCTGTAACTTTTAGTCTCCTTGATCAGTAGGTATAGACTTTTATTAGACTAAATAAAAGTGAATCACATTGTTTATTGTAAAGCTTAATTCATATTCATTGTATTATTATTAAGTGTATACTTTCCTGAAAACGTATCTGATAACTGCTGAGGAACACCTTTTTTCCAAAGAAACCTTATACATCTTGCAACACACTTAAGTTATGTAGAAAATAATCTCTGATAGTAAAAGAGGAAGTTGAGTGTTAATGCCTTTCCCAAATGAAATTGGTGAGCACAAGAGAACAGTGAGAATTTCCCAATAAAATTAGAGATCCTCCTTGGTTTTTCAGGACTGCACCCATACTTTGCACATGCATCTAATTGAGATCAACTAGTGATTGAAGAGAAAGGGGTGCAGAATGTCTTTCCTGTAGTTGTAACACTTGGCTTTTGTAGTAGACTTACTGTACAAATGTGAAGTGTCAAAACACTAACCATTAAATAGTAGGCTCATCTAAAAAAATTTAACTGCCAAGGGACCGAAACATGGCTGTACAACCAAATCCTGTCCGGATCTGGGAATTGGTCCAGAGGGCCTGACTAGAACCAAGGGCGAACCCACCAGTGGGAGTCCAGTCGGCACACCACCTATACCTGTGATGCCTAAAGACGCTCAAGAGGCTTCTGCACACCCAAATATGAGGTGCAAAGCCTCATAAAGCTTCTCAAGTTGGGCAGGGATTGCTCCAGTTCCAGGAAATTCATTTAGGTGCAGGGCTGACCAACTTGGACTCAATGGGTGGAGTGCGGGAGCAGGATCTCCATTTGTGGCGTTGTTCCAGTGCTTCGTCCGCATATGTTACAACGGGCTCTAATAACGCCTATGATGCCAAAACAGAGCTGTTCAATGAAACCCACCTGCATGCAGGGATACTGCTCAGGATTTTCCAGATACAGTCTGATACCTAGGGAATATTCGAAGGTAAGGAATCTGTGGTCAGATAGTCTGTACCAGATAAGGCATTACCAAAGGTGAGTAACTTGTTCATCTTCTCAAGAACCCCTTCAGTAAGGCAGCTCCAGAAGAGAACACATCTAGTTCAAGTCAGACTAATACACACTGCATGCTAAAGGGACAGCAGGTGTAGTTCTATTCAACCACAGTACTTTTTGATAGTTGATAAATTAAATTGATATGTAGTTGCTCTGCTGATCCTGCTGTAAATGCTGCAGCATTCTCATACTGAATGCCTTCAGTCGCAGCTATCAATGTGAGGACCTCTGGTTTTGGGGACAAAACTAATAGAAGAGACAAATTAGTAGATCCCATAAAGTTGCAACTTTGTTGTCCTGGTACCCCCTTGTAGTCAGGCAAATCCCTTTGAAGACCAACTGTAGGGTTTAACATGATATTGGAATTTTTTCAACCAAGATCTCTCCTCATCCTGGTTCTAAACTCTGTTCCAGGTCATCGAATGTCAGTTTACACTTGTTGCTGGGCTGTCTACCAGGTCAACTGTTAGTCCCCTCTCTCACTGCTGGGGTCTTTTGCTTAGCAAAAAAGACACTCTTTAAACTCCCGCTTTATAGTGTTAATTTTGTACTCAGTAAGAACACTGTTTCAAATCTCATAGAATGGGAGAACTATTGATCAGGATTACATGATAGAAATGACTTCACATTTTCAGTTACAGCTTCTGCATGACTTATAGCTTATGTAGGGTGATATCTTTCTGCCAGGTTGCACCCTCAGGAGAGTGGGTATTCTGGTTGATTGTAGTTTGTTTTGCAATCCATTTATGTGCTAGTGCAGTGCCCTCTGATTGCTTTGCGCTTCTGTTGCAGCGGAACTCTAGAAATAATTTCCAAACCAGCATCACCGTTTCCCTGAAATAACCAGTCACATTCATTCACCAGTGGGGCCCATAACACTGCGTTCGAGGCATGTGGGCTGCTGAATTCATATCTGTGCATAGATCGCCGCCTAGTGTTTAGTCCGGATGATTGCACATTGTTGTCCTGGAAGAGTCTTCGAAGTATCACGAGATAGGTGGCTCCTCCCCTGGACTACAGTGCGCATGGGCATCGCCTCCATCCCCAGATTGTTTTTTTCCGCCATTGGGTTCGGATGTGTTTCGGTTCCCTCTGTCGGAATCGATAGTTGTTTAACTTTCCTTACTTGAGACCAAAAGGTCTTTAGGACTCGCGTCGGTATTGTCCATCGTTCGGGTTGGTTTATTCATCGGCTCCGAACACTTGCTGCCTTCCGCGTGCTGTCGGCGCGGACGGGCCTACACGACGCTCCAGACTATTCAACATGGAACGAACTCCGTTTAAGAGGTGCCCAGTGTGTGCCTCAAAGTATTCACACCTCGACGTGCACCCAGTGTGCAACAGATGCTTGTCGCCGGACCACGACGAGGCCAGGTGTATGGCCTGCTCCAAGTTCCGGTTGAAGAAGACTCTCAAGCTACGTCGGGCCGCAAGACTGCAGGCCCAGTTATCGGCACCCCCACCAACCAACATCTTTGAAGAAGACGTTGAAGACTACACCGTCCTACAAGTTTCGGACTCTGACCCGGCGTCTGGGGATGAAAACTACAACGCTGGAGATGAGGAGTTCGAGGAAGTCGTCGAGGAGGTAGGGGACGACGACGGGGCCATTGCCACCGTGGAGGATAGCTCGGAAGAGGAGCATCCTCATACGGACTCCAGGGCCGAACCCCAGCATAAGGCCCAGGTCGAGGGATCGCCTTCGGGCCTTACCCAAGACCTCAATATTCGTCCCTCAGCCCCGCCTCCGGGCCCGGCCATGGACATTGGCGATGCGCCACTCCCGGTACAGAAACCGAAAGTGAAACCATCAGGGTCCGCACCATCTGTATCGAAACCGAAAGTGCAAGTCGCACTGGTGGGATCAAAGGCTCCAGAGGCCTCGGCTCCAAAGAAATCCAAAATGGCCGCCGGGATCAAGAGCCACGCCAAAATGGCCGACCCGAAGACCACAGTGTCGAAGCCGAAGGCAAAAACGCCCGACGCGGCTGCGTCGGCGCCGAAGCTGGTCGACGCTCTGAAGAGCTGCGTCGACTCCAAGAAGGTCGATGACCCTAAGAAGCCCTCCAAAAAGCGTCAGGATGACCCCAAGGCTCTGGCTGCACCGATCCCGGTCGACAAATCCAAGGGCGGTGCTGTGTCGGCTCCGAAGACTGCGCCTTTGGTCGCCGAACCAAATCCGGACTCGGAGGACTCGCTCGAGCCAGTCCAGCCCTCCCCGTCCTTTACCAAGAAGGTCACGAAGTCCCTTCAACGTATTCTGAAGGAGGACGTGGCTCTCGGGCCGAAGAATGTGGCGACGAAGCCTCCACAGAAACCGGCGCAGACGCCGATCCACTTCACGCTGCCGCCGAAGACGACGCCAAAGGCTTTCGCTCCAAAAGATGGGGCCGGGGTGCCCTTGAAGCTGGTGTCTACGCCTAAACCATCCTTGGTGGTGCCGAAGCCACGGCACCAACCACTAGCGGAAGAGGAGCGTCGAGAGGTTGTCATCGACGCCAACACAGGCAAGCTCTCTCTCCTTAAAAGGAAGATCACCCCGGAGCCGGTGTTGGAGCATTTTCATATTCCACTTAAAAAGAAGTTGGACTCTGCGGGCACTTCTGCCCCTAAAGAGCCTGCATCTCCACAAGGTCTGGGACTCTCACCCACTCACTCTAACGCTGGGGAGGGTGACGAGGACGAGGAGGAGGATTACAATTATCCAACGTACTCGGATCCAGAGGAGGTAAATGAGCCATGGTCTGCTGGAGGCGACCCTGCGGACCCTCAGACTGGGCACGAGCCGCAGCTTTTTGCTGCAAAGACTTCACCAACGGAGGACTCTGCAGCCTTCAACGCTTTGATTGAAAGAGCTTCGGCCAACCATGATGTCGACCTCCACGCCGACCCAGTGGATGTCGATTTTCTTTTTGACACTTTCTCAGTGGCTGAAAAGACCGTCAAGACATTGCCAATGCTCAAAGGTGTGCTAAAGCATGCGCCAGAGGTTTTCAAGGAGCCCACCCGGGCAAGAGTCATCAATCCTCGCATTGATAAAAAATACAAGGCGGCGCCCACTGACCCAACATACATCAAGGGACAGTTGCCACTGGACTCTTTGGTTGTCTCCAACGCACGTAAAAGAGCCAATTTACAGACCATGGGTGATGCTCCTCCCCCTGACAAAGAATCAAAGGTGTTCGAGGCATCAGGGAAACGTATTGCTGCGCAGGCAGCCAATATATGGCGCATATCAAACACGCAGGCGCTACTTGCACGCTACGATAGGGCGCACTATGACACCCTAGAAACACTTCTACAATACTTGCCAGATCAGTATAAGGAGGGTGCAGAGATGCTGATTCAGGAGGGTAAACTCATTACCAATGCCTCCATCAAGTGTGCTCTAGATGTGGCTGATACCGCCTCGCGAGCCATCAATACTAGCGTTCTGCTTCGCCGGCACGCGTGGCTCAGAATATCAGGCTTTAAACCAGACATTCAGACCACCATCCTCAACCAAACAGTGAATCCAGACCACCTGTTTGGACCTGAAGTAGATGCCACACTCGAAAAAATGAAGAAGGACACTGACACAGCTAAATCTATGGGTGCCCTTCAGTCCCAGCAGTTTCGGGGTGGTTCCTTTCGCCGCTCCAATAGCAGAGGCACCTCAAGGGGTCAAGCGTCACAATCCACGCAATTCTATAAAGCGAACACCCAAACCTCATACACCAACAAAGGTAGGGGTGGATACCGTGGCAACAACGTCAAGGGCAGAGGACGTGGAAATAACAGCTCCAGGTCCTCCACCGCCAGCAAACAGTGACGCCTTGTCACTGCCCCCCGACCACACAACACCGGTCGGGGGGAGACTCCAGCAGTTCCTGCCCGTGTGGAGGTCCATCACCACGGACAGGTGGGTCAAATCTCTTATTCAGTACGGTTATTGTCTGGAACTCACTTCCATCCCACCAAACATACCTCCAAGAAACCGTCCTATGTCCGGCGAGCACTTGCACTTGTTGCAGCAAGAAGTTCAAGTCATGCTGCAAAAAGGGGCAATAGAGCTCGTTCCACTGCAGGAACGGCGAACAGGGGTTTACTCCCTGTACTTTTTAATCCCAAAAAAGGACGGATCTCTCAGGCCCATCCTGGACCTCAGACCTCTCAACATGTACATTCTGTCAGAGCATTTTCATATGCTTACTCTGCAACAGGTTCTCCCACTGCTCCAGCAAGGGGACTTCCTGGCAACTCTGGACCTCAAGGATGCATATTTTCGCATTCCCCTGCATCCTTCGCACAGGAAGTATCTGAGGTTCACCATTCAAGACCAGCACTACCAGTTCAAGGTCCTGCCCTTTGGGGTCACCACAGCGCCCAGGGTCTTCACAAAGTGCCTGGCGACAGTGGCGGCGCACCTAAGACGTCAGAACATCCACGTATACCCCTATCTGGACGACTGGCTCATTCAAGCAAAGTCGTACAAACAGTGCGCCGACCACGTGTCCCAAACCATTCACCTTCTGCACGATCTGGGATTCTCACTGAATTACCCAAAGTCCCATCTCCAGCCCGCTCACATACGGCAGTATTTGGGCGCGACCATAAATACTCTGGTGGCTACAGCCCAGCCAAATTCAGTGAGGCTCAACAGTATTCTATCGCTGATTCAAAAATTCAGACCTCAGCACTCTCTTCCAGCACGAGTGTTCATGCAGTTGATAGGCATGATGGCCTCCTGCATCTCCATTGTCCCGCACGCGAGACTACATATGCGCCCGCTTCAGGAGTGCTTAGCACGTCAGTGGACTCAGGCTCATGGGCAATTAAAAGACCTACTGTTGGTGAGCGGTCGGGCATACAACTCTCTGCATTGGTGGAATCCACAAAACCTTTGCAAGGGCCGACCGTTCCAGGAGCCTGTGCCACAGATTATCCTGACGACGGACGCCTCTCTCCAGGGTTGGGGAGCGCATGTACTCCACTACACAGTGCAGAGACTATGGACACCACAGCAGAAGAAGATGCACATCAATGTGTTGGAACTGATGGCAATCTTCATGGCCTTAAAGGCGTTCAAAGTACATGTGTGCAACAAGGTCTTGTTGATCCGGACGGACAACATGACAGCCATGTACTACATTCAGAAACAGGGAGGGACACACTCTCCACAATTGTCTCATCTGGCTCAGAGCATGTGGAAGTGGGCCATTCAGAGGAACATCTTTCTCATGGCAGAACACCTCCCAGGCAAGGACAACCAGATGGCGGACCTGCTCAGCAGGCACAGCCACCAGATGCACGAGTGGGAGATACACCCATCCGTGCTCCAGCCGTACTTTCAGACATGGGGTCATCCAGAAATAGACCTGTTCGCCACAAGGGAGAACGCAAAATGCCAAAGCTTCGCCGCCAGATTCCCACACCCGCAATCGCAGGGCAATGCGATATGGATGAACTGGTCAGGCAAATTTGCGTACGCTTTTCCCCCAGCACCCCTGATACCGCTGGTGGCACGCAAACTCAGGCAGCACTCGATGACCCTCATCCTGGTTGCTCCAACATGGGCTCGCCAACCATGGTACACCACGTTTCTGGAACTGTCCGTGGTACCGCATCAAAGGCTTCGCCTCACACCCAGCCTTCTGACGCAGAGCCATGGCGACATTCAGCACCCAGATCCGCAACAGCTCAACCTGGCGATCTGGCTCCTGAAGTCCTAGAGTTTGGCTACCTCAATCTTCCCCCGGATTGCATGGACATCATTCGGGAGGCAAGAAAGCCCACTACTAGAGCCTGTTACGCAGCCAAATGGAAGCGGTTTGTCATTTATTGTGCAAACCACAACATCAATCCACTAGATGCTTCCATTCAAAACATCATTTGTTACCTGTTTCATCTGTACCAGTGTAATTTGGCTTATACTTCCATCCGCATTCACCTGTCTGCGATGGCCGCATACCTACAAAATAGACAGCACCTTTCACTTTTCAAGGTGCCTGCTATCAAAGCTTTTCTGGAAGGACTCAAAAGGGTCATTCCACCACGGACCCCTCCAGCCCCAGAATGGAACCTCAATGTGGTTCATACACGGCTGATGGGTCCTCCCTTTGAGCCACTACATTCCTGCGACATTCAATTCTTGACTTGGAAGGTGGCTTTCCTAGTAGCAATTACATCGCTACGGAGGGTGAGTGAGCTGCAGGCCCTCACGATTCAGGAACCTTTCTTCCAGGTCCATGCTAACAGGGTAGTGCTCCGCACTAATCCTAAATTTCTACCCAAAGTTGTGTCTCAATTCCACATAAACCAGACAATTGAGTTACCAGTGTTTTTCCAAAATCCTGAGTCACTGGCAGAGCGGATGCTCCACACCCTTGACGTCAAGAGGGCACTAATGTATTACATTGACAGAACCAAAGATTTTAGAAAGACTAAGCAGCTTTTCGTTGCCTTTGCGTCTCACCACAAAGGTAACGCAATTTCCAAGGCTGGTATTGCTAGGTGGATCGTGAAGTGTATTCAGATCTGTTACGCAAAAGCTAAACGTACTCTTACAATTCCACCAAGAGCCCACTCCACCAGAAAGTTGGGGGCCTCTATGGCCTTCCTTGGAAACATTCCCTTAGAGGACATATGTAGAGCAGCCACATGGTCTACCACACATACATTTACTAAACATTACTGTGTAGACGTGCACTCTAAACAGCAGGCAGCTGTAGGGCAGGCTGTTCTCAAGACACTTTTCCAAACTGCTGCAGCTGGCACGGGCGGCCGCCGCTAATGGAGGGACTGCTATGTATTCTATGCACAGATATGAATTCAGCAGCCCACATGCCTCGAACTGCAAATGCTACTTACCAGTATGCATCTGTTCTTGGCATGTAGGGCTGCTGACATTCATATCGCCCGCCCTCCTCCCCGGCGCCTGTAGCAGCTGCAGTGTTCATGTATATGCTCATAGCATGGTCATCACTCACATAGTTCACTCCATCTCGGCCACAATGGCTAAAAACAATCTGGGGATGGAGGCGATGCCCATGCGCATTGTAGTCCAGGGGAGGAGCCACCTATCTCGTGATACTTCGAAGACTCTTCCAGGACAACAATGTGCAATCATCCGGACCCAACACTAGGCGGCGATCTATGCACAGATATGAATGTCAGCAGCCCTAAATGCCAAGAACAGATGCATACTGGTAAGTAGCATTTGCAGCACTTTTCTCTAATCACTCTAACTCTATTTCAGGGATTGGTGAAACACAGAGAAAATAATGCTGCAACATTGGCGTAGTGTCTAAACCTATTTTGACTATTTATTATTTACACCTGCAGTTTTATAACAATTTTACCATGGTTTCTCAACAAATGTCAACTTTATTCAGACACACCACCATTGTGGTAATGGATCTGCTAGTAAGAAAAATAGGCGTAGGAAAATACAAGACCAGCTTTAATTTTCCATTTATCTTATTTTTTATTAAAGCAAACTTTAGCATGTCTGACATTTGGGTATTTATTAAATCTTTATTCAAATATCTTAAGAAACTTTATTCCAAAATGATCATTTTATTTTAAAGCTTGGAAAATAGACATTTATTTCAAAGTTCAATGGGAAGATTAGAAAAGAACAGATAGTCCCAAATTCATTCTCTCCTAACATCCCTAACTAACGCTCTCATCTTATCCTTCAATCCTGTAAAGAAAAACAAGAAATATTTCAAAGAGTCTTATATCCAGGAATCGATTTGCAATCCGACAGCACTTCGAGATGAAATCGAAAGGAGGCATACTTCGAAGCAAAATCGGGTGGTTTTATACACTAATTCTCTAACTTAATCTATCTAAAAAGTATCTAGCATCACCAACTCGGGTTTTGATTGGACAAATTTGGGGTGGGTAAGCATCTCCTCCCCATTACAACATCGGGTTCGCAGTGAATCAGCAAATTATTAAAAAGCTCATTGTTTAGGGAAGTCTTTGGCCTAGGCACATACTCAACTGGCAACTATGCCATAGTTTCTCACATTTGGCAACCATCTTGACTTCCAGGGTACACCGGATTTGAACTTCCCATCCGAGCACAGGCAGCTCACTCTCTCTTGCCGGCTTTGGGCGCACATGCGCAGTCCAGCACTCACTCGCAGTTTACCAGAACAGCCATGTTTTCACTAGGCCTCAGAGGCCTCTTTTGGAACTATCGTAGACACAATCACAAATTCATTTTAAATATAGAACTAAAGCCCTTCGTTTTACCTGCCACCTTACTAATGTTTCCCCATTAGTTATTACCTAGCAGATAAGCCACATAAATGCGTTTTATACTTTGGGGGAAAAAAACACTACCAGAACCCTACAAATCTGGACCGACCATGATATAACGGAGGTGGAGGCGCTGTACCTCGAAGGACAACTGCGCACCTACGAACAGCTGGCTGAGTGTTATAACCTCCCGCGAGGACAATTTCTAACGCACAGGCAACTCCTAGACCGCACACGACCGTTCTGGAATCTGCGAGACGAAGAACCGCCCACGCATCCGGTGCTCCATACGATACTCCGTATGGGAGCTGGCATACACCTAGTTACATGACACTATAAGGCCATCCAAGAATTGACAAATGCCTCTCTGGATACTTTACGACAGTCCTAGGAGGACGACGTTGGCAGGGTGTTCCATGACAAATAATGGAAGCGCGCTCTGGAATACACAAAGAAAGTGTCCAGAAATGCGCGATTCAAGAATATACAGTTTAATATACTCCACCGGGCCTACCTCACGCCGGACAAACTACACCGGTATTACCCAGATACACAATTCAACTGCCCGCGCTGTAACCTGCCGGAAGCAAACTTTAGGCACATGTTTTGGGACTGCTCCTCCCTACACCGCTACTGGACCACGATACACCAAACACTCACTGCATTGGTCAACTTGCCACATTTTGGTTCCTGGGAAGTCTGTGCACTAGGGACATACAGAAGGAAGAAATCAGAAAAATTGCAATGGCGGTTTGTATCCCTCGCTCTGCTACTGGTGAATCGGGCTATTGCCATGCATTGGAGGGCCCCTTCGGGCCCCCAGATAGCGGCCTGGATAGGAGCAGTTGGCAAGTGGTGGGCGGCAGAGGTGGATATCCTACGGGAAGAGGAAGTGAAGGGAACACGCAAACACCCCATCTCCCTGGAATGGGCGCAGCTGCTCATACAATTTAAACAAGAGACAACCCGGGACGACACACCGGGACCATCCCCGCCTCACATCCAGGCTTCCCCACGACACCCCAACCCCCTAGTCAAATGCCCGGAGCTTGAATCCCCTGCAGACTAGATAGGTCGAGCTGAACGCCGGTCCCTCTTGGAGACGCGGCTCGCCACCCCCGACAAGATACTCCCCTCTTCCCCGAAAGCCCTTGCGAACCCGCGGCCCCTCCCCCTTGGCCCACAGTCCCCGGCACCCTCCACCCACCATGACCATTGGCCCTAGCCAGCCTGCCACATGCACTTCCACAGCACACGGATCTAGGAAAAGTTTTCCCTGCAGTTCTATGTTTAGTTCTGGTCGGTAGTTCGGACACCGACACACATTTCCCTTGTTCGCAACCGCCGATTTGAAAAAGGTTCATATAAACACACACAGGGATGACATTCACACCTACCCCTGCCAGCACGCAACTCAAGGACAAGATGTAGAAGGTTCCTACCACGATACATTCAGATCCCGAACTTACAAACCTGAGGAGATTTGGGTACAATTATGCTGAACGGGGCGACATTTACACACTGCAAGTGTCTTCTAATTGTGAATTTTGTATAACCCTTCAATGTGTGACATAATTGTTGACTAGTTGATGTATCACCCCCCTCGGGGGCTTTGAAACGTAAAACCTTAATAAAAAGATTTAAACAAAAAAAATGCGTTTTATACTTACATATCCAATGACTGTCTAGCACAAAAACGTGTACAATAAGCACATTCATACTGCGTTTATTTATATTTAAGCTGTGCATTAGTTCACATCACAATAACAGTACAAATGAGTTAATTATGTTGCTTCATGCAGGCAAAGTTAGTATTTTCACGTGAGCATCTTATACTATTATTGATTATTTCATCACGACACACCATTAGTAAATGTTAACGTTACGGAACATTGACTTCACGAGGGGTACACAAAAGTTAACTTTGCCACCTTGCTCCATCAATTCCCTCATCTGGTGATTCTATCATCAAACATCTCTCAACATTTTCTAAAATTTTGCAGAACATATTTCGAATCCCTCATATTAGTACAATATACACTCTAGTATCTTTTTCCTTTGTTTCTTTGAAAATCTTTTCTCTAATTTATTCCATTTCTATTTCATTCTTTTCTCTTTCCCTTGCATTTCATTCTTGAATTGTCTTCTTTATTGCCTTTCTAAAATCTCTTCTACCTTTGTATATACAGCACAACCATATCAAGAAAATCATTATCACTAAGACTGTTATAGGAATTAGTATCTTACCTATAATTGAACTACCTATTTCTTGGAACCAATGCTTAACTGCTGAAAAACTTCTACCCAACTTTTAGAGAACACCTTCAGCCTCCAGTGGTTCAATTTCTCTATGTAAATCTGTAATATTTGAAATATACTTCTAAAGATTTTGACTTTTATCTGGAATATAAGTTCAACAATGTTGCACTTTAAAAATTCCACAGACTCCTCCCTCTTTTGCTAAAATTATATCAAGAGCAAGTCTATTTTGCATTACCATAGCTCTCATGGCAACCATTTCAGTATCAACCATCAGGAAACCTCCTGCAGTGTCTATTGACAGACGATCAACTATTGTGGACAATTTTCGAATTCTATTGGCATTAAACGAAATTCCCACTGCTGGTATCAGTGCTCCGAAAACATCACCTATTATTTCCCTCACACTCTCTCTCCTTTTACGACTTAAGGTTTTGCCTATCTCATGCTTTCAATTAGTACCACTATCTACATGAAAAAATTTAGGAAAGACCAAGCCCATGTAACAGTTCTCATACCAATGGTCAGGTAACCTATAGTAAGCTCTGTTCCCACCGTTGAAATGGATACCCGGAAAAACAGGATCATCTCCTCCTTTAAATCCCCAACCCCATATAATTCTTTAGGTGCCTTTACATTGACTCGCACCCACAAAATAATTGTCATACATGGTATTGTCTCTCCTAATACAAAATTTTCCTAACATTGGAGTATCTATGTTTATAGCCACATTCACATTTCTATCATCAAGATTCTCATCATTAAATGACCAGTATTTAGATTTTGCATGTTTTACTTTCTCACTTCATTTGTAAGCAACCCTCCTTTCTTCAACCATATTCAAGAAGATTCTCTCCTCACTTCTCATTTTACATGTCGAATTGTTATTAAAGGCATACTCATGTGTCAGCTCATTCATTTCTAAGAAATACTCTCCCATCACTTTTGCAGGTTTCTTTTTGTTCAATGCACTATCAATTTTTAGTTTAGCAAAGATTTCATCCACATTGGAAAAGAGATATTCCAATTTCCCAGTCTGATAAAACAAGCTTGTAATTACACTACAAGTCACTCTATATGTGAGAGGAAGGTGGTGATAAGTCACCCCTTCTGATGCAGGCAATTTTACACAAACATAACAATCATCGACATTCATAGTTTTAACATACTCAAATAATAATTTTAAAAATGTGTTCTTCGTAAAGTCACTGATAGACTTATCCTGGTGCACCTCTGATTTATACACATAGGTCTCATGAATTTCCACTTTCTCACTTTGTTTATTTAAACTCACATTTGGCTTCAACTTCGTTAAACTGTCTTGGAAAGGAATAACAATAGCTAAAATCACCCATAATATTATCAATAATCCCATACATATAGAGCAGCATCTACACCATTTTCTAAAAATAGAGCATTTGTCTTATGATTACTAGTACAAAAAACACAGTTGATGGACAGAATGCAGAACAATGTCATACATTGGCACCAGTACAGAGATCTGGGCCTAAATCCATCGTTTTTTTGCACTCCACACCACCCCTGTTCAGACATGGCCATATGCAAATCTGTCTGATCCTGTGCCTCATGGGAACAGTCCAGCCCGAACTGCCAAGCCATGCCTTCCCTGGACTGGAAACAAGCTTCCGAGGACCGGTTTCTGGCATTCCAGCCGTCTTCAGCCCGGCTTGCTTGAATCCAGTGGTGTGGAGAGCATGGGACTCCCGTCTGAGCATACCCATCCCACTGCGGGGTGACAAATGCAAAAACCACAGTTGATGGACAGAATGTAGAACAATGTCATACATTCACCCCAGTACAGAGATCTGGGCCTAATTCCATCGTTTTTTTGCACTCCACACCACCCCAGTTAAGACATGGCCATATGCAAATCAGTCTGACCCTGTGCCTCATGGGAACAGTCCAGCCCAAACTGCCAAGCCATGCCTTCCCTGGACTGGAAACAAGCTTCTGAGGACCGGTTTCTGGCATTCCAGCCGTCTTCAGCCAGGATAGCTTGACTCCAGTGGTGTGGAGAGCATGGGACTCACGTCTGAGCATACCCATCCCACTCGGGGTGACAAATGTAACAAGCAATGGAAATGCAATAGGTCTCGCATTAGAAAAGTTGGAGCTATTGGTTTTGTAAATGACACATCTGCACATAAAGTGCAAAGGACTACCGCGAACGTGTGCTTCTGAGATTACAAATATTTTAGCATTTGGCCAACTTTTTCTTACATTGGTGATAGAGCCCTGGAGTCGGTCCAACAATAACGTGTGAAAAAAACATGTCAAAACAAAACTGGAATTGAGAAGACAAAAAGGCTGTTGGCCAACTCCAGACCTGTTGCTATTGCCAATGCTTGTTTGTGTTGTTTTATAGACTAGAGAGTCCCCAACAACCCCCCAGTTTCAGAATCACAAGAAAAACGGTTTAAGAGTTAGCTGATGAGAAATCAGCGCAATCATTGTCAGCAACAACTTGAACTCAGGAAATACTTATAGGTTCTTTGGGGTGGGAACTTCAAGACGGCGTAAGCAAAGGAAATGCGGGAAGCTGTGGACTACAGGGACCAATAATTACAGTCTCTGTAAGACTTCACGCGCATATGCAAGTGTGCACAACCCTAATTTGCATGTCTAGAAGGGAGCACGAGAGCAGCAGAGAGACGCGCCCTTGATGTTCCACTTATCCATGCTGCCCATTACACGACCGGCCGTGACCTTTCCCCTCCCATCTCCTTCCGGGTTCCTCTGCAGTGCAGGCAGCCTTGCTGAATGGCACTTAGCCCGGCTGAGGCGGACACGCCCGGGAGAGGAATCCGCGGCCCCCGTGTCTGGGGCTAATGCACAGGCTGAGCCCATGCACGGCGCTGGTGTGGGAGGGAGACGTGCATGGGGGCACAGGGAAGCGTCAGGGGTAGTAGGCGAGTGGCATTATGGTAATGTGGCGGGTCACTTTGAGGTGCTCGGAGGGAGGTGGCAGCCGCTCAGTCGTGTAATTCAATAACCGACGCTCGCTTTACGGGCTTCAAAGGGCGGCCCTACAGATTAGTAACGACAAAAGTGAAATCCGTCTTTTCCTTTGTTGCTGCCTTTATTCATCTGCTCGATAAATGGGAGAAAAAAAATAGGATTGATAACAATTGGGCAAGAACATTTGTAATACAGCGCCAGTGGTAAGCAATAATGGCCCATAAATAAATGGAACATTGGGCAAGGATCGTTGGTCCTGCGCGCCTTTGCCTTGCACCACGCAGAATGAAGCTGACGTCACTCGTACAATCCTGCTGTGGAATGCATTTCCTGCATACTACGCCCACCCGTGGTTTCCACTTTCAGCTGTTTTATTTACAGTTCTGGCTGTTTTATCGTTATTGTTCTTCATGGCACTCCTGGGCGTAGAAAACAGCACATTGGCGCCATATATAACATTAACATCAAAATAGTATGTGTACCCTAGATGCAAAGAGAGTTTCTTCACTGGACGCTGATGTAATTGTAGTCCAATGAATGACCTGTGCTCAGCACACGCTGATACTGTAGTGTCAGAGATTCCCAAGTCGTCACGGAGGTTTGCTCAAATCAGCTGCTTTAGTAGTATTGTAACACGGGGCCCATTAAGTGTGGCTATGGTTGTGCATCACGTGACCCCCAGCACCAGCTGCTTAAACAAGACGGAGGGCATTGCTGTGGGGAGGGGGGAGGAGAAATACGACAGAACGGCGATGAGGGAATGTGTGAAGCAGCAGGGGCGTTTGAAGTGAAGCGAAGTTTCACTTCAAAGGTGTGGGAGGAGTGCTGGGGAACAGATGGCTGGCGATTTCATGAAGTGCATGCGCATTTTAACTCATTGCGCTTGCTCATTGAGCTAAAATCGCACATGCACTTCATCAAATCGCCAGTCTGGTTAAACTCTGTTTAAGCCCCTATAGTCTCGCTCCGCTCAATGCGCACGCGCATTGACAGGCGAGACCTAAAAACCACAGTTGATGGACAGAATGCAGAACAATGTCATACATTCACCCCAGTACAGAGATCTGGGCCTAAATCCATTGTTTTTTTGCACTCCACATCACCCCAGTTCAGACATGGCCATAAGCAAATCAGTCTGACCCTGTGCCTCATGATAACAGTTCAACCCGAAATGCCAAACCATGCCTTCCCTGGACCGGAAGCAAACTTCCGAGGACCGGTTTCTGGCATTCGAGTCGTCTTCAGCCCGGCTTGCTTGAATCCAGTGGTGTGGAGAGCATGGGACTCACGTCTGAGCATACCCATCCCACTCGGGGTGACAAATGCAAAAACCACAGTTGATAGACAGAATGCAGAACAATGTCATACATTCACCTCAGTACAGAGATCTGGGCCTAATTCCATCGTTTTTTGTACACACCACCCCAGTTCAGACATGGCCATATGCAAATCAGTCTGACCCTGTGCCTCATGGGAACAGTCCAGCCCGAACTGCCAAGCCATGCCTTCCCTGGACCCGAAACAAGCTTCCGAGGACCGGTTTCTGGCATTCCAGCTGCCTTCAGCCCGGCTTGCTTGAAATCAGTGGTGTGGAGAGCATGGGACTCCCGTCTGAGCATACCCATCCCACTGCGGGGTGACAAATGCAAAAACCACAGTTGATGGACAGAATGTAGAACAATGTCATACATTCACCCCAGTACAGAGATCTGGGCCTAATTCCATCATTTTTTTGCACTCCACACCACCCCAGTTAAGACATGGCCATATGCAAATCAGTCTGACCCTGTGCCTCATGGGAACAGTCCAGCCCAAACTGCCAAGCCATGCCTTCCCTTGACTGGAAACAAGCTTCTGAGGACCGGTTTCTGGCATTCCAGCCGTCTTCAGCCAGGATAGCTTGACTCCAGTGGTGTGGAGAGCATGGTACTCACGTCTGAGCATACCCATCCCACTCGGGGTGACAAATGTAACAAGCAATGGAAATGCAATAGGTCTCGCATTAGAAAAGTTGGAGCTATTGGTTTTGTAAATGACACATCTGCACATAAAGTGCAAAGGACTACCGCGAACGTGTGCTTCTTGAGATTACAAATATTTTAGCATTTGGCCAACTTTTTCTTACATTGGTGATAGAGCCCTGGAGTCGGTCCAACAATAACGTGTGAAAAAAACATGTCAAAACAAAACTGGAATTGAGAAGACAAAAAGGCTGTTAGCCAACTCCAGACCTGTTGCTATTGCCAATGCTTGTTTGTGTTGTTTTATAGACTAGAGAGTCCCCAACAACCCCCCAGTTTCAGAATCACAAGAAAAACGGTTTAAGAGTTAGCTGATGAGAAATCAGCGCAAACATTGTCAGCAACAACTTGAACTCAGGAAATACTTATAGGTTCTTTGGGGTGGGAACTTCAAGACGGCGTAAGCAAAGGAAATGCGGGAAGCTGTGGACTACAGGGCTCAGACGTGAGTCCCTTGCTCACTGGATTCAAGATAGCCTGGCTGATTAGGATTATGAAACCGAAACCGGTCCCAGGATGCTTGTTTCCGGTCCAGGGAAGACATGGCTTGGCAGTTCGGGCCGGACTGTTCCCATGAGGCACAGGGTCAGACTGATTTGCATATGGCCATGTCTGAACTGGGGTGGCTGAGTGAGCTCAAGAATGGTGATGGATTAAACCCAGATCAGTTGACTGGGGGTGAGTATTTGAATTGCTCAAATGCTCCGTCCATCATCCACTTTTGTATCGCTTATGATTACCAGTAGCCATTTTCTTTAACACAATTTCTTCGACCTAGCGTCCCCTATAAGTTACACAACAAACGATTCCCTGACAGATTTTTTTCGACCTTATGTCAATTCTATTCTAAATTACACTATGATTAGTTTTTCTAACTTGTTTTCTTTGACCTTATGTTCACTCCGACCTCGCCTATATTTACAATATCCGTCTCACAGGACTTCAGGCTTTTTATTTTATCTCATATACTTTGAGCACCTATCATTTTTTTCCTAAGTTGACTTCTTTACTCACTTTTCCCTATCGTCTTTGGGCAGTACATGTTTTCTTGGCTGCTATTGACTTCAATAATGTGTTGTAGGACAATGTATGCCCACTCAGCTGATTTGTTCTTCTGGTTTGGTCGTCTTACTCTTTTTAGCCTTAGGACAATTTCTATTTTCTTTCCCAGTGATTCTTTCTGGCTAGTGATCTTATACACTTGCTCTTCTAGCTCTTTTGCATTGTTCATTAGTTTGAACCTCAGTCCATAAGTTTCTCTATGCCAATTATCTCCCTTACAAACTTTCTTAGTCTTTGGCTCTACTGTGTTTTGCTCCACTCTCCAAGCTCTTTTCCTTGGACTCTTTCTTAATGCAGTTTCATCTGCACTGTCATCAGTCTTGCTTTTAGTGTCTTCAACTGTGTCATTGGTTATAATTTTCACAATGTCTTTTCCTTCATCAAGTTCGGTTTTCTTATCTGTTACTCTGTTAGGAACACCTTCATAACTGGTACTTGGAATCTCATCCTTATCGTAAGTTACTTCCTCTTCCCCAGTATCAGGATTTCTGTTCTTGCTTTCAGAGTTCTAAGACTGCTCTTCAGTTTTCTCCTCTTCAACAACCTTGTCTAAACTTTCTTTTGCGTCTTTATTAGTGTCAGTCTTTATCAATTCTCGATCTTCAGAATCTGGTATCTCCACAACCTCCCTTTCACCTTCAGACGCAGAACTGGCTTCTGATACTTCCAGATGTCCACGTTCCTGTCGATCTTCAATATCTGGAGTTCTTTCTGGTTCAGCTTCAGAATCAGAGTCAGTTTATTTTCATCGTTGTACGGGTATTCAGGTGCAGGCCTACGAATGGTGTGGCTCTCATGCACCCACTTCTTCAGTCCAGCACACTTGACTGCAGTGGTACTGACCAAATTAACCTGGGGTGGTTTCTGCCACCGAGGCACCAGGCAGTTTCCAGTCTCCAGGGTCTAGATCATGAGCTGGATTTTTCTCTTTGGAATTTGACTCAGTTCCCACCTGGTGGAGCACAGAAGTTACCACATCAGACAGATTTTTGCAGTAATCCAGTATGATGTCATTATTAATTGTCGACAACTTATCAACAGGTACATAGGCCTGCCTCATCACCCTGCCCATCAAAATCTCGTGTGGACTTAGTCCAGCTTTCCTATCAGGAATGCTTCTCAATGTCATCAAAACAAGCATTAAGGCATCTGGCCACTTGAATCCTGTTGCCAAACACATTTTTGCAATTCTGTTCTTAATTGTTCCATTCACCTGTTCGACTACCCCTGAAGCCTCAGGTCTGTAAGAACAATGTCGCTTCTGGCGAATGTCCAGAGCTTCACAGATCATTTGCATAAGCTCGTTTTGGAAATGAGGTCCATGATCTGTCTCGATCGTCACTGGGAAACTGAAACGCTCTATTATCTCACGTAAAAGAAGTTTGGCAACAGTCAACACATCATTCCTCCTCGTGGGGAAAGCTTCCACCCATCGGGAGAACAAACAGATTATTACAAGAATATACCCAAGCCTATTACATGGGGGCAACTCCACAAAATCCATCTGAACCCTTGTAAATGGACCACCCTCCCGTCCTATGGTTCCCAAACTTACAGCAGTTCTCCTGTTTGGATTGAATTGCTGACATACCAAACACCTTCGGCACAGGCTTTCAGCATTCATCCTGAACTTGGGATTGTACCAAGTCTGTCTAAAGAGACGAATCATGGCATCTCTACCAATGTGGGCCTGACCATGGTACATTCGGGCCATGTCTGAGATCATGCTATTGGGCATTACTGGTCTTTCATCTTTGTAAACTCAAATTTCATCTTCCTCTCTCTGTCTGCAGCCTGCTTTTAGCCAAACATCTTTTTCTTCTGCTTCTGCCTCTTCCTGCATCTGTTTCACTTCCTGCCAAGTCTCAACTACAGTGGTTAGCATTAAAGGACTCCGAGTATGTTTTTTACGCTTTTCTCGATTGATTGAAATTTGATCCTTTGCACAGTGCTTTGCAATTGCATCTACATAATTGTTTCCACAGGTAATGTAATCCTCACCTCTTTTATGAGCTGAACATTTTACAACAGCTATTTTCTCAGGCAAATGAATTGCATCTATTAACATTTTCACAAATTCAGCATTCCGGATAGGTGTTCCTGCAGAAGTCAAATAACCTCTTTGGGACCAAAGCTGTCCCTAATCATGAACAACTCCGTAGCCATATTGACTATCAGTCACTATGGTTACCTTCACCTCTTTTCCCAATTCACATGCTAGTATCAAAGCAATCAGCTACGATACTTAAGCAGAACGAATTCCTTTTAGACAAGATGCTTCCAACACTTCTGCCACAGTACAAACGGCATAAGCAGCGCTTAAAATACCACTCTCCGTTCTCAGGCATGATCCATCCACGAACATCACAAAATCTGATTCAAGCAAAGGTTCATATCTGATATCTGGTCTGGGTTGGGTGCAGTATTCAAGAACATCCAAACATTTGTGATCAAGCTCAAATTTCACTTCTGCTTCAATGGTGTCAGGTAGTAGTGTGGAAGGAACCTTCCGAGTTTTCAGGCCCGTGTGACGCCTGTGGGAGGCAGGGTTCGCCATCACCTCTCCCACTGGCGCACTATCACATCGGACAGGTGGGTGCTGCAGATCGTCCAAAGAGGCTACTCCCTCCCCTTCAAGGCGACCCCTCCATCCATGCCACCGCGTGTCGGGGGATCACTTGCAACTTCTGCAAGAGGAGGTCACGGCCCTCTTGGCCAAGGGGGCCATCGAGCCCGTTCCTGGGCCAGAAGTAGGGTGTGGATTGTCACATTTTCAGCTCCCAAAATTATTTTTATCATATCGGGTCATTCTGCTATTGGTCATATACTGCGTTTTGGCTCCAGTGAGGATAATCTCCACAGAATGAGGTACATACACCCTCGCAGGAAATCCCATCACTATTCCTTCACTTTGCTCCAAGCTTACACTAGTAGCTGCTACTGCTTTCAGACAACCTGGCAATGCTTTTGCAACAGGGTCCAAAACAGCTGAGAAATACGCAATTGGTTTTCTCAGTTTTCCATGTCTCTGAAACAACACCGACAATGCACATCCTTCTCGCTCACTACAGTACAGTTCAAACTCCTTCTCATAATCGGGCATCCCTAATGCCGGTGCTTCACACAGTTTTGCATTCAGCTGTTCAAATGCTTCCATTTCCGTTTTGGTCAAGACTACGGGGTCTCTGATATCTGCTTTTGTCAGTCTCTGTAATTATTTTGCAATCAATGAAAATCCTCTAATCCACTGTCTACAGTAACCTACCATTCCCAAGAACATTCCCACCTGTCTTTGAGTTTTAGGTGGCTGCATTCCTTGTATCATTTTGATTCTTTCTATGGTGACTTGTCTGATTCCTTTGGCAATCTTGTGACCTAAATATTTTACTTCTTTCTGACAAAACTGCAATTTTGACGGAGACACTTTATGTCCCTCCTCTGCCAAATGATTCAGGAATGCTACGGTGTCAGTTATACATGCATCCTTTGTTTTTGATGCAACCAAAAGATCATCAATGTATTTTACCAACACAGACTCTCCAGGCATATTCAAACTTTATGATGATTTCTTTAGCAGCTGATTAAAAATCGATGGACTTTCAGTGTACCCTTGTGTAATTCTACACCATGCTAAAATACGATTCTGGAATCGAAACGAAAAATTGGTTGGCTTTCAGGGTGCAATGGAACAGTAAAGAATGCATTACACAGGTCAATCACAGTATACCATACTGCGTCGTGGGGAATCTGGTACAGAATTACTGCTGTATTCAGAACAATCGGGCAACATGGGACAACAATGTTATTAACCTTTCTAAGGTCTTGCACAATTCTAAATGTTCCATTAGGCTTTTTCAGTCCCATGATCAGTGAATTACAAGGACTACTCTCTATTTCTTTCAGAATGCCTTGTTCAATCATTTCATCAATCAGAGGGGTTAGTCCTTCAATTATTTCTGCAGTCATTTTGCATTGGGGAATGTTCGGGTATTTTGCACCTTCTTTTATAGTAACTTTTACAGGATCAACACCTTTCATCAATCCTATCTATTTTCCAGTGAAATCACTTCTTTCACTACCTCTTTTAGTTCAACAGGAATCTTTTCTCGGTCAAAAACAGGAAACAGCTTGCTCTGTTCTGCCTCAATCATGAACATCGCCATTTTATACAAGCTATCTTAATCCGGGGTCTGCTGCTCTATGCCATCTGGTGAACAGTATATAGCACAATTCATCTTGCACAAAATATCCCTACCTAACAGATTCACAGGGCTACTGTCACACACTACAAACCTATGCATAACTTTGAAATGTCCAATTTCCACTTCAACTGGCTGTGTCAAGGAGGTTTTAATCTGCCTATTTGCTACACCTACAACCTGGATATGATCACCCCAGAGAGGAAGATTTTGAATTTCCACTGATCTAACAGTAGAACGGGTAGCACCAGTGTCCACTAGGAAAGGTATTTCTACATCTTTTACTTTTCCACTAACAAATGGACCAGACTGATCTACCTCAAGAGTGGCTCCAAGTACACACTCGTCCTCCTCTCTCAGGCACGTCAGAAATCTTCATCCGTCTCACTCTTAACTTCCTCTTGCAACCAATACTGCGAACTCGCACTCACTCTAGGAGCTCTATTTCCCTGTTCACCTCCACAGAATCCTGTCTCTGCACTGTATTTCTGCTGATTTACACAGTATGGGAGTGGCGGTTGTGGCACCTGACTGTGCTGAGTAACTACCTGCTGCGGCTGCTGCTGAATTACCTCAGTCTGCACCTGCGGATTCAATGGAGCATTTTCGGAATTAACCTTTGGTGGATACTTACGCTCGTTCTTCCAGTGTCCCATTCTACCGCAATTATGACACGGATACTTCTTTTTGAGATCAATATTCCCTACCAATTTTTGTTTACCCTTAAAATGTCCTTGATTCCCTGCATTCTTACTCTCCATTTGCGCCACTTGTTGTTCCGCTACTTTCACTTGTGCCCACATGGCTTTCTCTTTCAGATTTTTCTGCTTCGCATCAATCTCTTCACTGCAATATTTCGCCTGTCTCAATACTTGGTCAACTGAGCTTCACTGCAATCCTATCATGCTGTGTCTGATCATGTCTGAAATTTCTGGTCTCAAGCCATACACAAATCTATATACAAAGTGGCTCATATCCTTTTCATTTAGTTCCTCATAACCGCTATACTGCTTAAAGACTAATAACAATCTCTCATAAACTGAATGAACAGATTCTTTTGGCTCTTGTGTGGTCCTGTCTATCTTTACCCAATCAGTTTCTTTTGGAGGTATCTTATTTTTCAGCCACGCTATCACTTGTTCGTACGTTCGCATCAAATCAACATATGGAGCACCTGTCACATTATCTCGTGAGTACTCTTCCCTCGGCCGTTCTACAGCTATTTTGCATTCTGTCCATAAATCTGCTGGCACAACTATGTCAAACAATCCATCCAAATCAATCCATAAAACTTTTGACACTTTTACAAATCTATCTACCTGCCGATACCATTCTACTGGTTTCTCAATCTGAGAAAATCATTTGTAAATGATATGTCCTGTCTGCTCCATGGAACGTGCACATATCCTCCTCCAGGTATTGCTCTCATAGGAAACTCCTGAACTACTGTCTCTTTTTCCCTAACTGGAAATACCAAAGTAGATTTATCGCTGTTCTCTTCCCTTTTCTTTGACCATTTCACCCTTCATTTATTCACATCTCCCCATTTTCTCAACAGCAAAATTAAGTCTTTTATCAGAGTTATCCTTCCAGCTGTGTTCATGTTCTCAATGTCTTTCTCTGTAAAATCTACTCTGTACGATTTTTGCAATGATTTAAACTTTGTGAAATCCACATCCATTTCACTCGCACAAGCTTCCAATTGATCATGCAGAGATTTTGTTCTCCACGTAATGCTTTTACATATAAACATTATCTCATCATCCTGGTAAGAATTAAGTTTGTCTGTCCCAATTTACCAATGATCAGCTCTTCCATGTCAACTTTTAATCTAGCCACATCTAACACTTCAGGTTCACTTTCTTTTAATTTTATGGTCCTTATCCAATCGCCTATTCCTTGTTCTGATGCACCAATTGGGGTCTGGATTGTATCTATCCAATCTAAATTTCTTTTCTGGAGTCACTGAACCTGATTCTGCTCCCATTGCATATCCGAAAGGCATACCCTGATTATAGGTTAACTCAGGCGGAGTCATATTACTTGTCTGTCTAATTTATGACACATCTGGATAAATATTCTCTTTTACTCTTTGAGAACTCTGCTGTAACGGGATTTAAACTCGGCTTTTATTTTCTGATTTTCGAACACTGGAATTACAGGTCCGATTGTTACTGGGACTGTGACAGCTTCTATATTTTTAGTAAACTCTTATCTGAAAGAGACACGTTAGTGATAGATTCCTTACCTTAGAATATCCCCAGGCGTCAGGCTGGATCCGGAAGGTCGAGGGACAGGTCGCGAGGTCGGAGTCATCGCAGCTCCGGGAGTGGACACCGGTCGTCAGGCTCCAAGCCCTCAGGTAAGAGGCATGAGCGGTCGGAGAGACGTCCTCGTTCCTCTGACCCACCCCGACGCTCGCACGACGCGACCGGGGGCTCGGGCGACACCGCCCGCGCGGCTCCACGGGAGTCGCAAGCGTCGCCGCCTGCCCCACACCTTCGGGTCCCTGGGCACGGCGGGACGCCGGAGGAGATCGAGCGGTACCTCATGGCCATGAGGTCCCTCCCTCCTCAGTCTGGTTCAGTGGCGTCTCCGGGCCCAACGGTCCCGACTGGAGGCCCTAGCGGGTCGGGTGCTTAGGCCCGACGCCGCTGGGTGCTTTGGCCCCGGCGCCGCCGGCGACTTCGGTCTTGGCGCCGCAGGACCTCACCGGATCCGCTTCCGGATCCGGGTCGTCGCCGGTCGACCTCACGACCTCACCGGCGCCGGCCCCACGGGTGTCTCCCCCGGCGCCCGCTGTGGACACTGTCCCCAATGTTCCCTACGGTCCGACTCTGGTGCCGGATCGGCGCCGCATCCGACGGCCTTTGGAGATTTTTATTTCCACGAGGAGGCCCCGTCTTCTGATCCTGTTTTACAGGTAACTGGTGACGAGAAGGATTGGGAGGGGTCTGAGGACCCTCTGGCACTGGAGTGTCAGTCTCAACAGGACTGGACATATGAGCTTGGAGAGGCCAGTGGTCTTGACACATCGCCAGACACTGGATTTGCCTCTCCTCCGACTGTGGCATCGGAGGAGGGGTCAACATATAGTGTAGTGTTGACGAAGGCAGCCAAGGCCTTACACCTTGAGCTCCCCGTCGCGGCCAGGAGGACTAACCTCCGCACTGAGGTCCTCAAACCGCAGTCAAGCTCCAGCGAGCCTCTGCTGCCGTTCAATGAGGCCTTATGTGACGTTCTTGTGGGCACTTGGTCCAAGCCCGCCACAGGCCCGCCTGTGGATAGGAAGGTGGCCAGACGCTACCGCCCGGCCCTGGGTGACCCATGCTTTTTGTCCACCCATCCCACCCCCGAGAGCCTGGTCATCCAGGCCTCCAATTCCCAGACCGCATTCCAGTCGGGCCCGCCCGACCGGGAATCCAAGCGATACAAACAGTTCGGGAAGAAGGTGTTCTCATCTGTAAGCTTAGGGCTGCGGTCTGTAAATACCGCCTGTCTCTTTGGCCGCTACACCCACACTCTGTGAAACACGGTTGCGGAGGTGCTGCCACAATGCCCGGAGGAGGTCCGGGCTAAACTCGCCCAAACCCTTGCGGAGGGCAGAGATGCAGCGCGTTATTCCATCCGGTGTGGGCTGGATACAACGGACTCACTGGGCAGGGCAATGGCAACGACGGTGGCGGTTCAACGCCACGCCTGGTTGAGGTCCGCCAACTTCTCGGCCGATGTCCAGGCCACACTTCTGGACATGCCGTTCGATGGCCGTCGCCTCTTCGGCGACAAGGCAGACCATGCGCTGGAATGTTTTAAGGACTCCAGGGCTACGGGCAAGTCCTTGGTCCTCTCGGCCCCACGCCAGCAAACGGGTGCCTTTCGCTCTTTTCGTGGCCACGGAAGGGGCGCCCCCACACGTGCTGCCAGCCACGCGCCATAAAATGTTCAACAGCGCGGTGGCGGCCCTTGGAAACCGCGGTGGCGGCGGTCGGGGACAACGGCGACGCCAGTCCACACCTCCCTCCACAGTACCCGCCTCAAAACCTTGCTAGTCCGAGTTTTCAGGCCCATGTGACGCCTGTGGGATGCAGGGTTCGCCATCACCTCTCCCACTGGCGCACTATCACATCGGACAGGTGGGTGCTGCAGATCGTCCAAAGGGGCTACTCCCTCTCCTTCGAGGCGACCCCTCCATCCATGCCACCGCAATGTCACTTGCAACTTCTGCAAGAGGAAGTCACGGCCCTCTTGGCCAAGGGGGCCATTGAGCGTGTTCCTGGGCCAGAAGTAGGGTGTGGATATCTGAAAGAGACACGTTGGTGATAGATTCCTTACCTTAGAATATCCCAGACTGGATCCGGAAAGTTTTGCGTAGCAGTACCCTTGCGCGTCGGCAGGCGTCGTCTGCGGCTCCGCGTCCGTCGTAGGCGTCGTGGGCGCCGTGATGACGTCGTCGGAGTACTTAGACGCCGCCTCCGCGTGCTGACGTTAGTTCTTCTTTTTTCCACGCCAGCCAGCGCAGATCTGGAAAGAGCAGTTCCCTAGTCACTTTTTGACTAACCTTTTTTGTGATCTTTTGATCCCTTTTCGTAGTCTTCACGACTCAGACGGTGCCGTTAGGGATGCCCGGCTTCAAGCATTGCGACGAGTGCGACCATACCATGTCGGTCACGGATCCCCACCGCTTGTGCCTGATGTGTTTGGGCGTCGACCATGACGACGAGGCCTGCTCCGACTGTCGGGCCCTGTCGAGGAAGGCCAGGCGGGAGCGGTCCCGCAGGCGACTCGAGATCCGCCAGTTGGCCCCGCGCCGTGTGAGGTCCCGGTCCCACGGGAGGTCGAGGGACAGGTCGCGGGGACGGAGCCGTCACAGCTCCGGGAGTCGGCGCCACTCCTCTGGGTCCAAGTCGTCAGGTAAGAAACACAAGAAGTCGAAGAGACATCATCGCTCTTCCGACTCCCCCCAACGCTCGCGCGACGCTGCCGGGGGTTCGGGTGACACCGCCCACGCGGCTCCTCGGGAGTCGCGGGCGCTGAGTTCGGCTCCATACCCCCGGTCCCTGGGCTAAACGCGACGCCGGAGGAGATTGAGCGTTTCCTCATGGCCATGAGGTCCCTTTCTTCTCCGACGGGTTCCACGGCGCCTTCGTGCCCAGCGAACCCGTCTGGGGGCCCTAGTGGGTCGGGGGCTTCGACCCAGACGCCGTCGGGTGCTTCGGCCTCGACGCCGCCGGCGCCTTCGGGCTCGGCGCCGCAGGGCCCCATGATCCCGACACCGCCGGTGCCCTCGGGTCCGGCGCCGCAGGGCGCAGCGGTCCCGACGTCGTCGGCGCCTTCGGGCTCGACGCCGCAGGGCTCCGCTGGGCCCACCTCGGGCGACGGATCGTCACCGGTGGACCTTACGACCCCCCCCGGCGTCGGTCCCTATGGTGTCCCCTCCGGCGTCGGCCCCGGCCGGCGCCGTCCCCGATGCCTCCTCTCACTCGGTTCCGACGTCGGGACGCCGCCTATCGGCGCCGATCTCGACGCCGTTTGGGGACTTTCAGTTCTATGAACCGACCTCATTCGCTCATGACCCTGAGTCTCAGGAGATGGGGGACGAGGAGTATTGGGAGGGGTCTGAGGACCCTCTGACAAGGGAGTGTCAGTCTAACATGGACTGGGCAGGAGATCTTGGGGAGGCCAGTGGCCTGGAGACTTCTCCAGAGACTGGATTCGTCTCTCCTCTTACCGTGGCTTCGGAGGAGGGAGCGACTTATAGTGTGGTGCTGATGAGTGCTGCCAAGGCCTTGGGCCTTGAGCTCCCCGTCGCGGCCGTGAGGACTAACCTCCTCACTGAGGTCTTTAAGCCGCAGTCATGCTCCGCGGAGCCTCTGCTGCCGTTTAATGAGGCCTTGACGGACGTTCTTTTGGGCACTTGGTCCAGGCCCGCTACAGGTTCGCCTGTAGATAGGAACGTGGCCAGGCGCCACCGCCCGGCTCCGGGCGACCCCTGTTTCCTATCCACCCACCCCACCCCCGAGAGCCTGGTTATCCAGGCCTCTAACTCCCATACCGCATTCCCGACGGCTCCCCCCGATCGGGAATCCAAGAGGTACGAGGCCTATGGCAAGAAAGTGTTCTCGTCCCTTAGCTGTGGACTGCGGTCTTCCAACACCGCATGCCTCTTGGGCCGTTACACCCACTCTCTGTGGGAAACGGTGGCGAAAGTGCTGCCAGAGTGCCCGTTGGAGGTACGGGCCAAACTCGGCCAAGCCCTAGTGGAGGGCCGGGATGCAGTGAAGTATTCCATCAGGTGCGGACTGGATACTACTGACTCGCTGGGTAGAGCGATGGCTACGACGGTGGTGATACGACGCCACGCCTGGCTGAGATCCGCCAACTTCTCGGCAGACGTCCAGAATACCCTCATGGACATGCCGTTTGATGGCCGTCGCCTCTTTGGCGACAAGGCAGACCACGCGCTTGAGCGCTTTAAGGACTCCAGGGCTACGGCCAAGTCCTTGGGCCTCTCGGCCCCACGCCAGCAAATGGGTGCCGTTCGCTCCTTTCGTGGCCAAGGAAGGGGCGTCCCCACACGTGCCGCCAGCCACTCGCCGCAAACTGTCGTCCAGCGCGGCGGCGGCCGTGGTAACCGCCGTGGAGGCGGTCGGGGGAACAAGTGGAGCCAGTCCACACCTGCCCCCGCAGCATCCGCCTCAAAACCCTCCTAGTCCGTGCTTTTCGGCCCATGTGACGCCAGTGGGAGGCAGGGTCCGCCATCACCTTTCTCACTGGCGCACAGTCACTTCGGACAGGTGGGTGCTGCAGATCGTCCGAAGGGGCTACTCCCTCCCCTTCAAGAAGACCCCTCAAGCCATGCCACCGCAACACCACCGTGTATCGGGGGATCATTTGCGGCTCCTGCAGGAGGAAGTTTCGGCCCTCTTGGCCAAGGGGGCCATCGAGCGTGTTCCGGGGCCAGAAGTAGGTTGTGGTTGCTACTACCACTACTTTCTGGTACCCAAGAAGGGCAAAGGGGGCCTACGCCCTATCTTGGATCTGAGGAACGTCAACGGCTTCCTCCGGAAGGAGAAGTTCAAAATGCTGACACTGGCTCAGGTCTTAGCTGCCCTAGACCCAGGAGACTGGATGGTAGTGTTGGACTTGCAGGACGCATACTTCCACATCCCCGTCCTGCCGGCCCACCGGCGTTACCTGCGGTTCACGGTAGGCCACGAGCACTTTCAGTTTACCGTGCTCCCCTTCGGCCTTACCAGCGCCCCACGGGTGTTCACGAAGGTGATGGCGGTGGTCGCAGCTCATCTGCGCAGGTTAGGGGTGTCAGTCTTCCCCTACCTCGACGACTGGTTGTTGAAGGCGGGCTCGCCCCAGACAGTCGTCAACCACCTCCAGACTACGGCGGATCTCCTGCACCTGCTGGAATTTTCCATCAATGTGCCGAAGTCACACCTGTGCCCCTCTCAGAAGCTCCTTTTCATCAGAGCGGTTCTCGACTCGGCGCAGTTTCGGGTTTACCCGCCCGAACAGCGGGTCCGGGATATACAGGCTCTGATTCCGGTCTTCCAGCCGTTATCCCGGGTTTCGGTCAGGTTGACGCTGCAGCTTCTGGGGCTGATGGCCTCCTGCATCCTTCTGGTGCATCACGCACGGTGGCGGATGCGGGCTCTGCAGTGGGACCTGAAGTTTCAGTGGGCCCAGCACCGGGGCAACCTGTCCGACCATGTCCTGATCTCGGAGGGCACTGCGAGACAGCTGCAGTGGTGGCTCACGGACCGCGATTGGGTCAACGGCAGATCCCTCTCCCTTCCCCAACCGGAGCACGTAGTTGTGACGGACGCATCCCTCCAGGGCTGGGGAGGCCACTTGGGAGAGGCGGAGATCAGAGGAATCTGGTCTCCGACGGAGTCCCGGCTCCATATCAACCTTTTGGAGCTGCGGGCGATTCGTCTGGCACTGAAAGCATTCCTCCCGTCTGTCCGAGGGAGTGCAGTGCAGGTGTTCACCGACAACACCACCGCCATGTGGTACTGCAACAAACAAGGCGGAGTGGGGTCGTGGACCCTTTGCCAGGAGGCTCTGCGTCTCTGGCAATGGCTGGAACATCAGGGCGTGACTCTGGTGGTTCAACACCTGGCCGGTTCTCTGAACGCCAGGGCGGAGGAACTCAGCCGTCGGTGCTCGATGGATCACGAATGGCGTCTGAACTCAGAAGTGGCGCAAGGCCTCTTTCTGCAATGGGGAGAGCCTTGGTTAGATCTATTCGCCACCGAAGAGAACGCGCAATGTCATCAGTTCTGCGCGTTGGAATTTCCAAGGCGGCACTCGCTCGGAGACGCTTTTCGTCGCGAGTGGAGCTGCGGTCTGTTGTACGCCTTTCCGCCTATACCTCTTCTGCCCAGAGTGCTGAAGAAGATCAAGCGCGACCGGGCACAAGTCATCCTTGTGGCTCCGGACTGGGCACGAAGGTACTGGTATCCCGAGCTACTCAGCATGTCAGTCTATCCCCCGATTCGTCTGCCTCTTCAGGAGGACCTTCTGTCGCAGCAGCAGGGGACGGTCCTCCACCCGAACCTGTCCAGTCCCCACCTCCATGCTTGGAGATTGAGCGGCGACAGTTGAAGCCATTTGACTTGCCTCCTGAAGTTTGCAACATCATTCTGGCAGCCAGGCGTCCCTCCACAAAATCGGTATACGCCTGCAGGTGGAACAGATTTGTGGCATGGTGCACAGCAAAGGCTGTGGATCCCCTCAATGCCCCTCTCTCTGAGGTTCTTCTCTTCCTTCTTTCTCTTGCCCCGCAGGGCTCTGCTCTGGGCACTATCAAGGGCTATCTTTCGGCTCTTTCAGCCTTTCTGAGGCTGCCTGACCAACCTTCTTTGTTCAAGTCCCCTATTGTAAACAGATTTCTGAAAGGCATCACTCATACCTTTCCTCCTGTTCCTTTCGTGATGCCTCAGTGGGACTTGAACCTGGTTCTAACCTTTCTGATGTGCGCTCCCTTTGAGCCACTTCATAACTGTCCGCTTCGCCTTCTTTCTTTGAAGACTGCCTTCCTGGTAGCCATCACCTCTGCCAGGAGAGTGAGTGAGCTCCAGGCCCTCTCTTGTAAGCCTCCCTTCCTTTCAGTCCATCCGGACAAGGTTGTTTTGAGGACTAGGCCCTCCTTCTTGCCAAAGGTGGTCACGGCCTTCCACATTGGGCAGTCCATCACATTGCCCACCTTCTTTCCGCCTCTGCACCCCTCGAGAGAGGAGGAGAGGCTCCACCGTCTGGACCCAAAATGTGCGCTCTCGTTCTATCTGGATCGCGCACGCCAGTTCCGGGTGGATGATCAACTCTTTGTTGGGTACGCGGGCGCTAGAAAAGAGAAAGCGGTGCACAAGAGGACCATCTCTCGATGGATTATCATGTGCATCCAGGCGTGTTACTCCTTGGCTAAGAAGGAACCACCTGTTGGGCTGCGGGCTCATTCCACTCGAGCCACGGCCACTACAACTGCCTTGGGCCGAGGTGTGCCCTTGCAGGACATTTGCCAGGCAGCTACGTGGGCCTCGTTGCACACATTTGCTAGGCACTACTGCCTGGACAGTCAGGTCCGGAGAGACGGCTACTTTGGCCGCTCCGTTCTCCAGGACTTTCTGGTGTAAATGGTTGGTTCGCAGACCCACCACCACGGGGATGGTATTGCTGGGGTATCTATTCTAAGGTAAGGAATCTATCACTAACGTGTCTCTTTCAGATGCACAAGTTACTACTTGTGTAACGATATATCTGTAAGAGACATTAGTTAGTGATAGATTCCTTACTGACCCACCCATCCTCCCCGTTCTGCAAACCGATATCTAGGGTTAAGGTCATCCCCTTTCAGGGCCCTAGTTTCTTGGCACCAGTGTCGGTTTTTGTCATGGCTCTGCGCTTCTGGCGCGGAAAAGCTGTGGCTAAGAACTGACGTCAGCACGCGGAGGCGGCGTCTAAGTACTCCGACGACGTCATCACGGCGCCCACGACACCTACGATGGACGCGGAGCCGCAGACTACGCCTGCCGACGCGCAAGGGTACTGCTACGCAAAACTTTCCGGATCCAGTCTGACGCCTGGGGATATTCTAAGGTAAGGAATCTATCACTAACTAATGTCTCTTACAGATATATTGGTACACAAGTAGTAACTTGTGCGTTACTCCCACTACTTTCTGGTACCCAAGAAGGGCAAAGGGGGCCTACGCCCTATCTTGGACCTGCTGAACGTCAACGGCTTCCTCCGGAAGGAGAAGTTCAAGATGCTGACTTTGGCTCAGGTCTTAGCTGCCCTGGACCCGGAAGACTGACTGGTACCGTTGGACCTGCAGGATGCTTATTTCCACATCCCCGTCCTGCCGGCCCACCGGCGTTACCTGCGGTTCACGGTAGGCCAAGAGCACTTTCAGTTTACCGTGCTCCCCTTCGGCCTTACCAGCGCCCCACGGGTGTTCACGAACGTGATGGCGGTGGTCGCAGCTCATCTGCGCAGATTAGGGGTTTCAGTTTTCCCCTACCTAGACGACTGGTTGTTGAAGGCCGACTCGCCCCAGACCGTCGTCAGCCACCTCCAGACTACGGCCGACCTCCTGCGTTTGCTGGGGTTCTCCATCAATGTGCCGAAGTCACACCTGTGTCCCTCTCAGAAGCTCCTCTTCATCGGAGCGGTTCTCAACTCGGCGCAGTTCGGGTTTACCCTCCCGAACAGCGGGTTCGGGATATACAGGCTCTGATTCCCATCTTTCAGCTGTTATCCCGAGTCTCTGTCAGGTTGACGCTGCGGCTCCTGGGGCTGAAAGCCTCCTGCATCCTTCTGGTGCATCACGCCAGGTGGCGGATGCAGGCTCTGCAGTGGGACCTGAAGTTTCAGTGGGCTCAGCATCAGGGCAGCCTGTCCGATCATGTCTTGATCTCGGAGGGCACTGCGAGACAACTGCAGTGGTGGCTCACGGACCGCAACTGGGTCAGTGGCAGATCCCTCTCCCTACCCCACCCGAAGCACGTGGTTGTGACGGACGCGTCCCTCCAGGGCTGGGGAGGATGGGCGAGGCGGAGATAGAGGACTCTGCTCTCCGGCGGAGTCCCAGCTCCATATCAACCTTTTGGAGATGCGGGCGATTCGTCTAGCACTGAAGGCATTCCTCCCCTCTGTCCGGGTGAGTGTAGTGCAGGTGTTCACGGACAACACCACCGCCATGTGGTACTGCAACAAACTGGGCGGGGTGGGGTCGTGGACCCTTTGCCAGGAGGCTCTGCTCCTCTGGCAGTGTCTGGAACATCAGGGCGTGACCCTGGTGGTTCAACTCCTGGCAGGCTCTCTGAATGCCAGGGCGGACGAACTCAGCCGTCGGTGCATGATGGATCACAAATGGCGTCTGAACTCGGATGTGGCGCGAGGCCTCTTTCAGCAATGGGGAGAGCCTTGGTTAAATCTATTCGCCACAAAAGAGAACGCGCAATGTAATCAGTTCTGCGTGTTGGAGTTTCCAAGGCGGCACTTGCTCGGAGACGCTTTTCGACGCAATTGGAGTTGCGTTCTATTGTACGCCTTTCCGCCTATACCACTTCTGCCCAGAGTGCTGAAGAAGATCAGGCGCGACCGGGCCCAGGTTATCCTTGTGGCTCCGGACTGGGCACGAAGATACTGGTAACCCGAGCTACTCAGCATGTCAGTCGATCCCCCGATTCGTCTGCCTCTTTGGGAGGACCTTCTGTCGCAGCAGCAGGGGACGGTCCTGCACCCGAACCTGTCCAGTCTCCACCTACAAGCATGGAGATTGAGCGCCGACAGTTGAGGCCATTTGACTTGCCTCCCGAAGTCTGTGATATCATTCTGGCAGCCAGGCGTCCCTCCACAAAGGCGGTATACGCCTGCAGGTGGAACAGATTTGTGGCATGGTGCACAGCAAAGGCTGTGGACCCTCTCTCTGCACCCGTTTCTGAAGTTCTACTCTTTCTTCTTTCCCTTGCCCAGCAGCGCTCTCCTCTGGGCACTCTTAAGGGGTACCTTTCTGCTCTTTCCGCCTTCTTAAGTCTACCTGATCAGCTTTGATTATTCAAGTCCCCCATTGTTAATAGATTTCGGAAGGGCATCACACACATGTTCCCTCCTGTTCCCTTTGTGATGCCCCAGTGGGACTTGAATCTTGTACTCACTTATCTATTGTGTGCTCCCTTTGAGCCGCTACATAACTGTCCTCTCCGTCTTCTAACCCTGAAGACTGCTGTTCGAGGCATGTGGGCTGCTGAATTCATATCTGTGCATAGATCGCCGCCTAGTGTTGGGTCCGGATGATTGCACATTGTTGTCCTGGAAGAGTCTTCGAAGTATCACGAGATAGGTGGCTCCTCCCCTGGACTACAGTGCGCATGGGCATCGACTCCATCCCCAGATTGTTTTTTTCCGCCATTGGGTTTGGATGTGTTTTGGTTCCCTCTGTCGGAATCGATAATTGTTTAACTTTCTTTACTTGAGACCAAAAGGTCTTTAGGACTCGCGTCGGTATTGTCTATTGTTCGGGTTCGTTTGTTCATCGGCTCCGAACCATTACTACCCTTCCGCGTGCTTTCGGCGCGGACGGGCCTACACGACGCTCCAGACTACTTCAACATGGAACGAAGTCCATTTAAGAGGTGCCCGGTGTGTGCCTCAAAGTACCCACATATCGACGTGCACCCAGTGTGCAATAAGTGCTTATCGCCGGACCACGACGAGGCCAAGTGTATGGTTTGCTCAAAGTTCCGGTCGAAGAAGACTCTCAAGCTCCGCAGGGCCGCAAGACTGCAGGCCCAGAGTTTGGCACCCCCTCCAGCGAACATCTTCGAGGAGGATGTAGACAACGACACCATCCAGAATATCTCAGACTCTAACCCGGCGTCGGAGGTCGAGGAGGACTACGACGCGGAAGACGAGGAGTTCGAGGAAGTAGTCGAGGAGGTAGGGGACGACTACTGGGCCATTGCCACCGTAGAGGATAGCTCTGAGGAGGAGCTTCCTCACACTGACTCCGGGGCCAGCTCACATTCTAAGGCCCAGGCCGAGGGATCGCCTTCGGGCCTTACCCAAAGCCTTGATTCCCGTCCCACGGCTCCGCCTTCCGGCCCGGCCACGGACATTGGTACGGCACCACTCACGGTGCAGAAACCGAAAGTGAAACCATCGGTGTCGACGCCACCCGTATCGAAACCGAAAGCGCAAGTCGCACTGGTTGGGTCGAAGACTTCAGAGGCCTCGGCGCCGAAGAAATCCAAGATGGCCGTCGAGCTCAAAAGCCGCGGCAAAATGGCCGATCCGAAGACTACTGTGTCGAAGCCGAAGGCGAAAACGGCCGACGCGGCTGCGTCGGCACCGAAGTTGGTCGACGCTCTGAAGAGTCGCATCGACACCAAGAAGGTCGACGACCATAAGAAGGCCCCGAAGAAGCGGCAGGACGACCCCAAGTCTCTAACTGCCCCGCTTCCACTCGACAAGGCAAAGGGGGGAGCTGCGTCGGCTCCGAAGACTGCGTCCTTGGTTGCCGTCCCAAACCCGGCTTCGGAAGACTCTCTCGAGCCGGTCCGTCCCTCCGCCTCGTTCACCAAGAAGGTCACGGAGTCCCTTCAGCGTATTAGGGAGGGGGCCGCGGCGGTCGAGCCGAAGGACACTCTGCCACCCAAGCCTCTACAGAAACCGGCGAAGGCGCAGACGCCGATTCTGTTCACGTTGCCGCCAAAGACGGCGCCGAAGGCTTTCACTGCGAAACCTGGGGCCGGAGTGCCCTTGAAGTTATCTTCGACGCCGAAGGCATCGTTAGTGGTTCCAAGCCCGTGCCACCAACCACTGGCAGAGGAGGAGCGTCGAGAGGTGATCATCGACGCCAACACAGGCAAGCTCTCTCTCCTTAAACGGAAGATCACCCCTGAGCCAGCTTTAGAACATTTCCAGATCCCACTTAAGAAGAAGTTGGACTCTGCGGGTGCATCTGTCCCTATGGAGCCTGCATCTCCACAAAGTCAGGAACTCTCACCCACTCATTCTAATGTTGAGGAGGGTGATGGAAACGATGAGGATGAGTATGCTTATCCAGTTTACTCAGACCCAGAGGATGTGACTGAGCCATAGTCTGCCGGGGGCGACCTTGGGGACCCTCATTCGGGACAGGAGCCTCAGCTTTTTGCAGCAAAGACTTCCCCAACAGAAGACTCTGCGGCCTTCAACGCTCTGATTGAAAGAGCTGCAGCCAATCATGACGTCTATCTCCATGCAGACCCAGTAGACGTCGATTTTCTTTTTGACACCTTTTCAGTGGCTGAAAAAACTGTTAAGACATTGCCAATGCTCAAAGGGGTGTTAAAACATGCGCCAGAGGTTTTCAAGGAGCCCACCCGAGCAAGAGTCATTAATCCTCGTATTGACAAGAAGTACAAGGCAGCGCCCACTGATCCAACATACATCAAAGGACAGTTGCCACTGGATTCCTTGGTTGTCTCCAATGCACACAAAAGAGCCAACTCACAGACTACGGGTGAAGCTCCTCCCCCAGACAAGGAAGCAAAAGTGTTTGAGGCTTCGGGGAAACGTATTGCTGCACAGGCAGCCAATATGTGGCGCATATCCAACACACAGGCGCTAATTGCGCGCTACGACAGGGCACACTACGACACTCTAGAGACCCTTCTACAGCACTTGCCAGATCAATATAAGGAGGCAGCTGAAATGTTGATTCAGGAGGGGAAGCTTATCACCAATGCTTCAATTAAGTGTGCTCTGGATGTGGCAGACACTGCCTCAAGAGCAATAAACACTAGCGTTCTACTACGTAGACATGTATGGCTCAGAATATCAGGTTTCAAACCAGACATTCAAACTACCATCCTAAACCAAACTGTCAATCCAGACCACCTGTTTGGCCCAGAAGTGGATGCCACCCTCGAAAAAATGAAAAAAGACACTGACACTGCTAAATCTATGGGTGCCCTGCAGTCCCAGCAGTTTCGGGGTGGTTCCTTTCGCCGCTCCAGTAACAGAGGCACCTCAAGGGGTCAAGCGTCACAATCCACGCAATTCTATAAGAGTAACACCCAATCCTCATATACCAACAAGGGTCGGGGTGGATACCGTGGCAACAACGTCAAAGGCAGAGGACGTGGTAATAACAGCTCCAGGTCCTCCACCGCCAGCAAACAGTGACGCCTTGTCACTGCCCCCCGACCACGCAACACCGGTCGGGGGGAGACTCCAGCAGTTCCTGCCCGTGTGGAAGTCCATCACCACGGACAGGTGGGTCAGATCTCTTATCCAATATGGTTATTGTCTGGAGCTCACATCCACTCCACCCAACATACCCCCAAAGAGCCGTCCTATGTCCGGCGAGCATTTGCACTTGTTGCAGCAGGAAGTCAACGTCATGCTGCAAAAAGGCGCAATAGAGCTCGTGCCCCTGCAGGAAAGGGGTACAGGAGTTAACTCCCTGTACTTTCTGATTCCAAAGAAGGACGGATCCCTCAGGCCCATCCTAGACCTCAGACCTCTCAATTTTTACATTCTGTCGGAACATTTCCACATGCTCACGCTGCAGCAGGTTCTCCCACTGCTTCGGCAAGGGGACTTCCTGGCGACTCTGGACCTCAAGGATGCGTATTTTCACATTCCCCTGCATCCTTCTCACAGAAAGTACCTAAGGTTCACCATTCAGAACCAGCACTACCAGTTCAAGGTTCTGCCTTTTGGGGTCACCACAGCGCCAAGGGTCTTCACAAAGTGCCTAGCTACGATGGCGGCGCATCTGAGACGTCAGAACATCCACGTCTACCCCTATCTGGACGACTGGCTTATTCAAGCCAAGTCGGCCCAGCAGTGCGCCGACCACGTGTCCCAAACCATTCACCTTCTGCACGATCTGGGGTTCTCACTGAATTACCCAAAGTCCCATCTCCAGCCCGCTCACATACGGCAGTATCTGGGTGCAACCATGGACACTCTGGCGGCCACTGCGCAGCCCAATTCAGTGAGAGTCGACAGCATTCAGTCGCTGATCCAGAGATTCAGACCTCAACACTCGCTTCCAGCAAGAGTGTTCATGCAGTTGATAGGCATGATGGCCTCCTGCATCTCCATAGTCCCACACGCCAGACTACATATGCGTCCGCTTCAGGAGTGCTTAGCACGTCAGTGGACTCAGGCTCACGGGCAGTTGTAAGACCTAGTGTTGGTGAGCGGTCGGGCATACAACTCTGCATTGGTGGAATCCACTAAACCTTTGCAAGGGCCGACCGTTTCAAGAGCCTGTGCCGCAGATCATCCTGACGACGGACGCTTCTCTCCAGGGATGGGGAGCGCATGTACTCCAATACACAGTGCAGGGACTATGGACACTACATCAGAAGAAGATGCACATCAATGTACTAGAACTGATGGCGATCTTCATGGCCTTAAAGGCATTCAAAGTACATCTGTGCAACAAGGTCGTGTTGATCCGGACGGACAACATGACGGCCATGTACTACATTCAGAAACAGGGGGGAACACACTCTCCGCAGCTGTCTCATCTGGCTCAGAGCATGTGGAAGTGGGCCATTCAGAGGAACATCTTCCTCATGGCAGAACACCTCCCAGGCAAAGACAATCAGATGGCGGACCTGCTCAGCAGGCACAGCCACCAAATGCACGAGTGGGAGATACATCCATCAGTACTCCAGCCGTACTTCCAAAGATGGGGTCATCCAGAGATAGACCTGTTCGCCACAAGGGAGAACGCAAAATGCCAAAGCTTCGCCGCCAGGTTCCCACACCCGCAATCGCAGGGCAATGCGATATGGATGAACTGGTCAGGCAGATTTGCGTACGCTCTTCCCCCAGCACCCCTGATACCGCTGGTGGCGCGCAAGCTCAGGCAGCACTCGATGACTCTCATCCTAGTTGCTCCAACGTGGGCTCGCCAACCATGGTACACCACGTTTCTGGAACTTTCCGTGGTACCGCATCAAAGGCTTCATCTCACACCCAGCCTTCTGACGCAGAGCCATGGCGACATTCAGCACCCAGATCCGCAACAGCTCAACCTGGCGATCTGGCTCCTGAGGTCCTAGAGTTTGGCTACCTTAACCTTCCTCCCAATTGCATGGACATCATTCGGGAGGCAAGAAAGCCCACTACTAGAGCATGTTATGCGGCTAAATGGAAGCGGTTTGTCATTTATTGCGCAAACCACAACATTAATCCACTAGATGCTTCCATTCAGAACATCATCTGTTACCTGTTCCATCTGTACCAGTGTAATTTGGCATATACTTCCATCCGCATTCACCTGTCTGCGATGGCCGCATACCTCCAGAATAGACAGCACCTTTCACTTTTCAAAGTGCCTGCTATCAAAGCTTTTCTGGAAGGACTCAAAAGGGTCATTCCACCACGGACTCCACCAGCTCCAGAATGGAACCTCAATGTGGTTCTTACAAGACTGATGGGTCCTCCCTTTGAGCCACTACATTCTTGCGAACTTCAGTTCTTGACTTGGAAAGTGGCTTTCTTAGTAGCAATTACATCGCTACGGAGGGTTAGTGAGCTGCAGGCCCTCACAATCCAAGAGCCTTTCTTCCAGGTTCATGCTAACAGGGTAGTGCTCCGCACTAACCCTAAATTTCTACCCAAGGTTGTGTCTCAGTTCCACATAAACCAAACAATTGAGTTGCCGGTGTTCTTTCAAAATCCTGAGTCTCTGGCGGAGCGGATGCTCCACACCCTTGACGTTAAAAGGGCCCTAATGTATTACATTGATAGGACCAAGGATTTCAGAAAGACTAAACAGCTTTTCGTTGCCTTTGCGCCACATCACAAAGGTAACGCTATTTCCAAGGCTGGTATTGCTAGGTGGATCGTGAAATGTATTCAAATCTGCTATGCAAAGGCAAAACGCACTCCTACAATTCCACCAAGAGCCCACTCCACCAGAAAGTTGGGGGCCTCTATGGCCTTCCTTGGAAACATTCCCTTAGAGGACATATGTAGAGCAGCCACATGGTCTACCACACATACATTTACTAAACATTACTGTGTAGACGTGCACTCTAAACAGCAGGCAGCTGTAGGGCAGGCTGTTCTCAAGACACTTTTCCAAACCGCTGCAGCTGGCACGGGCGGCCGCCGCTAATGGAGGGACTGCTATGTATTCTATGCACAGATATGAATTCAGCAGCCCACATGCCTCGAACTGCAAATGCTACTTACCAGTATGCATCTGTTCTTGGCATGTAGGGCTGCTGACATTCATATCGCCCGCCCTCCTCCCCGGCGCCTGTAGCAGCTGCAGTGTTTACATATCATTTCATGGCATGGTCATCATTCACTGAGTTCACTCCATCTCGGCCACAATGGCTAAAAACAATCTGGGGATGGAGTCGATGCCTATGCGCACTGTAGTCCAGGGGAGGAGCCACCTATCTCGTGATACTTCGAAGACTCTTCCAGGACAACGATGTGCAATCATCTGGACCCAACACTAGGCGGCGATCTATGCACAGATATGAATGTCAGCAGCCCTACATGCCAAGAACAGATGCATACTGGTAAGTAGCATTTGCATTCCTGGTTGCCATCACCTCTGCCAGGAGGGTGAGTGAGCTCCAGGCTCTTTCTTCTACTCCACCTTTCCTCTCTGTTCATCCGGACAAGGTGGTGCTGCGTACACGACCTTCCTTTCTTCCCAGGGTTGTCACGGCCTTCCACATCGGGCAGTCCATTACCTTGCCCACCTTCTTTCCGCCTCAGCATCCCTCGAAGGAGGAAGAGAGGCTCTACCGTCTGGACCCAAAACGTGCGCTCACGCCAGTTCTGGGTGGATGACCAACTCTTTGTTGGTTATGTGGGCGCGAAGAAGAGTAAGGCGGTACACAAGAGGACCATTTCGCGGTGGATCATCTTGTGTATTCAGGCATGCTACTCCATGGCCAAAAAGGAGCCCCCTGCTGGATTGCGGGCTTATTCCACTCGAGCCACGGCGACAACAACTGCCTTTGGCCGAGGAGTCCCCTTACAGGACATTTGCCAGGCAGCTACGTGGGCCTCGCTGCACACGTTCGCAAGACACTACTGCCTGGACAGTCCAGTCCGGAGGGATGGCTTCTTAGGCCGTTCCGTCCTCCAGGGTTTTCTGGTTTGATATTGGTTCGCAGACCCACCAGCGGGGTTGGTATTGCTGGGGTATCTATTCCAAAGTTAGGAATCTATCACTAACGTGTCTCTTTCAGATGCACAAGTTACTACTTGTGTAACAATATATCTGTAAGAGACATTAGTTAGTGATAGATTCCTTACCGACCCACCCATCCTCCCCCTTCTGCGAACCGATATCTAGGGTTAAGGTCATCCCCTTTCAGGGCCCTAGTTTCATGGCACCAGTGTTGGTTCTATCATGGCTCTGCGTATCTGGCGCAGAAAAGCTGTGTATCAGAACGGATGTCGGCGCACATGGGCGGCGTCTAAGTGCTCTGACGACGTCATCCAACTGATCTTTCTCGTTCCATCTCATCTTCCCACTCAACTAAAGCCTCAAATTGAGTCGGTCTGGGTCTCGGTACAAGATTCATCATTCTTTTTCTCAGATTTTGTAACCAGGCCACATTAAAAGATCCTTCTTTTGGGAAAGCTAATACACCATCCTCTCAGGTATAACTCACCAAATTCTCTAACCAAACACACGTATGATAACCATATTTTGATGACCTATAGGACGCAGGCGTTTTTGGCGGAGGAAGCAATGTTCCCCCTCTCGTCACTATCACCTTATCCTTGACAAATGCATTTTTCAATTTCTTTAACCATGAAGGTTTCTTTTTCTCCTGCCCGTAGTAATAATAATCAATTTTTATGTGAACTTTCTGTCTTTCTAAAAATCGCGTACTTCCTTGTTGCTGTTCCAACACCAACCTATCACAGCGCGGTTCACACTAGCGCACGAACCAGTACAGAATACGTCTCTCTAGTGCTCAGCCAATAGCCTCGCTGCTTTTCACGATACACCAATCAGCCCTTTACTCTGTCTTGGTCACAAGGACCAATCCTTGCACAATGATTTTGACGTCACCAGCGCTCCGGCTTCTGCAGCGTCAATTGACCCCTCCCTTACAAAAGGGTTTCGAAAAACTGTATTTACAAGATATTCAACTAAATCAGTTAGTAACGTACATAAAACAATTCCATTCGTCTGTTTCGCTAAATAATAGTGACAGACTTTTAATTGTGCAGATATCCCACATGTGAAGTAGACGCCGCTGATCTCCACAGGATCTTTCACTTGCCGATAAAGTAGCACAACCCTCTACCTTACCCTTCTATCAGGCAATAACGAACTCGTTTCTCCAGGAAAGCACATACAGAGATCTTTTTCACCTCCTTAGAGACAATCCCAGAGTTTCACCAGAACGCATATTGCAATTTCATTTACACGCGTTCATACAGAAATCCCTACTCATATACACATGAACTCTGTATCTCCAGTAGGCAGAGCTTACCTCTAGCCCACCACAGAATTCCTCTTTCGTTAGTAAAGTAGACGCAACTTCTTTACCCTTAAAACAAGCTCAGGTTAAGCCCTACTACTCTTCCAACAGTGAGTCTTAACACGGGACACGCCTGAAACCTATGCTCGAAAGCTAAGATTTCATAGACTGCCCTTGCTTTACATTTATCCTTTCACACCTAAGGTCCCTAAACCAGTGATGTGCAACAAAACCACCTGTGATATACGCAGATACCACTGTAGTATGCGACGATACTACCCTTTGAAACAGGCGCATGCACTGTGCGACCTCACTTGCCACACTTTCTCTGCCTGCAGACAGTCACCAGCTTCACGCAATACTCGGAAGCCGTTTCAGGACTACATATAACGCAATACAAACTCAACAGATGTTAGTCATAATTCTGTACATAAATCCTTATATTTTTATATACACGATCCTAGCTATTTCTATAGCAACCAATGCTCGCTATCAAGAAATAACTGTTGCAGCGGAACTCTAGAAATAATTTCCAAACCAGCATCACAGTTTCCCTGAAATATCCAGTCACACATTCATTCACCAATGGGGCCCATAACACTGCACACTTTTCTCTAATCACTCGAACTCTATTTCAGGGATTGGGGAAACACAGAGAAAATAATGCTGCAACACTGGCTGAGTGTCTAAACCTATTTTGACTATTATTTACACCTGCAGTTTTAAAACGATTTTACCATGGTTTCTCAACAAATGTCAACTTTATTCAGACACAGCACCATAGTGGTAATGGATCTGCTAGTAAGAAAAATAGGCGTAGGAAAATACAAGACCAGCTTTAATTTTCCATTTATCTAATTTTTTATTAATGCAAACTTTAGCATGTCTGACATTTTCGGTATTTATTAATTCTTTATTCAAAATCTTAAGAAACTTTATTGTAAAATGATCATTTTATTTTAAAGCTCGGAAAATAAAAATTTATTTCAAAGTTCAATGAGAAGATTAGCAAAGAACAGATAGTCCCAAATTCATTCTCTCCTAACATCCCTAACTAACGCTCTCATCTTATCCTTCAATCCTGTAAAGAAAAACAAGAAATATTTCAAAGAGTCTTACATCCAGGAATCGATCTGCAATCCGACAGCACTTCGAGATGAAATCGATAGGAGGCATACTTCGAAGCAAAATCAGGGGTTTTTATACACTAATTCTCTAACTTAATCTATCTAAAAAGTATCTAGCATCACCAACTCTGGTTTTGATTGGACAAATTTGGGGTGGGTGAGCATCTCATCACCATTACAACATCGGGTTCACGGTGAATCAGCAAATTATTAAAAAGCGCATTGTTTAGGGAAGTCTTTGGCCTAGGCACATCCTCGACTGGCAACTATGCCATAGTTGCTCACGTTCGGAACACTCGAGTGTCCAGGTTTTGGCAACCATCATGACTTCCAGGGTGCAGCGGCCTTGAACTTCCCATCCGAGCATAGGCAGCTCACTCTCTCTTGCAGGCTTTCGGCGCACATGCTCAGTCCAGCACTCACTCGCAGTTTACCAGAACAGCCATGTTCTCACTAGGCCTCAGAGGCCTCTTTTGGAACTATCTTAGAAACAAACACAAATTCATGTTAAGTATAGAACTAAAGCCCTTCTGTTTACCTCCCACCTTACTAATGTTTCCCCATTAGTTATTACCTATCCGATAAGCCACATAAATGCGCTTTATACTTACATATCCAACGACTTTCTAGCACAAAAACATGTACAATAAGCACATTCATACTGCGTTTATTTATATTTAAGCTGTGCATTAGTTCACATCACAATAACAGTACTAATTAGTTAATTATGTTGCTTCATGCATGCAAAATTAGTATTCCCATGTGTGCATATGTGTGCATCTTATACGATCATTGATTATTTCATCACGACACACCATTAGTAAATTTTAACGTTATGGAACATTGACTTCACGAGAGGTACACAAAATTTTGCTTTGCCACCTTGCTCCATCACTTCCTTGGTTGTATGTTGTGTATGCTCGGCTTTGTTTTCATTGCCATGGTAAATGGTCTTCATTTCAATGCTTTTTTCATTCTGATCCTTTAGGCCATTTGCACATATCTGCTTAACTGTCATTTTCTTTGTAATGACCAAAGTCCAGTGCTTACATGAATCTCACAGCTCAAGCCAAGAGGCGTGGCCAAGATGGTGGCGAGATAGGACAGGTTTCTCTATCCCGCCGGCACCGCCTGCCAAAAGCTTGGTTATATGTGCCCTTCTGCTGCCCATCCGTGCTTCCCACCAAGCGTAGAGGGGCCTGCTGTTGCCCTAACACAAGCTGGGAGCATCGTTGTCGATTCTTTGGTGGCTCTCGCGGGCTGCCAAGCCCCGGCCTTGCTGCGGCCTGGTGTGTTGTAAAAAAGGGTTCCAAAGACAACCAGTAACCAAAGACCCTTTTTATGTTGCCCGGCGGTATCGCCTCTATGACCCACCAATGTTAATCAATGAAGAAGCGGGCGCTGGAGACTGGAAGGCAGGAAACGAGGATTTTATTCTCTCCGGAGGAGAACACATCAATTCAGACAGCAAGTATCGTCACGAGGTGCTCTAACCACATCTCTGAGGCCTGGCCTCTTATACTAGAGTTTACGACCTTTATTGCACATAACACATTCTCGCAATACTATGACACTTGAAAGAACATCCTCGGAATCTCCCCTTCAGGCCCGTTCCCACATACATTTACAGTTGGATTCCCCACCCCGGTCACAACAGGTGGTGGTTGTCGCGCAGCAGGGCATTCCGCCGATTCACGGAATGCGTGGAGTTGATCGGATCTCATAGGGTGGGGGCTTTGATCGGTTCGTGGGTCTTTTGATGGGGAGGGGAAGCTTCCTACTGTACGGGGTAATAAACAGTATCCGCAGGGCCAGGTGTCGGCCTGGGAACAAGGAAGACAAACGGGGACACAGGAAAAAGGGGGTTTGCATCAAAAAGGATCTGAGGCCATGAGAGGAATGAGGGGAGGTGTCGCGCTGGGAACAGGATGGGATTCAGTGGTGAAGCTGCGCTGAAGGGGGGGTTTATGACCCAAGGCATGAGAGAGCGGGGGTTGTCAGTGTGCGGGGGGAATGCTTGCGAGGTTAAGAGAGAGAGAGAGACGCGCTGGCTATCAGCGAGGGGCAGGGAGGCCATGGTGCTTAAAATGGCTGCCGCTTACGCGCATGAATGGGCTCGAAAAGGGGCAAGATGGCGCAGATAATGTTCACCAAGCTTGTACTAATTTTTCACAGTCCTCCCTTTAACATTTCCAAGACATCTTGCTGGCCTATTTCCTATCTATACCTATTGCAGCGGTCATAAGTAAGGGAGAGGGGACTTAGGCAAAGGAACTGTACATGTACATCATATTATAAACATCACATTAAGAAATCTCATCATCTAGTAGGCGGATTCATCGTTAAGTTGGTTGCAGGAAAAAGTCATCGTAATGCAATATCAGACTAGAATTACGTAGCGAGGGCGTTGGGTACAGATCATAGATACTTATAGTCATTCGGAATAGGAGCTGGTAAGTTATCATATAAGTAAGTCCTTTTTTTTGTATTTGGTGGGAGCATAGTCAGTCCAATGGTGATCGGGAGAGAAAGGAGATATAGAAAAAATAAAAATATCAGAGTTCTCGGTGTCTTTGTCGTCTTCTGTTGGCACTGTTAAGTACCTGGATTGCAATTCGTTCTGTCAACAGGAATGTTCATGTGGATTGAGTCGTTGGAGGTCTGCGGGCAGGGGTACATTTTGTTTGGTTTCGCCAGACCTCATAGGAGAAATGCGTTGCGGTTTTTGGAGCAGGTGCATTTTCTTCCGTAATCCAGAGCATAGAATTTGCGATGAAAAGTGTAGTTGTCCCTGAGTTGTGAGATCTGTTTGTTTCTTGAGTCTCTGTGGTGGGTATTTCCTGTTGCTTCCATCATCTTCGTGGCGTTCCGCAGCGGGTAGAACCACATACTTCGTTCATCTTCTCTTTAGGGGTGACCCTTGGTGGAGTTCTAGGTCACCGTTGTGAGATTAACAAAGTTCGTGGTCTACTCGGTCGGAGTTCCCTTCTCTTTGACGCAGGGAATACTCTTCTCTGGGTAGCTCAGTAGGATTTGGAGGAACTTGGGAGTTCGGGTGGAAAGGTGCGGGTGTGAACAGTCCTTATGGTAGGTCGGAGGAGGAGGGGATGGAGCAAGGCCAAGTCGGAAATAGAACAGGGGGGCGGAGAGTTTGCGACAGGCGAGTCCGTAACCATGTTCAGAGAAAGGGGACTTTTTGGCACACGTTGATCATAGAGCAGGGGCTTCAGGTCAGCCCTTTCCTTTGTTTTGCCTGAAACAGTGCCTCATCCTGCGACTCCTTACTGCTGTGGTCTCGCCTTGGCCTCCGTCGCTGAGGTTTCACGATCCGCAGTCAGGCCGCGTGCTCCCACATCCGGTCTCTTTCTCCTCCGACAGTGGTACCCTTGAGTGAGTTTGGAAAGACAGTTTTTAGAGATTTTCCAGAAGAAGGTAATTACATAGATCTATTTCTCTCCCAACACCAAGCAACTGGGGATAAACACTCGTTACATCTGAGATTTGCGGCTAACGTATAAACAATTGATGATGGGTTTGCTGGATTCCTTACAACTTCCTTTTGCTGGCTAATTCTTTGGCACTTTGATGGTTATTACGTTCATTTGTAATAGGTACGAGGTCTGGTACTCATTTATTGCATACGTCTATTATAGTAGATGTCAGTTCTTCTGGTAGAGACCCATTTCCCTAGTACGAGTCTTGCAAGGCTAGGCTGGTCTTCAGGGCTTCGTATTTTACAAAAAAGTGCAACGTGCTATTCATTACAGTCTGATAGGCATCCTTCTGAGGGGTGAACATAGGCTAAACAAGTCTGCATTACATAAAAAACATCTTATTTTCAACAAGGCTTACTGCAACAAGTTCTTTCGATTTTCGGTCTAATTTTCAACTTTGCACACATCTTTCTAACTTTCTATATAAATCCTCGCAACCTGGTTACTACAGAAACTCGGGGGGTGGTTTGCAGTAATTATTGAACTTATCCTCGGGGAAGGAGGGATCTTATGGAAAACAATTAGGGACAAAGCGGATTAGAGCAGGGGGCGTTTTTCAGGCTCTCGTTCAGGGCAGCTGACACCAAACTGGGGGCATTCTGGGAAGACGGAGGTGTCTCGATCATTTCTTACTGTTTGGGGTGTAGAGACAATTTGGAATGGGGATGGTCACATTACCACAGACACATTTTATCATAGAAGCCACTGACAAATGGTTCCCTGGCCGTGGGTCAAATTTAGGGAACCTCAGTCGTCTTACCTGTCCCTTTCCTATTGGCCAAATTTAAATTTCGTCCATGTTTAGCAGGAAAGGAGAGGTAGTAACGTGGTACCGATATAATTTATTTAGGACAAATTTGTGCAAATACTTTTGGTATTTGGGGCCAATCAGGAGGTGCACCAGGTTCGTCAATTAGGTGCCAGTCGCTAGGAAGATGGAAAGTGTGGAGGGGTGAAAGAGTGAGAGAGAGAGAGAGAGAGAGAGAGAGAGAAAGAGAAAATAGGCCAAACAGTACACATGGGACATGGAGAATGACCGTGTATTGTTTGGGCTATTCAGTGCGTTACCCAACGTTTAGACGTTTCAGGTCTGTGTTAGGATGTAGAAAGCATGCAGTTTTGGGACAGAAGAGCATTAGATCTGGTACAAAAAAGGTCGTGCATTGGGTAGGGCGTCCTTTTTGTGTCGTCTTGCAGCGGTAGTCCGTTTTCATGCACCGGGCGTGACGTGGCGCCAGATCCTTTACGGTACCCTAATCGGGACCCCATTGTAATCTGCAGAGGGGAAAAGGAGGGAAAAGGGGGAGGTGGGGGAACAACATTCGAACACATCAAATGTACGGGCACGAAAGTCCTTTACTTACTGCATACTCGTACTTATCTCTTCGGGATATAATCCTTAGGGCCTTTGTCTCTGCAGTCAAGGGGGGCGGGCAATGTGATAGGTGGTTCATGGGGGGGGGGGGTTCGGGGATGGCATGAAGGATCGTGTGTAGGGGGACGCTAAAAAAAGGAATCAGAGGTGCCTAGCGTGAGGTACCCGGTTTTGTAGATGTATCCGGCCATCAGGATCCTTAAATCATTCCCAAAGCTGTGAGGTCCTAAGGCATATCAGTTCTTCATTCAACCCGGTACCTCAGTACCTTCGACCACCATATCTTTATAACATTTTATCAATCACCCCGCTTTACTTTACCCATTCTCAGAGGTCGAGGTCCTTCTTCATATGTCAGTCCCTGAGCTTAGTCGCATATTTAGGAGGCAACGTATCATACCTGGGATCCGATCATCAATCCGGGGCCGGACAATCATTTCTCGGATAACCTTAAAAAAAGAGCAGAACGGTTGCGCACAGAAAAACCCTCCCACCGATACCCACATTTACAAAAGTATGCGATGCCTATTCATAGTTTTTTAAGACCTTTATTTGTATAATCATTCAGTACGTAAAATGTGAGAGCACAATCATAATTTGGCCTGATATGTCGTCGATGGAGGCACATACAGTAGGGGGTTATTTTATAGTACAAGAACATGTAAAAAAGGCCTAATTTATTATTTGCAAGTAACTAAAAACATTTCATTGCGTGACGAGGGAATCAGGGGCATTTTAGTTCATAAATGGAAACACAGTCAAGCTCATCGGAATCGTATTTCCTAGATGTAAACCGTGGGTGTGCATCATAGGCGACGTTATGTACCAGTTACAATAAATATCAAAAAATAAATCGTTCATTGAAATCAACATTTTTTTTACGGAACCCCTCTCAAACGTTCACCAAGTGAACCCTCCTCCCTTTCCCCTCGAGTGCACAATGGTTCGTATATATCTTCGTACATCAAGTTTCGTTAGTTAAGGAACACCACGAGGCGTCCGTTAGTTTCCATTGATACCGGCGCCATTTTGGGCGAGGCCGGTTTAGTCCGGAAGTGGCATCAAGGAAAAATGTCCCCGACGATTGGCAGTTGGACCAGGGTCCCTTTCGGCAGTTCAAAAAACTGTGCTAACAGAGGGGCTGGTGGTGTGGACCGTCAATCAAGAGAGGGAGGGGGTAGAGTCTTTCTTACCGGGTCACGTTGATGCTCAGCCGGAACTTACTCGAGTTCGTTAGCCCATAGTGTTCCTGGGTGGTTCAGACGGAAGCTGATGCAGACACGAGAGCACCGCCATCTTGTTGCTGTGCCGTGGTTATTTCATTAGTGATCAATGCAGCTGTTCCCCTCCGGAAGCCTGAAGGGGCTGAGGGTTCTTGGGACTTTGGTAGAATCTTCAAAGTCGAGGGGATGTTTGTCGATGGTGGGGGCTTGCGCCCAGGTGGGCAAGTGCCCGAGTTGCAATTTCGGACAAAGTTACTCCAGCGGCCTAGACCCGCTTTTCGAGGGCCCAGACGCCATTTTGAGACCCTGTGGCAGCCACCTTTGTCGCATCCATCGGGAGTGGAAGAAACTTCTTGGGATGGCGAAGGACAGAGCATCATGCTGCTGGAGCAGGACATTTTGGTTCGGGGCGCCAGGTTGCAGCAATGGAGCCTTCGTCTGGGGAGGTGAGAGAGGCTCGTCCGTGCCGCCTTCCTCTCCCGGCGCATCCTACGCCGCCCCTTGGAATCAGGGGCGCACATGATGACCACCCTACACCCCTGATTCCGACTCTTGGGGGACCGCTATACATCCGGTGCTCCGCAATATGCCCGTCGGACATTGTGTGTCCTGTGCTATGGAAATATACCAGACGGGCATTGCATGTCCTGTTCTGAGAAAATATACCAGGCCGTCGCCCGGCTGGAGGACATCGGCGCCGGACCAGGGCAGGGAAGCCTCCTATCTGTGGAGGTGGAAGAGGCTCGTCCGCGTCGCCTCTTCCTCCCTGCCCATCCTACATCCGTTCGCTGGAGGAATTCGTGATGGCCGGACCAGGAGATACGAGGGAGGGGGTCATTTGCAGCCGCCCTCTCCCTACTCGCGGCCCGGGGGACGCCATCCCTGGAAGGGCAGTATGGGAAGACCATTTCATTGCCTGCTTGGTGGAGCCTCCAGGACCTTCTCGCCAGCAATCTCCTTTTTGGATCCCACGGTTGCTGGTAGGCCCCGCCCCACACGTGCTATGTGTTTCGGATGGGCGGGACCATCGAATTGTTACATTTCGAGGACTTCCGGAGTGAGCATAATATGTTTTGTATTTTTCCTATTAACCAAGTTTGTTTTTTAGAGAGTTCTACTAGTTATTCTATTTACTGTTGGTTGTGTGTTTTTCTTTACCGTGATTAAATCCTAAGTTATATAATAGACGCTTGGTTTCCTTGAGTCCTTTCTCTAATGGGGGTTGTTTACACTGATCTGCAATTGTGTTTGGTTTTCAGAGTGGGGGGAGCAACAGAGAGCAATCAGTCCCAAAACTCTAACATGTCGTTAAAATTGGTCTTACGAAATCTGTGCCATCGAGCATAATCAAACGGTGTGGTTCTATCTGTCCTGTCCGCACTAGTCTGATTGGTTTTTATTTCGCGCCTTTTCCCTTTCTGTCGGTCTGTTCTTTCTGTCGACCTTCCGTTCTTACCTATGCTCTGCAGAGTCGGGCATTGGGCTTTCCAGTGCCCGAGACGTTTACAGAAAGCACATTGGTTCTGTTTTAAATCCATTCGTCCTGTGCGCAGTGTCGGGGGATTACCTTCGGGTCGTTGTGTTCCGGGGTTGACTTGTCGGCACACCCCTTTACACCGTTCTCCTTTCATATCTACTCCTCGGGACTGTGCCATCGCTGGCCCTTCACCTTTTCTAAATTCGTCGTCTTCCCTTCGTCGTGTGGCTTCTTTGCGCCACATACCGAGACTATCGAGCATAATAGGTGTTGTTTCATTCCTACGAAGGGCTATTTCTACCGTTTCTATTTTGTCAAAATCAAAGGATCCTCTCAGTGGCCACTGACTTTCTCGATCCCTTTTCGTATATTTATGCCACAGCTCACTATAGGCTATAGCGATCAGTCCATGCTTCATGAACATGTCCTTATTAGGGGTGCCTTCCAGCGGAGCCGGATGGTTCATCTCTAATAAGCGGTCCGGGTTAAACAGGCTACTAACCAGTGGGGAGAAGACAGGCATGACGGATCACAATGGGATAATAGTCAGCACTACCTATCTTATCACTGCGTGCAAAGACTAGACAGAATATTTCTATTCTACGTTGTTTGCACGTAGTGAATACCTCATGAATCAATCTTGAGCAATCAATGTTAGGTCGAAAATAAAAAATCAATATGGTCAATGGGGAGAATAAGTAGGCTCGCAAAGGTTCGCGTCACCTACCCTTTCACTATCTGCAAAGAGGGGACCTAATCTTCCCTGTTTTCAGACAGAGAATCTCCAGAAAACAATCTATAACAGTTAATCAATGTTTAGGTCAAAAATAAAAAATCAATATGGTCAATGGGGAGAATAAGTAGGCTCGCAAAAGTTCGCGTCACCTACCCTTTCACTATCTGCAAAGAGGGGACCTAATCTTCCCTGTTTGTAGACAGAGAATCTCCAGAAAACAATCTATAACAGTTAATCAATGGGGGGGGGGGGCAATTGTTCAATGGGGAGGGGGAAAAATAGGTCCGACGGGTGCGTACCTATCCTTCACTGTTTATAAAGGGAGAGCCTGTTGTTTCTCCGTTTGCAGACAGTGAATCTCCAAATAAATTAACAAAAAGTAATACTAGTATTTTCTCATCAATTATCAATCAATTTCAATTATCAATCACTTTCGCAATGCGTCGTGTTTACACGACCTTACCCGGACCGCATGGACAGTTTCTTGTCTTCCGAATCCAGCGCCCGATCGTCCTCTTCTCTTCGTACTTCTCGTGGCACTCCTGATGGTTCCCAGTCAGGACCGTAGATCACTCGAGAGAGGTCTGTTCGGAACCAGTGAAGTTCGGATGATCGGCTGTCAGACGAGGGTCTATCGGACAGGGTACCTTCCGATCGTTGCAGTCGTTCACTCTGTCGTCAGGACCTCTCCCACTGGATCCACGAGTCGCTGATGGGCCCCACGTTGGGCGCCAATTGTAAAAAAGGGTTCCAAAGACAACCAGTAACCAAAGACCCTTTTTATGTTGCCCGGCGGTATCGCCTCTATGACCCACCAATGTTAATCAATGAAGAAGCGGGCGCTGGAGACTGGAAGGCAGGAAACGAGGATTTTATTCTCTCCGGAGGAGAACACATCAATTCAGACAGCAAGTATCGTCACGAGGTGCTCTAACCACATCTCTGAGGCCTGGCCTCTTATACTAGAGTTTACGACCTTTATTGCACATAACACATTCTCGCAATACTATGACACTTGAAAGAACATCCTCGGAATCTCCCCTTCAGGCCCGTTCCCACATACATTTACAGTTGGATTCCCCACCCCGGTCACAACAGGTGGTGGTTGTCGCGCAGCAGGGCATTCCGCCGATTCACGGAATGCGTGGAGTTGATCGGATCTCATAGGGTGGGGGCTTTGATCGGTTCGTGGGTCTTTTGATGGGGAGGGGAAGCTTCCTACTGTACGGGGTAATAAACAGTATCCGCAGGGCCAGGTGTCGGCCTGGGAACAAGGAAGACAAACGGGGACACAGGAAAAAGGGGGTTTGCATCAAAAAGGATCTGAGGCCATGAGAGGAATGAGGGGAGGTGTCGCGCTGGGAACAGGATGGGATTCAGTGGTGAAGCTGCGCTGAAGGGGGGGTTTATGACCCAAGGCATGAGAGAGCGGGGGTTGTCAGTGTGCGGGGGGAATGCTTGCGAGGTTAAGAGAGAGAGAGAGTCGCGCTGGCTATCAGCGAGGGGCAGGGAGGCCATGGTGCTTAAAATGGCTGCCGCTTACGCGCATGAATGGGCTCGAAAAGGGGCAAGATGGCGCAGATAATGTTCACCAAGCTTGTACTAATTTTTCACAGTGTCTGGCAGGACTCTGGTACCGCCGTGGGACGCAGCTCCATGCAATCTCGCTTGCTGAGTGGAGTGACCAGGAGCCTGCTAGACGCTGCTCTAAAGTTGGCGAGAGGAGATATGGGACTCTGCGGCCACTGGTGCAGGTTCTGAAGGGGGCCCTGCACGGCGGCTTCCACCTGCCTGCAGCAAGCCAGGACCCTGAAGGGCGGTGGGGCTCGGTGCCGGAGACTTCAGAAGACACTCCCTGTGGATACAACTGCGAGCAGATTCCCTATGTGCACCCACACTCACCTTTGCCCTGTGGCTCGGCATCAGAATGATTGAGGCCCAAGTGTAGTGTAGTGAGGTGAGGAACAGAGGGGCGGCGGGCTGGCTCCCGGCCTCTGGTGGGTGTGGCTCGGCCCGCATATAGGCGGGCGGCGCAGCTCTGGTGACGTTGGTGGGGTACCCTGCTCCATGCTTCTAGTGGACGATCCTTGACTCCGCGGACCCACCCTCCCCCCTCTACTGACGGAGGGATCTTGTGCCCGGTGGTGGGCTCTGGCTGGCGCTTGGGCTGCTGCATGTGTCCGCCTAGACACATGCAGTTTGCTGGTCCTCTATTGCTGGGCTGACTGTGTCAGAGTTGCTGAAAGCTTACAGACCACAGCCTAGGTCCCATGACCTTGTTCCACCACACTTGGCCCTGAACTTTACCACTGTCCGCCCTCTTACTTGGGCTCCAGCTCAGCTTGCCCTGCAAGAGGCGGATTCTACCACGCCTTTGTCACTTGCTGCTCCCCCATACCGAGCACCTCCGACCGCGCACAGACCCCTGCTTGCGGCCCCATGTCTACATCCAGAGGTAGGAAGGACAAACCCTTGAAAGATCTACTACAAAAAACAGCGGGCCACTCAGTCTGACACCAAGACCCTGCAACTCGAGAAGATGATGCTCCAGCAACCAAGGCTTTTATGGTCAAAATATTTACGGCTATAAAGGAAGATATAATGGAGCTGCGCTACCAGCTTTCTTCAGACCTGAGAGAAGTTCGACGTGATGTGGACGCCATAGGAGAGCAGGTGGCGACCTTGGAGGAACACGATTTGAGGAGAGAAGACGATCTTCATCAGCTTCAGCCGGTTATGAAACGCCTCAAGGAACAGAATCTAGATCTTCATGCCCACACTGAAGACTTGGAAAACTGCTCCAGACGTAATAACATCAGAATCCGAGCAGTCCCTTGGAAGGGAGAAGGCGATTACCTCAGAGCTTACGTCTGCAATCTCTTTCATCAGATTCTAGGGGAAAACTGGGAACAGGAAATACGATTGGACCGAATTCGTGTGGGTCTTCCAAGAGGTGCTAAAGCTCCCCTCCCCGGACATACTTGTCTATGTGCACGATTTTCAACTTAAAGAACGAATCCTTTGCAAGGCCAGAGATCTCAACCCAGTGCTATTCTGGGGTCACCAGCCCGTACTTTACCAGGACTTAGAGGCCTCCACGCTGATCAAGCACAGAGACTTTAAACCCATCACTAATCACCTCCGTGAGCAAGGAATCCCCTACTCTTGGGGACATCCGTTTTGCCTCACCTTCAAGCACCAGGGCAAACTTCTACAGATACTCTTTGGAGGGCGCTTATGATTTACTGGGATTGAATCAGCCTTCTCCCACGCCTGGGAACGACAGACCTCCTTCTAGTCAGCGCTCTTCCGACTGGCAGAGAGTAGGGAGAGCGCCCCTTGCCTCAAAACCGGACACGTCCACTAGACAGCTGGAGAGAGAAGCGGCCCTGACATAAGTGTCACGGGTGACATACATTGCAGATATTCCTTGATCTTCGAACAGTTTGGTATCCAGTTGGGCCTTTTTTTTGGCGCTGGAGGAGGGGTGCAGTCTGGTGGTGAGCAGTGTCATCACTCCCCTTCATACAGAGGGACTGCTCTGTACTTCGTTCATGACTCGAATCGGGACCGCGCCATGTCCCCCTGAACATATACCCTATGAGATGAACTTTTGTCACTACATTGTTTTCTGTTTTTTTCCTTCTGTTTTGTTATGCTATTTTATTACCCACTGTTTTTGTTTGCGTTTTTGGGATTGTTTTTGGGGCTCCGCATCAGTTCTTAGACAGGCTTGTTAGGTACCTGGATCTAGGGAGATGACCCACACTGGGTGTGGCTTTGTTGGGCTTGGGCAGCAGGATGTCCCTCTTTTCCCCCTTAGATACGATGGGTAAGGACTTAAAAATTTGAAGCTTGAATGTACACGGGTTGGACAACGCAGTTAAGCGCTCTGCAATACTCTTCCTTAGAAAATGCTGAAAGTGATACGTGTTTATTTCAGGATACCCATCTGTTAGCCAAATATTTTAAGCGGATGAGATATAAAAGTTTCCCACTGCAGCTATGGTCTTCGGGTCGGCTAAGAAAAATGGGGTTGCAATCCTTTTTCGCACCTGTTCCAATGCAGAGTAATCTCCACTGTGGCGGATATCCAAGGCAGGTTTTTGGCACTCAGTGTACAATGGGGGGGGACACACAAATGACAATGGTGTCTTTATATGCACCGAATGAGCGGCAAGAATCCTTCTTACGCCTCGCCCTCTCTGAAGTTCTTGCGTCTCCGGATGCGGCGATTCTAGTGGGGGGTGACCTGAATGTGGCGATGGGCCCAGGGATGGATAGGTCAGAGCAGCGATCACATTAAACAGGGGCACTGTCGCAGGGAGAGAAGCGATGGTTAATTGACTATGGACTGAGTGATTTGTGGCACATCCAGCACCCTAATGAGCGTGACTACACTTTTTTTTTTTTTAATTTTTCTATTGAGTATTTCAATATCATACATCAGGCACACATTTCAATGCTACAGTGTGAAAACACTCATATTAAAGAAAAACAACATAACCATTACAAATAAAGTATAAGCCATACTTGTCAGGCAGTTTCAGTGACCAGTTTACAGTGGATATGCACATGGCTATTGCTGCTCTTACATCGACCACACCATCGGGTATTCTGCTCTTACATCGTCCAGTTATTGGAAGTCCCTGGAATACATCCTTCCAGCAATTACCTATTCAGAGTCCAGTTCGTTTCGAGACAGAAAATATTCCCTCAGGGGGCCAAGATGTCCTTTGGTCTTGAGGAGACCGGAAGTTCCTCAGCATACAGTTCCAGCTGTTCACTGCATAAACCATGTCCTTAAGCCACAAATCCACTTTTGGGCTCAGACGGCTGTCCCATGTGAATAACGCATGCCTCTTTGCCAATAGCAGCGCTACTCTCACAAACCTTCCCAACACAGCTCGCATATGAGGGACATACCCTAGTAGGCACTCCAGTGGTGTGCACTGTAGCTCCTGACCAGTCATGTGTGTATAAGAGTGATAACCTTTTCCCAATATTGGAACACCTGCCCACACTGCCATGCGAAATGAAAAAAATCAGCCCAGTTCTGTCCACATCTTTTACAGCAATCCGAATCCCTTAGCCTCATTCTATGCAGTTTTTTGGGAGTATGATACACCTGAAACTTCAGATGGATAATCCGCAAATTATTATTGGATGTCAGTCTCCCAGTCAGCAAGCAAATCTGTCCCCAGTCTTTGTCTGTAATGGGGGGGAGCGGGTCAACACAGTATTCCAGCGTTCCAAACTCCTATCCCTAGGGGCTGGTTCTTCCTGTATTGTCTTGTAAAGCTTGGTAATTAGTTTCTTCCTATGCGGAGCCACTGTCACCAATTGTAGTGCCTGCAGTGTCATTGGTTCAACCGGGAAATCTGTGTAATGTTCCTTCATTGCCCTGCGTAATCTATAGCAGGTGTACTGGAAGAGTGGCGTGGGGGTTTGTATGTAAGCCAAATCCTCCCCTGTGAAGTAGTTCCCTTCCGGGTACAAGTCCTTCATTAATGCAATGCCCGCCTCTCTTAGGGCCTCTCTTAGGGCCGCTCTAGGGCCATGCTCTTGAGCCACAGACAGAGCAGCTTGCCCTGCTATGAGCAGTGCTGGTGCGTATAAGGGTAGTTTCTGTGCCCTCCTCCCAATCTCCTGCCACCCTACGATAGTAACATCCAAAGCATTAATTTCTTTCCTTGGCGTCTGCCTATTGGTGTGGATGATGATACTACTTAGGTGCACAGGGTGGGCGTCTGCTTCCTCCACAGCCACATGTGGGATGAAATCATGTGGCTTAAACCAGAAATATGCATACTGTGCCTGCCCGCACAGATAGTATGTATAGACGTCCAGGGCACCAAACCCCCCCATTTCATATGACAGTGTCATTTTATGCCAACTAATTCTCGGTTGTTTGTTCCCCAACAATAATCTTACCTATTGTGTTTGGACTGTTATAAAAAAATGTTTGGTGAATGGAATTGGAATATTACAAAACATGTATAAACTTTGGAAGGATGACCATCTTGATTATTGCCATACGATCCGCCAGGGATAGTGGTAAACAGGCCCATCGATCAATCTGCTGCACCAGCTCAGTATATGCTCGGCCATCATTTTCCCTGATCACTACCTCAGGATCTCGGTGTATCCACACCCCTAGATATTTAACTGGGTCATCGGACCACACCATCGGGTATTCTGCTGTGATTAGCATTAAAGGAATGATGACAGATTTCTCCTAGTTTATTTGGAGTCCTGAAAATAGACCAAATTTGATATATTCCCACAGAACCTGGGATATATATTGCTGCGGTTCGCAAATATAAAGGACCATATCGTCCGCGTATAATGAAATTCCAACCGGGCGTTTATTAAAAATTAGTGCAGCAGCCCTGTGGCATTGCCGGATTTTGCACGCTAGGGGTTCTAAAACAATGGCAAAGTGTAGGGGGGACAACGGGCAACCTTGTCTGGTGCCATGCCCTATGGGAAAGGGCTCTGACGTGAGCCCTCCCTCTATGTAGTATGTGCATCATATACCTCCACTCAATTGAATCGAACACTTTTGCAGCGTCTAGAAGCACTGCAACATCCAGTAAATCAGGACTGAGCACATGGAGCATGGCAAAAATAGTACGTAAGTTGAGGGAGGTGGAGCGTTCCGGAATAAACCCGGTTTGATCCGGAAATACAAGAAGGGTCATCAAGGGCTGCATTTTGGTAGCCAAAATCTTCGCTAAAATCTTTGCATCCAAATTTATCAAAGATAAGTGGCGGTAGGAATCACATTGTGTGGGTGATTTAACCCTCTTCAGCAAAGTGATGAGTAGGGCCTGTCTCAAGGGTGGAGGGAGAGCACCTGACTCATGAGCCTCTGCGTACATCTCCAGCAGGTGTGGTATAAGTAGGTCCACATACGCCTTATAAAACTCTGCTGTTAGGCCATCCGGCCCTGGAGCCTTCTTATTAGGCAGAGATAAAATAGCCTCTTTGACATTGTCTTTATCAATGGGCATGCTTAGATATTTTCTGTGAACATCAGATATCCATGCGCATGCTGTGTCCTCTAAATAGGCATCCATGGCCCCCTCATCCATCCCCCGTGAGAGGTGTGCACAGACGCTTAAAATGCCCGGAACTGCTCCACAATTGCTTGTTGGGAATAATACATCTCCCCGTCTGCATCTGTAATGTAATCTATCGGAGGGTTATCACGTAATCTATTGGCTAAAATCCTACCCGGTCTCCCACTGTTCCCATATGCCCTAGCCACATGACGCTTGGATAAATACTTCTATATCCGCTAAAGTGTTATATTCTTCTACTTGTTTGTGAATTTGGGCCAGTATATCCCTGGAGGGTGCGTGGTTGTATTGAGTTTCAAGGGTCTCCAGCTATATTTCAATTGTCTGCCATTTTCATTTGAGGTCTCGGATCCCTGCCGAGGTACTTATACACACCCCCCTAAGGGTCACCTTAAAGACTTCCCATAGGGTCGCGTGACTGTCAACTGACGGCCACATTTAACTCAAAATATTGTACAATAGCAGTCCTGATAGCATCAGCATAGGTCGGGTCTGTTAGCACGTCTGCCCTAAAGCGCCATGTGAATGGTCTGTGTAGGTTAGCGGGTATAGCCACCTCTAGGAGACCGGGATTATGATCAGAGGGGTCGCGGAAGTGTGTGAACCTTTTCCACACATGCTTTAGCCTCTTCGCTAAGCAGCCAGTAGTCCAGCCGAGACCAACTGTTAAATGCAGGGGTGATATGTGTACCTTCAAGCCTTCCCTCATTTCGCAGACGCCAGGCACCCACCAGACCCATCTCCAAATTTATATCTCTTATGCACTGTGCAACTTTAACTGTGCGTGCTCCCTCTGGGTTGGATTTATCCACCAGTGGTTTGAGGTGAGTGTTGAGATTCCTGCCCAATAGGATTGCAGCTTCCGTCCAAGTGCGCAATACTTTAAGCATTTGTAAAAAAAGGCTCTGGATCGTCCACCACAGGACCATACATATTGACAATTGTTATGAGGACCATCGCCAGTTTGCCCTGCACCACAGGCAATCGACCCTCCGTGTCTACACAATTCCGTACAGCCTTGAACAACACCACTTTCTTAACAAGAATGAGTACCCCCCCTGGCATAATTGGAGTACCACGAGGCTAGCCTGTAGGCTGCCCATCTGCATGCCACGGTACCTTCGGTGTGTTTACTCAGGTGGGTCTCCTGCAGAAGGGCAATTTTCACATTATATCTGTCGAGCTGCGCTAACACTTGCCTGGTCTTCTTAGGTGTATTTAAACCCCGGACATTCCAAGTTATGCATTTAAACTTTTCTCCTGTAATCTATGGCGGTGGTCAGAACAGTAGGCATAACACCCCATTCCAGCGCACAGGTATACATATCTACAGTGATCATAGTACTCATTGCAGTCACCATCAAAGTACTTCCGGCTTGAAACAATAGAACATACCCACCCTCCCCACACCCACTTCAGCACCCCCAATTTGCCAAAGGTTCGGCCCTCCTATAACTCCAAACCCAACAAAAACGTCTGAATACGATAGATTAGGTGGGGAAGGCCCATGGGGGAATCGTAGCGGCGAATCCACTCCCAGATCTAGGAGGGAGGGGGCTACCGATGTATCAATGTTTCCCACTACCCAAACGCCAATCCATCAAGAACATAGGAGACACAGTGCTCTGGCTCTCCAAACATGGAATATGTCTCTGCTCAGCCATGTCCAAAACATATGTCTACTTGCTTAAACTTATATGAAACCGGAGCCATGCTCAACAAGCGCCCGCACTGGTTATAATGTCCCGGAGCTCACTGGGCTTACTCGATACACAATAGTTCAATTAACCCATCCAGCGCATAGTGCAACTGCAAAACAGCCCTTACCACATTTGAGTCCAATCACGGTAAACAGAGTTACATACCCGGGAACATCCAGCTACTCAATCATCCACATCTGAAGTATGAGCCAGGCGCTTCTCTGCCGGCGCAGATTTTTGGCGTGTTCCATTGCCCGTTTAGGATTTGTGAATATCCTGGAAGCGGCTGCATCACAGATGCGCAGTTGCGCTGGATAGAGCATGGCGTATGGAATTTGTTCCTTCTTGAGCAGCTTTTTCACGCCCTGAAACTCTTTTCGTGCTGCTTGTACTGTAGCCGCAAAGTCTGGGAAAAACGTGAGAACATTACCTTTGTATTAGATTGTGCCCTATTGACGAGTGATCTGCAGAACAGTGTCGCGATCTCAAAAATTTAGTAACCTGCCGATGATCGGCTGTGAAGGGGCCCTCGGGGGCGGACGTGTCGCCAGGGACCTGTGCTCCCGCTCCACCGCAAACATGGGCTACACCGCAAAAGAGTCTCCACATAGTCTTCTAGGTGCCCCACGTTGGTGGACTCCGGCAGGCCTAAAATGCGCACGTTATTGCTCCTCAAGCGTGTTTCATTGTCCTCTCTTTTTGCCTGGATGACCAAGAGGAGTTTAGTGATGTTGACTGTCTTCGTGGTCACGTGTTGCAGACCATCTTCAGCATCAGAATGCGCTGTTCTGCCTCCCCGATTCTCGCTGCTTGTTTGTCCAACTTGGAGGAGAAGTGGTCCATCCTACCATTAAAGGCCTCTATCTTCCCATCAATGGCCTGTAGGCTAGCCTGGATGTCGGCCACTGATTTCTCCAGCGCCGTGTGTGCCTGCGCCGCCGATTCCAGCTCTAAATCCGAGGCCGCGTTTTGTGAGGATTTGACGCCTTTGCGCAGCTCAAATCTGAGCTGCGCTGGTTTTTTTCAGGCTTATCCATGTCTGCCACACCTATGAGAAGAACTTATCCACGTGCAAAATAGCGCAGTTCTCTGCTAGTGTCCGTCTTACGTGTAACAGCTGTGCTGTCCGCGTAATGCTTCTCAGCTCTGTGGCCACTCTAAACCCAATTACAGCTTGCTCTTTGTGCTCCCTATCCGCCTCACCGCCACTGAAGTCTACGAGCCCCTGCGCCACCTTCAGCACTGCCAGGCCTCAGACCTCAGGTAGTTCCGGTCCAGCACCCATGGTGGCAAACCCCGGGTCACAAAATCCCAATGCGGGGGTGGGGAGGACCCAGCAGTATCCCAAGCGCCCCCGCGCCGTTCTCCTCAAATTGAGAGCAGAGGCTACCTCACACCACTCCCCAGCACACTGTATACGGGGTACTACACGTTCCTTCTAAGCGCCTTCTCCACTCTGCAAGCCGGATGCCCATATGCCCAGGACTTGACAATAGCTGATGGGGTAGTCTTTATCTCCAAAGAGTGTGGCACTCTATCTATTGTATGGAGAGATTGCGGCAGCGTTGCGTGAGCCAATTGCTGCCTAATGTCTATGCCGGAGCCGGCGCTTGCGTAGTTCCTGATGCCGGGTGCGGTGCGGGGGGCACCCAGACGGCCGCAGCACCAATCAGCGGGACCCGCACCGCAGCCTCCAGCGGCACACTTGCAAATTTCCAGGCTGCCTTCACAGTGTCTGCGGCTCAACGATGTCTCTGCTGCCTCACTTCGGGACCAGCATTCGCAGCCTCACGCAGTTTGCCGAAGGCGACTGCTGATTCACGCGGCCGCCGTTACCAAGCGGGCCGCAGGAGATCACCAGGAAAAACGTTCTCTCCGGGGAATCACACCGCCAGCAGGCGCCTCGTTAGGTAGCTCTTGGCAACGCCAACTCAGACACCTCTGCGCGATGGATTGCAAGGTAGAGGACAGGATTTATGCAGGATTATCACCGGCAGTCGAACTCAACTGTGCGGCCATCTTGCCGAGCACCAGGCCACGCCCCCCTCGAGCGTGACTACACTTACTACTCTGCTGCTCACAAAACATATGCGCGATTGGATAATTTTTTTGCCTCCCCCTCTCTCCTCTCTAGCTTACACACAGCAGATATTACCGGTAAACAACTTTTACTTCTCATCTTTTTTTCTGCTATTCTTTTTCTTAGCATCTTTTAGTACGCATTGTCTTTTACTTTGCATGTTTTTAATTGGCATGCCTTTACTTCGCAATGTTGTTTACTACGCGTTATTTTACTTCGTTTTTCGTTTTTTTAACACTGTTAAAGCTGTAATATTATTTATGGTTGAAGGTGAAGAGTGGGACCACGAGTAGAGAGAGGTAAGTGGGGCAGTGTAGTTAGGGTAGTGTTGTAGTGTAGGGTGTAGTGTTTTAGGGTTTAGGGTAGTGTTGTAGTGTATGTGTAGAGTAGGGGGTAGTGTTGTAGTGTAGGGTGTAGTGTTTTAGGGTTTAGGGTAGTGTTGTAGTGTTTTAAGGTTTAGGGTAGTGTTGTAGTGTATGTGTAGAGTAGGGGGTAGTGTTGTAGTGTATGTGTAGTGTAGGGTGTAGTGTTTTAGGGTTTAGGGTAGTGTATGTGTAGGGTAGTGTTTTAGGGATTAGGGTAGTGTTGCAGTGTAGGGGTAGTGTTTTAAGGTTTATGGAAGTGTTGTAGGGTAGTGTTGTAGGGTTTAGGGAAGTGTTGTAGTGTATATGTAGTGTAGGGAGTAGTGTTTTAGGGTTTAGGGTAGTGTTGTAGTGTATGTGTAGTGCAGGGGGTAGTGTTTTTTGGGTTTAAGGTAGTGTTGTGTATGTGTATGTGTAGTGTAGGGGGTAGTGTTGTAGTGTATTAGGGTTTAGTGTAGTGTTGTAGTGTATGTGTAGTGTAGGGGGCAGTGTTACAGGGTTTAGGGTAGTGTTGTAGTGTATGTGTAGTGTAGGGTAGTGTTGTAGGGTTAAGGGTAGTGTTGCAGTGTATGTGTAGTGTAGGGGGTAGTGTTTTAGGATTTAGGGTAGTGTTGTAGTGTGTGTGTGTGTGTAGTGTAGGCGGTAGTTTGTAAAGGTTGTAGGGTAGTGCTGTAGTTAACTGAATTTTTTTTAATTACTTACCCACCAAAATCCCTTATTTCACTGGCATCCCGTCCCAGAGGTTAGTTTACAAATGTAAAAAATAAAAAGACATTGAACGCGTACTAAAAACATGCGAAGTAATGTACTGCTAAGAAAAGCAACTTCTAATGTTATTATTCATTTTGCGAAGTAATGGCATGCTAACTAAAAAAATGCTAAGTAAATATTATTGCGAAGTAAAAACATTGTAGAAAAAGCATGCTATGTAAAAGCATGCTAATTAACATCATACAACCGATATTACCCTCCGCTCCCTCTCGGACCACGCCCTCATATCAGTACTACTCACATCACATGGCAAGCGTTCAACCCCGCCGGGCTGGTGCCTCTGTGACTCTCTCCTACACTCGGAGGTCGTCACTTGTATTCGGAATACTATAGTACACTACCTCGCGGAGAATGACCAAGCGGGCACCCCTCACGCGGCTGTATGGGAAGCTTTGAAGCTAGTAGTTCGGGGCGAATTGATCGCGATTTCAGCATCCTTTGCACGGTTACACAAAGAAAAGCATGCTGAATTGGAAAGGGAGGTGGGTGAACTAGAAGCAGTTCACAAAAGAACCGGAGCCCCGAGAGTTTGGAGTGAACTGGAAATGCGGCGACGCATGCTGAAACATTTAGACTTGGATAGGGCTGAACATGCCCTTTTAAGGCTAAGGCATACATTCTATCTTAGTGGGGATAAGATAGGGAGGTTGCTGGTGCATAGATTGCGACCGCAGATGTCAGCGATCCAATCAATTTGTGATGTGAAACAGACACCCTTATTGTTGACACCTTTCGCCAGTATTATCATAGCCTGTACACGAGAGGGAATGATCGCTCACATGACATAGGAAGCTACTTAACCTCTTGCGATATCACTCCAATCATCAGCAGATACCTTAGACTCCGCTATCAGAATAGAGGAGGTCATCTCAGCAATAGCACGGTTGAAAATGACTAAATCTCCGTGCCCGGATGGCTTCCCAGCACTGTTTTATAAAACATTCTGCGCGGAGCTGGCTCCCCTTTTAACAAGACTTTTTAACTCTTTCCTCGATACTGGGGAGGTGACACAATGTCAGAGGCGGCAATTTCTGTTATTCTTAAACCTGGGAAGGATCGTAAGGAGTGCGGATTGTACCAGCTAATTTCACTCCTTAACATAAATGCGAAGCTATTCGTGAGTATATTAGCCGCTCACCTTAGTCCCTTGATGGATGGTCTTATGACCGTGGGCCAGTCCGGCTTAAACCCGACGCGGCAGGGAGGGGACAACACCAATCGGCTCCTCCACCTCATTGACTTAGTTCATCTCTCCCGCACTCAGGCCTTCTTGCTGTCCATCGACACGGAGAAGGCCTTTGACCGTGTCGACTGGGAATATTTATTTGCAGTCTTGCGTGCCTTTGGATTCAGCGTTAACTTTGTCCAATGGGTCCAGTACTTATATGCCTCCCCCAAGGCGGTAGAGCGGGTGAATAGGTGTAAATCGACCCCTTTTCCCATTGCCATGGGAATGTGGCAGGGTTGTCACTTGTCCCCGCTATTATTTGCGGTCTATATGGAGCCTTTTGCCCAACGCGAGCGCTCCCACCCTGACATTATAGGTATCAAATTCGGTGCTGACACACAAAATTAGTATGTATGCGGACGATGTCATTCTCTCACTTGCCCAACCCCAGGCAACACTGCAGCACCTGTCGCAAAAGCTTCTTACTTTTGGAGACTTTACAGGGTTCAAGGTCAACCTCTCGAAATCGCAAATATCTCTATTCCTGAACCCGAGGTCCAGGACCTGCAGCAGGATTTCGCCTTCCATTGGGTGCACACAGATATTACCTACTTTGGCGTTCGGCTGACCCAGTCTATCGCTAAGACAACTGCCCTCAACTACAAATTATTGTTGGAACAAACTACCAAGGCTTTATCAGACTGGTCCTGCCTCAACCTGGCGCGGTACGGGAGGTTAGCAGCAGTGAAAATTACTGTGCTCCCGTGCATCCTATACATCTTCCAAATTCTTGCTGTGAAGCCAACGCCAGGTGCCCTTCGGAAACTACATGGGCTCCTTAAGTTCTTTTGGAGTAATAAGAAGCCGAGGCTTGCTTTATCACTGGCCACCTCTCCGAAAGCTAGCGGTGGGCTTGGCTTCCCGCTAGTGAGTGCTTATTACCAAGCATCTTGCCTTCGTTATATCAAGGAATGGAATAGGTTTTTGTGGACCAAACAGTGGCCGGTTGTAATATCTGGCGCGAACTGTGTCTTCTGCTCACACAGAGCTTGGGGCCTATACTCCTCTACGGTTACATCACCGACCCTTCAGGTTTGGGACCAGCTAGCGCGCCAGAGGGTTGGATTACGTTCCCATCCCCTGTGACCCCTATCGTGGACAACCCCGATTTCACGTCAGGTTGCGCGTCTCCAGTTTTTCACCGCCGGAGGGAGGAGGGTTGTAAAAGAGTGGGATCTCTTTTTGATTTAGATGGTTTGATTTCCTTTTCCCAACTCCGCAAGGATTATGATCTTCCAGCGTCGGACGCCTTCCATTATTCACAACTTGCACATTGGGGGACACAGTCCTCTAACTTCGCTCTCATGTCCCAACCCATGACCGCTTTTGAAAAGTGGCTGGTCTGTAAAAAGGACGATCGCAAACTCATATCTGAACTTTACACTATGATCATTGCACGCCCTAAGAAACAACGCACGAAGGCACAGGTCCGGTGGGAGACTGAAATAGCGAGGCCCTTAACGCAAAAAGAATGGGAACCCATCTTTTATCAGGCGCATCACACTGCTTCCAACTCAGCGGGTGCGGAGTCTGCCTATAAAGTAGTCACTTACTGGTACTATACCCCAGAGTGCATCAAAACGTGGGACAGAACTGAGTCAGACCTCTTCTGGCACGTTGGTACATTTACTGTGGCACTGCCCGAAAGTGGTGCGGTATTGGACAGCAATACTCAATGACCTTGATTCTGCATTTCAGATTACATTTCCACGAGCACCTGAGCACACGTTACTAGGACTACCCCATCTAGGGTCCTTCCTTTTGCGATCCTTGAGGGGTAAGCAGATGGCCCTAGCACTGCTTGTGGCAAGACAGGTACTGCTGGCGCATTGGGGGTCCTCGACCGCCCCAGACCCTTGAGATTGGATTCAGAGGCTCTGGCACCTCTTAGCAATGGAACTCCTTTCTCTCAGTGTAGATTGGAAGGACACGGAATATGTGAAAATATGGGCCCCATTCAAGCAACTTCTTACCAAAGACATGAGGGAAGTAAAGTGGCAGAAATACCTGCAAATCCTACAACTCTACCACTTGAACCACCTGCTGCCTCTGATAATTAATCTGAAAGACACTAACCGGGGCTTGGCTGCTAGGTAGAGGTAGAAGTGGTGGTTATGAACTGATGGGGAGTGTGGGGGGGGGGGGGGGGGGTTTGGGGGCGGTTGGGGTGGGGGGAGTTTGGGTTGTTTGTCGATTTCTTAGTCAGTGCCTTATCATTGTGCTGTGGATTGAAACTTATTGCGGGGTCGCCCCCTGGGATGTAGACCTAAACGCTATGTACTGCTTGTAGGAAGGTGGATACCTGACTATGGTTACCCCCAACTTTTTCACTGGTGTTTTGCTGGTTTTTCGACTTAGTTGACCTGGGACCCTGCTATTCAGGGCCCCAGGCCTACTGCTCTCTCTGTAAAATGGATTCCATGTATCTTAGGTGCATTTACCAATTGGTACTGGGCCATCTTGTCAGACCCTGTAACTCAGGGCATAGGTGTACCCAGGGCCTACCAGGGGCTGCAGCATGTATTATGCCACCCCTGGCTGGCCATCTCAATCTGACACAACTTGCTGCACGACAGCTGGGGCAAAGTGGTGTAATCACCCTTTGCTGTAGATATAGTATACCTATATCTAACCCTAAAATGGACACATGTATTCCTATCAGTCACTCCTATGGCAGGCCTTAACAATCCTGAAGGCAGAGTGCTTAGAATTATGTGAGATGGTGCTCTGGCATGAGCTGAGCCCGTCTGCAGCTTGCGGAACCAAGTCCTAATAGCTGTTCTATGATAACGCGTACCATATACTCTTAAGTGCATTATAATCCTCGCGGTTATTTGCTATCTTTGGTATCGCTTTATCAAAACATGTCGAGTAAGGTGTCATACGAATTGGAATACTAACCCCTCGCCAATTCTGGCGACGGGGTTAGCATTCCACCCTTCTAGAGGGACACGACATGTATGTAACTGTGAACCCCGGTTAAAGTTAACTCGAGCCTCAGCATCACAAAATGGATGCTGCCACCACAGACACAAGTCTGACCTCCTGCTGCTGGGAGTCCTTCCAGCGAGGAGAGCTTGGACAAAGGGTTTCCTGTCAGGGGCGGTGCTAGCACCATCCCAGACAGGGTTTTGTGTATTCCAGGTAGGCAGGGCTGAGAGGAAGGTGACTGCAAGTGGCACCCCGGTGCTCACTGTGCATATGCCGGCTTGAACCAGTTCCAGGGGCACACCAGCCCCTGAGCTGGGGAAAGTCCGGACAAGGGAGAGGGGTGTAACCACCCCCCTTCCTGGTCCCACCCATGGGCAGGACCTAGTCCCGTACCAGCCCCTTTCTTTAGTATAAAGGTGGGAGCGGGGACCCTTCCAAATTAGATCATCTTTGAATCCTGAGACTACTTTCTACGAAAGGAACTCAAGACTTCTTCCTAAGATTTCTCCCTTGTGACTAAGGAGTAGTCACCCTGCATCCGCAGGCACTATCCAAGCATCGCGGTTTGCTGTAAGTCTCTCCTCCGGATCAAGACTGCCCAGCTCGACGAGAACCGGCTTCCCTGGCACCTCTGACCTCAACCTGCATCATCAGCCCAGCTGAGATTCGTGGGTGTGACGAGACCTCGAGGGACCGGCCATCTTCAGGACTGCACGACGCTTGCCCAGCACGACCGCCGAGGGATCCTCGAGTGAGTGCTTTGGGGTGTGAGAAGCCCCAACCCTGAGCAGCTCCAGCACCGAAGTTCAGCCTCCCAGCCTCCACGAGATCTGCGTGGGGCCCTTCTGCTCTTTGCTGCTCACCGCGTTGTCTGGCTACTAGCCTGCCGGCTTGTGGCCTTCCCGACGACGAACAACGACATCAACACCGCTGGTCTGGTTGCTCCAGACTGGCCCCTGTTCCCCTCCAACAGAGGAGCACACCGGACCCTCCTGGTCCACTCCAGACGCCATTTTGTGTCCACCGCGTGGGCTTGCATTTGCCAAAACTTGTTGCCCCAATCCTGGGTCCAGCGACGTCGTCGGCAGATACCATCGTGGGACAGCTTGCACCTCCATCCTGGTCGCCGACAACGCCTCCTGGTCCGTGAGACTGCAGAGCCCAGCGTCGCCCACTCACCTGGTCGAGGTGACTCCATCCGGTGCCATCCTGGTGCCCATCTAATCACTGGCTAGTGATTCAGAACTTGGTCCCCTCTGCTTACAGGTGTCTTCCATCTTCGATCCAGGCTTGGATCCCTCCGAATCTCTTCACTGGTCGCCTGCCAGCAACTTCTTCTTTCAGGCTCCATAGACTGCAACGAGGATTCCCGACATCTTTCCAGACCTATGCATCCGCAGCCCCTGGGCTAGGTAAACTCAGCATTTCGGTGCTCCAGCATAGCTTTGCTATCCAAGGATCCAGATCCTTTTTCGTTTCAGCTCTACCTAGTCGGATTCGTCCGATAACACTAACTTTACGAAATCTAGCATCCATAGACTTTGTCCCGCATCCCGCGTGAGAGTGCACACTCTGCACCCGATCTCCCTAGGACTCCTGCTAGTAATCTAAGGTTCAGTAGTCAAGTCCTAGCGATCCTAAAGCCTATTAGAGTAGTACTTACCTGCTAGTAATTTCGCATTCCACTTTCAGAGTATATGGTTTTTCGTGCCCCTCGGGCATTTGTGTAAATTGTGCGACTTTGCGTATTTTCCTAAGAGCTTTGTATTGTGCTTAGCGCCCTGTCCTCATAAAGAGTCCAGGGCTGTTGTGTTCTAAATAAATATACTTTTATTTTCATAACAACTAGTGTGGTGTCCTTTCACTTGGTGTTCAAGGGGTATATGTGATGGTATAACAGCTGGCTTAACACGCCCTCTAGAGTTTAGCCTAAAGACTGCTCTTGTCCATGCTACTAGGATAGCTGGTCTAACGGTTGACTTACAACCAATCATCAATAAGGGTCATTTGGAATGATACACAGTGATCACTAGAATAGTGAACACTACATATCAGGCCAACTTCTCACACTGCTTTTAAGATAACACTCTGCCTGCGTCCTGATGTAGGCAGCTAAGCTGTGCAATAAAAAACGATTGATTCTAAACAGCTCAAGCCATGATTTGGGATGCTGGACGGCAGCTGTATATTGCTTAATTTTGTTTGTTAAATTAGTTGTCACCTGGCACAGACAGAATTCAGGTTGATTTATGTTGAAAGAATTTTGTTTTATCACTTGCTTTGCCGCAAAGTGATAGATTTATTAATTCCTACACCAGTAGAAAAATGGAGGTTGCTTGTGTTAGGCTGGCTGTTCCAGGATTTGCGTGATGGGTTTGTTGTGTTTAGAGAAATATAACTTCTTTTACCAACACTTTATTTAGACTGAAGTTGTGTTCTTCCTGTAGAGACATCACGTTTTCTTTTGTTCCATGTTGGTGACAGAATACTATCCGAACTGTGAAGTGGTCTTCATGGGAATGGCTAATATCCATTCAATTCGTAAGAGTTTCCAGTCACTGCGTCTGCTCTGCAGTCAAGTGCCAGATCCTTCCAAGTGAGTACTACTATCATCACACATTTCTCTCTTTTTTTTAATGATTATTTTCCTGTATGAGTTGCACAATTAGTTCCACGTGAATTAACAGTGCAAGTAAGTAATGTGTCCACCGCTGTGACAACAAAGCAGTCTGTTTTTATTGAGAAAGAATTAGAATGAGACATAATGCATGGGTGCATTTTGCGATTCTACTTGGGTTGATATTCTATGTTTCTCTAGCTGTGGATCTTAAATAGATTCAGGTGCTTGAACCTTCTCCATTGTTGAAATTGGAGCCTCTTGTAACATACTGATCGTTACAGAAAACAATTTCCATAGAAACAAGTATAAAACAGTGAAAGTTTGGTAGCCCATTCACTTCATTTTAAAAGACCTAACCTCCAGGCAGTAAGGTGGGAGGGCTCTGAACTCCATTTCCACCAGAAGTCAACATACCTTAGATTTTCACTACACGTTTTGAGTTCAGGATGTCTCCAAGGAGCTGAGTTTAGGTACAAAACCGCTTTTCAGCTGTTTGTGAGCAGCTTACTGGTTTTATCCATTCCCTTGTGGCGTTTTCCTCCCTGAATTCTAACTTTGTGGTATTTGAAGCTGGTTTTGCCCTTTTTCCTTCAAACTTGAGCCTTTTAAGAAGACAGTCTTCCGGTCCTCTGTGGCTTGTCAAAAAATACATTCAACACATAGGACCTGCATGTTAAGTGCATTTCTGTTGCCTCTGCCCTGAGCATAAACGTCAGAAATGCAAGATCGGTAGACATTGCTTAAAAACTCTACCATAGCAACAGAATAGGGGTTTTCATGATGGAAGAAGCTCCCAGCTCTGGTTAAGCATTGTCCAGGAGTGCCCTTTCAGCCTCCTCCTCCAAAAAGGTCTACAAATACCACAAGGATCGCTCTGGTAATGAGTGAGTAGAATCTTCAGGAGGGGATCTGTCTCCCAAGGAACCCCCTGCTAAGGTTCCCTAAAGGCCTGACTAGCAGTCTGCCAGGTGATCTCAATGTAAAAACACCTTCTTTGGATTCCCACCAAAATAGTTATCGTCAACGAAGACCTCATTGACTGCTGGACCATTGACAACTTCCTCTCTTTCACTGACAATGCCCTTATCCAAGGTCTTAAAGACTTCTGTCATGTCTCATACTTCAGGTAAGTCTGGCTTATTGACAAAGACGGAGTCTGTAAATGCTAAACTATCATTAATGTTTTTATTGTCAACTGTACCATTCTGGATAGCTCCACTTTTAACAGTACATGCATTACCAGGAGCAAAGACACTGGTTCATACAATTTGTTCACCTACTGTCATACTCATTTTATTCCTGGGCTCCAGCCGTTGAGTACCTCTTGTTTAAAATATCTCAGAGCCACCTGTTTATTACTGAGTGTATGAAGAGTGGGGTGACTCTGATGATGGCTGCCTATTTGGACGAGTATATAGTCGTAAGGACTTAAGAGTTAATTGCCAATGGATGGCGATTAGGATGAGAGTCAGTACTGTCCAGTAGACTCTGCTTCACCCTCTCATACCCCAAGACTAAATCTGAGTCTGGCACCATGTTCATCCTAGTTATGGCAGACACAACAATCCCTACTACAAACAACTATGCTATGAGCACAGGTACCATGCTTCACCAATGATGAAACCTCTCAAAGGACGGACAGGCCATGATAAACTACCATGCCAGATTCTTCCTTTACACAACTTCAGCAATCGCCAAGGCTACCCCTACTGTGACAGACATCCACCACCATCTTTGACTTCGTTCCCACCACTGTGCATTTGATTCCTCAGTGAACATATGTGATGTGGGGTTCTGCTTGGTAGTGGCTACGCTGCAGCTCATTACGACCACAGATTTAAAATTGAATCATGGATAAGCCATTTGATGGCTAACCACTGCTGGACCCTTAATTGAATAACTACCTTTAACATCCAAAAGCAGAAACTGCCAGGTCAAAAGGCTCTTTACAAGCATGCAGACAACACTCATTTTGGGGATTAAGGGCCTGTGGGTACCAAACATTTAGAGCTTCATATCAACCATAGCAGCCACTGCAGCATCAGCAATGCTCACACTATAGAAGGGCATAATATGCCATTCACCAATTCAAGGGTGTGTCCAGAGAACAAAAGATGTACCAACCTCAAGAAGGGAGGACACTGTCATTCTTAAGCTCAAGACTCCAGGCTACGGTGATTCTGTACAACCAGCAACTTCTGCTCACCCCGTCCTTCCTATATAGGGGTAAGAACTGCTGCTTTTCTTAAGTGGGTTTCCATTACCACACAGAAATGGTTTCAGAGCATAGTATGTTACAGATGTGTTCTAATGTTCTTATAGAAACCTCCTTTGGCATGAAAGCCATCAACTTCATCTTCTTCTAAATTCTTCAAGCCCATTCCTAAATTCCAGTGCAACAATGACTTCTACTAGAAGTTCTTTCTTGCCAATAAGAAATTGGGCAAATGGGTCTATCTTGGATCAAAGGTACCTAAATGAATGTCTGACTTGTCAAAGACAAGAACAATATAGAAGCAACAGCATCTATCTCTGCTTGCCTTGACTTGTTCAGTCAACTTAGCCTCCAGATTAGAGGAATCAGCTCTGCGGTGGAGGTCTGCGACCTTGATTGAGAGGCACCCTACCAGCTCCATCAAGTCCGCAGAACTTTTCTTGACCAAAGTAGTGGGAAGAAGGTGAGTCACGTTTAGACTTGTCATGACAAAAATAAGTTCTGTCGAAAGACAGAAAACAAGGGCACAAGTGACCTCTGGATCCAGGTTTGAAGGAGTGGAAAGAAAGCAGTTGACATCTACGCAGGAATAGTGGCTAAATGTGGCTCTGCAGTAATTTCCATGGCAGGATGAAGTCGATGCCACCTACCAGCATGTGAGAAAATTGCTGAGAAAAATCTCCGGATCCATTCTGGAGTGCCACTCATGGACAGCTGCAGGCCTGCGATGTGAAAGAGACACCACAAATTAATAGCACATTATTGCCTAGAAGTAGCAATTGATTCCACTGTTGGACAAGCAGTTCATTGCAGCTTTTGTGAGCCTTGTTTCCCAGCTTGCTACATTTACCTGCCCTTTATACTGTTTAGTATTCTGATTCAAGCATGTGAATGTATAAGATTCAATTTTACTGAAGAAGTTAGTTAACTAACAAGTTACTTACCTGTAACTTTGGTTCTCCAGTATTGGAAGCTTTCATAGATTCACATGCCTGAATCATTCCCCGTCGTCGAGACAGGAGTCTCCGGTATATAAAACAGCAATGCTTAGTAGTATAGCAAACTGAAAAGAGGCCTAGGCCCATTTCCCTTTTGCAACCCATAGCCTTTGTTATGTAAAAAAGGCCCAAACCTTTCCCTAAACCAATCAGAGCTCCTCACCCTCTAGAACACTCCTGAGAGAGCCTTATGCCCCTCAGATTTTCGCGCACTTGTGCATAAAGAACACTTGTGGTGCTAAATCCAAGGTGAGCCTCTCGGGGGAGGAGGGTGGGTGCATGTGAATCTATGAAAGCTTCCAATACTGGAGAACCAAAGTTACAGGTAAGTAACTTGTTTTCTTACTCTAGTATTGGAACTTTCATAGATTCACATGCCTGAATCAGAATAGCGATTAGTGAGATTACAAATCACATTTCTTTGATACATTTCATAATCATGTAATACAACTTGAAAGACCAAGCATAACATATAAAATGTGACTTTGTAAAACAAAAGAAATTACGGATGGAGGGATGGAAAGAAGGCTCACCGTTACTGGATGATATTCCGCAGTACCGACTCTCCCACCGCCGCATCCGACTCTGCGGCTGCCTCCAAGCAGTAGTGCCTGGTGAAGGTGTGCGTAGATGCCTAGGTCGCTGCTCTGCAGATATCCTGGATTGGCACTCCTCCAAATAGGGCAGTGGATGTGGCCACTGCCCTCGTGGAATGAGCACGAACTCGTGCATTTAGATGTTTTCCAGCAGCTTGATGACAGTAGACAATTGCACCGGAAATCCATCTGGCAATTCCCCTCTTTGATAAAGGGAAACCTTTCCTGGGTGCACTGAAAGCGACAAAGAGCTGAGAAGATTTGCGAAAGCTCTTAGTTTCCTTCAAGTAGAACTTAATACATCTTTGAACGTCTAGTGAGTGTAACACTCTTTCCGCCGGTGTTGACGGATGAGGAAAGAAACGTTTTAACACCAACGGCTCATTCAGATGAAAATCAGTTGGCACTTTCGGAATGAATTTCAGATTAGTCCTAATAATCATTCTATCTTCCTGAAACTGTAAGAACGGCTCCTGAATAGTGAGCGCGTGCAGTTCCCCTACTCTTCTCGCTGAAGTTAGTGCAATGAGAAGAGCAACTTTCCAGGACAAGAACGTAAGGTCCGCACTGTGTATCGGCTCAAACGGTGGTTTCATCAATTGTGACAGTACTATATTGAGATTCCATAGTGGTGGTGGAGGCTTTACTGGAGGAAAGACCCTGAATAAACCCTTCATAAACTGTTTGATGATCCTTGATGACCATAAGGACAGGCCCAATGAAGACCTCCTGTAGCGGGATAATGCAGCCAAATGCACCTTGATGGAAGCGTGTGCCAATCCTGACTTCGCCAACAGCAGAATGTAAGGGATAATCTGATGAGGTGCAGCAGTAAGAGGATGAGTGTCATGCCTCTTACCCCACAGACAAAACCTCTTCCATTTCATCCTGTAGGTTTTGTTGGTACTGTCCGCTCTAGCTTTGGACAGGATACTCCTACATTTGTGTGAGATGTTTAGATGACTAAACTCAGTGTTCAGGAGAAAGGCTGCTAATCGCAAGGATTTCGGGTCCGGATGGAGCACCTGACCTCTGGACATTGTCAACAGCGATGGAATTGGTTGCAGCCGAAGTGGACGGTCCTCTGATAGCAGCAGGAGTTCCGTGAACCAGTGTTGTCTGGGCCACCACAGGGCTATTAGGATCCGCCTGCACGGCTCTTTCTTGATCTTCACCAGTACGCGGGGGAGAAGAGGAATTGGAGGAAAACCGTAGGCAATGACGCCGGACCATGCTATGGAAAACGCATTCCCCCAAGATCCCTTCTGGGGAAGCCAGCTTGCGAAGCACCGGCATTTCCTGTTCTCTCTTGTGGCGAAGAGGTCCACTATTGGTGTTCCCCACCTTTGAAAGATGCTGTCCAGCTCCCATTCGTGGCAGGACGATTTGAGCCTGCTGAGAGTATCCGCCTTGACATTTTGATCTCCTGGTAGATGTTCTGCTGACAATGATATTCCTTGTTGAAGAGCCCATTCCCATATCTCCTGGGCCTCCTGAGATAGGGAGAGAGATCTGGTTCCTCCCTGCTTGTTTGAATAGTGCATCGCCGTAGTGTTCTCTGTTCTTAGCAACACCAACGAACCTCGTATTCGTGGTAGGAAGGCTTGTAATGCTAGGCGGATTGCCCTGAGTTCCAGTAGATTTATGTGTAATTGCTGTTTGTGTATCTTCCAACGACCGCTGACTTGAAGGTCCTGAAGGAAAGCTCCCCATCCTTCTAGGGACGCATCTGTCGTCACCACTAATGGAGCCGCTCGTGAAAGAAAAGTCAGACCCTGAGATACATTTTCTTTTTGTGTCCACCATGCCGCTGCCTGAACCATAACTGGTGTCACTCGGATTGTGTTGTCGAAGGATCCCTCTGCTTGACGCCACTGAAGATCGATCTGTTCTTGCCATGGGCGCATCCTTAGTCTGCAGTGAGGCACGAGGGGAATGCAATATGACATCATGCCCAGCAAGGATTTGTACCTGTGGACTGAAAGAGACTTTCTTTTTACAAAGTCTTGGAAGAGAGACACGATCTTCAATTGCCTTTCTTCGGAGGGAAACGCCTCATTGCAGTCCGTGTCTAGTATTGCTCCCGTGTAGAGTCAAACCCAGTTTGGCAAACAAATCTATGCAGGCCTCTGTTGACGCCCTGGCTTGAGCTTTTGATGGTGCTTTGACTAACCAGTCGTCGAGGTAAGGAAATCTTTGATGTTTTCGCTTCCTTAACACAGCCGCCACTGGAGCCAGGCATTTTGTGAACACTCGCGGTGCTGACTTTAGGCCGAATGGCAGTACCTTGAATTGATAATGTCTTCCGGCTACCAAGACCAAAGGTACTGTCTGTGTGCGGGATGGATCGGCACGTGGAATTACGCGTCTTGTAGGTCTAATGTAGTCATATGATCTCCTGGGTTCAATAGCGGAAGGATGTCCTGTAGAGACACCATCCTGAAAGATTGCTTTATGAGATAGGTATTTAAGGATCTGAGATCCAGAATGGGACGCCATTGGAACTTGTTTTTCTTGATAAAAAAAAACGGGAGTAAAACGCCTTGTTTTCTTGGGCATTCGGTACCGGTTCTATTGCTCCCTGTCGGAGCATGGTCCGAATTTCCTGTTGAAGTTGATGCAGATGGTTGGCTCTCTGATGCCTCGGTGGCGTACAAGGGGGCGTTTGAAGAAATTCTAGGGTGTGACCGAATTGTACAATTTTTAGGACCCATTGGTCCGTTGTTGTTTTCCGCCAATTTTGAAGATGGTGAGCAATCTTTCCACCCGGGGAGCACGTGATCTCTGGAATGTTGACATAGCCGGAAGATGGAGGTTGTCATTGCCGTCGGGTGTTGTCCTTCCCCTGACGGCCACCCCTTCCTCTTGGGGTTGATTTAGTATATCCTCCTGATTGTCGCTGATTGTACTGACGGTAGGGCTGCGAAGAGGCAGAATAAGAGGAATATCTCCCTTGTTGATATCCTCCTCTATACGAGAACTGCCCTCTACCTCTGGAGCCACGAAAAGGTGATTTTCTGTACTGCAGTGTTCCCAAAGCCTTTGCAGTTTCGGTATCCTTCTTGATACTCTGCAGAGTATCATCAGTATGCTTCCCAAATAGATCTTCTCCATTGAATGGGAGGTCTAGAATCTTGTTCTGAACTTCCGACCTAAAAGCTGTTGCTCGTAGCCATCCGTGCCTGCGCAGGACTGCTGCTCCTCCCAACGATCTAAATGCAGTTGTCGCTATATCAGTCTATGACTTAAGCCGAAGTCTTTTCCCCTTCCAGGAGAAACTTCCTGGCCGTCTGCTTCTCCGGTTCCGGCACCTGGTTATTGTATGGAGACAGGTCACACCAGATTTGCCTGTCGTACCTTCCCAAGATAGCGAGGGCATTAGCGGCTTTAACCAGCAGCGCCGACATTAAGGAAAAACGTTTTCCTGCATTATCCAGTCTTCTGCCCTCTCTGTCTTGAGGTGTTGTGATTGGAGCAGATGTGTTTCTGGACTTCTGCTGTGCCGCCTGAGTAATTACAGAATCCGGCTTGGGATGACCCAAAAGACAAGCTGGTGCATCTATAGGTGCCTTATATTTTTTTTCTAATCTGGCCAGAACCGGTGTCACCGTAGCTGACGTCTCCATGACCTTTAATCCTTCCTCCCAAATATGACTCCCGATAGGTAAGGATCGCACATATTTGCGATTCGAATCCTTGAAGTCGTATAAAAAGCATTCCGCTTTATCCTCAGTCATGGTGAGTGCAAACCTCTTAGAGGCACTTTCCATTAAATTATGAAAACCACCAATGTCGTCCGGTGGAGAATCTACTGGCTTAGGCATAGGAGTTGAAGGTGAGGGGATGAGGTAGTCATTCCACACTGCACTTGGCTCCGCAATCTCTCCATCCTCGTGGTCATCTTCCGAGGTATCGTGTTGCGACGTTGGTGGTGGAGACCTAGCAGTAGGCTCAGGCAAAATTTCTCTCCTACGCACTGACGTCCCTGGTACAGACCGTGGTCGCGGAGTAGCCTCTGGAATTTCCTGAGTGGCTGTAGCCGTTGGATATCTTCTTCTATAATCCTCCAACATACCCTGGAGGTCTTTCAACAAAGAGGATGGTACACTTGTCATCTCCTCAAGCTGCTGTTGGCGATTTTGGTGCTGTTCTTGGGGATGCTCTTGAAAACCCCCATATTCTTCCTCAGAATCAACCTCCTGGTACTTGACCTGTAATTGCGAAGGGCTACTCGCAAAACCATAAGGACCCTCGTCACCCCCTTCCTCAGAATCTTCCTCTTCCAACAGGTGAGATGGAACCAATGGAGACACTTTGCTCGGTGATGTAACCTCTGGTGTTCAAGGCTTTTTCCAGGGTACCAATCTTTTCTCTGGTGTCTTTTCCGTCGTCGACGAGCCAGTCGACGAGGTCGCCGTCATCGACCAAGTTATCGTCGTCGATGCCACCGTCGATGTTGTAGTCACCGTCGGCACCGTCCGCGTCGTCGACGCTGCCGTCGTTGTCGGCGACGATGAAGATACAGCAACGCTCGCCGACGTCTTCGTTGCCGACTAAACCGTCAACGATATCGCCGTCACCGGTGAAATCGTCGACGCGGTCTTCTCACCAGCTTTTACTTCTCTTCTCGTCGACGACGTCATTGGTTTTTTCGTCGACTATGACATCTTTTTCGTCGACTGTCCCGTCGACAGCGCTGAAACACTTCCTTTCTCCTCAGAAGGCGCAGAGGAAGTTCTCTTGATGGTAATCTTGAGTCCATGAGGCGATTTTGGAGGTTCGGAGGCGGACTTCTCCTGCTTTACCTCAGAAGCAGAACTCTTCTTCCCCTTAGCTTTACCTGAAGGGGATTTTGAGGGACTTTGCCCGGAAGACCCTGGAGTGGTCATTTTTGGGGAGTTCTCAGAGGAATGTGTCTGAGGAGATCTACTTCTCTTGTGAGATCTTAGACAATACAGACTCCTCCTCACTCTCACTTGAGAGGATTTCTTTCCTTGCTTTCACCTTCTGGAGCCAAATCAGCAGCCTTCCCTCCGATCCCTCAAGGTTTTAATTGAAAAGGTTCGACATACCTTACAATCTGCTGCCTTATGGTCTGGATATAGGCAGTATATGCAAACTTTGTGAGGGTCATCTGTATAAAGTCTCTTCTTAGAGCAGGTGGAACAAACTCTAAATAATCCCTTTTTCTCCTCCTCAGACATGTAGATGAATAAGGAATTCCAATAAGAAGAAATCAGAAGATGAGAGACCTCAAATCTCAGTCAAAATACTGTAAAAGTAGTTTGAGCAGAGCTCAAAGGAGACTCCCTAGCACAACGTACGGTAGAAAATCTGAGGGGCAGAAGGTTCTCTCAGGAGCGTTCTAGAGGGAGAGGAGCTCTGATTGGTTCAGGGAAAAGTTTGGGCCTTTTTTACATAACAAAGGCTATGGGTTGCAAAAGGGAAATGGGCCTTGGCCTCTTTTCAGTTTGCTATACTACTAGGCATTGCTTTTTTACATACCGAAGACTCCCGTCTCGACGACGGGGAATGATACAGGCATGTGAATCTATGAAAGTTCCAATACTGGAGTAACTGCAGCTCTCCAACGTTCATATCTTTCATAGATTCACATGAATCCCCTCACCCCATTTCCCTGATTTCGGACTCAATATTTATTGTGTGCAAGAAAATCTGAGATGTTACATTATATGTATTTGTACCTCTCACACCTAACCCGGGAGGGAATCCTTTTGCTGAAGTAGCAGCTGTATGAGCTCAACCATGGTCCGGGCTAAATGAAGAGCCAGGTCTTCATTTTCCTGTGGAATTAAATTACTAAGGAGGAGGCTTGGATGTGCAGTGGCTGGGTCATTGTAGACTTTAGAAGCAAGGTAGGAGAAAGCATGACTACTGGGTCTATGTCTGCTTATTTGGGGGGGCAGTGTGTGAGTAGCAGCACAAAGGTGTTTTGTACGTTTGTTCATGTTTATTTGCTTGTTGAAGTACGTGGGGCCTATGTTCTGTAAGGATTTATATGCATGTGTGTGTGAGCAGTAGTTAGAGTGCTTGTTTGTGAATTGGGAGCCGGTGGAGCTCTTTGATGTGCAAGGTGATGTGAGTGCAGGGAGGGAGATTTAGGGTGACCCCGACTGCTGAGTTTCGTGTGGTGGGTTTGAAGTCTTCTAATCAGTTGAGCGTTAATTCAAGCATAGAGTGTGTTGCCATAGTCCAGTGTGCTGGTTAAGAGGGCTTAGGTGGCCATTCTGCAAGTGTTGATGGGAAGCCATTTGATGATCTTCAGTGTGTGGAGACAGAGACTGGGTTCATTTGGCCGCTCATTGTGATTTGATTGTCGATTACTATTCCAAGGTACTTTGTGTGGTTTGCTGGGAGGGGTATTGGATTATGATGCAGTGGGAGAGGACATTAAATGAAAAAAAAAGATTTATAGAGCGCAAACAAATGCTCAAAGGAGTCAAGGCACTGATAACAGTTAGTTCTAAGGAAGGAAACATAGACGTAAATAGAAATTCCATGATCTCAAGCCCGAAGCATCTATTACAGGGTAAAAAGGCATGTTTTAAGGCCTTATGGAATTGGTAGGGAAGCAGCCACCGAATAGGCTCTGCTTCCCCACCTTGCCTATCAGTATCTAGGAACAATTAAAAGGTTTTGACTTGAGAATCAAAGCTGTCTGAAGGGAATATACCATTGAAACATCTTTAATTCCTCCTGGCCCGATTTTATACAGTGCCTTGTGAACAGTACATAAAGCTTTGAAGATGATATGTTCGTTCACAGTTTGCCAATGGATCTTCAGAATCCCTGTCGAAACGTATTGAGATATGGGAACATCAAGAATCAATCTTGCCGCTGCATCTTGGACCAACTGCAGATTGGCAATGACAGTATTGTTGGTATCCAGGTAGAGGTCATTGCAGTAGTTTATCTGGAGGAGATCAGTGCAAAAGCCACGTGCTTTTGTGCCAGGAGAGAGATGCAAGGAAACATATCTCTAGAGTCATGATCATCCAAAATCTGAAAGAGACACGTTAGTGATAGATTCCTTACCTTAGAATATCCTCCGGCGTCAGACTGGATCCGGAATTTTTTTGCGTAGCAGTACCCATGCTCGTCGGTAGGCGTCGTCCGCGGCTCTGCGTCAGTCGTCTGCGTCGTGGGTGCCGTGATGACGTCGTCTGAGTAATTAGACACCGCCTCCGCATGCTGACGTCAGTTATTCTTTTTTCCGCGCCAGCTAGCGCAGATCTGGAAAAAGTTGTACCCAAGTCACTTTTTGACTAACTTTTTGAGATCCATCAACTCCGAAGGTGCCGGTAGTGATGCCCGGGTTCAAGCCCTGCGCTGACTGCAACCGACTGATGTCGGTTACCGACCCCCATCGCCGGTGCCTGCACTTTTTGGGCCTGGACCACTCAGACAACTCCTGCTCCGACTGCCGGGCCCTGACGTCTAAGGCTAGACTGGAGCGGTCCCATAAGCGACTCGAGCTTCGGCAGTCTGCCCGCGCCTCTCGAGGTCCCGGTCCGAAAGGAGGTCGAGGGACCGGTCGCGGGGCCGGAGCCACCACAGTTCCGGGAGTCGTCATTGATCTTCGGGCTCGAAGTCCTCAGGTAAGAGGCACAAGAAGTTGAAGAGGCACCATTGCTCTTCTGACTCCCTCCTCCCCCCCTACGGCCGGTGGTTCGGGCGACACCACCCACGCGGCTTCGCTCCACAACTGCCAGTCCCTGGGCAGGACGCGAGGCCGGGGGAGAATGCAGACTTCCTCATTGCCATGAGGTCGCTCGCTCCTCCGTCGGGTTCCGCGGCGCCTTCGGGCCAAGCGGCTCTGACTGGGTCATCACGCGGGCCAGGTGCTTCGGCCTCGGCGGGTGCTCCGACTCCAGCGCCGTCTGCGACTTCCGTCCCGCCGCCACAGGGCCCCACTGGGTCCGATTCCGTATCAGGGTTGCCGCCGGTCGACCTCACGACCTCGCCGGTGTCGGCCTCACGGGTGTCTCCCCCGGCGCAGTCGCAGGACAACGTCGTCCCTGGTCCTGCCCTCGATTCGGGTCCGGTGCCGGTTCGGCGCAGCTCTCGACGCTGCTGGGAGATTTTTATTTCTATGACTCGGCCCCATCTCTTGAGCCTGAGTACCAGGCAGTGGGTGATGAGGAGGATTGGGAGGGGTCTGAGGACCCTCTGGCCCGTGAGTGTCGGTCTTCTGCGGACTGGACAGGAGAGCTTGGGGAGGCCAGTGGTCTGGACCCTTCACCCAACACTGGTTTTGTCTCCCCTCCTAGCATGGCTACGGAGGAGGGGGCTGCTTATAGCGTGGTGCTGATGAGGGCAGCCAAGGCCCTGACCCTTGAGCTCCCCATCGTGGCCGTGAGGACTAACCTCCTCACTGAGGTCCTTAAACCGCAGTCAAGCTCGGCCGAGCCTCTGCTGCCGTTTTAATGAGGCCTTGTCAGACGTTCTTTTGGGCACTTGGTCCAGGCCCGCCACAGGGCAGCCTGTGGATAGGAACGTGCCCAGACGCCACCGCCCGGCTCCGGGTGACCCTTGCTTTCTCTCTACCCATCCCACCCCTGAGAGCCTGGTGATCTAGGCCTCCAGTTCCCAGACCCCATTCCCGTCGGCTCCCCCGACCAGGAATCCAAGAGGTACGAGAATTACGGGAAGAAGGTATTCTCCTCCCTAAGTTTGGGATTGCGGTCAGTTAATACTGCATGCCTCTTGGGCCGCTACACCCACTCTCTGTGGGACACGGTCGCGGCCATGCTGCCAGAATGCCCGTTGGAGGTACGGGCTAAACTCGGCCAGGCCCTTGTGGAGGGCCGAGATGCGGCACCGTATTCCATCCGGTGTGGGCTGGACACTACCGACTCTCTAGGCAGAGCGATGGCAACGACGGTGGCTATTCGTCGTCACGCCTGGTTGAGGTCTGCCAATTTCTCGGCCGATGTCAAAAACACACTTATGGACATGCCGTTCGATGGCCATCGCCTCCTTGGCGACAAGGCAGACCATGCGCTTGAGCACTTTAAGGACTCCAGGGCTACGGCCAAGTCCTTGGGCCTCTCGGCCCAGCGCCAGAAAAACGGCTGTCTTTCGTGGCCAAGGAAGGGGCGCCCCCACACGTCCTGCCAGCCACGTGCCGCAGACTACCATCCAGCCCGGTGGCGGACGTGGAAACCGCTGTGGCGGTGGTCGGGGTCATCGGCGAGGCCAGTCCACACCTATCCCTACAGCATCCGCCTCAAAACCCTCCTAGTCCGTGCTTTCAGGCCCATGTCACGCCAGTGGGGGGCAGGGTCCGCCATCACCACCACCACTGGCGCACTGTCAAATCGGACAGGTGGGTGCTGCAAATCGTCGAAGGGGCTACTCCCTCCCCTTCGAGGCGTCCCCTCCAGCCATGTCACCGCAGTGCCACCGTGTGTCGGGGATCACTTGACACTTCTACAGTTCCACGTGCCGCAGACTACCATCCAGCCTGGTGGCGGACGTGGAAACCGCTGTGGCGGTTGTCGGGGTCATCGGCGAGGCCAGTCCACACCTATCCCCGCTGCACCTGCCTCAAAACCCTCCTAGTCCGTGCTTTCAGGCCCTTGTGACGCCAGTGGGGGGCAGGGTTCGCCATCACCTCTTCCACTGGCGCACCGTTACGTCGGACAGGTGGATGCTGCAAATCGTCCAAAGGGGCTACTCCCTCCCCTTCTAGGCGACCCCTCCAGCCATGCCACCGCAATTCCACTGCATGTCGGGGGATCACTTGCAGGAAGTCACGGCCCTCTTGGCCAAGGGGGCCATCGAGTGCGTTCCTGGGCCAGAAGTAGGGTGTGGTTGTTACTCCCACTTCTTTCTGGTACCCAAGAAGGGCAAAGGGGGCCTACGCCCTATCTTGGACCTACGGAACGTCAACGGCTTCCTCCGGAAGGAGAAGTTCAAGATGCTGACATTGGCTCAGGTCTTAGCTGCCCTGGACCCTGGAGACTGGATGGTAGTGTTGGACTTACAGGATGCTTATTTTCACATCCCCGTCCTGCCGGCCCACCGGTGTTACCTGCGGTTCACGGTAGGCCACAAGCACTTTCAGTTTAGCGTGCTCCCCTTCGGCCTTACCAGTGCCCCACGGGTGTTCACAAAAGTGATGGCGGTGGACGCAGCTCATCTGCGGAGGTTAGGGGTTTCAGTCTTCCCCTACCTCGACGACTGGTTGTTGAAGGCGGGCTCGGCCCAGACAGTCGTCAGGCACCTCCAGACTACGGCCGACCTCCTGCACCTGCTGGGGTTCTCTATCAATGTGCCGAAGTCACACCTGTGTCCCTCTCAGAAGCTCCTCTTCATCGGAGCGGTTCTAGACTCGGCGCAGTTTCGGGTTTATCCTCCCGAACAGGGGGTTCGGGATATTCAGGCTCTGATTCCGATCTTTCAGCCTTTATCCCGGGTCTCGGTCAGGTTGACGCTGCGGCTTCTGGGGCTGATGGCCTCCTGCATCCTTCTGGTGCATCATGCCAGGTGGCGGATACGGCCCCTGCAGTGGGACCTGAAGTTTCAGTGGGCCCAGCATCAGGGCAACTTGTCCGACCATGTCTTGATCTCGGAGGGCACTGCAAGACAGTTGCAGTGGTGGCTCACGGACCGTGATTGGGTCAGCGGCAGATCCTTCTCCTTACCACAACCGGAGCACGTGGTTTTGACGGACGCGTCCCTCCAGGGCTGGGGGCGCCACATAGGAGAGGCGGAGATCATAGGCCTCTGGTCTGCGGGGGAGTCCCAGCTCCACATCAATCTTCTGGAGCTGCGAGCGATCCGGCTTGTACTGAAGGCATTCCTCTCCTCTGTCTGGGGGAGTGTAGTGCAGGTGTTCATGGACAACACCACCGCCAGGTGGTACTGCAACAAACAGGGCGGGGACTGGTGGTGGTGCGCCTCTGGCAATGGCTGGAACATCAGGGCGTGACACTGGTGGTTCAACACCTGGCAGGTTCTCTGAACGCCAGGGCGGACGAACTCAGCTGTCGGTACATGATGGATAACGAATGGCATCTGAACTCGGACGTGGCACAAGGCCTCTTTCAGCAGTGGGGAGAGCCTTGGTTAGATCTATTCGCCACAGAAGAGAAAGCGCAATGTCATCAGTTCTGCGCGTTAGAAGTTCCAAGGCGTCACTCTCTCGGAGACGCTTTTCGTCACGAGTAGAGTTGCGGTCTTTTGTACGCCTTTCCGCCTACACCACATCTGCCCAGAGTGCTGAAGAAGATCAGGCGCGACCGGGCCCAGGTTATCCTTGTGGCTCCGGACTGGGCACGAAGATATTGGTATCCAGAGCTACTCAGCATGTCTGTCGATCCCACGATTCGTCTGCCTCTTCAAGAGGACCTTCTGTCGCAGCAACGGGGGACGGTCCTCCACCCGAACCTGTCCAGTCTCCACCTACAAGCTTGGAGATTAAGCGGCGACAGTTGAGGCCATTTGACTTGCCTCCTGAAGTCTGTAATGTCATTCTGGCAGCCAGGCGTCCCTCCACGAAATCGGTATACGCCTGCAGGTGGAACTAATTTGTGGCATGGTGCACAGCAAAGGCTGTGGATCCACTCTCTGCCCCCCTTTCTGAGGTTCTCCTCTTCCTTCTTTCTCTTGCTCAGCAGGGCTCTGCTTTGGGCACTCTCCAGAGCTACCTTTCTGCCCTTTCCGCCTTCTTAAGGCTACCTGTTCAACCATCTTTGTTCAAGTCCCCCATTGTAAATAGGTTTTTGAAGGGCATCACACACATGTTCCCTCCTGTTCCATTCGTGATGCCCCAGTGGGACTTGAACCTTGTACTGACTTACCTGATGTGCGCTCCCTTTGAGCCACTTCATAACGGTCCTCTCCGCCTTCTTACTCTGAAAACTGCCTTCCTGGTTGCCATCACCTCTGCCAGGAGAGTGAGTGAGCTCCAGGCTCTTCCTTCCAAACCTCCGTTACTTCTGTCCAACCAGACAAGGTTGTGTTGCGGACAAGACCCTCTTTCCTGCCCAAGGTAGTCACAGCCTTCCACTTCGGGCAGTCCATCACCATGCCCACCTACTTTCCGCCTCCGCATCCCTCGAAAGAGGAAGAGAGGCCCCACCGTCTGGACCCAAAACGTGCGCTCTCATTCTACTTGGATCACACACGCCAGTTCCGGGTGGATGACCAACTCTTTGTTGGTTACGCGGGCGCTAAGAAGGGACGGGCGGTGCACAAACGGACCATCTCTCGGTGGATCGTGATCGTGTTATGTATCCAGGCATGCTACTCCTTAGCTAAAAAGGAACCCCCTGTTGGGCTGAGGGCCCATTCCACTCTGGCCACGGCAACTACTACTGCCCTGGGCCGGGGAGTCCCCTTGCAGAACATTTGTCTGGCAGCTACGTGGGCTTCGCTGCACACGTTCGCAAGACACTACTACCTGGCCTGCTAAGTCCGGAGGGATGGCTTTTGTGGCCATTCCGTCCTCCAGGACTTTCTGGTGTGATTATTGGTTCGCAGACCCACCACCGGGGTTGGTATTGCTGGGGTAGCTATTCTAAGGTAAGGAATCTAAACGTGTGTTTCAGATGCACAAGTTACTACTTGTGTAACGATATATCTGTAAGAGACATTAGTTAGTGATAGATTCCTTACCGACCCACCCATCCTCCCCGTTCTGCGACCGATATCTGGGGTTACGGTCGTCCCCGTCAGGGCCCTAGTTTCATGGCACCAGTTTTGGTTTTTATCATGGCTCTGACGACGGCCGCGGACGACGCCTACCGACACGCATGGGTACTGCTATGCAAAAAAATTCCAGATCCAGTCTGACGCCTGGGGATATTCTAAGGTAAGGAATCTATCACTAACTAATGTCTCTTAAAGATATATCGGTACACAAGTAGTAACTTGTGCTTTAAGTTGATTGAAGTTTTCCTGGTCACATTGCTTTTGGGATAGTACTTTGACGAGAACTAACATGTACAGGGTACAGGCTGGGGGATGGGTGAAGAGAGCATCCAAAGGGGTAGTACCCATGCATGGGCCCAGGTCAGGCAAGAGGGATTCTCCTTTGGGACTCCTGCTTCAGAGCTGGACCTAAGGTACCTACCTTAGCTCTTTCTCCTTCATTCAATTTAATCACCCTCGTAGGTGCTTTTTTGGGGGGACAAACTGTAGTGGATCTGCTTCAAAGAGATCTGCACATCATTATGTCTCCTAGATTATTTATTTAAAGTTAAACAAATATACTTCCACTTGATTTTGGGTGCTCCCTTGGTGCCACATACTCATCCACCTAAAGTATCAAACATCCGGACTTACCAAGGTAGTCCAGATACAAAGACACCAGAGCACACCTTATAAATGTTACTTTTATCCTACATGCAATTAGGCACTGTCCCCATAAGCATCCAGCATTTTCTGTTCAAAGTTCAGAAAGTGATGTCACTACAAAAAAGGTCCCAATTTCGTTATTGCAAGTGTAGAGTTAATCCGAAATCAATCTTTATTCCTCATACAAACACATCAGCTGACGCGCGCTTTCCCCTTCTGAGCTTCCTCAAGGCTGAAAATTAAATATAGAAACATGGTTGTAGCAGCTTATTATAAAATCATTAAAAACACAGCTCAAGCATTTAAAACCAATATTATAGTGAGTGTCAATTTTGGGGCTAGGGCCACCAATCTAAAAAAAAGGGGATGCTTAAACCACCCTTAGTGGGTCAAACAACGCACAACCTCAAACCATATATCACACAGAAAGAGAAAAGAGACCACGCCACCATATCTCCAGATCACCAAGTGCCCAATTATATTCATGTGGTCTATGTCCGGACTGTTTCTATCTTAAACCAGTATGTGGTGATATACAAAATATGTGAGAAGACCTCCTTTTATTCTCACCTCGCTATTAGAAAATTGTTATCCTTATGTCTCCGACTAGTCCATAAATTTCATGATAAATGTGGTAAAAGCAATCCCCTATTTTATTATATGTGAGAATAAAAAACCGCACTTAAACTTCCCTCCAAATAACAAATCGAGCCAATGAATATATAATTAATTCCCACAGTAAGGTAGCATATTCGCATCTTACCAAAGTGTCACAAATTTCTTCCTCGTAGTATTTTATTTCAGTGTAAATCTCCGTTAAGTAATTAGTCTTTTAGATTTGCACCGTTCCTTCCGATATTCGGTATCCCTCACGGAACCATGTTAAGTTCCATCTAAAGGAAAAGGAAACAAACGCCCAGCAGTCAGCCCACATGGGAAGAAATGTGTATAGTTCTAGCCCTATAGTAAATCTATTAAGTCAGGTTCTTTCCTCCCGCGTTCCGTCTTACCGTATATTCCGACGAGTCCCACAAGTGTATCTGCGTATCAGCTCCTTGTGTCGCACACGCATACATAGTCTTTTTCAGTTCTTTTCAACTTGATACTAACAAATGTCTGATATGTGAAGGAAAGTTGCTTCATTACTCATAAGGGATGATCCTTTAGTAAACTATTAATATTTTCACATCCAGTTAGAGATTAATAATAAGTCAAGATAATGTGAAAGGCATACGTTTAGGATCACTTCGATATTTCAGTCCCGTCCTTCATTTTGCGAGGCGACTGTCTTGTGACTGTCAAATCACCAATGACAGAATAATAATTCTCCCTGCCTGTGTTTGTGGACAACAAATGTAATAGTCAGTGACCATTACTTCTACAGTATGTCACTACATATTAGTAGAGAAAGAGATTCATGAAAGTATAATAGATATCATTTTATTAATAAATAAAAAAGATGCCAGTATAGTGACTCCAGTTAGTGCAAATTAAACAAAAATAGGAAGAGTGAATAGACACATACAGGGATTATTCCAGACCACGACTAAGTAATAAAATATCTACATTTCGATATGAGTCAACCCAGAAAGCACAATTTCATTTAACCCCAATTCGATATTTCCTTGAGTTGGATATATCAAAAGCTTGAGTCTGCATGAAATAGTTGGCTTAAAACCATCAATTACATTTAAAAAGGGTAGAACACTGAGACAATAACTCTGCCCTAGCTATATACCACCGAGGGCACACAAAACATGGCTACCATCTGCTACTAAAGGCTTTCACAAATGCGGAATTTGTATTGTGTTGTTTTGCTATGAACAAAATGACCACATTTAAAAAAAATACTGAGAAAGTATATACAATAAACTAGTTCATTAATTGTAATATGAAGTTTACAATATATTGTATTAAATGCATTTGTGACAAAATATACATTGGAAGTACTGTGAGGCCTCTTAAGGAGAGGATACACGAACATATAAGAGCCATACGGAACAATAATGCTCAATACCCCTTGGCTGTGCACTACAATACCACACATTAGAACACTTAAATGATGAACATAGGAATTTCATGGTAAAGATGTGGCACAGTTGGGTCAGAGGGGTGGTAATAGAACATCCAGATTGCGCCGGAAGGAAATTAAATGGATAATTAATCTAAGAGCCGTGGAACAGGGTATCAATGTGGATAAAGATCTATTTCAGTTTCTATAATCATTGTCCCTGTTATCAAGATATTGTTGCAGTATCAGACAGGATAACCTTTAAACATACCCATAATCAGTATGATAAATCCTCAAATTTGATGAAGCACTTTGTTTCTAAAACATACATCTTAGAAGAGGTTTAAGTTTGGGAGTTGCACATGTTTATATGTAACATAGGATGCTTTCTGTACAGTACAATTATGAACGTCTTCAATGCTATTAATGCCTTGATGTAGATAAATGTTGTGCATTCTGTTTGCCCCGTTTCTGCAAAAACATCTTATCAACATGTAATAGTATCCAATTCGATAATGATGTCATATCTCAGCGCACACTGTTAGTTAATGAACTAGTTTATTGTATATACTTTCTCATTATTTTATTTAAATGTGGTCATTTTGTTCATAGCAAAACAACACAATACAAATTCCGCATTTGTGAAAGCCTTTAGGAGCAGATGGTAGCCATGTTTTGTGTGCCCTCTGTGGTATATAGCTAGGGCAGACTGATTGTCTCAGTGTTCTACCCTTTTTAAACTTAATTGATGGTTTTAAGCCAACCATTTCATGCAGACTCAAGCTTTTGATATATCCAACTCAAGGAAATATCGAATTGGGGTTAAATGAATTTGTGCTTTCTGTGTTGACTCATGATATCGAAATGTAGATATTTTATTACTTAGTCGTGGTCTGGAATAATCCCTGTATGTGTCTATTCACTCTTCCTATTTTTGTTTAATTTGCATTAACTTGGGTCACTATACTGGCATCTTTTTTTTATTTATTAATGGAATTATATCTACCATACTTTAATGAATCTCTTTCTCTACTAATATGTAGTGACATACTGTAGAAGTATTTGTCACTGACTATTACATTTGTTATCCACAAATACAGGTAGGGAGAATTATTATTCTGTCATTGGTGATTTGACAGTCACAAGATAGTCGCCTCGAAGAATGATGGACTGGACTGAAATATCGAAGTGATCCTAAACGGATGCGTTTTACATTATCTTGACCTATTATTAATATCTAACTGGATGTGAAAATATTAATAGTTTACTAACGGATTATCCCTAATGATTAATGAAACAACTTTCCTTCACATATCCGGAATTTGACATTACCAAGATGGCCACCATGGTATGCCATTCATTGGGACCTTTACATTATGGCGTCCGCTTTTGATTTTTGTTAGTATCAAGTTGAAACGAACTCAAAAAGAAGACGTATGCGTGCGCGACACAAGGAGTTGATACGCTGACAGGCTTGTGGAACTCGCCAGAATATACGGTAAGACTGAACACAGGAGGAAAGAATCGTGAAAATACCAGACTTAATAGACTGACTATAGGGATAGAATTACACACACGTCTTCCCATGTGGGCTGACGGCTGGCGTTTGTCTCTGTTTCCTTTAGATGGAACTTAACATGGTTCCGTGAGGGATACCGAATATCGGAAGGAACGGTCCACATCTAAAAGACCAATTACTTAACGGAGATTTCCATTAAAATAAAAAACTACGAGGAAGAAATTTGTGACACTTTTGTAAGATGCGAATATGCTACCTTACTGTAGGAATTAATCATATATTCATTGGCTCGATTCATTATTTGGAGGTAGGTTTAAGTACTGTTCTTTGATTTTCTGATATAACAAAATAGGGAATTGCTTTCACGACCTATTTATCATGAAATGTATGGATTCGTCTGAGACATAAGGATAACAATTTTCTAATAGCGAGGTGAGAATAAAAGGCGGTCTTCTCACATATTTTGTATATCACCACATACTGGTTTAAGATAGACACAGTCCGGACATAGACCTAATGAATATAATTGGGCACTTGGTGATCTGGAGATACGGTGGCGTTGTCTCTTTTCTCTTTCTGTGTGATATATGGTTTGAGGTTGTGGTTTGTTTGACCCACTAAGAGTGATTTAAGCATCCCTTTTTTTTGGTATTGGTGGCCCTATCCCCAAAATTGACATTCACTATAATATTGGTTTTAAATGCTTGAGCTGTGTTTTTAATGATTGTATAATAAGCTGCTACAACCATGTTTGTATATATAATTTGCAACTTTGAGGAAGCCCAGGAGGGTGAAACGCGCGTTGGCTGCTCTGTTTATATAAGGAATAAAGATTGATTTTGGATTCATTCTACAGCTGCGATTACGAAATTGGGACTTTTTTGTTGTGACATCACTTTCAGAACTTTGAACAGAAAATTCTGGATGCTTATGGTGACAGTGCCTAATGCACATAGGATAAAAGTAACGTTTATAAGGTGAAACGTGAAAAAGCCTTTTATTGTTAGATTATTTAAAATCATTACAATATGCTAACAATATAAAATAGTTGTCTAAAAACCAAATAAGTTAAAATCCCTAATTATTACTACAGCCCAATAAAGCAAAAAACATTCAGTGAAGTATCATATTCTAGCTATACAGTTTAAGATCAAAGTGCATTGATTTTTAAGTGGGAGGTGTATCCGCCACTCCCATGCTTCCAGTCCTACAGTTTTCTTTATGCGGCTCTGCATTTGCGGAGAGTGCTGTGCGAATTAGGTCTATAAATTTCCCCAGTCGTGCTACTGTTTGACTTGCTGTTGAAGAAAAACACAAGTCGGAGATTTCGCTGCATCGAGTGAGGCCCTGAGCTCTGCAAATTGGGGTGACCATACGGTGCCTCTCACTAGTTAGCTTTGGGCAGCAACACAACATATGGTACCAGGATTCCTGATGGTGATTCAGAAAAGGGGGTGGTGATGAACAGAGTGTCTGAATTAAGCAGACCACTCTTACCCAGTCCAAAGATCAGGGCTTGATCCATCACCGTTATTTATCTCACTGCACCATCCCAGCTCAGAACCTGGCTATATGCAAATCAGTCTGTCCCTGGCCCAGTGCATCATGGGAACAGGGCAGACTAAACTACCAAGCCAATTCTTCACCAGAAAGGAAACAAGCTACCGGGGACCTGGATCACAAAGTCTGCCTGCTACTGATTTATCCACGCGGGCCCAACTTTGATTAAACTCCGCTATGGGTAATGCGAGGAGCCTCATGTAAGTGATCTTTTTTCGGGTTTTGGACGGATAGTGCTTGCTCAAGATAAGGCTGTGCTTTTCCCACTTTATAAGAGGCATCCAATGTAGAAAGATTTTGATGGTGATGCAGGCTATCGAGATCTCTTGCGAATGATATATGCTTGACCTGTCTGTTCACTGCTCTTTTCCATGCAGCTATTGAAATATTAGCGTTGACCAGGTTTTGCAACTCTATTTCTAGCAGATGAATGGCTACTGTCAGTTGCGCTTGCCATGGGGAACCGCTTTCTTCGAAGATTGTTTTAATTTGCGCTTTCAAGGCTGTTGATGGAGCTCTCAAGGTGCTGATATAGTATTTTATTGTGTCTGTCAGGGGCTAGTGGTGTACAGAGTATGAGACCAGAGCAATATTAGTCTACTGTTCAGTTTTATTAAAGGTTCACACTATAAGTAAGAATGATTTTGGAAGTTCCTTCCTTCTCTGGGGTGTTCTTAGTTCAGGGAGCTTCAGGGGTTGGTCCGATGTCCCGGTTCTTGTGGCCTCAGGGAAAAGAAAAACAATCGGGGATTACTGTTTCGCTCACAGCTACAACTGTTGTGCTACCTTCACCAAAAGAAAGGGGTGTGTCTTGGTGCAAGGGTCACCGCGGAGCCTCCCGCCTCCCTAAACGTGCTACCTCCCTCCTCCCCACACACCCCACCAGAATGCCCCTTTTAGCAACACTTGCCTTGGGCTGTGGCCCGACTCTCGGACCACAGCAGCAGGACCCGTGGCTTCTTCTCCCTTCAGCCCACCGGGTATGGAAGCAGTGTCTGGAGCGTCGGTCTGTGTTACTCTCAGCACGCTCTCCGCTCTTCGGTTTACCTCCGCTCTCCCGCTCTCCTCTCTTCGGTTCTCCTCCGCTGCCAGGTGCTCCGCAGCCGCCTCCGCTCTTACGCTCTCCTCTCTTCGGATCTCCTCCGCTGCCAGGTGCTCCGCAGCCGCCTCCGCTCTAACGCTCTCCTCTCTTCGGTTCTCCTCCGCTGCCCGGTGCTCCGCTACCTCCTCTCCGTCCTTGCACACCGTCCGTTCATAACCTCCTCCTCTTATCCTTCCTGCTTCCGCCGGCTGACGGGACTCCTCCCCCTTCCGCTGTAGACTTCCTGGTTCTGGATTCTTGGCAACCAGGAAGTGGGGTTTAATCCTTCCTTCTCGTCAGCGTCGGAGTGCTCCAGCCGCTCCTCCTCCCCACAGTCTCCCAGGCAGAAGATATCTGGGCGAGAAAGGCCCAGCTCCAGCCTTACTCTGGCTCTCCTGGCCTTTCGTGGGATGCCCAACACTTTCTTATATACAGAAATTTGGAAACTCATGTAAAAGTTAGTAAGGGCGCCAGGGAAGATAAAGTGGCCATAGTTGACTGAGGGCACTACTTTTGCTTTTAGGACTTTCAAGATGGATACCGTGGTTGGGCTATGTAATTTTCGATTCAGACTTCTCAGACCGCAGATGATTCCTGCCCCTTTATTTCTTAGATGTTTCAAATGAGCTGTTGTTTTTGTCCCTTCCGTTAGCCTGAGACCCAGGTAGTTATAATTTTTGCAAGATCTGATTTGCTGGTCACCTAGGCGCCATTGAGCTGTTTGCTTTCGATGGAACTTCCCAAAGATAAGGATCTTGGTCTTCTCCTGGTTTACCAATAAATCATTCTTTTGATTAAACCTGGGTAGCGCATCTAAGGCTTTCTGTAAGCCTATCCTGGTGTGATCCAAAATTACAAGATCGTCAGCATATTGAAGGATTTGAAGCTGCAGTTTCCCCAACTTTGGAATGACTATATTTGCCCCCTCCAGTGCTTGACCCAGATCGGATGTGTAGATGTTAAAAAGTAAAGGTGCAAGAACGCACCCTTGTTTAAGGCCGTTATTTGTTGGGACCTTAGTGGTCAGTGAAGTTTGACTGGTCTTAATCCGTACCCAGGTCCCCTTGTATAGAGTCCTTATCGCCTTTAGCATTTTTTGTGGGATGCCCCAATTGGTGAGTTTTCTTCATAATATACCACGATCCACTCGGTCAAATGCTGCACTATAATCTACAAAACCGCAAAACAAAGGAGTTTGAGCGGGCTGGGTCGCACGTCTGGACAGGTATCCCAGTGCTATGATGTTATCTACTGTGGAACATTGTGGTCTGAATCCAGTTTGGAAAAATGGAAGGATGTTATGCTCCTCTGCCCAGCTTTCTAATTCCTTCAACAACACTCTAGCATATGCCTTTGCTTCGATTTCTACCAAAGCCACAAGCCGATAATTTTCAGGTTTTGTGCGGTCTCCTTTTTTATATATAGGGAAAAGTATTGAGCCTTTCCACGATGATGGAATGGAGGCCGTTTCAAAGGCATGCTTGAAGAGTGGGGTTAACTGGTCCACCCAGAATCCGTATGACACTTTGAACACTGCTTCTGGCACTCCGTTGGGGCCCGGTGCGCTGTCTGTCCTCATTTTCTTGATCTTGTTGGTTATCTCTATTGTGTTAATAAACAGACACTTGTCCTCTTCTTCTTTGTCTAGTAGATTTTGTTGTTCTTGCATGACCCCCCTTTCCTGGTCTGTTGTGTACAATTGCTTTACGTACTTAACCCACTTCACGGCTGCCACCCCATTTTCTTTGCTTTGGCCAGTGTGGCTTAATTGTCTGATGTAACTCCAGAGTCGAGTATGACCCTTTTCTTTAAGCATATTAAAGATTTTCAGCCACTCTGCCTCGATTTCCTTTGTTTGAATTTCCCATATTTTTTTCCTCTGTTCACTTCATAGAGCTTTTATTTCCACACTGAGATGATTTGTCACTCCTTTTCTTCTCGCCTTCAAGGCCTTTGAGAGACTCTGTTTGGTTTGCTCTAAGTCCCTGGGGTTTGGTTGTAATGGGTGGTTTTGCGGGTAAAGACCCTGAGCTTTCGGGTTACCACTGACCTGTCCTAGGACCGATTTTAGTTCCTCAAGTAGTTCCTTCCAATGCTCCGGGGGAGGTGCCAATGTTTGGCACTGCTCTTTATGGGTGACCCACTCCATGAATACTGGACTTAATTTTGTAGTCTATTTTATTCTATTCAATACTGTATGGTGCTCTTCCTCGGTTGAAGTACCCAATGTTCCGGGGTGTTTTGCGGTTTTCCCATTCATATCAAATGTGACCCTCAATGGCTTATGATCACTTTCCTCCCGGTCTGCCACCTCGAATTCTTTGAAGTATGTTACAAGTTTCTTGACGATAAAAATGTAATCGATTGTTGACTTGTTCTTGAAGGTGGGCAAGGGAAGCTATTGAGGGTCCACTGCTTTCTTGGAAACATGGGTGGAAACCATGTTATGCTCAAGCAGCCAATGTAGAGGCACCAGTTCTGTTATGTTTGGAGTGTTTATAAGGTGTGCTCTGGTGTCTTTGATTTGGAACCCTCGTAGGTGCTGATGGGGCCGGTTGTAGGGCGGGTAAGCAGCCCAAGAGATTAGGCACATTATTTCCTGAGGTGCCTAAGTTACCCAGTCCTAAAATAGCCTGAAATGTTGGAAGAACTTTTAATTACTGCTGCTGTTAGTTGAGTGCTATCACGTTTGAGCTAATACTACTTCTGTGTTTAAAAAAAAAATCTTAGCCTTTCACTGTGCACTTTAAGTAGGGTTTGATGTGCGCTCCCTCTCCATTTTCAGTTCCTGTTCGGACAGCACTGCTGCGCTCTGATTGGTCTAGGGCAACAAATCAGTGGCAAGCCTAGGAGAAGCCTGTTCTTCCTCCCCGGGTGTTTCTTGCAGTCCTAGCGCGGACACGCTGGTCGTTTAACCACATCGCTGCTGTGGTTATTTTTCCCCTGTGCTGGAAATTGCCATTTTGCTGGTGTCATGACGAGCTCAGCTCGTCATCAGCACAGCTCAACTGTGCCTCATGACGAGCTGAGCTCGTCATGAGCATGGAAGGGGTTAATGACTGCTGCAGCTAGGTGCGTGCTATTTCTTTTAAACTGTTACTTCTTCTTTGTGTTTAAAAAAGCTAAGAATTTTAGCCTTTCACTGTGCACTTTAAGGGGGTTTGCCACGCACTGCCTTTCTGTTTCAGTTCCTGTAATGATGCCACTGCTGCACTCTGATTGGTCTAGGGCAGCCAATCGGAGGCAAGACCGGGAGGAGCCTGTTAGAGCCCCCTTGGTATTTCATGCAGTCCATTTTGTGGACCCATGCAGCGGCGCTCCAAAGGTGCACATAAGGCAAGCCTTTCTGCCCCTAGATGTCGCCAGGAGCCGGGCACTCTGCCTCTCATGACTCCCACTGGTTGGTTTGTTCTTCAGTGCAACTCCATGCACTTAGACCCTCTTCTGCTCCTTGTAATGAGCATGGTTGGATTCCCGATGGGCCATCTTTCACTGTAGGACGTGTCTTTTTAAAACCCTCTCTGCGGTGATCTCAACTAAATTGCCCCACTTCTCCAGGCGAAATAATATACAGTTCTTAGTCTCACCTGCTGCTCTTTGGTGGAACACCATGCGGAGGTCTTTGACCTAATTTAAGACCACACTCAAGATATTCTGTTCATGGCGGAGATCTGGCTGATCCCGAACTCTGTGGCAGAAACAGCCCTAGCACTTCCACCTGGCTACTACCTGAAGAACTTTAATAGACCAGTGGCAGAGGCAATGGCATTGCGCTGATTTATATAGAGAACTACATATGTAGCTTGACTCGTGGCACCATCTTAGACTGTTAAAGCGCTCTTTTTAAAATTGCCTTGAATAGCAATTTTATGCTTTTAAGTCTTTAGGGAGGCATTGATCAATCTGACTGCCTCACTTACCATTAAGTCAGCTAATTTCCACATGCTATGCGATCTTAACCTCCGTTTGGAAGCTAACCAGTATGGTGATATCACCAATTTTAATAGACCTTGCTGCAAGTCAGCTGGCACAACCAGTTGCTGATCCTACGCATTCAGTTGGCCACCTCCTTAATCTATTTTTTTTAATTAATTTTTATGAAGGTATTAACACCCCTCCCAATGTCATGGATGGATCACTTTTTGATCCCTATGTATATATGCCGGGAATGCCAAAAACTGACCCTTGGTCAGGATTCTGCTTTCAAACTCTCGTCATAATCTCAGTCTTAAAAAATTTGAAGATTTCCTTCACAAACTTCACCCTCAGCTGGCCGTTAATCAAGAGGATGTAATCAATACGCTAAATTCTTGGCTTATCCCTGCTAGGTCGGTTTGTAGTAGGAAAGAGCATGCCTCCCCATGGTTCAATGAACCCTTGAGCTCAGCCAGAAAGTATTTGTAAGGTTCCTGAACTCTCTAGGAGAAAGTCCTACAATCCTCCCCAAAACATTCCGTATATAACTGCAATCAAGTCCTACCACAAGTAGATCCGGAAACCTAGGGCTGAGTACTCTGCAAATAAAATAAAGTGCAGCAATAACCTGTAAACAGTATTTTTCCCCTCCTGGATAGCCTTACCAAACTTTTGCTTGCAGTAGACTCCATTGATGCTTCTAATGACCACTGCAAGAAGCTGGCAAAATACTTTACTTGCAAAATGAAGCCATGTATTCTAAATTTGCCTCTAATACTACTGATTTCAGTCCTGACAAACACTCCAGTACTACTTTGCCCATGCTCTACCTTCAACCTCTGGTACATTTCAATGAGCTACGTACTTTATGCAGCAAAGTCAAATCGAGATCACCCGCCGATCCTTTTAAACCAATTCAGAAAAGGGGGTGGTGATGGCAGAGTATTTGAATTAAACAGAACACTCGTACCCAGTCAACAGATATGGGCTTGATCCATCACCGTTTTTTAGCTCACTGCACCATCCCAGCTCAGAACCTTGCTACATGCAAATTAGTCTGTCCCTGGCCCAGTGCATCATGGGAACAGGGCAGACCAAACTACCAAGCCAATTCTTATACTGGAAAGGAAACAAGCTTCCGGGGACCGGTTTCTGGCATTACAGCCGTCTTCGGCCCGGCGTGCTTGAATCCTGATGGTGCAGTGAGCAAGGGACTCACATCTGAGTATACCCTTCCACGCTTATGGTGGACAAAACGCTTCAGAAAAGGGGGTGGTGATGGACAGAGTAACTGAATTAAACAGAACACTCGTACCCAGTCAACAGATCAGGGCTTGATCCATCACCGTTTTTTAGCTCACTGCACCATCCCCGGAAGCTTGTTTACTTTCCAGTAAAAGAATTGGCTTGGTAGTTCTTCTCTCGGTCTCTAGTATGTAGTTAAAAAACGAGGTTTCTGGGTGGACAATGCTTTAATATTTGAAGCATGGGCAAAATCAGTGGGAGGCACATGCTTTGGACTCCTGCATGGGCTTAGACCCTTTCTCTGATATCTTTTTACCCTCACACCTGACAAGTAATTATTCAAGCAGCAATCCTTTCCCAGCTAGACTACTGCAATATCCTCTACCTGGGAACCAACAAGGTTGTGATTCGCAGACTCCAGCTATCTCAAAACGCAGCGGCCAGTCTGCTGTACTCTCTTCTAAAGTAGTGTTCTGTCTGAGGTAATATAAATTTTATGGTCAAGTTATGTTCCCTAGCGCGTACCCCACCAACTGCATGATCGAGTTAAAGTGCATGTAACTTCCCTCCTGTACCAGCTATGAAGACGCAAATATATTTGCGTCCAACGTTAACTTGTCCTCTTTCAGACCCACCATGAATGGGTTGAATGGTCCGTTCCTAAGTATGCTATGCCAACGTCTTTTTGTAGTGTACTCCTACGTTTTTCAGCCCTGGCTGAAGTAGGCCCTGAATCTCTGCCACCGAGCCTCTTTTCTGGCTTCTGACTCCGAGAAATCTCTGCCCAGGCAGCCCCCGTATCCGTGAACTCTGACTTACTTCTAGCGCGGCCCTCCGTGCTCAGCTCAGCCTGCTGCCTGCCAAGATTGACTATAACCTTCGAGTTATCTGTTTCCCTTCCCGAAAATACATTCCAGCCTGCTAGTTTCAGTAAACATCCTTTCTCAGCTACAGGGCTAAAGGGCCGACCTGTCTCTGTGCAAGTAATTCATAGCTCCGTTGCCATGCTTTCATGGAAGGCCCCTTGCCCCACGCTTCTCATACAGACACCCAGGCGCTTGTACACGCACTCACAACAAGTATAGAATAGCTTCTGCTCTAGAGACCTTTCTGCCCAGATAGCTTAGTTCCTAAACATCAGATATCAGATATGATAGAAGCACAAGTTGATCTGACATGCCAGACTTCTGTCTCTTTCCGTCAGTGTAAATGTCAAGTCCCCTGCACCCCTCCAGTTATACGTCATCCAGCTGCGCGCGCATCCAAGCTTCCGATTTCTGCTGACATTGCAACATTCTGCTAGCACCACCCCTTGGTGCCACCCACTTGTGTCACTTATCAGTGACGTTTCCAGAACACACCTCTAGTTCACGCCTCTTGATTACGTACATGTACCACGTGTAATATTGTTATCTTGTCTTCTCTCAGCTGTTACGCCTCTTGCACTGTGACTTATGGAATGAAATAAGTATATAAGCTATGTACTGTTAATAAAAGGTAGCGCTCTATCCCTTCTGACACCCTGTGTGGTGGTCAGAACATGATATCCTGATTCCTTTATGAGGAATAAAACCCTTAGAAACTCTTACACCACGGACTCTGTTTTCCTTCATTCTGATTGAGTTATTATTGATTAAGTACTTACCTGCATAGAAATTAAGAGAGTAAATTAATTATTTACGTCATTTTGGCGCCCGAATAGGGACCCCTCCCCCACCTCACGCGCCGGTTGGCGCGTTGCATACTGTGTCCCCTGCCATCAGTTAGATGGAACACACGTGTACTGGCAGGATTTCCTGCATCTCCCTCTGACCCACGGAGGTGACGAAGACTGCAATCAGTGCCCAGACGAGGCGGTGAGGAGTGCGGAGGATCCCGACCAGAGCCCAGCCGAAAGAAGCAAGGTCCGAGGTGTGAAGAGGCCCACCAGTTTTCCGAAGTTTTCCGAAGTTTTCCGAAGTTTTCCGAAGTTCCGAGTCGAGTCCAGTCGAGTTTTCCGAGGCCTTCTGTTTTCCGTGCTTCCCGGTGAGTACCATTGCTGGGTCGTATCTAGACGGGTTTGGGTACGCAAGTCCGGTCTGCACTGTTTTTAGGCAGTGTATCTGTACTGTTTAGCAGTATATCTAGTATTCCGAATTTCTGAAATTCTGCACTGTTACAACAGTGTATCTGTACTGTTGAGCAGTACATCTAGTATAAAGGGGTAGTCATCTATGTTTTAAATGTTTTTGTAATTAATGTCGTGGTATGAATGTGATTGTTTTTGTGCATTATTGTGTTTTCTTGTATAAATAGTTACAGTCGAAATTAAGTATCAAGGATCGAGCATTTCAGTATCAAGTAGGCACAATGCCGTTTTTCAACAAGTTAAAGCAGATAGGAACTAGGAAAGGGATGTTAGAGGAAGAAATTCCAATTCCCCCTAGGGACACTCCAGGTAATTTTATGTATAACAAGCATGGCATAGACGCCATCCTGTATCTAGAGTTATGGACCGATTATACAAAGCACCTAGAGGAAAGATACCGATGGCCAGTTAACGGAACATGGGATGCCGAGTGCATCATAAAGGTAGAAGAGGTATTACGGAAAAAGAAAGCCAGACAATCTCAGAAAGACGCCATAGAATTTTGGCGTAAGGAATCACATAAACGTGCTGAAAGAGCACTCCGTAGAGAAGACAGACTTAAAGAATCAGAAAAGGCTCAAGAAAACGAATTAGTTACTGAAGGAATTCGAGTAAAATCAGAACAAATAGATCGCATCCGAAATAGCCAAGTGAACAACATGTATCTTTTGGCCGAAGGTACCCCTGACGCCATTTCAGAAATACCGAAAAATTTGCCGTCACCATTAGTTCCAACTAAAGTAATGCACAAAACTACTAAAGACATATTCCTAAATTCATACTTAGACGATGTAGCACCAGCTTACACCAATCTGCCTGTTCGTGCCCTGCCTACAGACAGGGACGGGGGTGGTATTCCGCCCCCAGGTCACGTTCCGCCGGTACCACAACAGACTTCTCCTGTTCCGCCAGCCCCGCCACTTCCCGTACCCAAAACTGACCTACCGAAACCACGTTTGCCTGATCCACCTAAACGACAAGTTCACGTTCAGATACAGACTCCCCAGGGAGGTAATGTACAAGCGTCCGCTTCAGGAGGTGCGACCGCGGGTCCCCAGACCCCGCCACCAACTCACAGATTCAATCTCAAAGATATGCAGAGTCCTCTCACGTACAGGTCTCCCCACAGGTCTCCCCACTCCTCTAATTCATCCCGTCTCGACGCATTGAAAGAAAACATGTCAGTCTGCAGATATGATCCAGTACCCGGAAAGGACGATTTAATGATATTGGCATCATTACGGTTAAGATCCGCTACTGATAGCTTGTTATGCTATGCAGGAATGAAGGATCGTCTAGACAGAATATATGAGTTTGTTCAAACAGGAAAGGACTCTGACAGTATTAAGGATGCCATGGAGAAACAGAAAGTTGGCATGCAAGCACTGATACTACGATTTTTCATAAACTGTCTAATAAGAGAACGAGACAGGCCCGGAACAGATCAGAGTGAATTAGACGCATTGAACAAGTGGGGTCAAAATATAGCTGATGGAAAACATGACAGACAAAATTGCATAGACTCTATGTATAAGAAGATTAAGAAAGCAGTGATAGCAGTACACCAGAAAGAGAAAGAAAAGGCTTCCTCCGAGGAGGAAGAAATACAGGAAGAATCCGAAAGAGATATAGGAACAATAGCATATGTAGGTAAGGGAACTTACCTTAGGAAGGGTATCCGTCCGGAGAGCAAGAGAGTTTTCTTCTCTGCCTTAACAAATCCGAATTCTGCTGAGCATCAGTTCCAAGAAACTGATAAAAGACTTCGAGATCGAGTTGGGTACCATGTACTCAATTCTATGGATGAACAAGAACTAGCCCGATCAGCTGTATCATGGGCCGAAAATGCAGACATATATAATGATGACACAGTAGCGCAGACATTTCTGAACCTCTCCCCCGACGAACAGAAATTAGCAGGTGTATACATGATTCAGCACCTTCTTATCAAATACAGGAAACACTATTCTGATCCAGGTCCTTTACACGAAACACTAGAAGCACTACTGATGGATAGATGGAGAGGTCTAAGCACTAAATTAATTCAAATAATTCTAGAACAACGACACAGATATGATACCTTTGTAAGCTCTGAATATGTTCCCGTCCCACCTCCAGAAAGGAAAATGTACCATATGCAGTGCGGGGGTGGTATTGAAAGTCAGAACCCCTTACGAGAAGTACACCCTGTTATGGGTGAGGATAAAATTTTGAAACGCGTGTATGTACACACGCCTCTGACTAAATTAGAACTGTTAGAAATGAAGAAACTAGTACCATGCCATGATAAAGACCCTGCAGGTTTTCACAGAGAGCTTAAAGACATGTTACTGATGGGAGATTACACGTATGATGACATCATGAAAATGTTGAAAGTATTATTGCCTACGGGAATATTCGAGAAATTAAAGGAAAAGGAATGGGAGGTGGGAGACACAAAGATTGCCTGGGCAGAAATAGAGGAAGAGGAAAAGAAACGGGTCCCAGGGTTGGGCCTTGGGGACAAAACTAAAGCATTACCAGGTTTGATAGTACAGGTCCTGCCCAGATTATTGACAACTAGAAAGGAGGATTGGGATGCAATCTCGTCCTGTAAACAGAAACATGATGAAGATACTAGTGACTTCTATTCAAGATTCGAGAAATGTTTTATTATTAATAGTGGCCTCCAGCCAAGTAGCGAGTCGTACCCACATCTTTTTGTATCGAAATTAGTAGAGAATTCCCTACCGTTAGTTAAAAATCGAGTGTACAAGGTTGAGAGTACATGGCAAGCAAACACGCCATCTCAGATGTTACAAATGTTACAATATCACCAGAACAGAATTAGAGAAGAACAAGATCAGGAACAGAAACGTATGAAAGACACGAAAATGAAAATGTTAGTAGCTCAGACAGTTCCATCCGACAGTCACAGAAAAGGTACGACCCAGACAAGTCACACTGCAGCTCCTGTTAAAGGGACATGCAATTATTGCAAGCAGCCAGGTCACTACGTACACGAATGCCCAGTTCTGAAACATAACATAGCGACAGGTAAAACTAAAGAAAGACCGCATCCGCCTAGACAAGACCATAACCAGCATCAGTCTACACAGAATACACAGCCTATGCATGCATCCGCACAGACAGCACAGACCGTAGCAGTACCACAGCCACAGCCCATTGCTGCAACTCAACAAGTTTCACAACAGATGTATCAGTATGCCCAGTCTGCTTACCCCGAATATTCCCGATATACATGAAACAGCCTAGAGAGGGAAGGTGGCTTGCCTCTTATTGAGATTCCTGTAGATCAAGAAGGTCCTTATGTACACAGTCAAGTATTGGGAAAAGACAGAAAGTTTTTAATTGACACAGGGGCAAGTCGCACTACAATAAGTCATGACGAAGTTCCAGGGGCACCCCTCTCAGGCTCACAAAATGTTTCCCTTGGTTTTTCGGGACAGCCTATTGTAAATGAAGTATCAGAACCAGTTCCCCTGGCTGTGGGTCCATTATCACGCGTTACAGACCTGTTACTCACGAAATCATGTCCAGAAAATCTATTAGGAATTAAAACATTGAAGGCTCTAGGAGCTATAATCTGCTGTTCCCCGGAGGGAGTTAGACTCTTTCTGCGGGATTTCAAGGGCCATTACGTTTTGCGTGAGTTTGACGTCAGATTAAAAAATGTACCTGATTACTTGTGGGCAAAAGGCCCAACTGATGTAGGATGTATGCACATTACACCATACCGCGTTACACTCAAGGCAGGTGTTGTATTACCCAGAATCAGACAATACAAGTTACCACCCGATGCTGTAGTGGCTTTACTGAAAATCATTGAAGAGCTCATTGCCCAAGGAGTGGTCGTCGAGACCGACTCCAATATCTGTAACTCGCCCATCATTCCGATTCTTAAACGTACAGATCCCAATGCACCGCCAGTATATCGGCTGGTGATTGATCTTCGAGAATTGAATAAATGCATTATCCCACAGTATCCTGTGGTCCCCGATATCTCATCCTTATTGACTGCTATTGATTCAGAAGCAACGTTCTTCACTGTAATTGATCTCAAGAACGCCTTCTTCAGCGTGCCTATTGATCCAGAGAGCCAATATCTCTTCGGATTCTGTTTAAATGGACGCAGTTTCAAATTTTCGCGCGCACCTCAAGGATTCACAGAAAGCCCCAGCATCTATAGTCAAGCACTGAAGAGACAACTAGATTGTATTCAAATGCCAGTTAACACCGCTTTACTACAATACGTCGATGATCTGCTGATCACCGCACGAAGTGAGCCCGAATGTGAAAAAGCATCATTGACAGTTCTACACTTTCTGGCCGACAAGGGACACAAGGTGTCTCCTTCGAAGCTACAATTCTGTGTTCAGCAAGTTGTGTACTTGGGTCACTTGCTGTCCAAAGTGGGGAGACAGCTCACTCCCGATCGCATTCAGTTAATTGCAAATATGCCACAACCCCAGACACAAAAGGAAGTGCGGGCCTTCATAGGCCTCACCTCGTACTGCAGACAATGGATTCCCCAGTATGCATTCCTAGCCAAGCCACTCATTCAGTTAACGACACAGGAGGCAGCGACTTCGACTGCCCTCCCTTGGACTCAGGAACACACACAAGCTTTTGAAGATTTAAAGAAAGCCTTATGTCAAGCACCAGTTTTAGCGACACCATGTTACAACAAACCGTTTACACTTTTTGTTACAGAACGTGATGGTACAGCGTTGTCTGTCCTCACTCAAGATCAAGCAGGTTCACATTAGCCTTGTGCTTATTTTTCTAGTACATTGGATTCAGTAGCCCAAGCACTCCCTGCGTGCTTAAAGTCAGTAGCAGCAACAGCGTTAGCAATCAGACAGAGCGATTCAATTGTTCTAGGTCATCAGTTAACAGTACAAGTTCCACATTCTGTAGAGGTTTTGTTAAACAGAACCCAGACTCAACACTTGACTATAGCATGATTGACAGGTTATGAATTAACACTATTCCAGCCACACATAGAAATCAGACGCTGCAGTATCCTGAACCCAGCAACACTGTTACCTACAGTTATGACAGATCCAGCTCCACATGATTGTATAGAAATAATTAATGCAGTAACTAAGCCTAGACGAGACTTAACAGATGTCCCATTGACAAATCCAGACCTGACACTTTATGTGGACGGTTCATGCATGAGAACAAGTACAGGAGAATTAGTGGCCGCGTATGCCGTGACCACTGAAACTGAAGTTAAAGAAACACATCGTATTGATACACTGTCTGCTCAAGCAGCCGAGCTCATCGCTCTGACCCGAGCTTGTATTCTAGCCAAGAACAGAAATGTTAACATATATACTGATTCCCGTTATGCCTTCGGAGTTGTACACGACTTCGGAGTCCTCTGGCAAGAACGAGGTTTTCTGACTTCCCATGGGGCCAAGATACAACATGGCCCCCTCATTCAAGCACTGTTAGAAGCAATACATTTGCCCTCGGGCATATCAGTCATGAAGTGTAAGGCACATACTAAAGTCACAGATTCTGTTTCCCAGGGTAACGACCTGGCAGACCAGACAGCAAAACATACAGCACTAACTCACACCCAGATTACTGACATAACAAAAACAATAGTACCAACAAAGTGTATGGCAGTTAGAGATCCCGCCCTAGACGTAATTGATATCCAGACACATGCTACTCCAGAGGAGATAAAGAAATGGACTGAACTAGGAGGGGTTCAGACAGATCAAGGTTGGGTGACGAAGGGAAAATCTATATGGTTTCTCCCTGACGCAATGGTTCAAGTCATGATAAATACAGCACATAGCCCGGCCCATCTAGGAGAGAAGGCGATGTTAGACAGTTTACAGAATCTCTGGTACAACAAACACTTACGAGCAGCAGCAAAACAGAAAGTGCGTACTTGCATGATCTGTTGTCAGTTCAAACCAGGTAAAAGCGTCCCTGTTGAGCAAGGAGGATTTCATCCTCCCGATCACCCTTTTGAAGTCCTCCAGATGGATTATATCCAGATGAATAGCTGTCGAGGTTTTAAATATGTCCTTGTAATTGTTTGTGCTCTGTCCCGTTGGATCGAAGCATACCCAGTCCCAGACTACACTGCTCCGACCACTGCCAGACAGTTGGTTCGTGAATTCTTCCCACGGTACGGTTTGCCCCGTGTCGTGTATTCAGATAACGGACAGCCGTTCTCGTCCGAGTTGATGAGACAGGTTTCCCTTTTGCTAGGATATCAGTGGAGGTTCCACTGTGTCCGACATCCCGAAGCAGCAGGCCTTGTAGAAAGGCATAATCAGACACTAAAAATCCGCCTTGCCAAGATCTGTCAGGAAAAAGGGGTCGACTGGATAGTCGCCCTGCCCGTGGCACTATTCTACATGAGAATGGTCGCCCATTCAAGATCAGGGCTATCCCCGTACGAAGTGGTCTTTGGCAGACCACCGAATATGTGGGGGACGCCCATTCCGAAGAAGATCACTGATGTTGATTGTAATATGTTGACAGATTACCTTGCCTCCTTGATGTCTGCACTCCAATCATGTCGTTCACAGGTTGCCGCAGCCTTCCCTGACAATACCGATGTGAAGGCGCATGAGGTCCGTCCTGGGGACCTGGTACTCGTCCGGAATTTCGACCGGAAAAGCCCGCTGGAGCCCCGTTGGAAATCCCCGAAGACCGTTCTGCTCACCACCAGGACCGCTGTGAAAATCGAGGGGAGAAAGGGGTGGGTCCACTCGAGTCACATCAAACTTTGCAATGAACTAAAAAACGGACTGAAACAGGACTCTGACTCGTCCACCCCCACCAAAGACTGTGTTGAAACGAAAGACTGTACCGTTACCAAACGAGAAAAGACTCCCCAAGAACTATATCGAATGAAGCTCCGATCTAGCAAGTCAGACAGTTTAATTGTTTAAGTCCTCCCCTAGGTGAATCGGTTAAATAGTTTCTGACATGTATCCCCTAGATCGAGATAGAGAGAGAGAGAGAGAAGCAAAGAAACGTACTTACTGCAAATCACTGCGTAGTCACTGTATAGTGACGTTGTTAATAATGTTTTTTCTAAGTATTCTAATTATTATTGCCAGCATTCTGCTACCTATATATTGGCCTATTTTCAGGCGTGAACAATCTGCTTACAATGTCTCTGCTGAACACACTTTTAGTGAACTTCCTGCACATGAACTCTCTTACAGACTTGCGCTGCGCAACAATACATTCATTAGTATGTTACATCACTCCCATCAGACAAATAATGCTACGGACTGTTGGATATGTGGCCGACTCCCTCCCTACCAGAATTACAAGGGAGCTCTGCCCCTCTTTCCGTACCCGTTCACTCACAATGGCTCCTGTGGAGCATGGTTTAAAATAATTAATTCCCTAGATCCTGATATTGCTGTTTTCGATGGGGGCTGGGTTTGGGGAAACTTGAACTTAGTCCTGCTCAACGTCTGTTACCCTGATAAAGAGGGACTTCCCACTCGAATAGGAACTGATCTAGAAAATGAAGTATATGGATTAGGTAATTACACAATTAGCCTTATGATCCTTACTGTTGAATCCGAAGCTGCTCCAGTTCTGCCCCATATGTTAGTATTACCAGTCACAGGTGAATTATGTGTTAGCAAGAAAGGTTCAGTACATGTAGGTCATAGTAAATGCACTACTGTGGTCGAGTTCAGTGACCATGGTAAATCGTCCTTTAAAGCTACCAGTCATTCCTACTTTGTTTGTGGTCATACCGCATACATACGTTTGCCTCCAGATTGGGATGGTACCTGTTACATTGCATTCCTTCTGCCACCTGTTTTTCTAGCTCCTCCTGATTACCATAGAAATACGAATCTAGTACAGAATAGACCCAAAAGAGATATTCCACTTGTCGACTACACAGAAACGGCATGGGAACAGTACACTGATTTCAATAAAGGATTCTTTTTCTTCCTAGGACCTGTCCAAAACAGTAAATTGATACGCAGATTAACCAGAACACTTGAAGCAGTAGTACATGAAACTGCCTCCGCCTTAGGTAACTTAACTGAGGAGCAATCTGCTATGCGGGTTGTTGTCCTTCAAAATCGTCTTGTAATCGACGTCATCTTGGCAGATAGAGGTGGAGCCTGTAAGGTCATCGGGTCAAGTTGCTGTGTTTTCATTCCACAAAATGCACCATCTGTCTATCAAGCTATTACCCGTCTGCATAAAATTGCAAATCAGATACATCAGAATCCAGGCACCTGGACTTGGTCCGGTTGGTTCTGGACTACGTTAACAGCTTGGGGATGGAAGATCTTATCCTTCCTAGGCATTGGCCTTGTTATAGTATTCAGCTGCTGCCTGTGCCTACAGTGTGGGCCAGCGATTTGTGGACTGTGTGCCACATCCTGCATTGAGCATTCCAGTTGTCTCTCAAACAGTCAAAGAAAGAAAGATGAACATATAATGTTACAAGAACAGACTGATCGATTTATGAGGATTGATATATCATGAAGGGTCCGTAGGGAACAAGGAGGGAATGAGGTAATATAAATTTTATGGTCAAGTTATGTTCCCTAGCGCGTACCCCACCGACTCCATGTACGAGTTAAAGTGCATGTAACTTCCCTCCTGTACCAGCTATGAAGACGCAAATATATTTGCGTCCAACGTTAACTTGTCCTCTTTCAGACCCACCATGAATGGGTTGAATGGTCCGTTCCTAAGTATGCTATGCCAACGTCTTTTTGTAGTGTACTCCTACGTTTTTCAGCCCTGGCTGAAGTAGGCCCTGAATCTCTGCCACCGAGCCTCTTTTCTGGCTTCTGACTCCGAGAAATCTCTGCCCAGGCAGCCCCCGTATCCGTGAACTCTGACTTACTTCTAGCGCGGCCCTCCGTGCTCAGCTCAGCCTGCTGCCTGCCAAGATTGACTATAACCTTCGAGTTATCTGTTTCCCTTCCCGAAAATACATTCCAGCCTGCTAGTTTCAGTAAACATCCTTTCTCAGCTACAGGGCTAAAGGGCCGACCTGTCTCTGTGCAAGTAATTCATAGCTCCGTTGCCATGCTTTCATGGAAGGCCCCTTGCCCCACGCTTCTCATACAGACACCCAGGCGCTTGTACACGCACTCACAACAAGTATAGAATAGCTTCTGCTCTAGAGACCTTTCTGCCCAGATAGCTTAGTTCCTAAACATCAGATATCAGATATGATAGAAGCACAAGTTGATCTGACATGCCAGACTTCTGTCTCATTCCGTCAGTGTAAATGTCAAGTCCCCTGCACCCCTCCAGTTATACGTCATCCAGCTGCGCGCGCATCCAAGCTTCCGATTTCTGCTGACATTGCAACATTCTGCTAGCACCACCCCTTGGTGCCACCCACTTGTGTCACTTATCAGTGACGTTTCCAGAACACACCTCTAGTTCACGCCTCTTGATTACGTACATGTACCACGTGTAATATTGTTATCTTGTCTTCTCTCAGCTGTTACGCCTCTTGCACTGTGACTTATGGAATGAAATAAGTATATAAGCTATGTACTGTTAATAAAAGGTAGCGCTCTATCCCTTCTGACACCCTGTGTGGTGGTCAGAACATGATATCCTGATTCCTTTATGAGGAATAAAACCCTTAGAAACTCTTACACCACGGACTCCGTTTTCCTTCATTCTGATTGAGTTATTATTGATTAAGTACTTACCTGCATAGAAATTAAGAGAGTAAATTAATTATTTACGTCATGTCTCTGGTCTTATTCGCAAATTACATTCTCTCCCTGTTGAGAAGCGTGTGCATTTTAAAACCTTATACACCACCCATAAGATCTTTTTTTTCCAGGAGCCTCGCATCTTGTCCAATCTAGTGTCCCTGTACATGCCCTTTCCGGCACAGCATTCTGCCAACCACAATCTCACCTCTGTTCCACGTGTTGAGAGTCAGAGCGGGTGGGTGTTTTTTTTTTTTTTTTTTTTTTTTTTTTTGCACTAAGGCCCCAAGCAGCCCTTTGGAATGCTCTCTGACTATCAATTAGAAATGTCCAGAACCATCGAATTTTCAGGAAAATCCTGAAGACCTGTTTTTTCTCTTCTTAGCTGCTTCTTGTGGTACTTTGTGATAGGTCGCTTTTCGCAGTGCACTCCTTCTGATGGATACATCTACCAGTGGATTCCTCACCTTGTGAATATCCCCTGCGACAGCAACATTCGGTAAATTCTTTTGTAGCTCTTCACGCCGACATGGACGACTTCACAGAAGCACGCATCACGCGTGGCTCCGCTGATGTCGCTGACTCCATAATAGGACTCCGTCTGTGTGATGACATCAGTTCCCTTTTTTCCGCGTCGTCGGCGCTAACGGTTTTTCTTGGGATCCTCAGTAGCTCATTGTTACTTTGTTACTGTTGTCTTTTTCGAGTTAAATCTTGTTTCCCGTCGAAATGTCTTCAAGGAAATCTGGGTTCAAGCCTTGTGGGGAGTGCGGAAAGTTGATGTCCATTACGGATCCGCACGAAGACTGCGTGTGGTGCTGGTCGTCGGACCATGACGTCCAAGGATGCCCCTGTTGTAAGAAGATGAACCCAAAGGCGCTTTGAGAGAGAGAGGCGAAGCTGCTTGTTACAAAGTTGAAGGGGAAGAAAAGTAGGAGACGTTCGATGTCGGCTGTGAGGTCGTCTTCGGGGCATGCTTCTCTATCCAAGAATAAGCATAAGAAGAAGAAGCATGGGTCTCGACGTCATTCCGAGAGCGAGTCAGATCCGAAGTCGAAGTCTCCAAAACGTCGACATCGGAAGGTCTATGTGTCTCCTTCACCTATTGCACCGAATCCGGAAAGTGAGCCTTCTCCTGTGGAGTCTCCGGATCAGTCTCCGGCTTTGGCGCCGAATCCATCGCCGACACACTCTCCACCTCGAGAGGAGGAAGAAGCTCCATTGCCTAAAGGGTCTTAGACTACAGTGCATCATCCATCGGATCCGGTTGACCAGATTCCTGCAGTACCTCGACAGGAGCAGAATCTAAGCCTTATCCACCCTTTCCAGGCCCGGGTCAAGACTAGACGCTTTATCTGAATGCAATGTATGGGGTCTTTTCAAGAGCCATGTACCCCTCTGGGGCACCATCTGGTCCCATGGCCTTCAATCTGGGCGTCCCTCAGACATATGCACCAGCGCCTTTTATGCCGGCGACGCCGTCTTGGAATCGGCGTCGATGACCTTGGCGCCGAGAAATGCCATCTTTATCGGCTCCGGTCCCGATTCGACCTCGTACGCTCCAGGCTGTTCCTCCAGATCCGAACACTGCGCCGGCTCCGTCGGAGTCGATTGTGGCTCCGTCAACGCCAATTCCGAGAATGAGATCTAGGCAGGAGGCTCAAAGGTTGCTGGAGGAGCAAAGGTACCGGGCAGAGGAAATGGAGGAAGGAGAGTTACAAGATACTGATGATTTGTTTGATGAACTTAAAGAAGCAAGTGGTTTGGAGTTATCTCCAGAGTAGCAGCTTTCCTCGGCTCCTGATGTTCCATCAAAGGATGTAGCACCATATCCCATGGTCATTAGAAAGGCTACTGAACTCTTGGATTTCGAACTGCCAACTGCGGAGTTTAAATCTAACATTTTAACGGAGGTACTCCATTCTCCCTCTTCAGTGGTGGAGCCGATGCTACCTTTTAATGAGGCAATTACAGAGCCAGTTATGGAGGTGTGGCGTAAGCTTTTTCGTCTCCTGCAGTTTCAAGAACTGTTGCAAGGAGGTATAGGGTGGCTCCTGGGTATCCGGACTTCTTGTCAACACATCCGTCTCCTGAGAGTTTGGTAGTTCAGGCGGCCTGCTCCAAGAAATCTACTGGTGCCTTTCCTCAGGTGCCTAGTGACAAAGAGTCTAATAGACTGGACCAGTCGGCGAAAAAGGTTTTCTCTTCGGCTAGCGTGGCCCTCAAATGTCACATGCCTTTTAGGACGTTATATTCACACTCTGATGGACTGCGAAGCAGTTGGTGCCAAAAATACCTGAGGGGGACAGGCAGAACTTCAGTGAAGTTCTTGCGAATACACAAGATGCTGCTCGCCAGGTGATCCAGTGTGGTTTGGATACGGCTGACTCTGTGGCAAGGGTCATGGGGTCATCTGTTGCCACTAGGAGGGCTGCTTGGCTGAAAACATCTGAATTTTCACCTGATGTGCAGGCTACTTTGATAGATCTTCCTTTTAATGGTTCCTGTTTGGGAAGAAGGCGGATGCAGCATTGGAAAGGTTCAAGGAGAGTAAGGCGACGGCTAGTTCTTTAGGCCTGCAATCCAGAGGTTCCTCGAATAAAAGATTCAGAGGTTTTGGAAGATCTTCCTTTCGTTCATACAAGCAGCCACAGCAACAGCAGCAGCAACAGAATTCCCTGTATACAGGGGCAGAAAAAAAGTCCTGTGGTAGAGGTTGTCTGGCTTCCTCTTCTTCCTCCTCCTCCTCTTCCTCTTCCCACCCCCCTCCTGCCACAGCAACGCAGCCCTAGATCCCCATTCCGGATCATGTTGGTCCTGTAAGGGATTGGCTCACTCATTTTCTACACGATTGGGAGTCGGTCACATCAGACCTTTTGGTTCTCAATCTTGTTGAAAATGGGTATGCTCTTCCCTTTCGGGAATTTCCCCCAAATTACCCACCTTGTCAAGGATTCTGCACGAAAGACCACCAACTTCTCCTTCAGGAGAAAGTCCTGACTTTACTGAGAAAAGGTGCGTTAGAGGTGGTCCCGGAGCAGGAAATGGGTCAGGGATGCTACTCACGGTATTTCTTGATACCCAAGAAGGATGGCAGGCTTCGTCCAATCCTGGACCTCAGGATCCTGAACCTCCTTTTTGAAACAGGAGAAGTTCAAGATGCTCACCCTTGCGCAGGTGCTACAAGCCCTGCAGCAAGAGGACTGGATGGTGTTGATCGACTTGCAGGATGTGTATTTCCGCATCCCAATCCTGAAGTTGCACAGGAAGTATCTCTGTTTTACGGTAGGATCGCAACATTACCAGTTTGCGGTTCTACCATTTGGTCTTACTACTGCACCTAGAGTCTTCACCAAGGTGATGGCGGTGGTGGTAGCCCATCTCAGAAGGTCAGGGATACCAGTATTCCCTTATCTGGATGACTGGCTGATCAAAGCAGAGTCGCCAGAGAAGGTGCTCCTTCATCTGCAGATTACAACTCAGTTGTTGTACAGGTTGAGTTTCTCGATAAACGTGCCCAAGTCTCACCTGGTGCCCTCTCAGCGCATCCTGTTCATAGGTGCGTTACTGGATACCATTGTGTGTCAGGCGTTTATTTATTTATTTATAGAGGATTTGTAATGTGCATGGCTGCCTCAGCGACGAGGCGTCCCCGCGCAACCAGACACCAAGGAGGAGCAGAGAGACTCACAAGCGTCCAACATCAGATGTTAGGAAACAGCCATGTTTTTAAGGACTTCCGAAACGTCAAAAGATTAGGGATGACTCGGATACGTGCTGGGAGGGAGTTCCAGAGTTTGGCCGCCAAGAGGCCAAACGGGTTGTCCCCCGCTCTTGCTTCTTTTACTCGGGGGACACAGACCAGACCGTGATTGGCGGATCGCAGAGCACGCCTGGGCATATAGGGCTTCAATAGACCCGATAGCCCAATAGTGGCTTGGTGCATCAAAATGTTGTCAGCGATGCACAGCACCTTAAACTGAATGCGCTATTTAATGGGCAGCCAGTGCAGCTTAGAGAGCACATGAGCCACCAACTGAGATCTTGGAAGCGCCACTAACATACGTGCCGCTGCGTTCTGAACCCTCTGCAGGCGTTTAATACTAGCTTTATTGGCACCCAGATATAAGGCGTTGCCATAATCGAGCCTAGCAAGAATGGAAGCCTGCAGAATGGTTTGAAGCACTCTGGGAGGAAAAAAAACAAGCAATGGCCTCAGTCCTCTCAGGAGCCCAAACCAAACAGCGGCAACGGCTCTTGTCTGTTTCTCGAATGTTAGTCCATTGTCTAACCAGATACCCAAGTTCTTTACCGTCTCCCTAGGTGACGGGCGGGTTTAAGATGATCAGGACACCGCTGCTCTGACCAAAGCTCCTGGTCCTTCCCATACAGTAGAATCTCGGATTTGCTGGCGTCTAATTGAAGCTTATTTGCCTTCATCCAGTCCGAGATAATTGACAGATCCTCCTTGAACTTCTCCAGGTTGGCATGGCAATTTTTGGAAAAAGCGATCATCAGCTGGGTGTCGTCTGCGTACAACACCAAGGACAGCCCTCTGCCTCTGGCCACCTCCGCCAAGGGTCTCACATACAGATTAAATAAAAGCGGGCTCAAGGTGTAGCCTTGAGGCACCCCGTGGCGCAGGGCATGTTCCTGGGAATGTAAAGGAGGCACTGACACTTGGAAAGACCGCCCAGCCAGGAAGGAACAAATCCACTCCAGGGTATCATCCCTGATTCCAGCCGCCCAAAGTCGTTCAAGGAGGATCACATGGGACACCGTATCAAAAGCGGCGCTTAAGTCTAATAGGACCAAGGCCGCAGAGTCTCCTACATCCAGCCGGCTCCGGATAGATTCCGTGACAGCCAGGAGAGCTGACTCAGTACTATGGCGGGGGCGAAACCCATGTTGGGATGGGTCAAAGATGTTATGCTCGTCGATGTATTTAGACAAGATGGAATTTATGTCTGCCTCCACCACTTTCGCCATAAAAGGTAGCTGTGATATGGGGCGGTAATTGTCAGGGTCATCCGGATCTAGTGATGGCTTTTTTAACAAAGGGATGACTTTGGCATGCTTCCACGCCCTAGGGACGGAGGCTAGTTTCAATGACAGATTGACCAATTCTAGAGTCACAGAGAAAATAAGTGGTGTTCCCTCCTCCACAAAGGATTCTCGACATACAGGAAATGATTCCTATATTTTACCATGGATCAGTTGTTCCAGTCCTGAAGGTCCTTTGTCTGCTCGGTCTGATGGCTTCCTGTATTCTGTTGGTCAACCATGCACGCTGGCACATGAAGGCACTCCAGTGGTGTCTCCGCAGGCAGTGGTATCGGCACAACAGAGATCTCAGGGAGCCAGTGAGGATCTCCAGAGAAGCTGTGGCGGATTTATCTTGGTGGAGAGTGGAAGGCAATCTGTCTCAAGGAAAGCCCTTTCATCTGCCTCCATCTGTGGCCACAGTGATAACGGATGCATCCACCCTAGGGTGGGGTGCTCATCTGGGGGTCCTGGAGATCAAGGGTCTTTGGTCTCCAGAGGAAAGGTTGCTTCATATCAAGCTTCTAGAGTTGTGGGCGATACGTTTAGTGCTCAAAGCCTTCCTCCCTTCCCTTCGCGGTCGGTCAGTTCAAGTCCTAACGGACAAAACTACCGCGATGTGGTATGTCAACAAACTGGGAGGAGTGGGGTTGCATTGCCTTTGCAGAGAGTCTCTGGTCCTGGGTTCAGGACCATCAGATTTGTCTGATGGCAAATCATCTGACCGGTGTTCTGAACGTACGTGCAGACAGTCTCAGTCGGCAGTTATTAGCCGACCACGAGTGGAGGCTTCATCCAGAGGTAGTTTGTCACATTTTTCGGACGTGGGGAACTCCTCAGGTGGATCTATTCACCTCTCACAAGAACTCTCACTGCCCGTCATTCTGCAGTCTCCCGTATCCGATGCAGGGAGCTTTGGGAGACACGTTTCAGTTAAGTTGGGGCTCGCAACTCCTTTACTCATTTCCTCACATACCCTTGATTCCTCTGGTTCTGAGGAAGATTCGCCAAGACTGTGCCCAAGTCATATTGATCGCCCCAGATTGGCCAAGAAGGGTGTGGTACACAGATCTTCTCCACCTCTCCTCGTGCCCTCCGCTCCGTTTCCCTCTCAGGGCAGACCTCCTCTCGCAGGGGCAGGTTCTACACCCCCACCTCCAGAGCTTACACCTTCAAGCCTGGATATTGAACGGGGCAACCTGAATTCTTTTTCTCTCCCACCTGACGTGGTGGATGTTATTTCATCAGCCAGGCGGCAATCCACCAAGTCTATCTATTCTTATAGGTGGTCCACATTTGTCTCATGGTGTGGAGAGAAGTCCATTGACCCCTTGAAGGCTCGCTTGTCTGACATTCTTCAGTTTGCACTCTCTTTGGCTCAGCAAGGTTTTGCTGTAGCTACAGTGAAAGGTTATCTTTCGGCTTTGTCGGCATTCCTTTGCTTGTCGGACCAGCCGTCACCTGTAGTTTTACGATTCTTAAAGGGTCCTACAAATACATTTTATTGTGCCTCAATGGGACTTGAATCTTGTCCTTACTTTCTTAATGGGTTCACCTTTCGAGCCCATGCACATGTGTCCCTTGAGGTTATTATCTTTAAAAACAGTCTTTCTGATTGCGATTACCTCGGCAAGGAGGGTAAGTGAGGTAAGTGAGCTTCAAGCTCTAAGTTCAAAACCCCCGTTCTTGACTATTCATGCTGAAAGAATGGTACTCAGGACCAGAGCTGCTTTCTGCCTAAGGTGGTAACTCCCTTCCATCTGGGGCTGTCCATTACCCTCCCTACCTTCTATCCTCCCCCTCACCCTTCAAAGGAGGAGGGGAGATTTCACCGTCTGGACCCTAAGAGGGCGCTGAGCTTTTACCTTGACAGAACCAGGTAGTTCAGAATTGATGACCAACTCTTCGTGGGTTTCGTTGGCTGCAGGAAAGGCAGAGCGGTGCACAAGCGCACGCTGTCTAGATGGATTGACTTGTGTATCAAGATGCTACTCCCTGGCCGGTAAGGAACCTCCAGAAGGTTTGATAGCTCATTCTACTAGAGCAAAGTCATCTACATATGCTTTGTCTAGAGGTGTTCCTGTGGAGGACATTTGCAGGGCAGCAACTTGGGCCTCCCTTCACACTTTCGCAAAGCATTATTGTTAAGATGCAGAGGTGAGGAGGGACGGACACTTTGCTCGTTCCGTCCTTCAGGATTTCTTGGTATAGAAGGGTGGACACCCTCCTCCGGGAGTGGGACTGCTGTGGGAATCTATCTATTCACAAGGTGAGGAATCCACTGGCAGATGTATCCATCAGAAGAACAAGTTACTTACCTTCGGTAACGCTTTTTCTGGTGGATATAGTATCTGCCTCTGGATTCCTCACATGCCCACCCCCCTCCCTATTGTCCACCCTTGTATACCTGCATTTATCGCAATGTTTTTACGTATATTTGTTGCCTTTTAAGGAAGTGTATTATTCAATTTACTTTCCTAAATTGTCTTCACACTGTGTGTGTTACCTTGGTTATTTTGTACTGTGTACACTGCATGTATATCTACTGTTATCGGTCCGTCCATGTGCCTTGAGGGCACGGAAAAAAGGGCGGAACTGATGTCATCACGCCGACGGAGTCCTATTTTGGAGTCGGTGACGTCAGCGGAGCCGCGTGCGATGCCGTTCTTCTGTGACGTCGTCCACGTCGGCGTGAAGAGCTATACATTTTATTCCGAATGTTGCTGACGTAGGGGATATTCACAATGTGAGGAATCCACAGGCAGATACTGTATCCACCAGAAAAAGTGTTACAGAAGGTAAGTAACTTGTTCTTTAGGACTAGTACTGGGACGACCTGTTGCTGGAGCAGCTATGCGCTGTACAAATGTTTTAACATAACAAGAACTCTGTGACAGTAAGATCCATCGAAAGACACTTTGTTAGCAGGAGCGTCATGAATGTGGGGATGGGTTATCACTACAAGAATTCTGCTTGAGATTACATCAGACTGCATCTGAAGAAGCTCCGAAGAATTCCCCAGAGCCCTCATTTCCTTCACTTTAGCGATTCTTTGCATTAGAGTCTCAAATGCCGAGGAGATTTTCAATTCCGAGTAACTTAACATAGCCCTTGTCACGCAGTTCTCTATGGCAGAGTTTACTTTGCCCCTTTTTAGGTCGAGGGACCGTAGGCTTGGCCGTAGGCCAAGCCGGAAGACCGGAGAATTATTGTTTCTTAGAGTGGCTGCTTTATCCCGCCTCTCTTTTCGTCTCTCCTCCATTGGCTGGCTTCCTAAACGGAGGCCAGCCATTGGAGGAGAGAGCGTCACTCCAATTTAGCCCCGTCCCTTTCGGATTCGGGGGCGTGTTTTTGGCGTTCTTTCGCCCTGTGACGTCACCCGTCACTCAGAATGCCTAAACACGCCCCGAATCCGAAAATGGTCTGTTCTCTGGGCCCGGTGCGGCCCGTCCTCCTCTAGGCGCAGGCCCTGATTCCAACTATGTGGGCTTGGTGGCTAGGGGGTTCTCCCTGTAGCAGGCCGCCATCCGCTTGTCTTGCTGCCTCGGTGCCGGCGCAGTCTAGCAGGTATTTGGTGTGCCTGAAAGAACTCACGGTAACAGGCCCGTAATATGTCGGCAGGCGCGGAGGGGAGTTGGAAAGCAGAAAGGGCTGCCCGCTTCCAGCCCGATTTACCGCACCTGTTCCCCTCACCACCCTGTGGTAATGTGTCGTCTCACCAGGCAGCACTCTACAGTGCACTACTGCGCTCTAATGTTTGTAATAGTCGCCTTTCTCCTCCGCGCCACCACCACACCGTGTCTCCATGTTCACAGTAGCCCCCAGGGGTCCGTCCTGCCTCAGGTCGGACCCAGTTATTCTGCAAGTACAGCCACCTCATCAATCATCCGCACAAGTGATTCCGGTGCAGTCTAGCATGCATCAGGTGTGCCTGAAATTGCTCCCTGCAGTGTGTGGAGGAGGTGGGGGTTGTTGGAGGTGGGGAGCCCGCCAGCGTCTTCCAGCCTAGCGGTGCGCTGTGGTGCTATTGGGGGGAACCCGCTCACATCGCCCAGCCAGGCACCACCGTCAAGAGGTATTTCCCTCGTTGTGGTCTGCGCTCCAGGTCCGTGCCTACACTCTGCTCCCCCACCGCTCGGCCCTACAGGATGTCCGTAGTCTGCGGCGGCGAGCCAAGAGGCAGAAGGCGAAGCAAGAGGCAGAAGGGGTGGTCCGGTGCGGCCCGTCCTCCTCTAGGCGCAGGCCCAGCTTCCAACTACGTGGGCTTGGTGGCTAGGGGGTTCTCCCTATAGCAGGCCGCCATCCCCTTGTCTGTAGTGTGATCTGCCTCGGTACTGGCGCAGTCTAGCAGGTATTTGGTGTGCCCGAAAGAACTCCCGATAACAGGCCCGTAATATGTCGGCAGGCGCGGAGGGGAGTTGGAAAGCAGAAAGGGCTGCCCGCTTCCAGCCCGATTTACCGCACCTGTTCCCCTCACCACCCTGTGGTAATGTGTCGTCTCACCAGGCAGCACTCTACAGTGCACCACTGCGCTGCAAGTACAACCGCCTCATCAATCATCCGCTCAAGTGATCCCGGTGCAGTCTAGCATGCATCGGGTGTGCCTGAAATTGCTCCCGGCAGTCTGTGGAGGAGGTGGGGGTTGTTGGAGGTGGGGCCGCCGCTCCCAGCCCGATGCTCCGCATATTCGCCTCTCACCGCCCTGTATTAATGCATCATCTTTCAGCAGTCCAGCGTCCGCTGCTGATCTCCGGTGCTCGTTCTCTCAGACACCTTTCTGCCGGGAAGCTGTAGCCTTCACCTTCCGCAGTTGCGTCCCTCACCAATCTTGACTGATCACAGGCAGCAAGGGCCGCAGTCAGTCCCGAGTTGTGTGGGCTGTGAGAGCTGTGTTGGCTGTGAGAGCTGTGTGGGCTGTGTAAGAGCTGTGTGAGCTGTGTGTGAGCTGTGTGAGAGTTGTGTGTGAGCTGTGTGAGAGTTGTGTGTGAGCTGTGTGAGAGTTGTGTGTGAGCTGTGTGGGCTGTGTGGGCTGTGAGAGCTGTGTGGGCTGTGAGAGCTGTGTGGGCTGTGAGAGCTGTGTGGGCTGTGAGAGCTGTGTGGGCTGTGAGAGCTGTGTGGGCTGTGAGAGCTGTGTGGGCTGTGAGAGCTGTGGGCTGTGAGCTGTGTGAGCTGTGTGGGCTGTGGGGGCTGTGAGAGCTGTGAGAGCTGTGAGAGCTGTGGGGGCTGTTTGAGAGCTGCGTGGGCTGTTTGAGAGCTGCGTGGGCTGTTTGAGAGCTGCGTGGGCTGTTTGAGAGCTGCGTGGGCTGTTTGAGAGCTGCGTGGGCTGTTTGAGAGCTGCGTGGGCTGTTTGAGAGCTGCGTGGGCTGTTTGAGAGCTGCGTGGGCTGTTTGAGAGCTGGGTGGGCTGTTTGAGAGCTGCGTGGGCTGTTTGAGAGCTGCGTGGGCTGTTTGAGAGCTGCGTGGGCTGTTTGAGAGCTGTGTGGGCTGTTTGAGAGCTGTGTGGGCTGTTTGAGAGCTGTGTGGGCTGTTTGAGAGCTGTGTGGGCTGTTTGAGAGCTGTGTGGGCTGTTTGAGAGCTGTGTGGGCTGTTTGAGAGCTGTGTGGGCTGTTTGAGAGCTGTTTGAGAGCTGTGAGGACTGTGTGGGCTGTTTGAGAGCTGTGTGGGCTGTGAGAGCTGTGAGGGCTGTGTTTAGCTACCCACTCACCCATCCATACTCCTCCATCCACCTATTTCCCTGTGCATCCACCAATTAACACACCCTCACAACATCACCCACATTCACCAATCAATAACAAAACTAACAATTAAACAAAGCACTTAAAATGTGGACTCCAGAAGTTTGGTGATATGCCAAAAAGGCCCCCTGAATCTTGAGATAATATTCTAGAAGTAGCCCATAGAACTGAAGGCAGTACTTCAGGGTAGCCCTCAAAACTGGATGCAAAATACCAGAGTTGGCCCCCAGAACTGAGCACAAAACGTCACAGGTGATATCCAAATCTGGTCATCATACCACAAGAGCCACTCTCCAGAAGTAGACATATTACTCTGGATGTTGCTTCCTGAAATGGCCTAAGGAAGGGATTGGTCATTGCATAGTTATCCAACTACTGATCTATAAGTCCAAAAGCTGCCACAATGAACACACTAAGATTTGGGCCTATTGCCAAGAAGTCAGAGGGATTACCGGCGGGGATGGGGAGCCACCAAGTACTGGGGAATGGTGGCTCTGTGTGTGAGTGTGGCTCTGTGTCTGTGTGTGTGTGGCTCTGTGTCTGTGGCTCTGTGTGTGTGTGTGTGGCTCTGTGTAGATAGCTTTTTTGTAGGTGGCTGTGTGGGTGGCTCTGTCTGTGTGAGGGTGGCTCTGTGTAGGTGTAAATGCAATAGGTCATGCATTTGCCAGTGTTTATGCTATTTAAAGATTAAGCTATTGGCATTGTAAATAACAATGCCATTTATTTATGATAAAAAAAAAGTCATGAGCAATGCCGATTGCTCTACCCCTAATAATGCCGAGACCATTGCTTTGTAAATGCTTGTTGACTTTCTGTTTGTATTAGAGCCGGCATAAGGTTGGGGCCCTTTTTGGTCTTAAGCCTTGCCCCCCCAGCACCCTCTCTGACCTGGACATTCCCCGACACGGCCACATCTCCGAACACCTGAGAAACCTGCACTGGCTCCCCGTCAGCAAGAAAATCACGTTCCGACTCCTCACCCACGCACACAAAGCTCTCCACAACCAAGGCCCAAGATACCTCAACGACCGCCTGACCTTCTGCACTCCCACCCGCCAGCTGCGATCGACCAGCCACGCCCTCGCCGCCGTCCCCCGCATCTGACGAGCCACAACGGGAGGAAGATCCTTCTCCTACCTGGCTGCCAAGACGTGGAACTCCCTCCCCATCCACCTCCGCCTGACCCAAGACCACCTCTCCTTCAGGAAGCAACTCAAGACCTGGCTGTTCGAGCAGTAGCGGACCCCCCTCCCCCAAGCGCATTGAGACCCTCCGGGTGTGTAGCGCGCTATACAAATGTTTTGATTGATTGATTGATTGATTGATTGATTCACCTAGCGATTATTTTACGGTAGAAGCCAGAGTCTGTTTTGATGGGGGAGCAACCATGACCAGTGTTTCAACGTTCCCTGCTGGATCCCCATATGAGAGGGCTCCTGAAATTTACCAGTCAGAGTTGAGCAATCCCTTTTTTCAATTACTGATCTGCCTCCTGGCGAATTTGTGTCAGCTGTTCCCAAACACAGGACATTTCCTCAGAAAGAACACCCATTGCATTGTTTAGAGATGATAAGATGGTGCTGCTATTTCTAGGACGTTTAACAACCACATTAGATATTTCCACTTTTCTTTTACCCATCATGAAATAGTAAATCATAGTAACAAGTAGAGTGGGCCCCCGCAAAGTTCAGAGATACACTTGCCACCAAAAGCGGCAGGCAGATGTAAGGGGGCAAGAAATCAAATCAATTTGTAGCAACATCCGAGCCCATCAAAAGCTAGGGTGGGGAATACGAAGTGTAAAGAGCCATAGAACCTTAGGTGCCGAGCCGAGGGGAGTGGCCCTGTCCCACCTCTTACTGTCGCTTTTGGGCTCAGAACTGGCCCGCCCTTGGCCCAGGCTTCGCCGTGTCACGACCCGCGATGCAGGGTCAACATGTGCGCTATATAGCGCCTGCGGAAACACCAAGTGGCGGCTATTACAGGGCCCTCCTCCACAGCTTTCGGGTAGCTGGGACTCGTAGTGCGTCTGGAAACAGGAATGCTGGCACTGATTAAGGTTCCTGACCCCCATGTCGTCATTCATGGCAGCGATGAGGGCCTCCTTTGTACTGTGGTTGGGCCTGAATCTGGTTTGAGTCGTTTTGAGGAGGTTGTTGGCAGTGAAGTGGGTGGCTATGTGGTTATCATATTTTCTGTGACTTTTGCCTGATAGGGTAGCAGGAGATAGGCCAGTACTTGGCTAGAGTCGGATTCTACTGAGGGTTTTCTGAGGAGGGACGGTGGGTCTGTGGCATGTTTTCAGGCATCCAGGAAGGTGGTTGTGATTGCTTTGTTCGGGATCGGAGTGAGGTCTGCGCTGATGTGATCCAGTCCTTTGATAAAGACAGGGTGAGTGCAGAAGACAGAGGATGCTCCAGAATGTTTGGGCTGCATGGTCGTTGTAGTTGCTTGAGTGATGATGGTGGGCTAGGTAGGCTGTAAATGAAACATCAGAGAGGGCACCTGAACAATCAAATAGGCAGACAAACGAAAGAGGGGAGCAAATGCATTAACAAAATAAACATGAAAAGACTGCCTCAAGGGTTTAGTTGGCAAAGTATCTCACCATACTTCAAAGATGCTTACCAAGTCATCTAGGAGTCCTAGTGTATATGTATATATTTACCGCAATAAAGTTAATCAGACATATATAGAATCATCAATGTCATCATCCAAAGTTTTTTTTTTTTTTTATAAATCTTTTTATTAAACAATAAAAACAAAATTACATGAAATAACTCTCAGGTGAATGCCAGCAATTCAAATGCACAGGTTGCAATACCATACAGAATGAAATATTCCACATTTAATAGTTAGGGTCCATCGGATTCTTGCAGTGCGTCATCGAGGCCTGACACAGGCGGATCACAGATGTCACCCCGGTGACTATTCCATGCTCCCCAGATCCTACCCCATTTCCGTGGGCACCCTTGGGCCACATAGACTGACTTCTCCCTGAACATACACCAATCAAGGTCTTCCGACCACTTGGTGACCCGGGGTGGCTGGCTAGCTCCCAAAAGTTGGGCTATGTTACGCTTAGCCACCATGTACATCAACGTAACCCACTGTTTTTGGTACACACTCAAATCAGACGGTTCCCAAACGTTCAGCAGACATCTCCGAGCCTCCGGCTTCACCTCCACTCCCAACACCTCCCCCAACTCAGCATGTATTCCGGCCCAGTATGTCTGTACCATATCACAATGCGACAGTGTATGCATCAGGGTGCCCTCTTCTCCACACTCCCGCCTACAGACACCACTCTCAGCCCGCCCCATCGTACTAGGCGCGGCCCCGTAATATAAGATCTATGCAGGATCTTCAGCTTCACCAATCGGAGCTGCATCTGGATAGCCACTACCTTGGGGGAGGCCACTGCCTCAGTCCAGCCCTCATCATCTAACTCTAGCCCATCTGCACACCACTGAGCTCTAACCTTCAGCAGTGGGTCCTCGGAGTGATTGACCAGTTCGCGATAAATCAACGATATTGTCTTCTCCAGGATATGCCCATCTAGTACCCGGTCCTCCAGAGGGGAGGGCTCCGGGAGAACCGCACCTCTCGGTACGTTTGTAATTAAAGAATGCCTCACCTGCAAATAGCGGAAATATTCATTCTGATGTAAGTTATATTGTTTCACTAGGGACTCAAACGTATGAACAGCGCCTTTCCCCCAGATATCCCCAATCCTAGAAATGCCAATGAGATCCCACTTATCGAAGCCCTTGGTCTTCCACATACTACCTAACTTCTCAGAATTGAACAGAGGGGTGGCCAACGTAAGTCTACCCTCCCACCCTAGATATTTATTAGCCGGGTGCCATACCCGTATCACATGGGCAGTTGGACCAGTCAGGGGAAACTTACCAAGTCTAGAATATAAAGCTCTATCAATCATCCCTCCGGGGGCTTGACCCCGGTCCATGGCATAGCCCGGGTCTCCCGGAAACCCATAGACTATATGGTTCACTGCGGCCAACTGAGAGGCCCAATAGTACTTATGAATATCCGGGAGCCCAATCCCACCATCGTACCAAGGGAGGGTCAAATTTGCTGAAAGCTATACGAGCACTACCACCCCAGAGGAGCCGCCTCTGGAGGGCCTCTATCTCCCTGAAATAAGCTACGGGCACAGGGTCCATTGAGTTCTGTAATGCATACAAAAACCGAGAAAGCGTCATCATTTTAAACAAAACAGCCCTCCCGAGCAAAGAGAGAGGAAGGGACCTCCAGCATTCCACGTCTGCACTACACCTACTCAACGGAGCAGCCAGGTTATTCTCATAGCGCAACTTCGGATCGAGCGTAATATTGATACCCAGATACCGAAATCCAGTCGTCTCAATCCGCACAGGGCATAACCGCGGGACCACCGGAGGGTCCCCGACCACTACAAAAATCACCGACTTCGCCCAATTAATGACTAAGCCGGAATACCTGCCGAAGACAGCTAACACATCCAGGAAAGCCCCGAAGGACTCCTTAGGCCTAGTAAGGTAGAGCAACACATCATCGGCATATAACGAAATCTTGTCTTCCCAGTCGGAAGTCCACCGCAAGCCCCGGATTGATCTGTCCCATCGTACCCACGCAGCCAACGGTTCCATCGCGAGCGCGAAAAGCAGTGGGGACAGCGGGCATCCCTGCCTAGTTCCCCTTCCCAACTGAAAATTGTGAGACTTGCAGTTATTGACAATCACTCTAGCCAGGGGCTTAGTGTATAACAAGCGCACCCAACTAATAAACTCGCTTCCGAAGCCAAACTTTTCCAACACCGCAAATAAATACCGCCACTCCACCCGATCAAATGCCATCGAAGCGTCCAAGGAGACCAACACTGTCTGTTCAAGTATTTTCGAGACCCCACCCCCCCAAGGACCCCCTGCAACCGACGCAGATTCAGTGCCGTATTACGACGTGGCATAAAGCCAGACTGATCCGAATAAATTAAAGACGTGATCACCTTGACCAACCTAGTCGTCAGGAGCTTAGCCTATATCTTAGGCTCCACATTAAGGAGTGATATGGGCCTATAGGAGGAGCATTGCGTCTTAGGTTTGCCCGCTATATAGAGAACCACTACCTTAGCGATGCGCTGATCATAAGGGAGCTCACCGCACTCCTTACTTTCCATAAACATGGCGCGCACATAGGGAGCCAGTTTATTTGCACTCAACTTGTACAATTCGATAGGGATCCCATTCGGACCAGTCGCCTTACCAAATTTTATCTGCCTAATCGCTTGGGCAACTTCGTCTGTCAGCGCGGAATCAAGGAAACCTCTGTCATCCTCTGACAAACAAGTCATAGCAATGTCCCTAATCATCTCGCTATTTTCGGCCACTGTAAAGGCACTCCCCGCCGTATAAACCTTCTGGTAATAATCAGCAAACTCCTCTGCTACTGCCTGTGGATCCGTAAGCATCCGTGACTCCGACCCCTCCAATTCCAGCACCAACAAGGAGGTCCGCTCCCCACGTTCAAGCCAAGCAATCAACTTTCCGGCCTTATCCCCATGTTCATAAACATGGCTCTGGACCGCTGCATGACTCGCTACCGCCCTTCCCTAACCAGCACTCTATACTCCTCCTCACGGAGGCGCAGCTGATGATCAGCCGGCGCATGTATCGCAGTCACCTTCTCTTCCAAGTGCGCAATTTCCGCCTCCTTCCGAACCATTTCTGCTTGTGCCTTCTTTTTCTTCCGGGCCACCAGGGACAACACTTCCCCCTCGCCATGGTGTTATATGCTTCCCAAAGGGTTTGAGCGGAGCCTACCGATCCTGTATTCTCCCGAAAATAACAATCCGACATCCGAAGAACTTCTTTCTTAATGGCGGGATCCTTTAAATGCCACGCACTAAGGGGAGCAACCCTGCTAACCGCCGGCAACTCTAGGTCAAGGTACACCCACAACGGGGAATGATCAGAAATTCCTCTCCCGAGGTAACGCGCTTCCCGAATCTTAGGCGCCATCACCGCCGGAAGCAACACATAATCCAGCCTAGACAAGCTACCATGAGCCGCTAAGACATGGGTATAATGTGTGGCCGTCTGATTACATACACGCCAACTTTCAATCCGACCCAGTTCTGCCAGAAAGTTCGGCAACCATTTTTGTGATTGTCGAAGCACACAGGATGGACTACGATCCATTTCGCCATCCAAAACTGAATTGAAATCGCCGCCAATCACTATGTCGCCAAGAGGTAGAGCGAGGAAGACGTTGCCCAGATCACGATAGGTCTCGTTCTGCAGGCCAGGTGGCACGTACACCGACAATAGGACAACAGTCCAACCCCCAACCTGCCCAGATACCCCACATATCTACCCCTCTTATCAATCCAAGTGCCCTGCACAGACAACGGGAAGGAGTTCTTAACCAAAATCCCAACACCTCTGGAACCAGTAGTGAAGCCAGCATGCACCACTAACTTGCACCCACCCTTGTGAAGTGCCAAACATTTATTGCCAATTAAGTGGGTCTCCACTCTTGTAGAAGCACCACATCCGGAGAATGCCGTCTAATAAGCTGACTCACCATCCCTCTCTTAATCTTGTCCCCCAGGCCATTAACGTTCCAACTCAAAATTTTCATCCCCGACCCCTTAACCCTACGTGGTTCCGCACCCATGCAACACAAGTCTCGCTACAATGTCAGCACCTGAGAGAGAAGAATAAAAGAAACCACACTCACACCACAACACTCCCCACCCTGCACTCTGCATTCGCCAAACCCCAACTCCCAGTGTTCCTGTCGCCCCATAATCAAACTAAACTACTTTCTTAATATAGATGTGAGGAGGAGAACAGCACCCCCGACCCCCAACCCCTGTCCGGGTCAAACACGGTCTCAAATCCCACACCAGGAGAGTGTACACACTATCAATATTCCCGCCACCTCGCCACCTCCCCACCACCCCCACACCACAGTCTATGGCCGCAAACAAAATCACTGATCCTGTGCTCCTTCTTCATCCTTGCCACTGCGCCCTTGCGACTGTCTGTTTCGGAAGACCATCAACCCAGTCCGACGCCACCTCAGGATTGTCAAAAAACCAGACCTTTCCATGACCCTCAACTCGGAGCTCAGCAGGGAACATCATAGCATACTTGTATCCTTTGTCCAGAAGCAGCTGCTTAACTCCAAGAAAACTTTGCCGCTGTCTCTGTACTTTCTGGGTGAAGTCCGTATAGAAGTTAAGGGTTGAATTTTCAAACTTCAAAGGCCCCCTCGACCTGGAGGCCTGCAAAATCGCATCCCTGTCCCTGAAATTGAGGACCCTTACCATCATCGGTCGATGAGGGGTGCTCGGGCGCGGCTGCCCGCCAGGTACACTGTGCGCCCTCTCGACGGTAGAAAAGGTACTCAGGCCTTTAGGTTGCAGGTGATTCAAAATAATGTCTTCGACAAACAGGTCGGGGGGCCCGCCCCTCTGCTTTCTCCGGGACCCCCGTAAGACGTACATTGTTCCTCCGGGCCCTCCCTTCGAACTCCTCCAACTGGCGACTTGCAGCCTCTCCGGCTGCCTTCAAGCTCTGCACCTCCTGCTGTAGTTCCGACACATCATCAGTCAGGCTTGCCGTCTTAATATCCAGGGACTTCACCTTCTCACTCGTTTTAGTGAGGTCGGTCCGGATCAGATTGACCTCAATGGTCACCGTATCCAACTTATGGTCCAGCGACTCCATAGGTTTGCCTTTTAATATTACCGAAAATTATATACCAATTCATCACCCGGAGAGATTAAGTGATTTGCATAGAATCACAGGATGTTGTGTGGCACTGCCGGGACTTGAACTTGGATCCCCAGCTCTCGAGTCAGCAGCTTTGGCTGCTGTGCCACATCCTCTCTACTCCCATATTATCTGTTAGGGAGCTCTTTCCTTCTTCCGGACGATGATTGATTAAAACAGCTCTCTATTCATTACGTAGGCGAAACCGATGCATTACTAATGCTTGTTCCTTCTGCTTTTATGTTTTTTTTTTCCCTAATGCTTCTTCCCAGATCTCCCTCATTACTCATGTCAACATTTTGCCTGTTATTCCTCTATTTCATTTTTACTTGAAATTGTACATTCAGAATGTTTTCTATCTCCTTCCTTTTCCCTTCATCTCTGTTTCTCCTATTTTGTCACCTCTCCATCTTGTGGCTCAGTTGAGCTTACAATGCCTCTTATACTTCTAATGTTTCATATTTTTTCTAATTTGTCTGTCCTTTGTATCCAAACTTACTTTCCATCCCTACTGCCATGTGCCGTTACCTCTTTTAATTCTTTTGAACCTACTGTCTATTTTATTCTTCACCTCTTCATTGTGACTTTCTTTTTTTGAGTCTCTGCAGTTGGCTATCCGCACTGGAGAGCACCAAGTGGCTGCAACACCTCTCAGTGCTGCTGAAGTCTTCCTTGTTGGTGGTGCATGCTTTGGACAGGGACCGGAGACCTGTGTTGGTTCACTGCTCAGATGGGTGGGACCGCACCCCACAGATAACAGCACTGTCCAAACTACTGTTGGATCCATACTACAGGACAATAGAGGTTTGTTGAAAACTACATGAGGGTGGGGAAGTGGCGTGTGCAGTTGTAATGTGTGAAACCCTTATTGGGAAATAGGATTATTTATCTTGTAAATATTTATTTTTTTAAATATCTCAGTAATTGAAAGTGTTCAGTATCTGCGAGAAGCCCACATAAACAGTTAATCAGACCTCTGAAAATGTATTTTACTCTGTGTTAGAAAAATATGAGGTAGTGGGAGAGGCAGAGAGCCATAACACTACTTACCATGTTACTGTATTCTATGACATAGCAGTCAACACTGGCTCTTAAGTATCACTGCTGTCAATTTCAATTTAACAATCTATGTAGCCTACTGGAATTTGCTGCCCAGCAAGACCTGATTTTTCTCTTAAGGACCCACAAAGTTGAGATACTGGCTTAGACCAGACACACTCTCCTCAAAGCTTCCATCATCCTTCCGCTTGATAGAGGCATTTTCACTATATTTTCTAGGACATGAAAACATGAGTCTTCATTGCACTGCATCCTACACCTAGCTAGGATACACAGGGAAGCCTCATCACCAAGGTTGTCAGATTCTCCTTTACAAGGTTCAGTTTTTGCCTCCGTACTATGATTTCCTAACTCAGATCTAGAAATCCATGAACAATTGAGTCGCTTTTTACCTTTATCTCATTTCTTAGCTGCGTTCTTCAATACCTATGCTCAGTGTCTTTAATTACCCACTTTCTGCCTGCAGTACGTCCACAACTGTTACTTTCTCTTGGTAAGCAAATGTATTCACTTCACCTCAGACACCAGGTATCCTCTGTCTATTTCACAACCTTAGATTTTGGATCCTTCTGTCATCCCTGGAATCCTAATTTTTCCAGCGTTCACCTTGTTTTCATGGTTCTCGAATTTGAATTCTAAAAGGGACATTTTTCCCAACTGTCATTTGTTGATCCAGGTGTACAACACAGGTGAGTCTGTAGCAGTTGCCAATTTCACTGCAGTAATGTTGCCTTTCAGCCCCCTGAGTTGTGCTTGTTTTCCTTCTGTGGCATTCAGTTTGTGGAAAAGAGCAGTCATAGACTTGCAGTGTGTTTTAACTTCATCCAGGCTACAACTGGAACTCCATGGTTTGTACTCTCTCTTCTTCTCATGTGGACATATTTCACCCTTCTCTTGCCACCACTGCCTACTCTAGCAGGAATTACTCCTGGGTGCTAGTCCCACCTGGAAGGACATGTCGGTCTCATTGGCGCTCTGGTTCACTTTCTGGTCTGGCCACGTAGACCCAGACATCTTGCTCTGTGTGCCACCATGTTGCCCGTTCAAGAAAATGCATTACTCCGGCTTGCAGATCAGCCCCTCCAACTGCCTGTGCACAGTTCCCCACCTTAACATGCTGTGAAACGCCCAATTCAGGTGCATACTTGAGCTCCTGCTGTTGGAACATACCTTCAGATTAGAACCGAACCTCAGTTCCAGAAAGCAGCATCCATTGTGGAGTCTGGATAGATTTGCCCCATACATGTCCTTAGAAGGTCACACCAGTTATGTGTTTTTAGTACTAACTAGTACAGAAATGCGCTTTGATCTACCTGGCAGATTGTTTAATTTGCATCTCCTTGAGTTTTCATAAAAGTTCCTATAATTGTTCACAATGTAGTTTCAGTAACCAAGACTCGATAAAGTATGTTATCATTGCTTTTGATCTTTACAGTAGTTTTGTGCTGTCTTAAAATCAGGGTATTCCAACCTATGTATTTCCTAGTAAGTGTTTAGAAAAGAAACCATTTGAATAAACATCTTCAGAACAATTCTGAAATAAAATTGTTAAAATGTAAAAGGTTATTTTAATATGTTTTCTGAAACAAAGAATGTGGTCCAAACTTTCTGATTGCTAGACCTTCTGGCAACTCAGACTTAGTCGACACACCAACTGGAGACAGAGAATCCAGTGGACTGTTAACCACAAACCAACTGCACATTACGTGGGAATGGGGCATTCTGGACAACAAGCAGCCATGTGAGACTTTTATGATGTACATTAAAATCAAAATCCTATTCAAAGGCATTTAATGTGTGTGGTTGTGATAAAAAAACAAGAATGACAACAATGGCGGCTATCATGCAGATTATTAGAAAGAATTGCAACGTCTTAATGGTACTTTATAGTTTCCTGCATTAGTTCTCCACACCCCCCGTTCTTGCTTCAAAGTACGCTATGCAAGCTCCAAACTGACCCTGTACCATTTTCTTAGATGACCTTACCTTTCACCGATGTTCCTTGATGGAGTAATTGAGATACCAGTTCTTATAAAGAGAGCTAGCGTTCCAGCACACTGATGGGGCTGATCTGCCAGCCCTTCAGTCCTGCTTATGGCCTTTGGAAAGTGTTTACAATTCCTGTCTTTGCAGTTCAAATCTCTCGCCTCTCCGCTTCATGGAAGTGTGAAGGTTATTCTCCCTACCTAGGATACACAGGGAAGGTCCCCTTGTTTATATTGAGCTAAAATACTCTTTACAGATCGTTTTGAAAAGAACAAACCTCTTATTCACTGTTACTAAAAATAACAACCAATTTCCACCTTTTTACCGATACAATGATTGATATTTTGCATCCATGAGTTGTTTTATTAACTGAAACTCTCATAACTGTATCAACCAACAACTACCTGTCTTTGCCTTTGACTTTTGTCAATTTGTCCTATTTTTGGTTTTGGTTTGTTTACACATCTGGGGTCTTATGCTACTTTATTTCTCACAACACATTTCCGTGTAGTTTTACCAATTTAGATGGTTTGTTCATGGTTAAAAAGAATAGTACGGCCCATTCTTCCAAAGGAATCCGTCCACTGTTTTGTCTTCCATATACAGCTATAAAGCTGTCTGATGCTCCGTGTTTGGCAGTCAGTATAGAAAAGGTAATTAGGCTGCCCTGTCCACTTCATATGTCTCCTTGATAAGCTTACTTTATTTAAGTTGCCACTAGTGGCACACTGTTTGAAAGGTTGCTCTACTACCTTAAAGCGTCCTCATTCGAGACAGTGCACATTGGTCCAGTTCAACTACAGACACTGAAATCTGATTTCCTATTGGTAATAACTTTTACTCAAGGGTCTGTGAGCAGGATCTTTTTATCTGGTCTTGATGCTGTGTTTTACCCAGAAACAATTGGTTCCTCATACCTGCCCTTGCCTTCTAGCGAGATTTGTCAGCCTTCCACTTGGGTCTAGTCTGGTACTCCTCCAGTCTTCTTTATTATGCCTCACCAAAGAGAAGGAAAGCTATATAAACTGAACCCTAAGCATCTGGTATATTATTGCATTTACTGCAAGAGGTAGGAGCTCTTTGTCTATTCTGTTGTAATGAATAGGGTGTGCAGTAATGAAGTGCACATTTTCACTTTATGTTACTCTCTGCATTAAGATTTACTGTGCTTTGACCCCCAAAAGAATCACTTCTTTGTGCCATCCAGATCTTGCCTGCGTCTACTTTTCTCACCAGCGATGTCCCGGTATGTTTTGCCAGGCATCCAGGTAGTCTACCCTGCATACCTGTTACTAAATATTATTGCCTCACTGCACAGCAAGCAGTGACTACTATTTTGCCAGGGCTGTGTTAACCTTGGTTAATTACCATTAATCCATCCCAGGATCATTGAGTAACAATTGCCCACCATTCAGCTTCCAGCATTAGAAGTTTCTGAGAAGGGCATCAGAGCATCTTCTCCATCTGCAATTCAAATTCAACTAGGAGCGGAAGTATGCGTCTTGTACAAGGTTGAATAAGAATGACTGTTGAAATGGGAGTGACGGAGAACATGTCATACACAACGGGGGTGAGAGAGAGGACAAATGGCCCTGGTCATATCCTCCCTATGTTAAACTATAAACACAAAAAGATAACCAGGTGAAGGTAATTTTTATCAAATGGCAGTTCCAGTAAGGAGAATCAAATGAGATTTTGCAGTAGACACCGCACCCACAACTTGTCTTGCCATGCTTCCTCATAGGCTCCTATTCCCTCCCCGGTAGGTGAATTCGGATGTGGTGGACTCATCCAATCATGGGAGTTCTTATATAAATCACAACTGGATAATAGCAGGGATCCAGGTATATAAAAATATCTTAGTGTATACCCCAGAGATTACCTTTTAATTATTGAGTACCCTAGATATGGTTAAAATCAAAACATGGCAGGTGTCTGATGAATAATTATTACACAACTACCCTTACAATAATGGCAACATGTTTCGCCCTTTTGCAAATGCCGATTCGGCTGAGGCCTTAGTCAGGGTTGTTTGCCTCCATGCCGAGCTACTCAATTGTGTCATGCAGATTGGATGAGGCCTAATGCTTTCACCTACTTGTAGTCTCGTCTTGGAGATGAAACCTGTAATCAAGCTATAGAGGGAATAAATGGGTATGTTGGACCATATTGGGACTTACATTTTTATTCTAAGGACCATACCATTCAAAGACTTTATCATGCTGCAATCGTATGGAGGATATTAGGTCAATGGTAGAAAGTCACTGTAGAAATACTGGCTATTTTCTGTGAATGAATCGTGCAAAACTGCAAATCCACTACACAACACGTGGGCATGTCATTCACTTCTGATGCGTGCAATCTATTCATAGCATTAGTCTAACTTTAGGTTGGTTCTGATCATTTACCAGCAGATCAGGGAAACACTACCCTGTAGTCACATTCTTTTGATAGAAAAGTATAAAAACAGAAAAGTACAGGAATCATTTTCCAAAACACACTCAATCTCCTTATTGGGGCTTTTTATTTTGGTAGAAGTGAGTAGGGCATCTGTAATGTTATGGTTACTTTGCTGTTATAGCATATTAATGCCTGTTAGCGTGGAGATGCTTTTTAGCCTTCTCATTATGTATAAAAAGTGCATTGGTCGTTAATGCTTACCCGACCCTACGGTAGAGTCTACCCTTCTTAATTGCTTTGAAAACATGGGTAATAGGTCCCAGGACCCTACTTACTTCGTCATCCTACGGTATGAGCCTCATAATAATCAGTACTCCTTCCAAATATAATGAAATTCCGCTCAAATGCTGTTCCTCTGGAGCTTAAAACACCCATTACAGTGTACTCTATAATGTGTTTCTCTATTCAAGTAATAGCAGTGCTTTGGGTATACCGCAAGATTTTTCATTTACCTAGATCCCTGCTATTATCCAGTTGTGATTTATATAAGAACTCTCATGATTGTTTGAGTCTTCCACTGTGGTATTCACCTGCCGAGGTGCGGATAGGCGCCTATATTGAAGCATGCCACGACAAGTTGTGGGTGAGGTGTCTAATATAATAATCTCTTTTGATTCTCCTTACGGGAACTATAATTTGATTTTAAAAAAATAACCTTCACCTGGTCTCCTTATTAGTCTTCTTGTGTTTTATAGTGAGGAAGAACATACCTTACCAGTCCTGTTTGAAATGTAATGAAAAGTGCCTGTGATCGAAACATCATTGGGATTTGTATTCTCTTTATACCTCAAGACTACAAGGAATCCTCTTGCTCTGCATGCAAAGCATGCAGGAATGAAATGACCATTGGGTGCAGGAGGAAGCATCCCTAGGCCCATTACACAATGTAGTATCAAGACCCATCGCAGCCACTCTTTGACCTGAAAAGGTTTGAGGGCAAAGCCTCGGAGTAGGATAGATCTTCTGGACTGGCAGTGACAGGCGCAGGGCAGCCTCAGCACCATTTCCTCGGATTGTTCCAATGTGCAGCAGGAAGGAAAGTTTGGTGCAAAGTCTGCACCATGGGCATAGACCACCATGAGCACAGTCAGACCACCACCTACCCGAGAAAACTGACCCTGTAATGTTTGGCCTTAAAAACACCTGTGTACGGCTGCCCAGGACCATTCTTGATGTAGTTTAGTATTGAGCCCTGAGACTCAGCCAAATAAGGCTCTAACACTGAACTGTGGACCTAGAGACAACTTAGCGCCAAGAGCAAGCATCATCTGCATAGAGACTTCGAGACAAGGACGCTGAACTGCAAGCTGAATAGACACCAAGCAAGCCCTGATCCAACATTCTCTGTGCTAAAATCTGCTCTGAAAAATCACTTGAATCTGGGCTCTACGTTAAGCTAGCCTCGTGTGCTCACAGAGCTACCAGAGTATCTCAGAGGTGAAACAGAGTAGACTTTAGGTTCATCCCACTTCTAAATAGACCTTGGCCTGCTCGCTAGACCCACAGGAGTATGACCCCCACTCCCTTGAAGGAAAGGATCCTTGCCCTTCGAGTAAGTCATTTCTAAGGAACTTGATGGATACCTAATACAAAGACAGGACAATTTGGGTCTAGTCCAGGGATTCCGCCACTAGAACCTCAACCACCACCTCCGGGCAAAGGCTACCAGTCACTGCCCGGGTCAAATCACCACAGGAGTCCCACAACGTACTCTGACTCTGACCACAATAGTCAGGGTGACAACCAGGACTCCTTTGGCTTGCCACTGCCACCACACAAGGGAAATAATCCATGGGAAGACTAGAACGCTGACCCTCAGGATAGCTGCAGTTTGTAGCTTTTCCCTGTAAAGCCATCACTCTGGATAACACTGCAGCACATCATGCTGGCATTCAGCAGGCAGCTCCATCCGATGAGGTCAAGCTCCACGTGGTCAAAGAGGAGGAGTTCATTTCCTGCCAATGCTTCAGAAGCTTGACCAGGTGTGCGGCAGAGAGCTTCAAGGAGCCATTGAAGACCAAAATCATCAGTCCTAGGATAGAGAACTTTCATTGAGGACCGTATCCACATCAAGGGTCATGTGTCTTCTGATTCTCTAGTCATGCATATGGCTCGGAAAAGAGCCGTTGTGCAAGGCACATTCTATGCACCGCATCCAGACAAAGAGAGACTGAAGTTCGATGCTGCTGCAGTAGGGGTAGCAATACAATGATGTATCACTAACTCACTGGGTTTTCTCCTTTCTCTCAAGGTAGGATAAGAACCATTGGGAGAAAATGGAATACGTTGAGCATCTTCTGGCCTTCCACAGAAAGCATGGTAGAGAACTGCTGTAAGAAGGCAAAACAGTCTCGAAAGCCACCACTTACCATTGTGATTCGATACAGGCATGCATGGCTAAGGGTATTTGGGTCCCCCTTCTTTATTAGTCCCTCAGGTTGAGTCCATGATGTAGAAAATCATGAAGGATACGGATACCACAAAGACCACAGGCACACTCCAGATCCAGCCAGCAAAATGATATTCAAGATGTTAGCACTACACCAAATTCATCAAGCAGACTCTGTGCCATCAACTTTCAATGGGGAAACAACCTTTACAACGCAATATTTACAACGTACTACCATTACAACGCAACATCCCTTACATCGCATGCCATTACAACGCAACCATTACAATGCATGACACTACAACGCATGCCATTACAACGCATGCCATTACAACGCATGCCATTACAGCGCAGTCATTACAACGCATACCATTACAACGCATACCATTACAATGCGTAGTACCCTTACACTATCCAACACTTACCCTACTGTTGCACCCCCTGGAGTTAGAATAGTAATTTTACCCCTACACTATCCAACACTTACCCTACTGTTGCACCCCCTGGAGTTAGAATAGTAAATTTTACCGCTATACTATCCAATACATACCATACATGCAATGTAAGGGTATGTGTTGTAAAGGTAGAAAGGTAGTATGCATTGTAATGGAATGCGTTGTAAAGGTAGTTTTCAGACAATTCATTGTAATGCATGCATTGTAATGGAATGCGTTGTAAAGGATGTTGCGTTGTAAAGGCATGCGTTGTAAAAGTATGCGTTGTAACGTCATACAACCCTTTCAAAGTGCCTATTTTCAAGCTCCAAGATGTGCAACATAGACATTTCCTCAGACCCAGGATTGGGAAAGATAGTTTATATGCAAGGTCCTCCCCTGCTGCCTCAAATGAGTGTCTTCTGCCTTCTCTAATAGCATGCTGGTGGTAGCACTTTTCTCCATCACAAAGAATCCTGTTTTGTCTTAGTTCGACAATAGTTTGCTTAAGACTAACTGAGTACAAGCTTGCGTAGAATTCAACACAAATCTTTGAACATTCTGCATATTATAATTTCAGTTCCCCCCAAGTCGACTCCTCAGCTAATCCAAGTAATTCATTACATAACACGCAGTCTTGAACTCAGGGCTCACAAGAGTATTTCCTTTTAAGTATAAAGTGTTTACTTTAGAGCAAATGCTATATTGTGAAGGCAGACCCTCAAACATCAGTTAGTCTAATCTCCTCTTTCTGGTCTCCAGGGCCTTATGTGTCATCATACGCTCAAATGCCATTCTACTCATGGGACACATCAAAAATGCCTAGAAGAACAGTGGTCCTAGAGACTGGAGCAAGCCAATGCGATGAACATTGCTTCTGTCAATTCCTACTGTAGTAATAGGAGATGAAGGTTAGAGTGCCTTTCAATCTAGTTTGAGTAGTTAAAAAAAGTATTCCATTTAAAAACTAATGATGTCAAAGGAGGGTCTGTCATCAGATTACCATCCCCTGCAACAGCAAATCTCTAGCTTTTCCCAGTTTTACAATCAACAATATCATAAGCTACATTTAACCACTCCCTCCCACTTCCCCCAACAAGCTTCTAAAAAAAAATGCATACAGAAAAACAAAACTTATTTAAATCTATTTTATCTAATCCTTGTATCACTTGGTGTTACTCTTTTCTCTTGTCACCACCCCATTTATCCTGAAAAGAAACATAAACACAATACTTTACGTAATGCTTCAGCCACATAGAGGTTCCTCTTTTCAGATGGCATGTGCTTCACCATTAGTTTATTTGATGAACATTGTCCCTTTTCTGTCACATCTGTTCCAACTTCTTGTAAATCCACTTCCCCCTCTACCTTCCACAGACCTTCTATACTTCACCCAGTTGCCCAACACATCTACCTACTTTTTCACTTCCTTTTTGATTTTTTGGAACAGTATATATTAATGCACTCCACATAGCTGGGCAGTTTCTCACATACTCACTCCCCTGCAGTCAAGATGACTACAAGTCAGTCCACGCTTTGTCTTATCACAACTTAAATTTGCCTTGATTTTTAAAAATTTCCTTCCTGACACTTCTATTACCATTTCTGCTCACTATCTCCTCCATCCTACTTTTCAGCAGCAATGGAGACTTTAGTACTAGCACATCACCATTGAATCAATTAAAAAAGAAACACTCCACTGTTTTTCATTGTAATATGACCACAACATCCCTCTAAGAACCTTCCTCTGGCACCCATTTTGTATTAGCCATCTGCACACAATCCTTTAGTAAGCTGTTTTTCTATTGTGCCTTCCCATTGGCTTTAATTAAAGACAATGTTTTCAGAAGCTTTAACTGCACCTTATGGAGGAAGTCCTCCATCTCTTCCAGGGCGAATTTAATCCCATTATCCAGAATGAATTGTTTCAGTATCAGTTGCTTCTACAATTCACTATAAAAAAAGATCCCCCATAACCCCTCCCATAAACTTCACTGTTAACCACTTAGCAAAATAGTCCTCCTTCAGCTGAAGATATTGCTCATTAGCTGGGAAACTCCGAATGGGTCTCACATTGCCTTATTCTAATGTAAATAAGGGCTGGTCAGGCACTTGCACATCTGACAAGGGATATCTCCTGATATCTTGGACTTTAGTACTTCTTCAGGACTTGACACTCTTCTACCAGACGGTCCATTCTAGGCCGCCAAAATATGTCTCTTGTCTTCACCTTGATATTCTCCCTCCTTAAATGACCCGAATTTGCTAGCTTTATTTATTTTTCCCTAGGTCTACTGGTGTGCACACTCCTGCTACTTCTAGAAGCTTTACCTTCACACACCCGCCCCCCCAATAATCTCTCACATTACAGACCTTAAGTTTCTCCTAATAAGAGGCCTCCCCCTACAATTGTTCCTTGTCGGAAGCTGTCTCTGTATGTACTATTCCAAAATTTGGTATAGTCTGCACAGATCCAGTGGAACCCTAAAGGTAGGCAGATGTAAAAGTAGATAGCACCTTACATACTTTTTGTGGTAGTGCGGGCGAGCAGTAAGGCTTTATCAGAGGGTAGTATTAAGCATTTGTTGTACACACTCAGACAAGAAATGATGCCACATACTCAAAGACTGAACTCAGACCAATTTGTTTGTATCAGAAATATTATTTAGTTATTTTATTTCTAGAACCAAGCCAAGCCTGGTGCAAGTAAGTGAAATAATTGTTTGCAAAATCTAATGCAGTGATTTACAGTTGAATGCAGGTTCAAATGCAGTTGGTTGAATTACAGGAAATTCAACAGTCTGAAATTACTTTTCAGTTACTTTACAGATTACTGTGCATGTTACTTTTTAGATTATTTTTTAAGTTACTTTTGCTAATTAGTGTGATGCGCCTAGATATCACAATGAGACCTTTTTTGGGACAAAAGTTAAGTAATTCACTTTTAGTACATTTGCAGTTTTTCAATGTGTCATACACACCAACTCCACACTAAGAACATTTTTCAAGGAAAAAGAAAAAGCAGTCCATGCAGTCCTATGGAAGGAAATGAAGTTAATGATTTGCAGGTAAGTACCTATTTGTGGGAGTTGGTATTCTGGGGTTAGAACCAGGGTTCTCCCAGGGTCAAGAATGCACTCTCAGCACACCCTCAGCGTTTGTAGGGCGGCTGGGTGCTGAGGCTCACTGTTATCCAATGGGGGAAAGGGGGCCTCCAGTTGATGGCTGCTCACGAGCGGGCCACAAGGTTGTGGGAGCAAAGCTCCTGGTGTTAGGCTCAGGGCAAAGGGGTATCAGAGTTATCAAGCAAAGTACACCTGCAACAGCGCAGGGTGCTGTTCTGGCGTTGGGTGCCCTGTTTTCAGTGGGATTCTCCGGTTGCAACAAAGACTGCAGGCTCGGGATGAAGATCTTCTGGAGGTGACCACCGTTTGGCGAGGTATGTTGGGATGCCCGGGGATTCTGGGGCACTGTTAGTTGGCAAAAAAAAAAGTGACCCTAAGTTGGGTGACGTTCCCTAGTCACAGCTAGGTCCCACTAAATGGGTTGTAGAGTTAGTTTCTGTTTAGAAATGCCAATCTTTCAAAAACAAATCCAAAGTTTTCATATTCCAAGTTATTTTATTCTTTATCTTTGTTTCATTATCTCAACTTCAAATAAATTCGCAAAAAACCATCAATGGCTTCCAGCCTTATATCTGAAGTTTAACTCTACAACCCATTTAGTGGGACCTAGCTGTGACTAGGGGACGTCAACCAACTTAGGGTCATGCTTTTTTTGCTATATTCCAGTACTCCTCGACGGAGAGTACACCCTAGAGCACGCAACAGCTGATGAACTCAAGTAAAACTCAGTGTGCAAGCGTTACACAACTTTTTTGGCACTGTTAGTTGGGCCACCCAAGGCCGTGGGACTTCTGGTGCAGGGGTGTCTTTTGGTCTTCAGTTTTCTTACCCGCTCCTGTCGCGGTCGGGGATATCCTCCAGAAAGGGGCTGCAGTCGTCGATTGGAGATTCGAAGCAGGTCAGAGATTACTAGATCTCAGGTCAGGATCGCTGGGGAGACCTCCTCTTGGGGTTGGGCCACTCAAACTCTGGCTTTGGGCGTCGGGTGCGGAGTGGTGCAGACATGTGGATTATTCCAGAGCCAGAGTCTGTGGGTGAGCAATTCCAGTGCTCACAGGGGACAGTCTTGTTTTTGGAAGGCAGGGCAGGTCCTTCGGGTTCTTGAGGGCTGCTGGCTGCAGGATGCACCAGGATTTCGCTGGTACAGGTTCGATGTGCAGACAGGCCGGTAGGGCTGGGGCCAAGGCAGTGGGCGTCGTCCTCTTCTTAGTTCAGCACAGCTTCTTTGGTCCATTTACTGTTCTGGTCGGTTCTTGTCTGAGGGGGCAAGGTTCAAGTTGCCCCTAAATACTAGATTTAGGGGCGTCACAGGTAAGTAAAGGTCAGGACCAATGGGTCCTTTCCTTGGGGTGGGTACACCCCCTATTATGCCACCCTCCAGTGGGAGGGGGTCATATGCCTCATTCGGGTTGGCTGGGTCCCCCATCTGCAAGATTGCAGGGACTGAGAGTTGTGCTTCACCTTGCCTCCCCCACCTGAGGGGTGGGGTTGGCAAAGGTGGGCACATCCCCCTTCCTCACTTGGTTTTCTCACCGATTCTTCCTCCGAAAGTGTGGGTCAGAACTGGTGGGGGCCAGGTGCCGGAAGCAGCAAAGGCCTGGGGTAGCTCACAAAGGCGGCAAGCCTTTGAAGCTTCCCCTTCCTGGACCCTGCCCATCCTGGGGAAGGAGGCTTGGCACCTCGTCCCAGAAAGTGCATTGTTTTAGACCCTCTAGAGCTGCAGCCTCTCGACCCAGGGGTCCAGAAACATGTCTAGCAGCTGGCAAGCAGGCAGACATGGCACTGAGTGCATTTTTTTTTTAAATCCCACACTCTCAACCCTGTGGGTTTAATGTGCTGAGAAGTTGGATACCAAACTTTTGAGTAAAGTCATTATGGTGCTCTGGAATTCGTAATGACAAACTCCCAGCACCATATACTCTTAGTGGCATTACTGCACTTACAATGTCTAAAAATTGGTTTAGACACTATATGGGTCCTGGGCTCATGCACTTGTACCCTCACCACTTGTATAGTGCACCCAGCTAGAGGGGTGGCTGTCCTATGCCAGGGCAGTGGGTTGTAGGCATGGCACAAAGGGATGTGTGCCATGTCCACTCTTCACTTTGTTTTGCTCCAAAACATGCAGCCTGCAATGGCAGTATATGTGTGCAAAGGTACAGGGCCTCTAAGGGTGGCACAATAAGTGCTGCAGCCCTTAGAGGCCTTCCCTGACCACACTGCCATTGGTACCTATGGTTCCACTTACAACAGACTGACATGTGGCCAAAGAGTGCCAATTGGATTTGTCTTAATGCAGTTTAGGGAAAGAACATAGGCCCTGGGTACCTGGTTGACAGGAACCCAGGGGACACCTAGTAAGTACATCAACAGGGTGGCAACAAAGTGGGGGCAACCATGCAAAAAGAGGGCACTTTCTTACAATTCTTAATTGTGGACACCTGAGCATTCCTATTGGCTTTGTCCACTCCTTTCTGTAAAGTGCCTTTTCTGTAACACTCATTGCAACAATCCTGTCGTCGTTTGCAGTATCTTTCAATCTTACCACTTTTAACATCAAAATCAGATGCCCTGTTCTTTACTTGAGGCAAGTATTTGAGGTGCTGGGTTTTTAGGGACCCGGTGGTGCCAGGGGTAACACCCGGGGACCTCTGAGTTCTCCCTGTTCTGGACCACAGAAACACGGAGTCTTCTAGTTGAAGTCAGAGATCGAGTTTTATTGGCTGCAACCAAGTAACATGTGTCCTAGAAGTACGGCAGCACGGGCCGTAAGTTCTCAGGAGACTGTTCGTTTTTACAGAACCAGCCTTCTCCTTATATACATAAATAACAGCTGTAGGCAAGAATTCTTGAGTTTATGATATGGCTATACACATATTTTTGTAACAATACAAAGAGCGAAGTCATGCTGGTCAGCACATATTTTAGATGTCCAGTTTGTGATGGATTACTCTGCCAGATCCAGAATTCCCATCAGATATCGATGTAACACCAGTAAGGTCGGGCACCCTCCCATCATAAAACGGGTCATAAACAAAAAGCATGGACAGGTGTATGTGTATGGAAAACATGGTCTGTATGTAGTGAATGGTTTATGACATGTTGTGCCTAGATGATATCTTGTTCGGCCACTGGGCGAGGAGCTGCCAAAACAGGTTTGGCTGGAGGCAGTGGAGTCAGCTTCGGCCAGGTCATGGGGATGTCAGCTACGGCGGACGTGTCCTTTCAGATCAAACTCGGTCTTAATCGATTGACTATATGAGGGCAAGCCGTAAGATGGATGCCGTTTACAAAATGGAGTCTGAGGGTTCAGGACGGAAGCTACGATTTAAGGGTGTCAGCATCACTCAATTGTGACGCAAATGCATAGGGATAACGTCCTAATCATTACCGGTCCGTAGATACCAAATTCGTCATGGTACGACGATATTTTGAACACAAGTGTTGGACCCCGGAGCCGGTGTTACAGCAGGCGCCGAAATTACAGTACCACAGACCCACCTTTTGCCCTCATATTAGGCAATAACTCATGCTAATCTGAGTCCAAATCAGTATTGATGAATTCATGGAGATGCTGCTGTAGCATCATTCTGTTGCTCAATTCGTCCCTTGATACAGGCTTCCTTACACATGAAGTGGCGCAGAGGCCACATATTGCAGGAGCGCACTGTACAAACAGGCAGAACATAAACAGAACGGCTAAGATCATCCCGATGAAGATCAGAGTTTTCCATCCCCAGGCAGAGATCAGTTCCCAAAACCACCCTAGCGAGGACCAGTCCCCTTTCTCTAAGTGAAGGGAATCAGAGATTTTGTGCAATTTGGAGATGGCCTGATATACTGTTGGAGCATTATCGGGGATGAAAATGCAACAACTAGACTGGATTACTCTACATACACCACCACGGTCTGCAAGTATGACATCTAGGGCAACCCTGTTCTGAAGGGTCATAAGTCGATCCGACTGAAGCTCAGCTGTCCGGTTTCTAAGGGCACCGGCCGTTTCAGTCACGGCGGATTCAACTATTCTCGTTAATTGTCGAATGTTCCTGCTGTTCACCATGGGCCCCCAAAATGGCAGAAAACCCTTTGCGAAGTCTCCAAACTCCTGACCCGCAGTGTCGTCTTGACTCACGACACCCCTAACTGTCCTTGTCCGATGGTAATCTGCCCCGGCCGTGTAGGTGGGTGGCAGCAGAAACGAGATAAAACATGTGCCCGAGAAGTCAGGGGGCAACCATGTGTAGGCTTTGTCATGGCAGATGAAATAGGTGCCTTTAGCCGCCAAGAATGGAGGGGAAGTTCGGGAGGCAAACACATATGTTTCCGTACATGTGCTCTTCCCCAACTGCGCTTTGGGATCCCTGCCAATACCTTGCAGACATAAGTGACCTCGGTGGGGTACTATCCAGACTGGGGAGGATTTCTTTGTTTTCTGGCTTTTATTCAAAGAGATCCCGGATTTAGTCACATTCCAGCGACTGTAGGGAGCAAGTTCATCTTTAGGAATCATTTCATACGTGTCAACATCCCTACTCATATTTCTTATCCCTACCACTAGTGCCTTGTTGCTGGAATCGCTCTCCGTGGAACGGGGCGGGTATGGTTCTAGGGCGAACAGGAACATGGTCTGGAAAGCCCACATAGAACCGTAATAGCTGAATGGTAGGATGAAGTAAAGGATGCCCTTATCTGCAGTGTGTGGCATGAGACCGCATATCCAACAATTAGTAGTGTTCATCACAGACTGGTGCTGGTGTAGGAGTTGGACAAATGAGTTGTTTACGAATTCTAGTCTTCTGGCAGACTTGTGTTCAGGTAGAGGGTGAAAGGAGTGTAAAGAAACAGTTGGAGGAGGTGTGGATTGAGTGTTGTTTACAAAGGTGATTTGAAACGTGGATAAGGTGTAACCAATCAAGAACGTCATTATGCTACATATCATCAAAATACATATTGTCAGGAACTTCTTCCTGGCCATCACAGTACATATTCTTCTTTTAAAGTTCATGTCTTTAGCAGGTCTCTCTACCCTCGGAAACTCCATCCTCTGGTTGCTGCCCGCGGTGGGAGGTTGCTTCTGCCAAGATGTGCGCTCTGTTCCCTCAGATCGACCAGAACCGTTGACCTAGGCGTCCCCGGCTGCACTCCTCAGACTTCAACCGCGGCCCTAGCAGCAGAACCGGATGGCGGTTCGAAAATAAAAAATGAGCTAGTTCCCTGGGCGAGAGAGCTGTGAGAATCAAAAATAGTTGATGGGGAAAAAGGGGGAAAAAGTATCAGGTTAGTTATGTCAGTTCCTTGGTCTTGACCTCAGATTATATCGTTCTTTTCCAGGTACGGCGTGATCTTCAAACAATGTTTCAGGTTCTGTAGTGTCCAACTGCATCGACGGTGGCACAGATCCTTGCAAAATACAATCGCTCTCTTTGTCGGTACCAGTTCCCTTTAATCGTGCATCGCTGAAGGGGACAAAACGAGGTATGAACTCAGTTTCGGAGTCAGCGACTCCTTGCCGGACCCATCGGTCATATGGAAGGGGGAGCGGGACCCTTTTACAGTGGGCGCCGTGCACCCAATGTTTCTTCCCGTGGACACGTACTGCAGAGCGGGTAGACGGCAAAACCTGGAAAGGTCCGGTCCAGCGAGGCTCCTCGTTCTTTGTTCGTCTGAAGTTCCGAACCAGGATCCAGGGGCCAGGTTCGATGGAGTGGCCTGGATCGTCGGACACCGGTGGAGAGGAGCTGTGGACCTGTTGATGTAAAGCATGCAGTTTAGTTGTCAGTTCATGTAAATAGTCAAACCGTGCAGGGTACTCTATTTCCTTGAGCTTTCTGGGCCTCGGTACTCCCCATATATTTGCTGGGCGCCCGAACACGATCTCGTGTGGGCTGAGTCCTAATCTGGAGTGGACAATCATCCTGGTAGACAGGAGTGCTAAAGGCAGGGCGTCTGGCCACTTGAGGCCTGTGCTGGCTTGGATCTTGGCCAGTTTCAATTTTAACGTGCCATTATAGCACTCTACCAATCCTGCCGATTGGGGGTGATTCGCAGCGTGAAATTTTTGGTGGATGCCTAGACACTCACACACTCTCTTCATCACTCGTCCCACAAATTCACTTCCATTATCACTCCAGACAAGTCTAGGCATGCCGAATCTGGGGAAGAATTCCTTGACAAGGGCTTTGGCCGTTGACAATGCAGTGTTGTTCTTAAGGGGGTACGCTTCTACCCACCTGGAGAAAAGCGCAAACGACAACAAGGACATATTTTAGGTTATTGCACCTCTCCATGTGAATGAAATCGAGTTGCAAGACCTCGAACGGATACGTTGGAGGTGCAAAATGACCAGCTGGGGTTGGGGTTCCTTTACCGGGATTGTGCTTCAAACATACCATACAATTTCTGACCAGATTCTCTGCACATTTTGGGATACCACTATTCTGCCATACTGGGGCCAACAGCTTACATATTCCTTTCACACTGATGTGTGCCATTCCATGGGCCATCGTTACCACTGCGAGCAAATGTAAATGTAAATGTATTGGCATTTATATAGCGCACTACTTACCCGTAGGGTCCCATAGGCGTTAGGTAACAACCATCGCTGATGTTCTGACAGTTAGACCCAACAACCATTCGCGTCTAACCTACCCTTGCTTTCTCGCTATTCATTCACCTCTTTCTCGGTAGCGTCAGCTTGTATAGACTTCACGCTTTCAATGGTATCCTCACACATACCCACATCAGGGGTCCATCTAGCAGGACCTACGACATACATCCGACTCATTGTGTTCCTTGCAGTCTCTTTCGCGACCTCATCGGCAAATGCATTCCCTTGACCAACATCATCCCGGATTTCCAATGCGCGCTGCACTTTACAATCGCAACCTGTAGGGGCAAGGTGAGTGACTCGAAGGTCGTGTACTAGCTGTCCGTGTTGAATTCTCGCACCGTGTGATGTCAGGAACCCACGTTCACGCCACAATCTTCCAAAACTGTGGGCTACGCCAAAGGCGTACTGACTATCAGTGTACACATTTACTCGTTTTCCTTTCGCCAACACACATGCTCTTGTGAGTGCGACTAACTCCGCTGCCTGTGCAGAATTCTGGGGAATGCGAGCTGTCTCGACAATAGTGTGTATTGTTGTCACGGCATATGCTGCAGTCGTATCACCATTCGGCAACTTGAAACATGAACCATCAACCCATAAGTTATCATTACATTCAGGGAGGGGAGTGTCCTGTAAGTCTACTCTCCCTTTGGTCTCTTCCTCTGTCCTAAAACAGCAATCATGTTTGTCAACCTCATCTGTCTCTGCTGGAACGGGTAATAAGGTAGCAGGGTTGAGTGTATCCCACCTCTTTATGTGAATGTGACTTGCTAACAGGGTCAATTCATAGCTGGATAGTCGAGCACTAGTTAGGTGTTGCGTTCTCGTTCTGTTTAGTAGGATATCTACAGCATGTGGGACCATTACGGTCAGAGTATTATTCATGACTAACCCAGCCGACTGTCGGATGCAGACAGCCGCTGCGGCAGTGGCCCTCAAACAACTTGGTAATGCCTTGACTACAGGATCTAGAGTCGCGGAGAAATACGCACATGGGCGTTGCTTGTCCCCAAAGCGTTACGTCAAGACTGATAATGCGCAACCTTCCTTCTCGTGGACATATAATGTAAAAGGCTTGATGTAGTCGGGATTGCCCAACACAGGAGCCGAACATAGTGCATCACGCAACTCATGGAAACTCGCCTGACAATCTTCAGACCAAGGCAAAGGATTGGGTGTGTCTTTACGCATTAATGCCAGCAAGGGTTTGGCCAACAGTGAGAAGTTCGGTATCCATTGTCTACAGTACGATGTAATGCCCAAGAAGGCACGCACTTCTGTTTGTGTCCTTGGGACACTCAATTCTGCAATTGCCTGTATTCTTTCTGGGGTCAGTCTCCTTCCCTCCTTCGACAAGATATGACCTAAGTAGGTTACTTCTTGTCGGCAAAATTGCAATTTGGAAAGCGAGACCTTAGGTTTCATGTCGCATAGATGACGCAACAATGACAAGGTAGCTTGCTTGCAAACCTCTTCAGTATCTGCAGCGATCAGCAAATCGTCTACATACTGAATCAGAGTTGCGCCACCAGGTAAAACAATCGTATCGAGTTGTGTTTTCAGAGCCTGACTGAATATTGATGGACTCACAGTAGCCCTGAGGAGCGCGTTTAAAGCGGAAGCTTTGTCCTCCTAAATTGAAGCCAAAAATATCTCTGCTCTCCTCGGCAATCAGGATGCTGAAGAAGGCATTCTTCAGGTCGATCACGGAGAACCACGTGGCTGAAGCTGGAACCATTGTCAGTAAGGCAGTAATGTCGGGGACGACTGGAAACTGTGGTACAACGATCTTATTCACTTCCCTTAGATCGATCACAAATCGGTACACAGGGGGCTGTGAAGGATCGGTACGCTTTAACACAGGCAAAACAGGACTGTTACAAATGTTGCCTGAAGTCTCTTCGATGACATCTTTCGTAATTAGATCGTAGACGATCGCTAACAGAGCCTTTTCACATTCGTTGGATATTCTATATTGGGGAATACGTGGCAACCTAACATTGGTTTTTAATGTTATCACATACGGTGCTATCTCCAAATGACCCACATCATTAGAACCATTCGCCCAAAGTACATCTGGAAGAGAAGACCATTCAGTTGGAATTTTTTCTTTTGACAAATACATCGGGGAAATCACTTTCTTGCCAAGGGTGAGTTGTACTCCCGAAGGAGAACAGTACAAAGTAGCATATAATCTCTTCAACAAATCCAAACCTAACAAATTTTCGCCACAACCTGTTGTAAGAATGAGGGGTGCTTCTAATTCGCATGGGCCAATAGAAAGGGGCATGGGACTGGAGATCGGGTTCCTAACAGGGGTGCCAGAAAAACCTACTGAAACATTCATTTCGCCGGACAAAGGTGCACCAGGAAGTTTTGAGTGCATAATAGAATTTTTTGTAGCACCAGTATCCAGCAGAAATGGCTCTGATACTCCGGATGTAATCACCTCAACGTAAGGTCCATTCTGATTTACTGGAACTGAAACAACTCCCTCTCTTTGTCCATGGCTGTCCTAGCAATTATGACCCTCATTCTCGTTCTCTGCGTAATAGTCGTCTGCATAGTACTGAGCTGTCCTGGAGGACGCATTATTCTGTTGGTCAAAGCTATTCATAGAATTCTGAGGGGTGCTTCTAATTCGCATGGGCCAATAGAAAGGGGCATGGGACTGGAGATCGGGTTCCTAACAGGGGCGCCAGAAAAACCTACTGAAACATTCATTTCGCCGGACAAAGGTGCACCAGGAAGTTTTGAGTGCATAATAGAATTTTTTGTAGCACCAGTATCCAGCAGAAATGGCTCTGATACTCCGGATGTAATCACCTCAACGTAAGGTCCATTCTGATCTACTGGAACTGAAACAACTCCCTCTCTTTGTCCATGGCTGTCCTAGCAATTATGACCCTCATTCTCGTTCTCTGCGTAATAGTCGTCTGCATAGTACTGAGCTGTCCTGGAGGACGCATTATTCTGTTGGTCAAAGCTATTCATAGAATTCTGAGGCGGGAAAGAAATGGTGTTCTGGGAGAAAGTTCCACGGCCCCTCCCTCTAGGAGCCTGTTGAACACCTCTACCTCTTGCGCCGGAGACACCGTTCAAACGTCGTGCAAGAGCTTGGCAATTACTTTTGAAATGGCCCTCTTCTTTGCAATAGGCACATTGAGTCGGGCCATACGGAGAACGCTGGTGGGAAAACACGTTTCCTTGTGCGTTTCTCGAATACTGCTGTGGTTGCTGATAGTTGGGCTGACTAGGAGTGCGAGGCGGATAGGCTTGTTGGAGAAGAACTTTAGTTTTTAGTTCTTTAGTCTTCTTGTCTGTCTTATCTAGCTCGTCTTTGCGTCTATTTTCGTAGTACTGGGCTGTGGCTAAAATCTGCGCTGACGTGGAAACAGCCCAAGCACTCTCTGAATCTTTCAATTTATTGCACAGTTCAGGAAGCAGATTATGTACAAATTTGTCTACAAATAATCTTTGGCCACCCTCCGTAGCCATGTCCTGACCACTATGATCAGTGAAAGTCTCCTCAAATCTTGTGAAAAAGTCGGACACATTATCATCTTTCTTCTGTTTGCATGCGGATAGCTTGTCCCAATTTACGCGTAATTCAGGCATTAGCGTTTTCATGTACGCGATAATTCTACCGGGAAGGTCTGCTATTAAGGGCTCGGGTTTAGAGCCACCAATTTGTCTGGAATCAGCTGTAATATTAGCCCATGAGTCACCTAGTTCTTGATCATGATCTGCATGACGGATTTTACTCCATAAAGGATGCGGAACAACATTCCCAAACAACATGTCTATATCTGCTAAATTCATTACACATGAGCTGGCAGTTTGTGATAACTCCTTATAATATCCTGCTGGGTTTTTACGTGGATCAGGTAGTGTCTGTTTGAGTGCTAAAACTTCAGATCTTTTCCAGGGGACATGTACCCATACGCGCTGGAAGTGTGGTGGAACAGGTGGTTGTGCATTCGCATCACCTTCCCTCCATACTGGAGGAACCTCTCTCATGGGATACTGTCGCGCCTTTTTCCTATCTGACACATCATCCTCATCAAACGATCTAGAGCTATTTCCCGTACTCCTATAAGATAACAGCAGATCTATTGCTCGTTCAACATCTGCACCTATAATCATGCCTTCGTAAAATTTGAATCGCATGCGGGCTAGTTCCTGCATTCTGCGTTTTGGGTCATTGTCTCGCAAATCTTCCCAGAGGTACAGGCACATCTCTTCAAATACGTATCGTTGAGTGGGTGCATCCCACTGACGGAAGACTTCCATAACGGACTGAACATCATATTTAGCAGTGTCAGTAACCCATTTGCGTGCTAACTCATTTAGTACCACTCTTTCCTCGTAGTCTGGTAGTTGGCTACGCAACTGTTTACGTTCTGTCTTAGGGGTCGTTTTAGGCGACCCAAAGAAGGGTGAGAATAGACCGGTGACAGTACTTTTCACTCTTTGTCTGACAGAAGGAGAAGCTTGTGGCGGAGCAGATGCGCCGGAAAACACAGGCTGATATAAAGAGGAAGTTGAAGCAACAGCAGAGGAAGTCGAGGCAGTAGCAGACGTAGTATCATAGTGAGTAGTTGGAGCAGTAGGCAAAGTCATAGAAGTAGATGGAGTATGTAGCAAAGGCGGCTGCCCTTGCGAAGGCTGCGCCGGAGAAGTAGGAACCAGCTGAAGAGGAGCTGGTGCTTGTGCAAGAGCTGCTTTTCGTGCGCTAGGGCGTGGTATAACAATACGCCTCGGGGGTCCGACAATACTCGATGTATATGGGGGTGGTGAGTTCAATAAATGGGACATTAATGGATCTTTCTCCGATGTTCCCTTTGAGTCTTGTCCCCCATGTGGTAACATCGGGTAGCATTTATCTATTGCTAGTTTCTTGCTTCTGAGCATTTGTTCACTTTCCTGCTCTTCCTCATTATCCCTGTATGCGATGGCAGCTTGCACCATCGACATACCTCTTTTATTTTTCTTTGCTAGTTTTATTTCCTTCTGTTTGGTTTCTTTGCGCCATAAGCGAAAAGAGTCAAACATCGCTGGCCGGGCTTTCTTCTTGAACAATTTGACCTCGAGGTTGTCTAATATTTCCGAGTCAAAACTACCATATTGGGGCCATTTTAAAACACCATCCTTGCGGGTGTATTTTATCCATACCTCATTATACGTGATAGGACCTACTCCGTGCTTTATATATAACTCATATGTTGGAGTTCCAATCGGAGGAACCGGACACGAATCCTCTAATCGGGAGTCCTTACTACAACCAAGACAAAACAAGTTTCCAAGTCTGCTAAGACCAGGCATCTTTGCTCACTAGTCTAGCTTCAAACTTCAAGGGATTATCTAATTATGATATTATCGTGAATACACGAATCCCTCGGTTTTGGTACTTGCAAGAACCAATACAAACCGTATTGCTGGGATATCAAACTAAGAACCAAGAACCAATACAAACCGTATCTCTAGGATACCAAAACTAAGAACCAAACTAAGGACTGGGAGACGCTCCACTTATACTTAACTGAATATTGAAGATCGGTGACGTCACTAGAAGACTCTTCTATCGTTTCGCTCTACCAAGGATCACTGGGTCCAAAACAGGGCGATAGTCAGGGCAGCAGTCCTTCGTAGCCGTCGGGACGCGGGGAACCTCGCAGCAAAGACCTTCGGAACCACGTCGACATGCAGGGGTCGCTGAAGTGGCTGGCCGTCCTCTGGAATTTTCACACGAAGCTCCTCACGAACATCTGGCTTGGACCGTCACCGCTTGATACCGCCCCGAGTTGGGCGCCAACTGAGGTGCCGGGTTTTTAGGGACCCGGTGGTGCCAGGGGTAACACCCGGGGACCTCTGAGTTCTCCCTGTTATGGACCACAGAAACACGGAGTCTTCTAGTTGAAGTCAGAGATCGAGTTTTATTGGCTGCAACCAAGTAACATGTGTCCTAGAAGTACGGCAGCACGGGCCGTAAGTTCTCAGGAGACTGTTCGTTTTTACAGAACCAGCCTTCTCCTTATATACATAAATAACAGCTGTAGGCAAGAATTCTTGAGTTTATGATATGGCTATACACATATTTTTGTAACAATACAAAGAGCGAAGTCATGCTGGTCAGCACATATTTTAGATGTCCAGTTTGTGATGGATTACTCTGCCAGATCCAGAATTCCCATCAGATATCGATGTAACACCAGTAAGGTCGGGCACCCTCCCATCATAAAACGGGTCATAAACAAGAAGCATGGACAGGTGTATGTGTATGGAAAACATGGTCTGTATGTAGTGAATGGTTTATGACATGTTGTGCCTAGATGATATCTTGTTCGGCCACTGGGCGAGGAGCTGCCAAAACAGGTTTGGCTGGAGGCAGTGGAGTCAGCTTCGGCCAGGTCATGGGGATGTCCGCTACGGCGGACGTGTCCTTTCAGATCAAACTCGGTCTTAATCGATTGACTATATGAGGACAAGCCGTAAGATGGATGCCGTTTACAAAATGGAGTCTGAGGGTTCAGGACGGAAGCTACGATTTAAGGGTGTCAGCATCACTCAATTGTGACGCAAATGCATAGGGATAACGTCCTAATCATTACCGGTCCGTAGATACCAAATTCGTCATGGTACGACGATATTTTGAACACGAGTGTTGGACCCCGGAGCCGGTGTTACAGCAGGCGCCGAAATTACAGTACCACATATTCCTCGGTAAAGTTGAATAATTCATTTGTGGCAGTCATCCATCTGGCAACGCTGGCCCCGTCCTTTATGTAAATCTACACGTAAGCACATGCTTGAGTGGTTTGTGATAAATTTCAACAATAAATGGTGATCCCCATAAGTAAAACCTGAAGTGCTGCATAGCCATAGAGCAACCAAGAGTTTCTCCTTTCAATACAGAATTGTTCTTTATGCTTCTTTGTGGGTTGTTGAAACAAACACCACTACCGCTCTTTTCTGTCCACTACCTGTGACAAGACTGCTCCTTAGCCTTTTATGCTAGCATCTATTTTAAATAACTTTCCTGGTTGTATCAAACTTACGCACCACATGTCCTCACTTACCTTTTTCTGTATGACATTGAGCCTGATACTCATTTGATGATTAATACCAAGAGGCCTTTTTCATCATCCTCCCTTAGAAGAACCATTTTCACAAAATCTTTGATAAACTGGACATATTTTCTTGCTATTCTGAGTTACGATTTCATCTCTTCCTTGTTCTGGAAATATAAGCTTTCCTTCTCAACTAGAGTAGATCAAGCTTTGGTCGACTACCAGTTTATGAAACAGTATGCCAAGATATATCAGATACCAGTCTAATCTGATACTTCTCATGTTTAAGATCCTGCAGCTCTTCCATAATCTGTGTAACTCCTCACACACACCAGTATCATGTTTATCAACCTTGTTGACCATAAATGACATTATCATCCTGGAAAACCAAACATTCTTTGCTCCTTCATATATCTCTCACATAAGTCTTTGAAAATGGTGGCAGCCAGTGTAGCAGCAAAAAACATTCCACTTACCTTGCAGGCATCGTGAAGTTTTACAAAGTTGGTGAAGTGGCTACATTTTTCTGGTAGCCCTACTTGATGATAGGAGGCAGGATCCCAAGACACTGTATACACTTGTTTAAGCCAAAACTGTCATTCTTGTTGTACCTTTGAGTTGGGTAACAACAAACACCTGTTATTTAGCATCAAGATGCCCCATGGGGTGAACATGTGCTTTTCAAATACACATGTAATTTTATGTGCCAAACGTTTGGAAGAGGTTTACGGTGTACCCATATAATTAATTTAAGATCCCTCTAATTCACACACCACCTCACATAACTTCCACCATCTATAATTGACAATACCACTAAATGTAACCATTTCGGAGGTTGTATATCCTCCATCACCCCACTTTTAATGAATTTTTCCATCTCAACCCTGAAAATTTCTCTTATAAGATTGGGCACATGCTCAATTTCTTAACAACTGAGATCACTTGTTTCTTCAAAACTATTTTATGATCAGACTAGCTTACCCGTCGCGCGTTGCTGCGATCTCAGAAGGAAGGAAATTTAAGGAAACTTGTTATGATAACATTTAATTTACATTGTGTCATTTTTATTGAAACTTATTCATTTTAATATGGAAAATATTTTAAAGTGTTTTAATTCTGTTTATTTATTAGAGTGCTTGTGGATACACAGTATTTTTTGTTTTTCCGTCTGGTGCGTACACGAATAAATCAGAAGGTTTTCCGACGTGTGAGCTGGCCACATACAGTTGTCCATGTGAGAAGCACGGATTCTCCTAATCTAGTCCACACACTTGCAGCGATTGTCCTTGTGCTTTGTTGATGGTCTTTGCAAAAGCGAGTCGCACCGGAAACTGTAAACGTTCAGTATTGGAAAGATTATGAGGGCCCTGGAGGGCCGGGGGGCCGATATTTAACCCATTTTTCTTTTTTTTTTTTTTTGCTAGAAACCTTCGCGGGTGTGTACTCAACAAATTCCCACAGTTTCATGCCGATCGAATGAGTGGTGTAGGAATGCATAAAGAACAAACAGACATACTTTCGTTTTTATATACATATAGATATGCCAACCTTTCTTCAAAAAATTTAGCACTTTTTTTGAAATAATCTTTTTATTTGTATTTTGGAGAAAACAAATGAGAGAGAGGCCAGCACAATCAAACATGCCAGCTGAGCGAATTAGGGTCATGCAATAAGGAGGATTATCATGATAGCGCACCTATGCAAGGAAAGCAATACCACTCCCAAATCACCCGGTTAGTGTTTATTAGGGTTAGCGTCTCTCCTTACTGTGGGTGGAATTACACAGCTTTTTGTATGGTTCTCGTGTCCTCTCTATACTGTTGCCACTTAACCTAGACTTTCACATGTTTTTTGGGACACGCCATCTCTTCACAATCGGTATCTCTAGTGTTTGTAATTTATAAAGTGCTTGGCTGCAGCAGAGGGCTTCCCAGCACCAAAGACCGGAGTACATGCCACATCATACTATCACTGAGATTTAAGAGCCTTGTTTTTATGGTTTCTCTTATGGTGGCCTCAATAGGACTAAGATGGAGCTGGGTAAGAAGGGTATTCCATAGTCTGTCTGTAAAGGTATTTGAAGGAGCGCCCACTTCTTGGGGTTCGTTGGCCAGGTTCATGTCTGCATTCCTCAGGACTCTCGGCAGATAAGGTGTAACCATATGTCTGAGAGATAAAGGGCCTGCATCTGAGAAGGCTCTAAAGGCGATGCAGAGAGCCATAGTAGAACTGCAAGTTCAGAAGAGATGACTAGCGCCTAGGAATGTGTAATAATATCCGGCCTGCAGCATGCTAGATTGTTTGCAAGTCTCTTAATAACATCTGAGATGCACCCAAATAAAGAGTGTTCCTGTAGTCCAGGCACAGCATAATTGTTGCCAGAGCCACCATTTGTGGAGAATGGCAATGTCCATAAAAACCTTTTCCGGTATCTAAAAAAGCCAAAACGGCCCACCGCAAGCTTTTTAATAAAGAAATCAATCATAAGATCATTGTTCAGAAGATTGTACCAAGTCCACCAATGGGTGTACATAAATGTTAAATAGAGACGGTCTAAGGGATGAACCCTGAGGAACTTCATAGTGGATGGCAAGGGATTCAGAGTGAAAAGAATTGTCAAAGACCTGTAAACTATGGTTTTCTAGGAAAGAGAAAAAACGGCCCATGGCTGTGTTCTTTACCCCACAGCCCTGCAGATGACTGAGCCGTAAGGCATGCAAAACCATATCAAATGCTGCACTGAGATCGAGTAGGATAACAACAGCCGATGCTCCTCAATCAAGCATCCACTTCAGCTGCTTTGATACCATAGAAGAGCTGTCTCTGGCCTATGGAGTGAACGAAACTCCAGACTGAGAAGCGTGCAAATAGTTCTGGATTTCATTATAACTAGACGTTTGTTGATTGATAGGTTTCTAGCAATTTGGTTGAGCACAACAGAAGAGAGATAGAACAATAGTTCTCGGGTTTAGAAGGTTCTAGAATAGCATCTTTCCGTGTTAAGGGGATAACCGAAGTTGTGAAGTAGTAGGTGAGAAGCTCCAACATCCCTCATAGATGATTTCTGCAGCGTCTCTAAGACAACAGGGATGGACAGGGTTCAGTGAGAAGCCTGATTGAATGGTGTTTGCTTGCTCAGTCTGGTCAAACAAGGTGAATATTGGGAGAACTGGAGAGCGCAGAGTCCAAATTAGGTGGCAGGGTTGCCTGGTTCGAAGCAGTGTCTATATTTTCTGGAAAGGCAGAAAATATGGTTCTGACTTTGTCTAAAAATAAAAAGGCATGCCAAGTCATTACATCGCAAAGGATTTGTGGAAACTGGGGTGCTTTGGCATTGGGGTCTAAAAAGATCTTCATGATCTTGAAGGCCTCTTTGGAAGTGTTAGATACAGCTTCAGTTTTGTGAGCAATAAAAGCTGCACAGCTACTTTAATGACTTCCTGATCGGTCCAAAAACTCTTCCCTATATGTGGCTTTTCTATACTGTGGACCAGTTTTGTTCAATGCTTCTCTTACTCTGCTCTAATACCAGTTTCAAGAATAGTTTTGTGCACCATATGAATTCTTCATCGTTCACTATATTTAGCTGTTCCATTTTTGGGCTGTGAACGAACAAGCGCCTATCTGATTATATCTACAACATGATCCTAAGTTCCAATTGTTCTGTATGCCCATACAGTATATAAAAGGTCCCTGCTCTACGATTTTGCTTCTAAGACATTTTGCGCCAGGACTGTGCAACATTCAACATCAGTGCTTCGTGGTTAGATATATGTGATATAGGTATATACACGGTAGTAAGCAATGTCTGGTGAAAATGGAGTTTCCCTTCTGGACCACCAGGGCAGAGGTCCATTCTGCAGCTTCCAGTGGGCCTGTGTGTTTCCATGTAGTTTGCATTTACTTAGTTATCTGTGGTGTTTATGATCAATGGGTTGTATATGGCTGATATGCTACCTCTGACTGGCATCTGGGTCATTCTTAATTGATCTTCCAAGTTACAGTATTCTGGAATTTCCTCAATGTTTGTGAGATTAGACATCAGGGCGAGTTGCAACTGCTGATGGCAAAAGAATGGAACTGTTCAGGTCTGAATTCCTTGCCTAGGTGAAGGATTTCATTGTATTAGATGTTGTTAAATTGCCATGGCTTTTGACACTAATCTCCCAGCCTCCAGAGCCCTTAAGCGTGACCATTTAAGGGAATCTAGTGCCCAACTACAAAGCTGACTCACCAGTGATAACTATGTGCCCCTAAATTTGTGTTAGTGCTGCTTTCCAGGTGTCTAGTCCCGTGTAGTGGCCAGGGTAATCGGCATGTGAGGTCCTGCCACCATATAGGTTGTGTAGTGGAGAGGTGTTACCCAAGGTCCATAGCACAGTTTGATAGCCTGGCTCTGTGGTCGTTCCTAGATCCAGTTGTTAATGGCCTCCAGCTGTACTGCTCTGTAATAGCAGTGTATCTAACAAGAACAAGCCCTCTTCATACGTGAATTGACAGTGCTTGATCATCGCAGCACATGAAATGTAACCCTGCCAGATAAAGCACAGTAAATGGATGGATAAGGTATTAGGGGTAGTCTGGGGAATGCAGAAAGGGAACTTCAGCCAAATGTGGAGGATGTGGCGGAGGAGAATAATTTTCACGAGTGCGGGGCCTGCGGTTCAGTTGCCGATGGCAGCTTAGCTCAGCATCCTGTGACTCAGGGCAACAGCTCACTTAATCACCCCGATGGCCACCAGCGCTTTGAAACACTTCAGGAATTAAATATTAGTGCTTTACAAATACAAAATTATTATGTGTCCAATTATAGAGAGAGGGTATGCAGACCAGTCTTTTACATTGCTTTGTAATTTGGGAAGTATGGGATGGGTACTGTGAAGTCTGTCCATCACTGAGGATTTAATCATTTGGATGCCCAGGTATTTCAACATGTCTATATGTATTTTAATGTCAAATAGGTGAGCCGGTATACCAGAATATGCCAGTGCTGCCACCTTTCTCCCATCAAAAATATCATCCTACTTCGGCATTGATAGCTGTTTTTCAAAATTTTCTGCACTGTATTTGCTCATCTATAAGACAGATTTCCCATTACCTTTCCTCCATATTCTCTTACCTTCTGGAAACATCCTGGCATAATGCCCCTTTTTCCCGGACTTGCAGCAAAGAACAATTCTTGCATACAACACAGTCTAAGTTGACACATGCCCAGGTTGCCTCATCTGAAACATCTTGTTTTCCACCCATCCTTCGGCATTAATCTCCTCATAACCTTTCAACAATTTTAACGCTTCATTAAGCTCTCTAAGTGGTAACTGTGGAGTGCAGCCTTCAGGCTTAGACCAGAAGGAGTACTAAGCAGCTTATTTTACCAGAATTAATCATATAGTGTAGGTTAAACGAAAAAGAACCACACAGTGTAGTTATAAAAGATGTTATTTATTATGCACACTCACTAACATATTGATCTGAAAGAAACACATTAGTGATAGATTCCTTACCTTAGAGTATCCCCAGGCGTCAGACTGGATCCGGAAACTTTTGCGTAGCAGTACCCTTGCGCGTCGGTAGGCGTCGTCTGCGGCTCTGCGTCCGTCGTCGGCGTCGTTGACGTCGTCGGAGTACTTAGACGCCGCCTCCGCGTGATGACGTCAGTTCTTCTTTTTTCCGCGCGAGCCAGCGCAGATCTGGAAAAGAGCAGTCCCTAGTCAATTTTTGAATAACTTTTGGTGATCTTTTTGATCCTTTCGAAGTCTAACGACTCCGACGGTGCCGTAGGGATGCCCGGCTTCAAGCATTGTGAAGATTGCGACCGCACCATGTCGGTCATGGATCCTCACCGCCAGTGCCTGACGTGTTTGGGCGTTGACCACGACAACGAGGCCTGCCCCGACTGTCGGGCCCTTTCGAGTAAAGCCAGGCGGGAGCGTTCCCGCAGGCGGCTCGAACTCCGGCAGTCGGACCCGCGCCGCGTGAGGTCCCGGTCCCACGGGAGGTCGAGGGACAGGTCGCGGGGACGGAGCCGTCACAGCTCCGGGAGTCGGCACCACTCCTCCGGGTCCAAGTCGTCAGGTAAGAAACACAAGAAGTCGAAGAGGCATCATCGCTCTTCTGACTCCCCCCGACGCTCGCGCGACGCGGCCGGGGGTTCGGGTGACACCGCCCACGCGGCCCCTCGTGAGTCGCGGGCGTCGCGTCCGGCCCCATACCCTCCGGTCCCTGGGCTGAACGCGACGCCGGAGGAGATTGAGCGTTTCCTCATGGCCATGAGGTCCCTTTCTCCTCAGACGGGTTCTGCGGAGCCTCCGGGCCCAGCAAACTCGTCTGGGGGCCCTAGTGAGTCGGGGGCTCCGACCCTGACGCCGTTGGGTGCTTCGGCCCTACGCCGCCGGCGCCTTCGGGCCCGGCGCCGCAGGGCCCCACGATCCCGACACCGCCGGTGCACTCTGGCCCGGCGCCGCAGGGAACAGCGGGCCCGGCGGCGCAGGACGCCGATGGGTCTTCCTCGGGCTCTAGACCATCACCGGTGGACCTTACGACCCCCCCGGGGTTGGTCCGTGTGGTGTCACCTCCGGCGCCGGTTGGAAATTTTTACTTCTATGAACCGACCTCATACAATTACAAACCTGAGTCTCAGGAGATGGGTGATGAGGAGGATTGGGAGGGGTCTGAGGACCCTCTGACCAAGGATTGTCAGTCTGATATGGCAGGAGACCTTGGGGAGGCAGGTGGCCTGGACACCTCTCCAGACACTGGATTTGTCTCTCCTTCTACCGTGGCTTCGGAGGAGGGAGCTACCTATGGTGTGGTGTTGACGAGGGCTGCCAACGCCTTGGGCCTTAAGCTCCCCGTCGCGGCCGTGAGGACTAACCTCCTCACAGAGGTCCTTAAGCCGCAGTCATGCTCAATGGAGCCTCTGCTGCCGTTTAATGAGGACTTGACCGACTTTCTTTTGGGCACTTGGTCCAGGCCCGCTACGGGTTCGCCCGTAGATAGGAACATGGCCAGACGTCACCGCCCGGCTCAGGGCGACCCATGTTTCCTGTCCTCCCACCCCACCCCCGAGAGTCTGGTCATCCAGGCCTCTAATTCCCAGGCCGCATTCCCGACGGCCCCGCCAGACAGGGAATCCAAGAGGTACGAGAATTATGGAAAGAAAATATTCTCATCCCTTAGTTTGGGACTGCGGTCTTCCAACACCGCATGCCTCTTGGGCCACTACACCCACTCTCTGTGGGAGACGGTGGCGGAAGTGCTGCCAGAGTGCCCGTTGGAGGTACGGGCCAAACTCTGCTAAGCCCTTGTGGAGGGCTGGGACTCAGCCAAGTATTCCATCAGGTGTGGGCTGGATACTACTGACTCGCTAGGCAGAGCAATGGCTACGACAGTGGCGGTCAGACGCCACGCCTGGCTGAGATCCGACAATTTTTCGGCAGACGTCCAGAACACTCTGATGGACATGCCGTTCGATGGCCGTCGCCTCTTTGGTGACAAGGCAGACCACGCGCTTGATCGCTTTAAGGACTCCAGGGCTACGGCCAAGTCCTTGGGCCTCTCGCCCCTGCACCAGCCAACGGGTGCCTTTCGCTCCTTTCGTGGCCAAGGAAGGGGCGTCCCCACACGTGCCGCCAGCCACTCGCCACAGACTATCGTCCAGCGCGGCGGCGGCCGTGGAAACCGCCACGGAGGCGGTCGGGGACCCAGGCGGAGTCAGTCCACACCTGCCCCCACGGCATCCACCTCTAAACCCTCCTAGTCCGTGCTTTTTGGCCCATGTGACTGACGCCAGTGGGAGGCAGGGCACGCCATCACCACTCTCACTGGCGCACTGTCACTTCGGACAGGTGGGTGCTGCTACTCCCTCCCCTTTGAGACGACTCCTCAAGCCATGCCACCGCAACACCACCGCGTATCGGGGGATCACTTGCGGCTCCTGCAGGAGGAAGTTTCGGCCCTCTTGGCCAAGGGGGACATCAAGCGCGTTCCTGGGCCAGAAGTAGGACGTGGTTGCTACTCCCACTACTTTCTGGTACCCAAGAAGGGCAAAGGGGGCCTACGCCCTATTTTGGATCTGAGGAAAGTCAACGGCTTCCTCCGGAAGGAGAAGTTCAAAATGCTGACTCTGGCTCAGGTCTTAGCTGCCCTAGACCCAAGAGACTGGATGGTAGCGTTGGACTTGCAGGACGCGTATTTCCACATCCCCGTCCTTCCGGCCCACCGGCGTTACCTGCGGTTCACGGGAGGCCACAAGCACTTTCAGTTTACCGTGCTCCCCTTCGGCCTTACCAGCGCCCCACGGGTGTTCACGAAGGTGATGGCGGTGGTCACAGCTCATCTGCGCAGGTTAGGGGTGTCAGTCTTCCCCTACCTAGACGACTGGTTGTTGAAGGCGGGCTCGCCCCAGACAGTCGTCAGCCACCTCCAGACTACGGCGGATCTCCTGCACCAGCTGGGATTTTCTATCAACGTGCCGAAGTCACACCTGTGCCCCTCTCAGAAGCTCTTTTTCATCGGAGCGGTTCTCGACTCGACGCAGTTTCGGGTTTACCCGCCCGAACAGCGGGTTCGGGATATACAGGCTCTGATTCCAATCTTCCGGCCTTTATCCCGAGTTTCGGTCAGGTTGACGCTGCGGCTTCTGGGGCTGATGGCCTCCTGCATCCTTCTGGTGCATCACGCACGGTGGCGGATACGGGCTCTGCAGTGGGACCTGAAGTTTCAGTGGGCCCAGCATCAGGGCAACCTGTCCGACCATGTCCTGATCTCGAAGGGCACTGCGAGACAGCTGCAGTGGTGGCTCACGGACCGCGATTGGGTCAACGGCAGATCCCTCTCCCTTCCTCAACCGGAGCACGTAGTTGTGACGGACGCGTCCCTCCAGGGCTGGGGAGGCCACTTGGGAGAGGCGGAGATCAGAGGCCTCTGGTCTCCGGCGGACTCTGATGGTTCAACACCTGGCAGGTTCTCTGAACGCCAGGGTGGACGAACTCAACCGACGGTGCTCGATGGATCACGAATGGCGTCTGAACTCTGACGTGGCGCAAGGCCTCTTTCTGCGATGGGGAGAGCCTTGGTTAGATCTATTCGCCACCGAAGAGAACGCGCAATGTCATCAGTTCTGCGCGTTGGAATTTCCAAGGCAGCACTCGCTCTGAGACGCTTTTCGTCGCGAGTGGAGCTGCGGTCTCTTGTACGCCTTTCCGCCTATACCACTTCTGCCCAGAGTGCTGAAGAAGATCAAGCTCGACCGGGCACAAATCATCCTTGTGGCTCCGGACTGGGCACGAAGGTACTGGTATCCCGAGCTACTCAGCATGTCAGTCGATCCCCCGATTCGTCTGCCTCTTCAGGAGGACCTTCTGTCGCAGCAGCAGGGGACGGTCCTCCTCCCAAACCTGCCCAGTCTCCACCTCCATGCTTGGAGATTGAGCGGCGACAGTTGAGGCCATTTGACTTGCCTCCTGAAGTCTGTAACATCATTCTGGCAGCCAGGCGTCCCTCCACGAAGTCGGTATAGGCCTGCAGGTGGAACAAATTTGTGGCATGGTGCACAGCAAAGGCTGTGGATCCCCTCAATGCCCCTCTTTCTGAGGTTCTCCTCTTTCTCCTCTGGGCACTGTCAAGGGCTATCTTTCAGCTCTTTCAGCCTTTCTGAGGCTGCCTGACCAACCTTCTTTGTTCATGTCCCCTATCGTTAATCGATTCCTGAAGGGCATCACTCATACCTTTCCTCCGGTTCCCTTCGTGATGCCTCAGTGGGACTTGAACCTAGTTCTTACGTTTCTGATGTGCGCTCCCTTTGAGCCTCTTCACAACTGTCCTCTTTGCCTTCTTTCTTTGAAGACTGCCTTCCTGGTAGCCATCACCTCTGCCAGGAGAGTGAGTGAGCTCCAGGCTCTATCTTGTAAGCCTCCTTTCCTTTCAGTCCATCCGGACAAGGTTGTGTTACGGACGAGGCCCTCCTTCCTACCCAAGGTAGTCACGGCCTTCCAAATTGGGCAATCTATCACGTTGCCCACCTTCTTTCCGCCTCCGCACCCCTTGAGAGAGGAAGAGAGGCTCCACGGTCTGGACCCAAAACGTGCGCTCTCATTTTATCTGAATCGCACACAACAGTTCCGGGTGGATGATCAACTCTTTGTTGGATACGCGGGCGCTAAGAAAGGGAAAGCGGTGCACAAGCGGACCATCTCCCGGTGGATTATCTTGTGCATCCAGGCATGTTACTCCTTGGCTAAGAAGGAACCCCCTGTTGGGCTGAGGGCTCATTCCACTCGAGCCACGGCCACTACAACTGCCTTGGGCCGAGGTGTGCCCTTGCAAGACATTTGCCAGGTGGCTTCGTGGGCCTCGCTGCACACGTTTGCAAGACACTATTGCCTGGACAGTCAAGTCCGGAGGGACGGCTACTTTGGCCGTTCCGTTCTCCAGGACTTTCTGGTGTGAGTATTGGTTCGCAGATGCACAAGTTACTACTTGTGTAACAATATATCTGTAAGAGACATTAGTTAGTGATAGATTCCTTACCGACCCACCCATCCTCCCCGTTCTGCGAACCGATATCTAGGGTTAAGGTCATCCCCTTTCAGGGCCCTAGTTTCATGGCATCAGTGTTGGTTTTTGGCATGGCTCTGCGCTTCTGGCGCGGAAAAGCGGTGTCTAAGAACTGACGTCAGCACGCGGAGGCGGCGTCTAAGTACTCCGACGACATCATCACGGCGCCGACGACGGACGCGGAGCCGCAGACGACTCCTACCGACGCGCAAGGGTACTGCTACGCAAAAGTTTCCGGATCCAGTCTGACGCCTGGGGATATTCTAAGGTAAGGAATCTATCACTAACTAATGTCTCTTACAGATATATCGTTACACAAGTAGTAACTTGTGCGTATATCTCCTACTGGGAGATATAAACACAATGCACACAATATTTCAAAAGGAGAATAGTTAAGTAGCACAAATACACAGTTGTCTCCAGGGGGAGACCAACCCATATACTAATAAAGTGGAATGCGAACTGAGACTGAAGTATTTACTTGACCCAGAAGACTCAGGAGAACTGGGAACTCAAGGAACACCCCAAGGTAAGTACCCAGGAACCCCACGGAGGGTGTGTGCGGAGTGGAAACACAGCCGTGTACTCCTTACGAGTCAATGGGGAAGTTGCCGTTGCAGTTATAAAGAAGGACCCTTCCCAGTGGACACTTAAGAAACTCTGTGGAAGATGGAAGGTCGGAGAGTCATCTCACCCATGATACCTCAGGAACCAGGATACCTACAGCAGGGAATCCGGGTGCATAGGTGCGAAGTGACGTCGGGAAACGCCGTTGACCACAGTGGATGACTTTAGTGAAAATGCAGCTGGCTAAGAAGTTGAAAAAGTCCGGTGGAATCAAAGCGTGGATTCTTGAAGAGGAGTGCCTGCAAGCAGAGGGGACAGAGTCTATACCACTTGAGAGTGACCCGGAGGCACGGATGACCAATGACCACCGAGGACGGTAGATGTAGGAGAGTTGACGGTGACCTTGTTGCTTCAGCTGTATGTCCAGGCGATGCTGTGGAAGACCAGGAGCTATTCATGAGCTGTCCTGTGTGGGAAGTCGAGAACCAGGAGGTTGGTGTCCGGTGGCAGCACCAAAAGGCCATGGCAGCAGCAACCAACTTGGAAAACAAGGAAGATGCAGTGTCTGGACCAGCAAGATCCAAGGGACTCACCAAGTGCAGGAGAGTCAGAGCATGCAAGTAGGGGAGCCCACTTAAGCCAGAGAAGACCCCCAAAAGGACCCACAGGCCGAAGGCACAATAGTTGCAAGAGGACATCGAGAATCTCACTAAGGATGCAGACCCATGGTGCAGAGGACGCGGTGATGACAAAGACCTTGGTTGCAAGAGATGCTGGAGCTTCTTGTAGCCCAAAGATCTCTGGAAGACGTGTCAACAAGCCTTGGTAACGGCAAGTCGACGCGGTGCACAGGGATGCTATTCCAGATGGTCTTACGAGGGATACTAACTTCAAACTCGGTGAGGAGACAGTGCAGGTCTCAGGGGAGTTGCGGAACCACCACATGTGTTGCGGAGCCTTTCGGAGTCCTTGGGACCTCAGGAGCAGCAGACTAGTCAGCATTGTTGTCTGCCTGCCTGCAGAATGACTCTTTCACTCCAAGGGAGATTCCTTCAGGTGTCTTTGATAGAGAAGAACCTGGATGAAGGACAGGCACAGACGACTTGCAGGACGACGAGACCAGGAGCAGCATGAGTCTTCTCAGATGCAGTGTCTGTTCCCAAACGAAGTCCAAAGTGCTCTGACAGTAGAAGTGGAAGTGGTTTCGGATCTGAATCTTGTCCCACAACGAATCTGAAGAGCCATCCACAGGTAAGCCCTTAAGTACCCAAAGCAAAGGGTTGGGACGATTCATGGGTCCCTCCCAGAGGAGGGGCTGGACAGAGGGGAAGATACTCCCATGTCCTCTGTTCAGTTTATGCCAGAGCGGGAACCAACGGCTCTGTGAACTGGTTTCAACTGGAGTATGCAATGAGGGCTCCAATTGTGACCTTCTAGCAGGATCCCAGTCACTCGCCAGAAAACAGAATGACACCAGCAAAAAAAAAAAGGGGGGGGGGGTAACCATGACAGCATATCCTACTTTCCTACATTTTCTTTTACCCATGACCCTACGCACAATCGCTTCACAGAGTGCATATTTTCTTTCCTATTGAGTCATGGGCTCAGTCTCTTAGTGTTGCCACTTGTGTGCCTCCTTCTTTTAACGATATCTGGATGTGGTCACCTGTTGTTGAGATATATATATTAGATCACCCTTCTGTAATATTAGCAGTTAGTGATCCACAGCCTTCAGTCAGAGGTGGGCGGGGGTGATATAATGGAAAGGGATTCCCCTCAATTAGGAAGCTGAGGCTACTTTTCTGAGACATTATCATTAGCTTTTCCATTATTAGCAGGGTCCATAGCAGCCTCATGCCCCCCACACTTTGAACTAACCCCATGTTAATATTAATGGAGAGTAGCCGGGTAGGAAAACCAGTCCACTAATATTCTATAATGTGCTCTTGGCCTAGTATATTACGCACTCTGGTGAATATTCTTCCATATAGTTAGCCACTGTGCTTTCAAAAGATTCATATCTATTCTGATTTGCCAGTTAAGTCTATATTGAGTACCACTAAACGGTAACGCCTCTGTAAGCAATACATTGAGTTGTGAAATTAACCTCTTTGATCCCTTAGCCTGTCTCACACATCTTTCGAAGGGAGTAAAATCTCTAGTGGTTACTTCTCTCAATCCCTGCTGTAAAACCGAATGGCGTAGTTGCCTATAGCGAAATCACTAACCCTAGCACCACAAACTCCCACAAAGAATTTAATCCCACCATTTTGAAATGGATCTGAAATCATAAAGCAGTCTCTTTCCCACCACCCTGAGAATGAGCCGGCACAAAGGACTGATTGAAATAACTGGGTGTATGTTAAGATGGGTAGATGGTTAATTTCAGCTGCTGATGTACACTACCTCAGACCTGGAGAGTTATGGATGTTGGTTTGCTAAGGTAGGCGTTCACTGGTGATTCCTAGGTTTCCAGAAAAGGTTCCATAATATTGCGTCAACCACAGCCCTGTCCATGTGTACCCAGATCTTTTCATCTGTCCTGTCCCTCCACTCTGCCAAGACCCTAAATTCCAAAGCTCAGTAATACTTTTTAATATTGGGGAATGCCCGTCCCATGGCTGACACATCATTTTATATCAAATCCTTGGTTACTTTTCTTCTTAAATATACCCAAGGATAGCGCGTTTAAGATAAACAAAAAATGTCTCCGGGGCAAATGTTGGTAATGTCCGGAAGATGTACACTTTTGGGAGTATTGTTATCTTGATGGAATATACTCTCCCCAGCCAGGAAATAGCTATCTTCTCAGATCCCTTCCGGAGGAGGCCAGAAGCGGCGGAAAAATAGCCTTATGTAACTCTTCCGTATCTGGTTTGATCGTGACTCCCAAATATTTGATGGCCTTCATAGCCCACCAAAATTGGGTGCTATGTTTTATCCGTTCTAATGTGGATCAAAAAGGACAAGATTATATATCTCCGATTTGGTTAAAGCCTAAAATTGCTTCATATTCACTTAGAAGTTCTTACAGCCTTGAGAGAGAGCCTAGATTTGAGCCTGTTAAAATAATGCGTCTGCAAAAGCATCACCTTGTGGGAACGTCAGCCAAACTCTAACCCCTGCATCTCCCCTTGTTCATGGATACATTGAGCCAGTTATTATATTGTGAGGGCAAACTAAAGTGAGGATAGAGAGCCTCCCTTCCGGGTGCTCCTACTGGAAATCAGAGGCCTTGAGATGTAGCGATTAAGTGATATTGTAGAGTTTGGTTTGTAACACACCACAAGGACCACTGTCAAGAACATTAGGCCACTCTAATCCTCTGCAGTGTTTGTATTAGGGATGAACAGTCAAGCTGGCCAAATGCCTTCTAAGCATGGACGGTTACCTGGGCCGCTTGGGTAGCCTTTTTCCAGGCTTTTTCAACCGGGTGTATTACCCGATGCAGGTGTTTGGCATTGTCAAACACACTGGGATTGGTGTGGGTGGATCAATTCAAGGAGAATATCACCCAGCCTTGTCACCAATATTTTAGTTTAAATTTTGACATCTAAATCAAGAGGCACTATTGGGCGATATGAAATGCATAGGTTGGGGTCTTTCCCTAGCTTTTGACTGAGGGAAATGGTCACTGTTGTGATTGTGGTCTTGACCCCATACCCTTCAGAAAGAGAGTTAAGAAGCCAGTAAGATGTGTGGTAATAATGTAGAGAAGGTTTTTATAAAACACTCTCTTAAACCCCTCGCGCCAGATGTTCAGTTTGTCTTTAGAGACTTTATGACTACTTCAGCTAAGGGGGATTCTCATTCTCTCTGATGCAGCTGGGGATAGACCCGGTAAAGAGCCAACTTTCTGAATTTTTATTTGCTTATCAATTTGTTTGCTGATTTAGAGTCCAGATTGGATCTGAATTCCTTCCTTGGTCCTTTTTTTTTTTTTGGGGGACTAAAAATATAACAAATAAATTCCCCTCCCTTTCTTAAACCATTTCCGCTGCTTTTTTTCCCCAGAAGTGTGCTGTCTTTCTGACAATACTCGCCCTGCTGGTATGAAGACAACCTTTTGGTCAAAATGTCAGTGGAGGGGGCTTGAACCTGACCGAATAGCCGGTTTACACAGTATTCACCACACCTGTTTTTGTGATGGTTTGCCACTCTAGGAAATTATTGGAGCTGCTTCCCTCCCACCATCGAGGCAACAAAAGAGGGGGCCACCTGCCTGAAACTTTCCGGCAACTGCAGGTCATTTACCTCTTCCTGCCCGCCATTTTTGTTGAATAGCCTGCCTCTGCCATTGTTGATATTAAAGTGATTGAAGACTTTGCACCCATCAAAGGAAATTACGTCTTATGTAAAACTTGTACTTGTTATTTCTTCTCTCCTCTTTCTTTTGCAAGTCTACCACTCTAAGTTGGTTAATCAAATAGACATATGTATAAAACAAGGTGTGTCCTGATCCTTAGCTCAGTTTCCTTTGTCCAGCCAGGAACCACAATCATTGTTAGTCACAACACACCCTAAATTATCCTGTGTGCAACCTCTGGTAGCTTGACACAGAGCAGTCAGGCTTAACTTAAGAGGCAATGTGTAAAGTATTTGTGCAACACTTCAAACAGTAACACAATGAAACCACCGCAAAATATTCGTAAATAAAACAAGACCAAAATGATAAAAATCCAACAAGTAGAAGTCGAGATATGAATTTTTAAAGCATTAATGTAAAATAGCACCTAGAAGTACAAAGTGCTTACACAAGATATCTGATCACGCTGGGCCGGGGCTAAGTAAAACGTACAGGCTGACCGCAATGGAGGACAGGCTGGATTCAGAGACTCCCTTTGGCCCGCTGAATCAAAGTACCTTCATCTGGAATGCGTCGTCATTGACGAAGATGCGAGATGCAGCCAAAGCCATGCGTCCGTGTCGAGCCACGGAGTGGACATGATGCGTTGATTTTCTCCACACAACTGTGGCGATGCATCAGTTCCGAGTGCGAGGCACTGGTTCTGAATGCAATGCGCTGCTGCTCCCGCTGTAGGCGATGCGCTGGGTCCGAAGGCGATGCGCTGGGTCCGAAGGCGATGCGCTGGGTCCGAAGGTGATGCCCCGGTTCCGAAGGCGATGCGCCGAGTCCACTCCACATATTGAGAATGCACTAGTCCTGACTCACCCAAATGCGAAAATGTGGCTTTCCGATGAGGATGCGTAGGTTCTGTTTGTAGCTGCCCTTTATACCCAGTTCCAGGGACCCTAGACTGGATTGGCACCACCTGGCAGGGCAAGATTGGCAGCAGGCAAAGTTCTGGTGCTGTAACAGGATGAGTTGAAGTCTTTGATGTCCTTGAAACTTAAAACAGGAGGCAAGCCAGCATGCCCATGAAGTCTCTCTGGGTTCAGTGCAGGTCCAGTGTGGGTTCAAGTGATTCAGGCCCGGTCCTTCTCACAGGCAGGAGAACAGAAGGAAGCAAGGCAAGAATCCAACAAAGCAACCTTACAGTAGAGTCTCATTCCTTCCAGCAGCACAGCAGTTCGTCTTCCTGGCAGAGTGGTCACAAGTCCAGAAGTGTTATGAAGTTATGGGGTCAGATGTCCAGTACTTGTACCCAGTTGTGCCTTTGAAATGGAAGATACTTCAAAGAAAGCATTGAAGTGCACAGAGGACCTCCCTTCTCGCCCTGACTCCAGACTCACTACAGGGGGGGTTGTATGCAGGCCATTGTTTGTTAACAATTCACAGCATATTCAGGTGTAAATGTGAGGCTATGCTCAGCTCCTCGCTACCATCACCCCGATGGCTCATAAAGACACACCTAAACTTCCTTTGTGGGGGACTGCCTAGAGGGAGTAATCAAAGCCCAGCTGTCACCCAGCTGAGATTAAACCGTGACGAGCAGCAGACACCAAATGGCTGAAGTAAGTAAATGGCAACTTTCCAATAGTGGCATTTGCTACATTGTAACTTAAAATCCAACTTCACCACAAGTTGTGATTTTAAATTGTGATTCCAGTGACCGCAAACTCAAAGTCTTTTTCTTCACAATTGGAAATTAAACTTAAAAGATGCAATAAGGTGATCCCAATATTATCCTATGGGAAAGATAAGCTGTGCATTAGTGAGAAACTAAATTGAGAGTTTACCTTAGGGGTGCCTTATATTTATAAAAAGGAAAGGTTTAGACCTTGTAAGAGGTTTATCTTGCCAGGTTGAAAACTGCACATACAGGCTCCGAAATGGCAGGTCTGAGCATTGGTTAGAGAGCTACTTAAGTGGGTGGCACAATGAGTGCTGCAAGCCCACTAGTAGCAATTAATTTACAGGTTCAAGGCACATGTAGTGCACTTTTTTAAATAAATCTTTTTATTAAATAAACAAGAAACCAAAGCAGCATTGCCAAAGATTAATACAGTGCAGTGCAGACATCAGTTATTTTACCACATTCTCATGGCTGTAATTCAACAGTTATCATGGTAGATCTACAGAACAATAAAATGGTCGGAGAATACATATGTATAGTTAGTCGCAAAACATTACTCAACATTGTGGTCAGCTAATCCTCGGGGAGCGTCATCAAAAGGAGCACATAACAGACCTCTGCTTATATTCCAGGACCCCTAAATTTTTGTCCATTTCTGTGGGCATCCTCTACTTTCATAAATCACACTCTCTGCCTGCATGCACCAATCCATATCGGATTCCCAATCTGATAACTTTAGTTTTATCAATCCTTTCCATGTTCTGGCGATATTTCATTTTGTGACCATACATCCAAGGGATACCCACATCCTCTCAGTTCTGGACAAATCTGTAGCCTCCCAGATGTTCAGCAGACAAAGGCGAGGTGAGACTTGGATAGACTTGTGACAAATTAAAGACAGCACTGATGTGACCTCCCCCCAGTTAGTCTGAAGAGCTGGACATTCTCACCACTGGTGGAAGTGAGTGCCGTTTAGACCACACCCTCTGGGATAAGAGAGGGAGCTTCGTACCCTTATTTTAACCAGAACTGAAATAGTATAGTAGGCTCTGTGTAGTAGTTTAAGTTGGATGAGTTTAAAGCGGGATCGTATAGCCACCTCTCGAGGAGAGGCCAGGGCCTCCTGCCATTCTTAGTCATCGATGTCTCCAACATCATCCCCCCATTTGGTACCAAGTTTTTCTAGAGGATCAGGCATATTGTTAAGTATTTTGCAGTATGTCAGTGAAATGGCTTTGTCTTGGAGGTAGTCATCGAGGAGTCTAGCTTCCAACGGGGAAGACTGGCAGGTCGGTTCCCCTGTGTATTGCTTTTTGTAATATGCTTCGGGCCTGAAAGTAACAAAAAGTTTTCCCGCTGTGCAATTGATAATCGGGCTGGAGGTCGCTAAACGGGGTCACCTTTCCTCCTTCCCACAGATCGGCCACCTTTGAGAGGCCTATAAATTCCCATTTATCAAATCCCGGTTGTTTTGATAGTACGCCCAGCTGGTGTGCGTCGAGCAATGGGGTGACTTGTGTTATTTTATCTTTCCATCCCAGGGCAGCCGTTGCGGTTTGCCATATAGCAATTGTGGTGGAGGTTGGAGTGTGTGATGGTGTATGTTTCTTCCCTCCGTAAAGGGCCCTAGTATATGGGGCGGTGCACCCAGTGGTTGAGGACCACTAGCTGTGAGGCCAATAATAGTTTATAATCGCCGGCAAGGAATACCTCCGTCGTACCAGCTTTTAGTGAGTTTAGCCAAAGCTGTGCGGTGGTACCGTTACTCCACAGCAAGGCGGGTACCTCCGACTCAATGGCGTTGAAATATTGTGGAGGAACCAGGTAAGGCGTTATTTTCTAAAGCATACAGAAATCGGGGAAGGGCCATCATTTTGTAGAGAGAGGCCCTGTCAAGCCGAGTCCGGGGGCAGTGTTTTCCAATGCTACACGTCAGCACGAAAGCGACGCAGAGGAGGTGCAAGATTATGGTCATGAAATATCGTAGGATTGACAGTAACATGTATACCCAAGTATAGAAAACCCTCCGTAACTATTCTGGCCTCACAACCAGTCGACATGATTGGGCGCACTCCACTGAGAACATAAATCAGGGATTTATCCCAGTTAAGCGTATAACCCGAGTTTTTTTAGAATAGGGCAAATATGTGTAAAACACAATGAATAGAAAATCTAGGCCTAGCTAAATAGAGCAAAATGTCATCAGTGTAGAGGTAAATGTTGTCATTCCAATCTGATAAAGTGCAAGTGCCTTCAAGGGATTTATTCAAGTATTGTAGTTAGAATTATTAATATACTTATAATGTCAAGTGAATGAATACCTTAGGCGGTGGTTAATTCCAGCTGTTTGATACCTTAATTTAGTAGTGTTAACAAATCACCAGATCAAAACTTTTTTCATATATGATCCAAATCATCAATGTAGGAATATACTGAGCAAATACAAATAAAAATATTCAATTTTATCTTATTCAAAAAAGGGTACAGGTGTTTTATTTCCCCCTCTCCTTTTTAATTAATTAATTTATTTATTTATTCCGGCTACCATAGTCATAGATGATTGTCAGTGTTGGGGGTCTCAGCCACCTGATGTATCGGGAAGGTGGGGAGAATAACTACTCTTTCCCCACCGTGCAGCGAAAATCAGTCCGGGCTAAGTGGGAGGCCCACTGCGTAATCTTATCGGCCGAGCTCGATGTTGTGCCCCACGCTGTCACAGGAAAACCACAGTGGTAGTACGAAGGGAGCAGCGCTCTTTCACTCCTTGATACTAGCAGGGCCACTGCACCGGGACGTGCTCCAGAGCTCGTCTGTCATGAGATCCGTCAGCTGCGGGGTGGCTCACACCATCAATTTTGCCGGGGTCTCTCTCGTCTATGCAACGTAGTGTAGCGTCGGCTGTGATATCTCCGCTCGTGGCCGTCCGCGATTGGTCCTTTCTGGACCGGTCATGCCAGGGGTGATCAGGAGCCGAGGGCTAGCGAATTGAGCTGGTTTTAACTGATATTTTTATGGATACGGGGGAATCTAGGAGGTTGTCGAGCGGCACTCCACTCTGTTGCGGCCATCTTGCGTGCCGGCTGGCCTCGCCCCGTAGTGCACTTTCTTAGGGTCTTATACGTAAATTAAATTTGCCAATTGGGGTTAAGCCAATGTTACCATGTTTAAGGGAGGGAGCACAAGCACTTTAGCACTGGTCAGCCATGGTAAAGTGCGCATATTCATAAATCCAGCAAAAACAAGGTCAGAAAAATGGAGGAAACGCGCAAAAATTTGGGGGAAGACCACCATAAGGCAGTTTAGTTTAACACTCCACCAGAGTGCTGCATTTCGAAGGCACACTGAAAGTGCAGCACTTTTTGTGGAGCACTTTCAATGCGCCGGTTAATAGCATAATTGTCTCAGCACCCACATTGGTTATGCGGCGCGGGCGCAGAGGCCTTGCCCATTGCAAAGGAGGGGACACCATCTCATGATAGCGCTGGGTTTACATGTGTACCAGCACCATCAGTATTACAGTAGGGGGTGCATAAGCTTTTGCCGGCCCGTCTGTAAAAGGAAGGTGCCCCAGCAGTAAACAAAGTGGATGCACATGTCCGTTGTCCCCCACCAGGGTACTTTCTGTGGTACGGCCCCTCATGTGTGCAAAGGCAGGTAGGTGAATATAAGCACCTTCCAGTAGTATATCGTGTTGTCTGGCTGTCTTTTATTCTGCTCGTTGTTTCCTTCAATTTTCATTTATTAAGTAATTTTTTTTCAAGTATTTATATTGTTATTTCGTAGTGCATTCCTCATTTGTTTCTTTTATTTATCAACATACAGTAATCAATCATCGTCTAGACCAAATGTAGCTGTTCATCATATTTCAAGGAATTCAGGTTCATTATATTGCTTTAAAAAATAACTTCCTAAACGGTCTTCCCCTCTCCACCTCTATGCAGGTGCCAAAGGAATTCGATAATGTATTTATTTGTAGATGGCGTCAACAGTAGATCAACTATATTGCTATATTTTCGTTTTTGGATTATGTCCATTCGTGCTAGTCAAACAAGATTAGAGCTCTTAGTTTTCGGAACCAGATTTTCTCCCTACTGCAGTCTTTTTGCAACACTAGCAGTCACACGGACAACAAGTTTGTGTTTATTTTCAGTAGGTTCCAAGACAGCCTCTCTATCACCATTGTGTGATTATGTAGATGGGAGGATTAGGTTGTTTTTAAGCCTTAACAATGAGGATCTTTGCAGTTCCCAGTAGTTGCAAGTCAGACTCTATTTAGTGGTCTGCACGTTTCCCCACATTGTGGTTTTATTCCTGGTATAAATCTCCTGGCTCATCTGGAATTTAGTTGCGGCTGGAAAATCCTTCCAAAATATGGACAGTTTGGGGAAATCCCACAATATGTTAATTAAGTGCATTTAGCATTTTCCACTTGCCTACAGAGGGGCTGATGTCATCATCTTAGCTATTCGTACATCCACCAAGATGGTTTTGTTCATTGGTGCGCATAAGCCATTGTGGAACCCTTGCATGTTAGCTTGTTGGAAATGCTCCAGTTTGCTCTCTTAATAGCCCAGCAGGGTTGTTTGGTGGGCACTGTCAAGGGTTATGTTAGACCTGGCATCTTTGGCGTAGTTTCCCCCCTATCTTTTTGCCTCTACCTCCTGTATTTTTGATGCTGTGCTGGATTTCGTTTTTGCTGCTTTAGATGCTTTGGGCACTTTGCCACTGCTGTTCAGTGTCAAAGTGCAAGTGCTCCCTGTGTAAATTATTGGGATTGGTTATCCATGATTGGCATATTTGTGTCACTAAGAAACCACCGAAACCAGGAAGACGGTCACCCAGGCCCTCGTCACCAGCCGTCTAGACTATGGGAACACCCTCTACGCTGGAACCACAGCCAAACTCCAGAAAAGACTCCAGCGCATCCAGAACGCCTCAGCACGACTCATCCTGGACATCCCGCGCTGCAGCCACATCACTGCCCACCTGAAAGACCTGCACTGGCATCCCCGTCAACAAGAGGATCACGTTCAGACTCCTCACCCACGCACACAAGGCTCTCCACGACACAGGTCCGAAGTACCTCAACAGCCGCCTCACTTTCTACACACCCACCTACCAGCTCCGATCCGCCAGCCTCGCCTGCGTCCCAAAAATCCAGAAATCCACCATCGGAGGAAGATCCTTCTCCTACCTGGCAGCCAAGACATGGAATTCCCTCCCCACACACCTACGGCTGACCCAGGATCACCTCTCCTTCAAGAAACAACTCAAGACCTAGCTGTTCGAGCAGTAGCGACCCCCCCCCCTGCTCCCACTCCACCACACACAGCGCCTTGAGACCCTTGCGGGTGAGTAGAGCGCTTTACAAATTTTGTAATTGATTGATAGATAAGAAGTCCCTAGTAAAGTGCTCGGAGTGTGCCAGGGCTGGTGATAACAAATGTTACTAGTGGGCCTGCAGCACTGATTGTGCCACCCACATGAGTAGCCCTAAAATGGTGTCTCAGGCCTGCCACCGCAGTGCCTGTGTGCAGTCTGTGAACTGCCATGTCCTCCTGGTCACTGTCCGCTCTGGCCAGGCCTAACCCTTCCCTTTCTGTACACATTGGTCACACCAATGGAAGGCCCAAGGTACCCCCTTGGGCAGGGTGCAGTGTATGTGAAAGGTAGAGCATGTACTAGTGCAGGTAACATGCTCTGGTAGTGAATTACAGCCAATTTCGTTTTTCACTATTGTAAGGCTATCTTGCCGCATAGGCTATCATGGGGAATGCTGGCTACGGTGGCTACCAGCATATCTTCCCATAGGAGCAAGATGGTATCCCTGAACTCTTAGAAAGTTGCTGTTCTCTTGTCTGACCTTTCTGTGTGCCTTGGCCTGTTTGTGAATTGACTGTCTGGTTTGAGAGTGACAGAGGCTGGGAGCCCCCAGGAGGCTGGCTGAGTCAGCTCTAGGCTGAATGACTGCATCTGCATCTTGAGTGGTGGGAGGGGATAGCACCTGGGCCTGAATAGGGCTGTGCCTTCCTCCCAAAATGCTGGCTCCACCTCCTGCTGGGTGGCTGACGACCCTGCCCCTCTCCCTGAAAGGAAAGGAAAGGAGAGGCCAGGAAAACAAAGAGCTCAAGGAACACCCGGAACTGGTTCGAGCCAGGCTCAGAGCCCTCCTGCAAAAGGGGATCAAAGACTTTAGGGGTATAAGTACAGGACCCCTGACTACAGAAAATTAGATCATAGTGGAATCAAGAAGGAACCTCTGCCAAGGAGAAAGATGAAACTGAAGAAGGAAGACTGTCCTGCTGTTGGTCTGCTGGACTGACCTGCTTTTGCTTTGCTGCCAACGAGAGGGGAAGGACTTTGCTTTGTGCTGTGTCCCCTTGCTTGAAGGAATCTCCAAGGGCCTGAGAAGAGCTGGCTCCCTGTTAAGAAGTCCCAGGAACAAAAGGACTTCACCCCCAGCTTCCCTGAACTCTGCTGAGAGAGTTCTGTCCTTCCTAGAGTGCTTGGGCCAGTTGTGGTGCCTCTGGAAGTTGTACCTGTGTTGGGAAGCTGGAAACTAGGTTTTTAAGGAACTTCCTGCAAGTTTTACCGCATCCCTGGGTTAGCGAGAAAATTCCCGCCGCTACGAAGACCGAAAACGTCGCAGCGCCTGTCGACGCTGCCTGAAGACATCGCATCCTTCATTTGCAAGAAGATTTCCGTCGCTGCCAACATTGTCGCAGAGCCTGTCGCCGCAGGGTGAGATCACCGCATCACGTCGCTGCGAGAATAGTCGCAGAGCCATCGCATCCAGGAACTGCGAGTGAAAGATCACTGCTGAGCCGCGCATCGTCGCCCCGGGGATCGTTTCAGTCCCTCAAGATCGTCACATCGTGCTTTTGCGAGCATTTTCCTACAGAACCTCCGCACCGGAATTCATACAAGGTATCGCCTCCCTTCCCATACAGACCGGATTCGTCGCAACATGCCCGCTAAGTGCAGCGGGGTTGTCGCATCGCCTCCCCAAGGTCTCAGGAGTGACGCATCGCTTGTTTTCCACCGCACCATCTTCGGTTTTGGAACTTTGTCGCATTTAAAGGTACTGTTGGCTAAACGGGACGCAACTGTGAACTTTTCACTCAACTGTGGATTATTTTATCGCAACTTTAAGAACTCTTTTGCAACCATATTCTTGAACTGTGTATGATGGATTTGTGTCGTTTTGGTCTTGTGTAGTTTAGATGAAATACCTTTATTTTTTAAACTGTTGTGGAGTCAGTTTGTGTTGGTACAAATACTTTACACATTGCCTTTGATAAGCCTTGACTGCTCGTGCCAAGCTAACAAGGGGGTGAGCAGGGGTTATCTAAGAGTGTTTCCTCCTTACCCTGACTAGAAGCAAGGGTCCCTATTTGGACAGTGGTACCTACCTCTGCCAACTAGAGACCCCCAGTTCTAACAGGGTACATTGTGGCCTTGTGGGTATTTATTCACCTCCCAGACCAGCTGCCATCTCCTATTCCAAGTCCTCATAAAATGATTTCTGAAAAATCTCACAAACCATTTTCCACCCACTCCTATTACAAGGCCACCATGGGACTTTCATATGGTATTTACCTTTTCAATTAATGTTTTGTTTGAGCCTTTCATAGTTATCTGTTAAGACTGCTGACATTGAAAATAGTTTTTCTAGTTGCTGTTACTTTGACGAAATATGCCAGTGAGTTGCACGTGCTGAACATTCACATGCCTTACACATGCATTTTTCCAGACATGTTGGTCTACGAACTAAAATGACTTTACAACCCAAAGTGCTGACAACTTTCTATCCACGGCACACACAAGGAGATGATGGGCGTAGCGCTGAAACATTTCAGACACACATCCCCAGTCACAGATCTGGTTTGAATCCATCATCGTTCTTTCTCACTTTGCCATCTCAGTTCAGACCCAGCTATATGCGAATCAGTCTTGACCCTGTACCTCATGGGAACAGTACAGCCCGAACTGCCACCCCAGGTCTTCTCTAAACCGGAAACAAGCATCCTGGGACCGGTTTCGGGATAGCACCCCTCATCAGCCCGGCTTTCTTGAAACCAGTGGCAAAGTGAACAAGGGACCCACGTCTGGGCATTCCCTGCCATCCGGGGCAATCCTTTACTCACCCCCATTTACCCACCTGCCACTCACTCAACTAGTACACAAGACTTCAAGACGGGCAAGGCAGTCCAGAAGAGGATGCTGTGTATTTGGATAATCTTGAGTAGCAAAATGTGTTACACCCTTGCGCAGAAAGAACTGCCAGCGGAAATCCTGGCCAATTTCACTCAGTGAAAGTCTTTCACCTCCGCTTTGACCAGGTGTGTCCCGTGGATGAGATTTGTTGGGCAGCGATATTAGCTTCCATTCAAACCGTCGACATGTATTCTTATCTTTATTTGGATGTGAAACGGGATGGTCATTTTGTATGCAAGGTGCCTCAGGGCTTCCTTATCTGACCATCCTTAAGATCCCATGTAGAAGCTGGCTCTCTATATAGTGCACTAAAGAGAAGAACTCTGTGTAGAGTGTCCAGTGGATCCCTATTTGGTTCACAGAGGCTAAAATAGCTAATGTTATCGTTCTCTTTTGTAGTAGTGTGGGCGGGCAGTTAGGCTTATCAGAGGGTAGTGCTGAGAATTTGTTGTACTCAGAGGCAATAAATGAGACACATAGTCAAAGAAAAAATCCAAGACAAATTAGAAAAATAACACTTTTTATATATTTTGTAAACCCAAGAACTTTGATCAAAAGTAAGAACTGTTTTTGTTAGCAATTTTTTAAAGGTAAGTAAATCTTTTAAAATTGTGCGCCATTATGCACAATGCAATCTTATGGAAGGAATTGTCATATATGCATAACAGTAAGAACAGTTAGTTTCAGGGGTTCATCTTCTGGGTTTCTGCCCGGGTTTAGCTGGAAGCATTGTATTAGTTAAGCTGGTAGCTGTGTGCTACGGAGAAGGGGGCCACCTGGAAACCGGCCGCACAGGGGGACAAGTCCAAGAGCTCCCAAACGGGCGCTTGGGTCACAATGGGACTTGGAGCAAGGGGGCACAGCTGGTTCTTCAGTACCCAGGCTTGGTGGCTTGGGTGCAGAGAGGTTAGGGCGGCTGGGCTGGGTGTGCAAATGTGTTCCTCGCGGTTAGGGCCAAACAGTTGGCAGGGGCAACCTCAGGACAACTGGGACACTCAAAAAGTGGTTCTCAGTGATGTTGATGTCCCTCGATATCTGCTTGGTCGTGGTGCAGGGAGAAACATGATTGGACTGTTGGTGTTTGGTGCAGGCCGTCCAGTACCCCGTGGATTGATGCTGCATGGCTCTGATTGGCCCTGGTGTCTTTACACTCGGTGGGGAGACTGATCTGACCTTCCAGAGCACAAGTTCTTCCTCGTGGTCGTCTGCGGCGAGGGTCGGGGAGCTGCATGGTGATGGACCAGACTCTGCTTGACTGAGCCTGTGGTCTGCAAGGGAGTAGCTCCTTTACTCCAAGGGAGACTGGAGGAGATTTTCAAAGTGCTGGCAGGCTACCCAAGGCTGTTGTAGATCTCCAGTTTGCAGGAGTTGTCACTGTGTTGCGATAGTATGCAGGGTTTCACGCCAAAAGTTCATAGGGCTTCTGCATTTCTCGCCAGGCAGTGACTATTCTTCATTCTTCTTCTCTTGATCCGTTGAATTTGAGTCTTTGGGTTCAGGGGTACCACCTAAATATAAATTTTGGGGCGTTTAGGGGATTGACACTTAGTAGCCAATGGGCTACCTACCTTTACAGTGTCTACACCCTCTATTTGATCACTTCCTATCAGAAGTGAGCATAACACTGACCCTAGAAGGCTTATTCCGTCCAGAACAAGATGGAGGAATCCAAAAAGGTGGTGTCCACTGTTGTGATCGTATCTAGGACCCTAATTAAATATTCCCGATTTATGCCCTTATGTGATTATAACAAATCATATCCTTATAAAGGCATAAGAATCATATCCATATTTAGTAATAGCCAATGCAATTCAAATACGGCAAGGCTACTTCCTTAGACTCCTAGAAAGTACAACGAGTTCTTTTAACAAACCAAACCGCCAGCAACCTGGGAATTCCCCATTCTTTTGTTTTGATTTGTCTGAGAACTCCTGCGAGCACTGAAAAAACGGCCAGTTCTTAGTGACATCTTTTATTGACGTCTTATGTCCAACCTTACGTCAAACATGGCACTTTCCAGGTATAAATATACCAGCGTTTGCCTTAAGCAACACACAATGGTTTGGAGCAGAGCGGCTATCTACTTATCCGAAGCCCAGCTGATGCGAGTGCCGAAGGAAGCCGTCCCTCCCATTTTGACGCACTAAGAAAGACGCTGTCTTTTTCTCCTGCCGAGAAAATCCAGCTCCAGTGTTTCCTGTCACCCTTGCGGGTCACTGGGAGATCGATTTCTGAGAGCGAGATACAAGACCTCCTTCATTCTAAAACCAAGGTACGGAGCTGATTAGATCCTTGTAGAATTCTTGAGTCAGATTCTTGGCAAAACTAACTTAACTTAAAAACTCCTTTACTCCTTCCCACGTACTAGGCTTAGGTTAGGTACACTGGGGTAGGCGTATTTAGAAACATCAGTTGAGTACGTTTAGTCAACTTTTATCATTGTATGTAATTGTATATATTTTATACTTTTTAATTATCATATGGCTCAGAAACCATATCAATGCTTTTACAGTATTATTTCATAATACTCCTTTTACTGTACGCACTTTACTTTATAACAGGTATTGCAATTGTGGCAATTCATTTCTCTTGCATGAGAAAGAAGAGAGCTCAATAAATAACACATTTTATTGAAAACGCCCGTCTCTCTATTTCTCTGCACTCTGGTGAAACTAAGTATGCACAATTGGCTGAGTGAAATAGCTATCTATTGTTTTCACACGACTCTGGAGATATACTCCTTATTCTGGGGAAGCAAAGTTGTCATGTTTATGCGGTTGTCAGAAGCTAATCCATTCTGGTCTAATCAGGGAAGTTATCTCCTCCCTGTTCATTCGAGAAAGTTTCTAGTGACCTCCGAGCTCGCTGGCAAACCTGATTAAGTTTAACATATTCAATAGAGACCTAGTCGACCTCAGTCCTACGTCTAAACTATCGTTTGTTATTCCAATGCGCAGAGCCTATTGGGAAAATAGGAACTACACTTCATGGCGCCCAACGTTTGGTAAGGCGATAATCTAACGCAAGATACTAGAGTAACTCAGTCGTGCTTTTTCACACAGACCCCTTTTTCCCGTAAAAACTCCAATAGACGTCTGGAGTGGGTGAAAGGTTAATATTTGCCAGAACTTAGTAGGATGAGAATCCTATGTATTACTTTTTGGTTTAGTCAACGTTGAAGCATACAGTGTTCCAAAATATTCTGCACCTAATCTTTGTTTCCTCAAAACTTGCTCTGCAAACTTTCTGTCAGTAAAAATGTCAAGACAGTGAGGACGAAAGAGACAGAGCTAGACTAGTAGCTCAACTCGTAGCGGATGACACACTTGTCCGAGATAACGACCCGGATGCAATAATCATCCCGGTCAATATAAGAAAAACCATAACTATAAAACTTATAGAAAATGGAGTTAACATCAAGAGGTGGTACAGTCATATTTGTGGTAGAGGCACATGAATTTCAGCAGACAAAGGTATTCTATTCCTGGATAAATTTTCCAGCAGCACATGCTGTAACACATGAGTTCCACTACTACAAAATAGCGGACGCTCCAGAGGAATACTCTCCTTTCGAGGAAGTTGAAATCACACTAACATACCAAGAGCACCTGCTCTGGTTTAATGGCGCCCTAAAACATCAAAATCACATTACCAGGCTCGGTCCACTAGGTAGACCAGGAGCCACATGGCTGGTTCTAGCCAGCTACACACCACACCCCGACATTGAAACAATGGCAGACAGAGAACTTTTAGTTCAGTTAAAACAACTAATTAAAATACATAGACAATTGGTCCAATATGTCATGCGGACTTCAACAGTCCAACCTGTAATTAAACTTCCACAAAACACCCCTCACCAGGGGAACACAAATAAAATTACACCACAGAATATACAATCATGTCTCAAAAAATCACTCAGATAGAGGCAGTATTTCCTGATACTACCCTCACGAAAAACACAGAATTCTGACTATCTGTCTCCCAATGGGGATAGCACCACATGTGGAGGACTGTGACACTTGGGGCACAGTTTTTGCTTCTATCTACACAAAAACACATGGTGTTCCGTCTATGGCGGTTATACCATGTGTACCAGATGTTGTAGGTCATAAAGCGCCGGGACACTCCCCGGAGTAGCCGAACGCTATACAAAACACCACCCAACATTAACATTAACTAAGACAGATTCACAATGAATACGGTCCAGAACCTGCTTTAACTCTGGGTATGAAATTACTGAAAGACTTTAAGCAGGTCTCGGCTATATTCTTAGCCAACATAAAAGGAGAAGCAGCATGTGTGGCGATCCGCCAAAAATTGAAAGAGACGGATATAGCAGGCCAACCTTTTGAACTTGCTAAAATAATTGAAAAATCCTATGAAGAATTAGGCAGAGATAGTTTGGGTGGTAAACCAGTAAAACCCCAAATAATTGAAAATCCTGAAAAAACTTTTATTAAAAATGATCTCAATTCTCAAAAGAAGAAGTGGGAGGGTAATAAACAAACCACTCCCAGAGAAAAACAGTTTCAGTCCAGAGGAAGGTCTCCCCAACAAAGAAATAGATCTCCAGAAGGGGGAGGGGGGAGGGGGGGGGGAGTCTCCCCAAAGGGAACCCTCTGAAAAAAGATACAACCTTAGAAATAGGGACAATTTGAGAAAACCTGACAGATATCAAGATATTGATACACGTCCCTCTCGATCTTTTCAGACTTCATCAAAGAAATCTGAAAGAAGAGAACGGTCAGAACATAAAGAAGAGCACGTCAAGTCCAAAGACAAGGAACCTGCTCATCAAAGTTAAAAAAATTAATTTCCCAGAAAGAAGGTAGCCAGTATTAAAATAAAACATGCCTAGAATTTTGAGGACACAACTGAAAAACGGAGAGTGGGCCCAGACAATGCTAGACAGCGCAGCAGAAGTGAGCATAGCTCGCAAGATCCTGATGAATCTTCTGGAGACAGTGGACACGAATGAATACATTCAAGTGGAAACTGCAGACACCCGAGTGAGCATGCCCCATAAACTATATGAAATAACATTACGTATAGAGGGATATAAAACTAGGAAAATAAAAGGTTTCTTTTTGGAGAACCTATCTAAAGGCTATGATATCCTTCTAGCAGAAAAGGACTGGCCACCTGACTTTGTCGGGGAGTGCCCACATGGCGAAGAAATGATTATGCCTGCCTTCTCAAATCACATTCCAATTCATAAAAAATACACACTTGCTAGAAAATGGGCAGTGGCCCAAGCCCCTGCATTATATAAAAATCATGTAGGATGGTATGAGGATTCTCCTCACCATAAAATCCAGTTAAAAAATCAACCTACTGCACAGAGGCAGTATCTTGTTAAGCAAGAAGCTAAAAAACAGGTAAAAGAAATTTGAGACCAACTTGAATATCAGGGGTTGATTGAAACATGCACCTCACAAATGAATAATCCTATGTTTCCTGTCTCCAAGCCAGACAATTCATATTGTCTAGTTTTGGACTACAGACATCTAAACTCCTGCTGTAAAACTTTTGCAGTACAAAACTCACACAGTGCAGCACTAATGAATAACATTGTGCGCAAGAAATATAAAACGACATTAGATATTTCAAATGGTTTCTTCTGTCAAAACATAGCACCTGAAAGCATATATTTGACCGCTTTCTCCAGCATGGGGACCCAAAAACAATTCTGCAGTCTCCCACAGGGATTCAAGAATAGCCCAGGATTATTTTCATCCAGGGTAACAGAGTTACTACAAATTTATGATGATGAGGCATTATCTTATGTCGATGACCTGGAGACTCACTTGAAAAGAGTGAACACCATCATTCTTGGGTTCGCATCAGAAGGGTACAAATTTAACTTTAAAAAATCACAAATTGCCCATCTATCTGTCCTATTTTTAGGATATGAATTATCAAGTGAAGGCAAAAGCCTAGCAGACAACTTCTTAGAGACGTGTGCAGTACTCCGAGCTCCAAAAACGCTTAAAAATTTACAATCCCAATACTAGGTTTCCTGAATTTCGGAAGAACATACATTCTAAATTATGCAGAGAGGGTTAAACCTCTATACGAACTGATTAAGCCTGATTTTAAACCAATTAATTGGACTCAAAAACATACAGAAATTTTAAGATCATTACAGACAGACATGTTAACTAAAACAAAACTGCAAACACGCGCAAACGAACGTAACCTTGTAATCCGAGACATCCCAGTAAGATGCGGATTCACATACCTGACCTCCAATGAGGGAGAAACGGTACCAATAGCTTACAAATCACGTTTGTACACACAAGCTGAAATGAAATTTAGTTCTACTGAAAAAATTCTAACTGCGGTTCAAACTACTGTAGCAAAAGAAAGAGCACTAGCCCAAGGGAAAAGGATATCTGTTTTAACGGTTGTATCAGCCATTGAGGCGGTAACAATACCAGGCAATCTTAATGCTAAAGCTCTGGATCCAAAATGGATAAAATGGGAAACTTCTCTTGCAACAGAAGACGTGACACACGCATTTGATCCGAAAATGAAAAAATTAGAATATCTGGAATATGAAAATGAATGTCCTCTGCCGATCGAAATTGTGCCTCTCGAACAGTACACCTGTGCAATCTACACGGACAGATTTGCACAACACTACGTTGTGGAAAAACAGATTTACAATGCAGCGTGCGCGATTGTTAAAGGTCGCTGGCGCCTAGGTAAATTCAGACCGATGGTCACTAAAACTGAATCTCTCAGAAACTTTACAGCTCAGCGAGCTGAAATAAGATCTTTAAAGATGGCGCCTGAAATGAATGAAATGAAATGAAAATAAAATTTGTAAAGCGCTGCAGCTGCCCTCAGGCGTCCAGGCGCTATGACTAAACAAGAGTGCCCTCAGATGAACAAACAGAGATTCTGGTTACTGAAACAAAAAAGCTTTAAGCTGCTTCCGGAAACTGGTTAGGTTGGAGTTGGTTCTCATGTGCAGGGGGAGGTAGGGAGCTTGAAAATGCAGATCGCGAATTACCAACACTAATAGTGTGTGATTCGCATTACTGCGTCCGATCTTACAATAATTCCATGCAGACCTGGATAAAAAACGGTTACAAAGATGAGACAGGTGCCACAATAAAGCATAAAAAACGATGGGAACAGGTAGTTCTATTGCATAAAGAACTACAAAAGACTCACGTGATACATACGCAGAGTCTTCAACGTGATGGCGTTCACGTTGCAGGGCATTCATTGGCTGACAAAGCCACAGCGGCAGCTGATCACTCGGCTTCCGTAGCCACAAATAAGCGTACGAAAAAATAAATAGATGGCGAGACGCTGCTTGCTGTAAAAGCCTCAATGGAAGGCAATTATGCGGTGTTACCTCTAAACTAGCCACTCGGCAATACATACATAATTGATGCGAACTCCGTTCCGTTTGCTCAAATCCCTGGAGTGGGGGATAGAGTAATTCCAAACACGAACCGGAGAGTCTTCTTGATACAAGCAGCACACATGGGATTGGGTCTGAGGCATCAAGAGATCCTGAAATCTCTAATAGAATTACAATCACAATACTGGTGGCCAGGGATGAGCGTAGAAATGTATAACTTTGCAATGAATTGTCAGGACTGCAACAGAGATCGCAGTTGTGAACCAGACCAGACACCTGCCCAGACACCACTATTAAACAGCATCAGGCTATCTATGCGCAGAGATCCAGACGGAAAAATGCGATCCCATATTTATTAAGACGTGATTCATTTAGATGAGACCCCCAGCGCTCGGCTGACGCCAGAACTGTTATAAAAGATTTGCGAGTCTTTATCGGCACATACGCAATTGGCATGCTACATTCTGACCAGGTTCCTGCGTTTAGCTCTCGGGCTTACAAGGAGGCCATGGCCAGCATGGGCATTGCATTGCGTTATTCTAGTCCATTCCATCCCGAGGGAAATGCAGTAGTGGAGTGAAAAAAACCGGGCATAAAGCAATCTATAACAGCGAGTATATTGGGTTCGGGTGACGGGTGGGTCAAACATCTAAAAAGTGTCCAACGTAGTCTTAATAATATGGCAAGAAATTCTCTAGGAGGTTTCAGTCCGTACAAACTTTTATTTGATACTAGAATGATCATTACGACTTGGATTGTCAGACTTCAGTGGTGAAACAAAAAGCCTTTGATATCAAAGATCGTTTGGCTGTTTTACAGGACTTAAATGAAACAAGAAAAAGCCTGAGTTACCAAAAGCTAAAGCCAACTACCACTGTAGAAAAACCACCCGTCCCAGCAAGACCTGTCTTGATTCCAAAGATTGGGGATCTGATCAGAGAAAAGATTGTGGTGAAGAAGGAATTTGGGCCTTCTTACAGAAAAGCAGTACCTGTCTTAGCTGTCAGCGGAACAAGATCAGTTGTGCTACCGCCCCTTGCTGGTAAAAAGGAGAACCGAGTTGTATCAATCGACCTGGTGAAACCACAATCATGTGGCCAATAATAAGTAGTAGGCCCAGTGGACTCCCAAGAAATAGCAGAGGACCAAATCTTGCTACAATCCAAGCGGTTCAAACTGAGAGACTAATCACATTTGACAAACCTGCAGTAATTTAAAAAAGGACTATGCAACAAAGCCATGGAACTTGTGCCTCTTGAAACCCAAATTGCAACAGTTCATCAAGCAACTCCGGTCTACAACGATGTAGCCTTGGACTAAACAAATGTAACAAAAGAAAATGCAAAGATCAAGGAAATCCGGAAGCAATCCCACCAATTAACAGAACTGCATCTGGCTACTTTATCAACTTTGATGACTTTTCCGATGATCCAAATGAACATGGAGACACGCCAGCAACAAAAACTTTAAAAAATAAAATCACAGAGCTCTTTCATCAACTGAGAGAAACATATCTAACTTCACCATGCATTAAATTATGGATTGTGTTAGGTGTACTTTTCCTCCTTCTATGGCTCATCTTGGTTTTAAGTTTGGGTAGATTTATTGATGGAAAATATAGTACAATGGACACAGCAAGTCAGAATATCAACTTGGTCCTGAAACCACACAGATCCTCTCGCATCGAAAAAAGAGAACTATCATCAATGAACATCACAGCAAAACCTATACCTGGTGGTGTAGCATGGGACAAAACTGATTATGAAATCTATGGCCCGGTTGAGCTCTTGAAATGTCCACACCAATTTAAGATTTCCTTAAGTGACTTTGTATCACCTAGTACCTTCTCTGATGATTGGGACTTTGAAAATATTAATAATATGATGTCAGATTTAGAAATGTCAGCAAAATTTACAGAACATGAATATTTACAGGGTTCGTCGAATTATGAGGAAATGTATTGTTACAATCACTTTGGGCATCATTATCTGCATAAATCTCCAAATCCTAGAAATGTTTTCAGTTATAATCAATGGGAACATTGTCCATCTCCGCTAAAAGGCAGTTCAAAAACATTTTGAGAAATTCCCATACTTCTCAGGGTTTAATGTCACTGATCCTGAAACATTCTATTTCAAAGTGTTAAATAAGACCGGAATGAAAAACATGTTGACAAATACTAAACTGATTTATTCTGAAAAATTTTATGGAAAAATGTCAACATTTGGTTTTGAATTTTGGAAAAACAACTTTGAGACAAAAACCATCTGGGGTACAAAAGAATGGCAGGTACAAGGATCTGAAAGAGACACGTTAGTGATATATTCCTTACCTTAGAATATCCCCAGGCGTCAGACTGGATCCGTAAATTTTTGTGTAGCAATACCTCTGCGCGTCGGATAGGCGTCGTCTGCGGCTCCGCGTCCGTCGTCGGCGTCGTTAGCGCCGGAATGACGTCGGAGGAGCACTTAGACGCCGCCCATGCGCGCTGACGTCAGTTCTTCTTTTTTCCGTGCCAGCTACCGCAGATCCGGAGAAGCTCTACCCCTAGTAATTTTTTGACTAAACTTTTGATCTTTTTGATCATTCTTTTTCTTCGAGTCTTCAACTCTATCGGTGCCGGTAGGTATGCCCTGCTCTAAGTGCGACCGACTGATGTCGGTCACGGACTCCCATCGCCGGTGCCTGAAGTGCCTAGGCCTCGACCATGACGATCAAACCTGCTCCGACTGCCGGGCCCGGACGTCGAAGGCTAGGCGGGAGCGGTCCCGTAAGCGGCTCGAGCTCTGGCAGTCGGCCCCGCGCCACTCCAGGTCCCGGTCCCACGGGAGGTCGAGGGACAGGTCGCGAGGTCAGAGTCATAGCAGCTCCGGGAGTGGACACCGGTCGTCAGGCTCCAAGCCCTCAGGTAAGAGGCATGAGCGGTCGGAGAGACGTCATCGTTCCTCCGACCCACCCCGACGCTCGCACGACGCGGCCAGGGGCTCGGGCGACACCGCCAACGCGGCTCCGCGGGAGTCCCAAGCCTCGCCGCCTGCCCCACACCTTCGGGTCCCTGGGCACGGCGCGACGCCGGAGGAGATCGAGCGGTACCTCATGGCCATGAGGTCCCTCCCTCCTCAGTCGGGTTCCGTGGCGCCTCCGGGCCCAACTGTCCCGACTGGAGGCCCTAGCGGGTCGGGTGCTAAGGCCCGACGCCGCCGGGTGCTTCGGCCCCGGCGCCGCCGGCGACTTCGGACTCGGCGCCGCAGGACCTCACCGGATCCGCTTCCGGATCCGGGTCTTTGCCGGTTGACCTCACGACCTCACCGGCGCCACGGGTGTCACCCCCGTCGCCCACTGTGGACGCCGTCCCCAATGTTCCCTACGGTCTAACTCTGGCGCAGCATCGGCGCCGCATCCGACGGCCTTTGGAGATTTTTATTTCCACGAGGAGGACCCGTCTTCTGATCCTGTTTTACAGGTAACTGGTGACGAGGAGGATTGGAAGGGGTCTGAGGACCCTCTGGCACTGGAGTGTCAGTCTCAACAGGACTGGACATATGAGCTTGGGGAGGCCAGTGGTCTTGACACATTGCCAGACACTGGATTTGCCTCCCCTCCGACTGTGGCTTCGGAGGAGGGGTCTTCATATAGTGTAATGTTGACGAAGGCAGCCAAGGCCTTACACCTTGAGCTCCCCGTCGCAGCTGTGTGGACTAACCTCCTCACGGAGGTCCTCAAACCGCAGTCAAGCTCCAGCGAGCCTCTGCTGCCGTTCAATGAGGCCTTATGTGACGTTCTTGTGGGCACTTGGTCCAAGCCCGCCACAGGCCCGCCTGTGGATAGGAACTTGGCCAGACGCTACCGCTCGGCCCTGGGCGACCCATGCTTTTTGTACACCAATCCCACCCCCGAGAGCCTGGTCATCCAGGCCTCCAATTCCCAGACCGCATTCCCGTTGGCCCCGCCCGACCGGGAATCCAAGAGATACGACCATTTCGGGAAGGTGTTCTCGTCTGTAAGCTTAGGGCTGCGGTCTGTAAATACCGCCTGTCTCTTGGGCCGCTACACCCACACTCTGTGGACACGGTTGCGGAGGTGCTGCCACAATGCCCAGAGGAGTCCGGGCTAAACTCGCCCAAACCCTTGCGGAGGGCCAAGATGCAGCGCGTTATTCCATCCGGTGTGGGCTGGATACAACGGACTCACTGGGCAGGGCAATGGCAACGACGGTGGCGGTTCAACGCCACGCCTGGTTGAGGTCCGCCAACTTCTCGGCCGATGTCCAGGCCACACTTCTGGACATGCCGTTCGGTGGCCGTCGCCTCTTCGGCGACAAGGCAGACCATGCGCTGGAATGTTTTAAGGACTTCAGGGCTACGGTCAAGTCCTTGGGCCTCTCGGCCCCACGCCAATAAACTGGTGCCTTTCGCTCCTTTCGTGGCCATGGAAGGGGTTCCCCACATTAGCTGCCAGCCACGCACCGCAAAATGTCCAACAGTCCGGTGGCAGCCGTGGAAACCGCGGTGGCGGCGGTCGGGGACAACGGCGAGGCCAGTCCACACCTCCCTCCACAGCACCCGCCTCAAAACCTTCCGAGTTTTCAGGCCCGTGTGACGCCTGTGGGAGGCAGGGTTCGCCATCACCTCTCCCACTGGCGCACTATCACATCGGACAGGTGGGTGCTGCAGATCGTCCAAAGAGGCTACTCCCTCCCCTTCAAGGCGACCCCTCCATCCATGCCACCGCGTGTCGGGGGATCACTTGCAACTTCTGCAAGAGGAGGTCACGGCCCTCTTGGCCAAGGGGGCCATCGAGCCCGTTCCTGGGCCAGAAGTAGGGTGTGGATGTTACTCCCACTACTTTCTGGTACCAAAGAAGGGCAAAGGGGGCCTACGCCCTATCTTGGACCTGCGGAACGTCAACGGCATCCTCCGGAAGGAGAAGTTCAAGATGCTGACTTTGGCTCAGGTCTTAGCTGCCCTGGACCCGGAAGACTGGCTGGTAGTGTTGGACCTGCAGGACGCTTATTTCCACATCCCCGTCCTGCCGGCCCACCGGCGTTACCTGCGGTTCACGGTAGGCCAAGAGCATTTTCAGTTTACCGTGCTCCCCTTCGGTCTTACCAGCGCCCCACGGGTGTTCACGAAGGTGATGGCGGTGGTCGCAGCTCATCTGCGCAGGTTAGGGGTGTCAGTTTTCCCCTACCTAGACGACTGGTTGTTGAAGGCGGGCTCGCCCCAGACAGTCGTCAGCCACCTCCAGACTATGGCCGACCTCCTGCATTTGCTGGGGTTCTCCATCAATGTGCCGAAGTCACACCTGTGTCCCTCTCAGAAGCTCCTCTTCATCGGAGCGGTTCTCGACTCGGCGCAGTTTCGGGTTTACCCTCCCGAACAGCGGGTTCGGGATATACAGGCTCTCATTCCCATTTTTCAGCCGTTATCCCGAGTCTCGGTCAGGTTGACGCTGCTGCTCCTGGGGCTGATGGCCTCCTGCATCCTTCTGGTGCATCACGCCAGGTGGCGGATGCGGGCTCTGCAGTGGGACCTGAAGTTTCATTGGGCTCAGCATCAGGGCAAGTTACAACAAAAGGTATCAAGGAGTCAAAAACATGTTTCTCTCATAGACAAACCGCTACACGACAAAAAAGAAGATTGTGGGTTGAAAACAGTTGGACATATACACCATTTAAACACACATACATGCAACATTCAGTCAGGGTAGGAATTTTCCCATCAGTTGTCTCTCTGTACCACCACTATTACATCATTTGGGTTCTCCTTACCCAGGAGTTAGTGTACATACAGTCACACAAGTTGTAAGAAAGGGACTGTGTGAGTAAGGAGACTGACGTTGGTTATTTCACTGAGTGGTGTCAGTATGGTGTAGGTGTAATGTTACAACTGAAAAAAAGCAGTGCAAGTGAAAGTAAGTGAAGTGGATAAAATTAGGTGAAACTAAGTAGAGTAGTTATTTTTAATGTTTTCTCTCAGACCACTAAGCTTAAAAACTAGTGAAAAGGAGCAGATTTGACATAATATCTACTCAGCAAGTGGTCGACATGTTTCTGCATATATATGGAATTGATTCTATGCATTCATCAGGACCTAGATGTTGCTACTGCTGTACACATACGTGAAAAAGAGTAAAAGGAATTATATCACCTGTTTGTCAGGTGTAGATTCTCCACCACAATCTAAAATAGTCATGCAGACATGGAAAGAAAATGAGAAAAACAAACATATTTGTCACAGAATGCACTCTATAGTAGTGATATTCTTGTGTTCATGTTTTTAGCAATTCAATTGACATGATATCACTCACCCAATTTCTGTGGGGATGGCGCCTCACCTCACCTGGCTGCAGCTCAGGTAAATAAGGAGCACCACTCTGTTTTGCAAAACACACAATCGTAAAAACATTCCACTAACTTGTCTCAAGGCAAGGTAAAAAAACAGATGTGATGTTCTAGATTACATCTGTCTTAATGCATACATGGTGACCTCAGTATTATTCATTACAGTACAAAAGATATACATATATATATCATTATATATCAAAGTTCCAGGTTTCGTAAATGAATTCATTGCGTCTCTGGGTTTAGAATAAAAGTATACAAATTATATGGACCCCAGAGCCTCTAATTGTTTATGGCCCAGGTGATGGAAAAAAGTGTATGAAAAAAACCAACCCATATATATAAGGTCGCTTTCTATCAGATAGGAGGGAATTACTGGTATATTATTATTATATCGTATATTTGCAAGTTGATTTATTCGGAATACCCCTCTCTCGATGCCAGCATCAGTACAAACACTGTCTCAAAACTATATGTCACAAGGCCACGGTCAGACTCCGTTTGCCCCAAGTCAATTTGCAGCACAAATGCTGGGAAGCCGTAATCAGCTAGATTGCACAAAGCCTGCGGCATCCCAACGGCTCGTAAACAGTTAAGGAGTTACAAGAAATGCCGTATCTGTGTGTTCCGGCAAACTTCAAAGTCAGGCTGCTCCTCCGTTTGCCGCCGAATATTTTACAACGCTAGCGTTGAACAGACTTGGTCGGCTTAATTAAATTAAACTGAATACACCCTCTGGCAACCTCTCGACTCACTCGCCATGTAGGAAACATGAAGGGCACCGCTCGTATGTGCACCGGTACACGCAAAAAACGGAATTACTCCGAACGCTTACCTCTCCGTCGGTGTCTCCCAACGTCCCTCGGGGCTATACTGGGAAGGCACCGAACGGAAGACGAAACGGCTTTTTCTAGAAGCGGGCCGGAGCATGCAAAAATAACTGGGAATTGTAGTTCCCAAAATCGCGTGTGAGAAAAACTGCGTAGAGAAAGTGCTCCATGCAGCAGACTATAATCTCGTGGCTGTTTACACTGAATCCCCACATTTTTCTACATTATCCAAAGGAACCGATTCATTTGATACATAGCAAAACTGTACTAAATAAATAGTAAAAAAAAGGGGTTTGTTTCTAAATCCATATTATAACGGAATAGGAGTCAGCAATGTTAAATGACTCCAGAGGTGCAGCACACATTCAAATAATTTTGAAAGGTGTTGCTTAGTCCATTAATCAATAGACGCTGAGACTACAGAAAAGATTCCCGTATGGAACCCAATGTTGTGTAATGGACCTGAGGTTTGGATCTGGGTGTGTGTAGAGGCAAAATTCACACTACATGAACAATGCTACCTGTCTGATAGTAGAGTCAAATGGTGACTGATGGAGCTGTGGGGGTATTAATGATATACAATACGGATGTGTTTATACAAATATACAAGGTGGGCCTACTTGAATAACAATCAGAACCTGTCTTATCATGGTGACCTCATAGTGACATCCAAGGGATGGGCTCGTTGAGACCCTCTTTGTCACTATTCAACTTATAGACCCACTTCTGCTAAATTTTGAACAGAAATTTGCCTATGTCTGGGCAATGATCTGGTATGTTGGGCTGTTCCAATATGGTCCATGTAAAATCATTAGGGCCATGTCCCCCTTCCAAGAAGTGAGCTGTTAGACGTGTTGCCTGTTTACGGCAGCGAACAGTGCTTTTATGTTCACCAATGCGAGTTTTTGTCTTCCTCGTCGTCATGCCCACATATCTTTTTGGGCATGGACAGGTAATGAGATAGATGGTGTTCTCACTATTGCAATTGGGGAATTTTCGCTGTTGCCATGGACGCATCGTTCCTATGTCAACCGTAGTCGACTTTGATGTCTGGGGGGACACGGAACAATTTCCGCAAGGATGATGTCCTTGTACAGGAGGGAGATCCTACAAAGTTCCAACTTGTCTGGTCAATTTGTTTTTAGGTCTAGTATGGACCAGTTGATCTTTTATGTTAGGTCCTCTCTTAAAGGCAAAGAGGGGGACCGGTAGAGTGTCCCCACTCGTATTTAGAATGGACCAATGCTTTGTTATGATTTTACGTACTTGGTTGGATTTTGTGTGGAAAGTATTCACAAATGTCATCCTGTCAGATCTCTCTTTAGGGATTGCAATGTCTAACAGGGCGTCCCTGTTGTTGTTCGACGCTCTTTACTTTGATTGACGGATGATTCTAGTAGGGTAATTCTTTTCATGTAGATGTTCAGACAGTTTCTCCGTATGTTTCTCAAAAGCCTCCTTTGTTGAGCAATTTCTCTTGAGCCTGAGAAATTGCCCAAAGGGCAAATTATCCCTGAGAGCTCTAGGGTGCTAGCTCTCATAATTGAGGAGCGCAAACAGGTGATATAATTCCTTTTACTCTTTTTCACGTAAATGTACGGCAGTACCAACATCTAGGTCCTGATGAATGCATAGGATCAATTCCATATATATGCAGAAACATGTCGACCACTTGCTGAGTAGATATTATGTCAAATCTGCTCCTTTTCACTTTTCACTAGTTTTTAAGCTTAGGGGTCTGAGAGAGAACATTAAAAATAACTACTCTACTCAGTTTCACCTAATTGTATCCACTTCACTTACTTTCACTTGCACTGCTTTTTTTCAGTTGTAACATTGCACCTACACCATACTGACACCACTCAGTGAAATAACCAACGTCAGTCTCCTTACTCACACAGTCCCTTTCTTACAACTTGTGTGACTGTATGTACACTAACTCCTGGGTAAGGAGAACCCAAATGATGTAATAGTGGTGGTACAGAGAAACAACTGATGGGAAAATTCCTACCCTGACTGTATGTTGCATGTATGTGTGTTTAAATGGTGTATATGTCCAACTGTTTTCAACCCACAATCTTCTTTTTTGTCGTGTAGTGGTTTGTCTATGAGAGAAACATGTTTTTGACTCCTGGATACCTTTTGTTGTAACTAGTTCTTCTGTCAGGGGCATGTATCCAGTACAGAGTCATTAAAGTAGCCCTTGGACCCTCATCTAAATAGTGTGTGTTTCAGCATCAGGGCAACCTGTCCGATCATGTCTTGATCTCGGAGGGCACTGAGAGACAACTGCAGTGGTGGCTCACGGACCGCGACTGGGTCAGTGGCAGATCCCTCTCCCTACCCCACCCGGAGCATGTGGTTGTGACGGACGCGTCCCTCCAGGGCTGGGGAGGCCACATGGGAGAGGCGGAGATCAGAGGACTCTGGTCTCCGGCGGAGTCCCGGCTCGATATCAACCTTTTGGAGCTGCGGGCAATTCGTCTAGCACTGAAGGCATTCCTCCCCTCTGTCAGGGGGAGTGTAGTGCAGGTGTTCACGGACAACACCACCGCCATGTGGTACTGCAACAAACAGGGCGGGTTGGGGTCGTGGAACCTTTGCCAGGAGGCTCTGCGCCTCTGGCAGTGGCTGGAACATCAAGGCGTGACCCTGGTGGTTCAACACCTGGCAGGCTCTCTGAATGCCAGGGCAGACTAACTCAGCCGTCGGTGCATGATGGATCACGAATGGCGTCTGAACTCGGATGTGGCGCAAAGCCTCTTTCAGCAATGGGGAGAGCCTTGGTTAGATCTATTCGCCACAGAAGAGAACGCGCAATGTCATCAGTTCTGCGCGCTGGAGTTTCCAAAGCGGCACTCGCTCGGAGACGCTTTTCGTCGCGAGTGGAGTTGCGGTCTATTGTACGCCTTTCCGCCTATACAACTTCTGCCCAGAGTGCTGAAGAAGATCAGGCGTGACCGGGCCCAGGTTATCCTTGTGGCTCCGGACTGGGCACGAAGATACTGGTTTCCCGAGCTTCTTGGCATGTCAGTCGATCCCCCGATTCGTCTGCCTCTTCGGGAGGACCTTCTGTCGCAGCAGCAGGGGACGGTCCTACACCCGAACCTGTCCAGTCTCCACCTACAAGCATGGAGATTGAGCTGCGACAGTTGAGGCCATTTGACTTGCCTCCCGAAGTCTGTGATATCATTCTAGCAGCCAGGCGTCCCTCCACAAAGTCGGTATACGCCTGCAGGTGGAACAGATTTGTGGCATGTTGCACAGCAAAGGCTGTGGACCCTCTCTCTGCACCCCTTTCTGAAGTTCTACTCTTCCTTCTTTCCCTTGCCCAGCAGGGCTCTGCTCTGAGCACTCTTAAGGGGTACCTTTCTGCTCTTTCCGCCTTCTCACGGCTACCTGATCAGCCTTCCTTATTCAAGTCCCCCATTGTTAATAGATTTCTGAAGGCAATCACACACATGTTCCCTCCTGTTCCCTTCGTGATGCCCCAGTGGGACTTGAATCTTGTACTCACTTATCTATTGTGTGCTCCCTTTGAGCCGCTACATAACTGTCCTCTCCGTCTTCTAACCCTGAAGACTGCTTTCCTGGTTGCCATCACCTCTGCCAGGAGGGTGAGTGAGCTCCAGGCTCTTTCTTCTACTCCACCTTTCCTCTCTGTTCATCCGGACAAGGTGGTGCTGCGTACACGACCTTCCTTTCTGCCCAAGGTTGTCACGGCCTTCCACATCGGGCAGTCCATTACCTTGCCCACCTTCTTTCCGCCTCCACATCCCTCGAAGGAGGAAGAGAGGCTCCACCGTCTGAACCCAAATGTGCGCTTTTATTACCTAGATCGCACACGCCAGTTCCGGGTGGATGACCACCTCTTTGTTGGTTACGTGGGCGCGAAGAAGGGTAAGGCGGTACACAAGAGGACCATTTCGCGGTGGATCATCTTGTGTATTCAGGCATGCTACTCCATGGCCAAAAAGGAGCCCCCAGCTGGATTGCGAGCTCATTCAACTCGAGCCACGGCGACAACAACTTCCTTGGGCCGAGGAGTCCCCTTACAGGACGTTTGCCAGGCAGCTACGTGGGCCTCTCTGCACACGTTCGCAAGACACTACTGCCTGGACAGTCAAGTCCGGAGGGATGGCTTCTTTGGCCGTTCCGTCCTCCAGGACTTTCTGGTGTGATATTGGTTCGCAGACCCACCACCGGGGTTGGTATTGCTGGGGTATCTATTCTAAGGTAAGGAATCTATCACTAACGTGTCTCTTTCAGATGCACAAGGTACTACTTGTGTAACGATATATCTGTAAGAGACATTAGTTAGTGATAGATTCCTTACCAACCCACCCATCCTCCCTGTTTTGCGAACCGATATCTATGGTTAAGGTCATCCCCTTTCAGGGCCCTAGTTTCATGGCACCAGTGTTGGTTCTATCATTGCTCTGTGTATCTGGCGCTGAAAAGCTGTGTATCAGAACTGACGTCGGCGTGCATGGGCGGCGTCTAAGTGGTCCGACGATGTCATTCCGGCGCTAACGACGCCGACGACGGACGCGGAGCCGCAGACGACGCCTACCGACGAGCAGGGGTATTGCTACGCAAAAATTTACGGATCCAGTCTGACGTCTGGGGATATTCTAAGGTAAGGAATCTATCACTAACTAATGTCTCTTACAGATATATCGTTACACAAGTAGTAACTAGTGCTTTAGAAGCATTGTTTAGAGCCTGCATGATCCCAGAACAAATAATGTTCCTGAATGCCACAATTCAGCAAACAACCTGTCTTGGTTTAGCCAAGATAAAAGATTCAAACAACCCGTCTATACCAAAGCCTATGCCTGATAGAAACACCACTTCAGATGAGGGGTTAGACATGTCCTATATTTTAAAACAAAACAGAACACTTCCTGATTGGAACAAATGGTTGATCTGGCCCACAGACACTAATAACTGTCAAGATAGATTCCTGAACAAAATACAGGGGTTCAAACAGAACAGGCCAGACCCAAGATATTCCCAGAGAAAACATCCAGGGATAGTTACAACATACAGTGTAGGAAAACTATGCCTAGACTGGCTACAGAAATCCACACTTCCCGAAAATAAGCAACACTTATCTTTACTTAAAGAAGGTGCTGACTTGCGAGATTTCGTACTGGGACCTCGCAAACAGTGTCAAAAACGTCTCATATACGCCGGTATATACGCAGCTTACAATGAAGCTTGGAAGGTAACACAAATTGAAACTCCAGAAAAAATACGAGAAATTGATCGTATTTATTTGGAAAAATCCCTTTCTGTAGTGGACAATGGATTAACGACTCTGTCCTCCAGAATTTATTCACTGGACAGCATTATATCATCTGCTATTGATATAATAGAACAGGATATGATAATGTAACAACATGGTCAATCCCAATTGTGTTCTATTGTACAGCTAGGCTGGACGTTACAATACCTCCGTTCAGGCCACGTGCCATGGCGTCTAATCAACATAACATCAAATCTCGTTGGCACAAAAAGGAGCAGACTATACGGTGCTGAGCATTGAAAAACTTGAGTGATTACCATTGACAATGTCAGAAAGACCTGTCATTGAATGGATAATACATGGCACCATTACAATCCCGATAACAACTTTTCAATTTCAATACTGCCAAAAGTATATACCAGCAGGCCTGTATGAAAGGTTGGGTAAAGGATACATCAAATCAACCTGGAATTTACCTTATACACATAGATGTTGGAGTGGGGGTAAGAAAGACGTATTTCTTAGTGGTAATAATTGTAAAGCATCACTGAGCGGTACACTTGTATGTCAAGGTATAAACTTACATGGAGCCTGCGAAGGTTCATCAAACAACTTTTCATGTCACTTGCATGGCACCCCAGCTACACAGATAGAGCCCTTTTTCAGACAACTTTCCAACGATAGCTACATTATATTAAGTGACCACAGCTGTTGTGGCATGATGCCAGGAAAACCCTATCTCGTGAGCGTTACTTCCAGGGCCATTTGCTGTATGCAAGTTTTGTATCCAAACAGCAATCCAGACATGGAGGCAGCATTATCGCCTTCTGTGAATATCTCTTCTATTCGAATTGATACTTTAAGCAGAATGAAGTCTATTCTTTTACAAACAACTGTGCCTTTAACCTCGTCCAAAGAAACGTATGACGTTCAAGTTGCAAGGACAGCGGCAGAGATAGATACCCTATTATCGACAAATTGCCCCGTGCATTTCGTAGAAATGTTAAGCCAAATTTTAAACATGTCAGATACCAGTGGCAACGCACATGTATTTAAGACAATTTTTTCGGGACAGTTAGCACCATTTAAAACAGTTCTGGGCATCTTCCCGAACTTTGTGCATTCACTATTCGGCGGCCTGCCTCTTATTTTGGGACTCGTAGCAGGAATTTTAATTTTGTTCCTTCTGCTCTGATATGGCAAGCCACGTCACAGACAAAACTCAGGCTACGATGGAAGAAACTATCCTAGCAATACGATATTGAGACAGTATCACTAAGGTCCTCGGAATGGCCCGGCTAAGAGATCTGAATACCACCTGGTTTCTTTCATTCAGACCAATCTGGCAAAATTGCATCTTACCTGTGCTTCGATGTCTGCTATGCGCAGAAGAATGCGTGTTGGATGTCTGTCTTACACTACCATCAGCAGTACCAATGGATATCATCACTTTGCTTTGTCCGGTAACGACTCATGCAACGTGTTGTCCCCAGCGGCTACCTATTCTGATGATGGCATTCGTTGAGACTTCACCATTACGATTAGGTGGCGGTGAAGTACGAGATGAAATCGGCACCGCACAGGTACAACCTTCTGTGAACATTGCTGATCTGAACACCGATGATGGCAATGCATCGCATATATGCACTATTTCTGATTTTTCAGCGTTGGCCCAACTTTCACCTACTATTGTAGACAAATTGATGCTATACAGTTGACTGAAAAATGCTTCATACTATCAGCCCGTATTTTTGTTTTTTCTTGTAGAGAAATCCCCTGAAGAAGGGCTTATGGATTGCCCGAAATGCATAGGGACTCACTATTAAGCTTTTGCATCGAACTTGGAATGTACAACTAATGACATTGGAATATCATTAATGAAATGAAATTAATGATGAACTACTTGATTCATTTGAAATAACTTTATTATACCTACTCTTGGGTATTCTATATGCTGTGCACAGGGGGACAATTCCTTGGACTTGCTTTTTTTGATATATTCCTCAACGCCCTTTTGATCAGAGAGCGAAGCCCCAGCAGCACGCCACAATTCTACACTCTCCTCAATCTTTGTTGGTGCGTGTCTTACCCAACTTTCTTCATGTTTATACGGTTGTCAGAAGCTAATCCCTTCTTGTCTACTCAGGGAAGTTAACTCCTCCCTGTTCATTTGAAAAAGTTTCTAGTGACCTCTGAGCTAGCTGGCAAACCTAATTAAGTCTAACATATTCAATAGAGACCTAGTCGACCTCAGTCCTAAGTCTAAACTATCGTTTGTTATTCCAATGCGCAATGCGCAGAGCCTATTGGGAAAATAGGAACTACACTACACCACATCAGCTAGTCCACCTTAATGGTGGTGCTGGCTTGGTGTGGGCACACCTCCTAATATTACTAATTGTCCCGCCTTTCTTGCCACCAAAAAGTGGGGTCAGGACAGGGATCATCATCTCCACTATCTGGAGAGGCCTGGGTCTAATAACCAAGGCGGCAGGGCCTTTGAAGCTGCGGACTGTGCTGGTAACAGCGGTGGGGCCGCGTGGATGAGGAGGTAGTGTTAAACATCTCTGCCCAGTGCAGGCTTTGTTCCCAGCCTCTGAAAGCGTTGGCTCTCTCCTCATGGGGCCAGAACCCTGTCTATACTGACTGGCTGGTTGGTAAGGTTTCAGGGTGCACCTCTAAGGTGCCCTCTGGGTGCATTTCTTAATAAATCCATCACTGTCTTCAATGTGGGTTTACTAAGACAATGTTTGTTAACAAACATCTGGGGTACAGTGAAGCCATCATGTAGCTGGGGAACTCGTAATCACAAGTGTCCAGCCCATGTATTCTATATGGCTTCTTTGTGCACTTGTGGGATTCAAGTATTAACTTAGTTCACAAGGGTTCCAGGGACACATCCAATCATGCAGATATACCCACACATGGGTATAGTGCACCCTGCCTTATGGCTGTCAGGCCTGCTGCAGGGGCGACTTATCTATTCCACGTAGTTCTTTCCAGGCATAGCACACAGGGATGTGTGCCATGTAGACTCTTCACTATTCTCTGTACCAAGACAAGAAGGCTCCAATTGCAGTTTTCAGGAACTTGGTGACCTGTTCCTTAGGGTGGTACAATTCGTGCTTAGGGACTTTCCTTACACCCACTGCCCTAGGTACCAGGGGTACTATTTACACTGGTACTGTAGACCTGGTTAGCAAGAACCCAGTACACTTTCAGTCAAGCTTGCATCAGATCCAGAAAAAAAGTGGGGGGTAACAATATCAAAAGGGGCACTTTCCTACATCCTTCAGCTGGGAGGTAGTACTTTGGAATCTTTTCAACAGGTGAGTCATTTGTAGGTAATTATCCATCAGCAAAAGGTACCTTCTGTAAAAATATTTGGGCTGAACTCTATCAGCAGATTCTTCACTAAAACTGACATTGATGTGCTGTGGAGGGTGCTTTATGGCTCCATTGATGTCACCAAACCATCGCTTTCAGCGCAGAGATGGTGTTGAGCGTTACTTACTGGCATGGCAGCGCTGTTAAAAAATTTGGATCCAGTCTGGCAATTGGGGATCTTGAGTAGGTGAGGAATCTGCAGGTTGATAAGAGCACCCACAAAAACACAGTTACAGATTGTATATAACTTTTTCTTCTGTATTTCAAGATGGTGACTTAGTGGTTGTATTGTGGTTGCATTGCTTGTATTGCCTTCTCTACTAGTTCTGTGAGCTACTGCTTTTGATATAGTATTTCATGACAGATTTGTAATTTGTGTGTTTCTTCTCTCTCTCGTGCAGGGTTTCCAGGTGATAGTAGAGATGGAATGGCTGGACTTCGGCCACAAGTTTGCTGATCGGTGTGGCCATGGAGAGACCTCGGATGACCTTAATGAGCGGTGTCCTGTCTTTCTGCAGTGGCTAGACTGTGTCCATCAGCTCCAAAGGCAGTTCCCATGCTCATTTGAGTTCAATGAAGCTTTTCTTGTGAGTTGAGACTTCAGAGTATTTCTGTTTTTTGATGTTTGAGCCTGGCTTTCCTTCATTTGTTACTGTACGCAACTTTTTATGACCAGCAACTGTATGGTTAAAAAAATCGTTTTGTAAAGAAGATTCTAGATCCAATGAATCCTAAACTGAATGGTTGAGGCATAGGTGAAACTGGACTGGAGGGTGACATTAACTTGATCAACTCCCAGGAGGCAAGGTTTCTCACCAGAACGGCCTGTCTAAATATGGGCATGGCTAGCAGGCCAAAGATGGCGGACGCTTGATCGTATCGCTCTGGCCAAGCAATTATCCTGTGCATTCACTGCATTCGGGGCTTATCTGACCCCTAAAACACACCGCATTACTCTCTGCTGTCCAGAACTGCACTGCCTTGTGTCTGTGGATGGACTCAGAGCGACACAGGGAACCTCTGAGTGCTGCAGCAACTGGGCCTACACGGCGGGCGAGCTGGTGCTGTAAGAACGGGCGAAACGAACACTGACGGTGGCATCCCCTAACTAGAGGTGAGCTACTGACTAGTGCACTGGAGGGGGTCCCCCACCCGACCAACCAATACCGTCCAGAGAGCCGACTCGCAGTCTCCAGATGGCCTGAAACTGCCTGATTGTGCAGTGCCTGGCACGAAGAAGAGTGGCGCTCAGGAATGGAATGCTAGACCGTGGATGCATGCCGCTGAGCTGGACCTCACCTTTACCGGCCCATCGCTTCACTGTAACTGTTGGGAGAATGCAATTCCGAATCGATCGGAATGGGCTATGGCTGCTGCCCATGTGCACGCTTTGGACCACGATGATCACCAGCCCCACCCAACTTCATCTCTGATTGCTCGCCCTGCCTGCGGAGGTGAGAAATCAAAGACAAGACTACAGGGCATAGCTCAACAGTCCCCGAAACCCTGCGCTGAGCTGTCTTACACTGGGGAATTAAGATATGACCACGTGCATGCCCTTGCTCACTGTGCCACTGGATTCAAGCTAGCCTGGCTGATGAAAGGTGATCCCCAGAAACCGGTCCCAGGACGCTTGCTTCCGGTCCAGGGAGGACCTGGCTTGGCAGTTCGGTCTGGACTGTTCCCTTGAGGCACATGGTGAAGACTGATTTCCATATGGCTGGGTCTAAACTGGGGTGGCATGGTGAGCAAAAGAACGATGGATTTAACCCAGTTCTCTTGACTCGGGTTGAATGTATGATTTATTCATCATTACGTCCAACATTTGTTTGTGTAGCACTTTTCACCCTAAGTGGGATGGGTATGCCCAGACGTGGGTCCCTTGCTCACTGTGCCACTGGATTCAAGCTAGCCTGGCTGATGAAAGGTGATCCCCAGAAACCGGTCCCAGGACGCTTGCTTCCGGTCCAGGGAGGACCTGGCTTGGCAGTTCTGTCTAGACTTTTCGCATGGGGCACAGGGTCAAGACTGATTTGCATACAGCTGGGTCTAGACTGGGGTGGCATGGTGAGCAAAAGAACAATGGATTTAACCCAGATCTCTGGATTGGGGGTGAATGTATGGGGAGTCCCGATTTGGAAAGCATTCAGTGCACTGCCTTCTCGCTCTACAAATTACTGCCGCTGTACTGCATGACTGTTTGACAACTTAGTGTAACATTGGGTGCTCACCCTTCCCCTGGGGATCGCGTGTAGGTTGAACTGCACAGTTCATGACTTAGGTAGGAGAGAGGGGATACAGAGGGAATCAGCAGGGGCCCAAAGAGGTCTTGCCAGGCCTCTCGGAGCACAGTTCGAAGTTATGCCCTGAAATACCTAGGGGCGGGGAGTTATTATTGACTGCCACTCGACCCACCTAAAAGGCTTGCTCACTCTCTACCACCCCTCTGTAGATATCGCCCTTACCAACGGTACGCATGATGGACATGGCGAAGCCTAGGGTCAGAAAATCTAGCACTCAGGCAGACTCAACTGAGTCAGCCATGTCTACGCCCAGGGAGGCTGATGGGGCGGACAGTATAGAGCCCCATTTGCTACTTCAATTCTGCAAATTATTAGCAGCAATAGCAGACAATACGTCCGCAATCCAACAGTATATTAATGCTCTTTCAGTGGAACTGGGACTGCTGATAGCAGACCTCCATAAACTAGCAGATATGGTGTAGGAAGTGGAATCGGGGATTGAAGAAATACACCTTGCACAATTGGACATGGCCCAACAGGTTACAGTGCTGTCTGACAAGGTGCATATGTTGAAATTCCGAGCTGAAGATGCAGAGGACGGATCAGCGGAAGAACGTTCGTATAGTGGGCATCCTGGAGGTCACAGAAGGAAATTACATGGTGTCCTATTTCAAACTGGATGCGGACCGATGGTGGCCCAAATTATTTGACTACCCTTTTCGCTCTAGAATGTGCGCACAGAGTGCCTGCCCGACCACCAACTCTTGGCAGGCTGCCCTGCCCGGAGGTGGCCAAGCTCTTCCACTTTAAACGCAGAAATGCCCTACTACGGAGAGCTCAAATGGATGGCCCATACCTTATTAGAAATGGGAAAGTGTTGCAGTTTCCCGATTATAGAGCTGCAGTACAATCTAAGAGATTCTCCTCCGAGAGAAGAAGGCCTGCAATACTCCCTGATGCTCCCAGCCAAGCTGAAGATTCTATTGGACGACACAACTCACTTTTGTGAAGAATCTCATGATGCCTGGATTCTGCTAGACACTTACAGATCGACTCCAGCGGTCCCCGGCGGGAGGCAAAAGAAAACCAATACAGACCCAGGAAAAGACCTAGAAGGGCAAGGAGCAGAGGTATGCCAAAGAAACCGAGTTAGACCCAGGCTGAGCTGGAAAAAGTGGCGGCACTTCAAGCGGCAGCCGAAATCGCAGCACAGACACAAACAGAATTAAAGATGAACTCTTTCAGAGAGACAGTCAGCATACTCAGAAGCAGAGGGATAGTCTTGAATAGGGATGGTCTCCATGTGTTGACCCCACAGTCTGTTGACGAGCTGGTCTAACTCATAGGTACCATGAACAATTTGTTATACTATCAATTTCCGTTGCCAAGGGATTGCTGGTGGGGGGTAGAAGTCGACTGCGACCAATCCCTGCCACCTGAGGAAAGGCTGTACATACTCCACTGCGCTACATACAAGAGGCGAGGTAACTGCCTAAACCCAAGTCTTTGAACAATTAAACTGTGAACTTATTGTTGACTTTCTTTTAATTAAGTTTATCTAACAACAATTGTGCAGACATCAGTATAGATATAGATGGATTATGTAACCACTGTAGAGCTAATCATGCATGTTGTTCCAGATATAGAGGAAAATAAGTACACAGTATACACAACATCACGATATCTAACATTATAGCTGTAATATTACAAACTGACATCAAATGGGCGACAGAGCATGCAGCTGCCAGGAGAGGCCTATCGGATTTACCCGAAACAGTAGCCCCATTTACTCTTGGAACTTTCATAGATTCACATGCCTGAATCATTCCCCGTCGTCGAGACGGGAGTCTCCGGTACATAAAAAAGCAATGCTTAGTAGTATAGCAAACTGAAAAGAGGCCTAGGCCCATTTTCCTTTTGCAACCCATAGCCTTTGTTATGTAAAAAGGCCCAAACATTTCCCTGAGCTCCTCACCCTCTAGAACACTCCTGAGAGAACCTTTTGCCCCTCAGATTTTCTACTGCACGTTGTGCTAGGGAGTCTCCTTTGAGCTCTGCTCAAACTCTTCAATCATACTCTCTTTGACTGGGATTTGAGTTCTCTCTTTTTCCAGTTTTTCCATATTAGAAGTTCCTTATTCTACCACCATGGCTGACGAGGAGAAAAAAGGATTATTTAGAGCTTGTGCCACCTGTTCTAAAAAAAAGCCTTCATACAGATGAACCTCCTAAAGACTGCATATACTGCCTCTATCCAGACCATCAAGCAAAGGATTGTAAGGTATGTTGAACCTTCTCAAATAAGACCTTGAGAGATCGTGAGGGAAGACTACTACTCTGGCTTCAGAAGGTTAAATCCAGAAAGGAGATCCTCTCAAGTGAGAGTGAGGAGGAGTCATCTTCGTCTAGGAGATCTCAAAAAAGGAGCAGATCTCCTCAGGCTCATACCTCAGGTGAGAGACCTGAGAAGGCCCCAAAAAAGACCACTCCAGGGTCTTCAAGGCGAAGTCCCTCAAAATCTCCTTCAGACAAAACTAAGGAGAAGAAGGGTTCTGCTTCAGAGGAGAAACAATTGAAGAAAGCTACCTCAGAGCCTTCAAAGTCTCCTCCCAGAGTCAAAATTACCATCAATAAATCCTCCTCTACACCTTCTGAGGAGAAGGAGAAAAGATCTGTGTCGTCGACGAGAAAAATCACATCATCGTCGACGAAGACGTCGTCGTCGACGAAATCTGGGGTAAAGGCTATATCTAAGGCTGTATCGCCGTCAGCACTTCCACCGCCGACGACGGTGTCGAAGACGTGTCCTTCGACGATGGCGCTGACGACCATGACTACACTCGCATCGTCGATGGGATCGTCGACAACAGCGGCGACCACGGGACCGTCAACGACTGTGACTACAACGTCTACGATTATGATTTATTCGACAGCGGTGACGACGATTTCGTTGATGGGCTCGTCGACGAGGGAAAAAACATCGGAAAAGCGTTTTTTGGCCTGGAAAAGAACAATTACGCCGGAAATTACGTCTCCAAGTAAGGTGTCACCTTTAGTTCCATCTCACCTCTAGAGGAAGAAGATTCAGAGGACGAAGATGATGGTGGTCCTTTTGGATATGCTAGTAGCCCATCCCAACTAAGGGTAAAATACCAGGAAGAGGACTAGCAGGATGAGCATAAAGAATTTCAGGATCATTCCCAACAACACCACCACCAGGAACAACGCAAGGAGATGATGAGTGTACCATCTTCTTTATTAAGGGATCTTCAATTCATGCTTGAGGATTATAAGAAAAGATAACTTGTACCTCAGGCCTCTAAGGAAATTCCTGAGATTACACCTCGACCACGCTCTGTACCAAATACGCCAGTGCATAGGCGGGAGACCTTGCCAGAGCCTCTCCCTAAATATCCACCACCAAGACCCCAGCAGGATCCTGACACTACTGATGATGATCAGGAAGAGGGGGGAGATTACGGATCCTAGTAAGGAGTGGGACAAATACCTCATTCCTTCACCTTCGTCTCCATCACCAAAACCTGTAGATTTCCCACCAGAGGACATTGGTGGTTTTCATAACCTGATGGAAAGGGCCACTAAATGATTCACAATTTCCATGGTGGAGGATAAAGCGGAGTGTTTCTTATATGACTTTAAAGAAACACATCATAGGTCTGTTCGGTATTTGCCGATCGTAAGTCATATTTGGGAAGAAGGCCTAAAGGTGATGGAATCACCGGCTACAGTCGCTCCAGTGCTTTCAAGACTGGATAAAAAATATAAAGCACCTGCAGATGCTCTGGCCTGCCTTTTGGGTCACCCCAAACCAGACTCGGTTATTACACAAGCGGCACAGCAAAAGTCGAGAAATCCGTCGGCTCCGATTGCGGCGCCCCCAGACAGAGTGGGAAGGAGGCTGGATAACGCAGGTAAAAGATTCTCCTCGATGTCAGCTCTGCTAGTGAGGGCTGCGAATGCCCTGGCATCCTAGGAAGATACGACAGGCAAATGTGGTGCGACCTATCGCCATATATTGACCGTGTGCCAGAAGTGGAGAGTCAAGAAGCCAGGAAGATTCTTCAAGAAGGGGAGAGGACTTCGGCAGAAGTCATAGATTGCGCTATGGATGCGACAACAGCTTTCAGGTCTCTAGGAGGAGCAGCAGTTCTGCGCAGACAAGGATGGTTGAGAGCAACAGCTTTTAGACAGAGGTCCAGAATAAAATCTTGGATCTTCCTTTCAACGGGGAAGACTTGTTTGGCAAGCATATGGATGACACGCTTCAAAGTATCAAAAAAGATACTGATATTGCTAAAGCTTTGGGAACTCTACAATATAGAAAAGTTCCTTTTCGAGGCTCTAAGAGTAGGGGGTCAACCATCTTACAGAGGAGGATATCAACAAGGGAGATATTCCTCTTATACCACCTCTTCTCAGCCCTATCCGTCAGCAGTATACACAGCGACAATCTGGAGGTTATACCAAATCCACTCCAAGAGGTAGAGGAGGTCGTCAGGGGAAAGACCAAGCCCGATGACAATGACAACCTTCAGGTTCCGGCTTCACCGATTCTACTGTGAACATATGTTCCCTTGGGGGGGAAGATTGCTAATTTTCTTCAAAATTGGCACGAAATAACTACGGACCAGTGGGTCCTCAACATTATTCAATTGTGCCACACTCTAGAATTTTTGCAAACACCCTCTTGTACGCCACCGATGCATCACATGGTCAAACATTTGCATCAAATCCAGAAGGAGATTCGGACAATGCTCCGAAAGGGAGCAATAGAACCGGTGCCAAACTCCCAAAGAGGAAAGGGGTTTTATTCCCGATTCTTTTTAGTCGGAAAAAACATCCTCAAATGGCGTCCTATTCTGGATCTCAGCTCACTGAACACCTATCTCAAGAAGCAATCTTTCTTCTCTTCAGGACATCCTTCTACTTTTAATCCCGGGGGATCAAATGACTACCTTAGACCTACAGGATGTGTACTTTCATGTCCCCATCCATCCTTCCCACAGGCAGTACCTTCGGTTCATGGTAGCCGGAGAACATTACCAATTCAAGGTACTGCCATTCGGCCTGAAATCAGCCCCAAGAGTGTTCACAAAATGCCTGGCTCCAGTGGCGGCTGTCTTAAGGAAACAGAAGCATCAGGTTTTTCCTTACCTAGACGACTGATTAATCAAGGAAACATCGGAAACACTAGCCAGAGCATCAACAAGGGCTTGCATAGATTTGTTCACCAGACTGGGATTAACTCTACTCAAAGAAAAATCCTCCCTTCATCCAAACAAACGGATCACTTTTCTGGGAGCAATTTTGGACACAGAGTAACAAGGCATTTCCCTCCAAAGAAAGACAGCTAAAGATTGTGTCTCACTTCCAGGAGTTTCAAAAAAGAAAGTATCTTTCAGTACGCAGGTACAAATCATTACTGGGGATAATGTCATCTTGCATACCCCTCGTTCCTCACTGCAGACTAAGAATGCGCCCGTTGCAAGAGCAACTCGACCTTCGATGGCGTCAAGCGGAGGGATCCTTCGAAGATGTGATCCAAGTGACACCGGTCATGAGAAAGGCAGCAGCATGGTGGACACAACAACTAAATGTCTCTCAAAGGCTCTCGTTCCTTGCAGCACCAGCCCCATTGGTAGTGACTACAGATGCATCCCGAGAAGGGTGGAGAGCATTTCTTCAGGACCTTCAAGTCAGCGGTCATTGGAAGCTGCAAGAACAGCAATTACTCATAAACTTGCTAGAACTCAGAGCAGTACGCCTCGCATTGTTGGCTTTCCTGCCAAGGATAAAAGGTTTGTCGGTGTTAAGAATAGACAACACGACTGCGATGCACTACCTAAACAAACAGGGAGGAACAAGATCGCTCTCCCTCTCTCATGAGGCCTAAAAAATATGGGAATGGGCTCTACAGCAAGGAATATCCGTGTCAGCAGAACATCTCCCAGGAGATCAGAACACCAAAGCAGATACCCTCAGCAGGCTCAAATCATCCTGCCACGAGTGGGAGTTGGACCGAGGAGTTCTGGACAACTTTTTCAGAACATGGGGGAGACCAACAGTAGACCTTTTTGCCACAAGGGAGAACAAGAAATGGCGGTTCTTTGCAAGCTGGCTTCCCCAGTGGGGTTTCTGGGGGAATACATTTTCGATGGCATGGTCCGGCGTCTTTGCCTACGCTTTTCCTCCGATTCCCCTCCTGCTGCGAGTGATTGCGAAGATCAAGAAAGAACCGTGCAGGCTCATCCTGATAGCCCCATAGTGGCCCAGGCAACACTGGTTCACGTAGCTTCTGCTACTGTCGGAGAGTCAACCAATTGCCTCCAATCGATGCCATCACTTCTGACTATGTCCCGGGGACAAGTGCTCCATCCGGACCCAAAATCCTTGCGCTTAGCAGCCTTTCTCCTGAGCACTGAGTTTCGTCACCTGAATATTTCAGCAGAATGTAGAAACATCCTCTCCAAGGCTAGGGCGGATCACAAACAAAACCTACAAGATGAAGTGGACGAGATTTTGTCTCTGGTGTCAACGGAATAAGATCCATCCTCTGACCGCGGCACCACATGAAATTATTCCATAATTCTTACTGTTAGGTAAGTCTGGATTGGCTCATGCATCTATCTAAAGGTGCATTTAGCCGCAATTTCCCGTTACAGGAGGTCTGCCTCAGGTCCCTCCTTATGGTCATCAAGGATCATCAAACCGTTTATGAAGGGATTATTCAGGGTTTTTCCTCCAATAAAGCCCCCACCACCGCTCTGGAATCTCAACATAGTGTTGTCACAATTGATGAAACATCCTTTCGAGCCTATCCACAGGGCGGACCTTAAGTTCCTATCATAAAAGGTGGCGCTTATCATTGCTCTTACTTCAGCGAGAAGAGTAGGAGAGCTGCAGGCTCAAACGATTCAAGATCCTTTTCTACAGTTTAAAGAAGACAGACTGATTCTTAGGACTAATCCTAAATGTATTCCTAAAGTGCCAACTGGCTTTCATTTGAATGAACCATTGGTTTTAAAACAATTCTTTCCTCAACCAACAACGGCAGCGGAAAGAGTTTTGCAATCGCTAGACGTTCAAAGATGCCTCAAATTCTATCTAAAAGAGACTAAGAGTTTTCGCAAATCTTCACAGCTCTTTGTCGCTTTCAGTGCACCCAGGAAAGGTTTCCCTTTATCAAAACGAGGGATTGCCAGGTGGATTTCCAGTGCGATTGTCTACTGTAATCAGGCTGCTGGAAAACCTCTAGGCACACGAGTTCGTGCCCATTCGACAAGAGCAATGTCCGCATCCACTGGGTTATTTGGAGGAGTGCCAATCCAGGATATCTGCAGAGCAGCGACCTGGGCATCTACGCACACCTTCACCAGGCACTACTGCTTGGAGGCAGCCGCAGAGTCAGAAGCGGCGGTGGGAGAAGCAGTGCTAAGAAATATCATCCAGTGACGTGAGCCTTTTTCTTTTCATCCCTCCATCCTTTTCTCTTGGTTGCAAAGACACATTTATTGTATTTTGCTATGCTTGATTATATTCTTAATACATTACATGAAGAGGAAATGTAAGAGACAAATGTGCTTTGCGATATCAATGCCCGCTATTCTGATTCAGGCATGTGAATCTATAAAAGTTCCAATACTGCACTAAGAAAACAAGTTACTTACCTGTAACTGTAGTTCTCCAGTATTGGAAGCTTTCATAGATTCACATGCACCCACCCTCCTCCCCTGAGAGGCTCACCTTGGATTTAGCACGGAAAGTGTTCTGTATGCACAAGTGCGCGAAAATCTGAGGGCCAAAAGGTTCTCTCAGGAGTGTTCTAGAGGGTGAGGAGCTCTGATTGGTTCAGGGAAAAGTTTGGGCCTTTTTACATAACAAAGGCTATGGGTTGCAAAAGGAAAATGGGCCTAGGCCTCTTTTCAGTTTGCTATACTACTAAGCATTGCTTTTTTATATACCGGAGACTCCCGTCTCCACGACTGGGAATGATTCAGGCATGTGAATCTATGAAAGCTTCCAGTACTGAAGAACTTAAGTTACAGGTAAGTAACTTGTTTTCCTATCGGGTATTCAATGGTGCCAGGTATGGCCACTACCCCGAGCAAATGAGAAGAAGGGTCTCAGGCGCGCAAGTAAATTAGAAGAGGTTCCCAAATGTCCACAGGGTGGAAGGTGATTGACATTAGGTCCCAATAATTAGCCAGTTGCTCCTGACAGTAAGCGGAGTCTCGCAGCCACGCCTCGCCCTTCAGAGCGAGTCTATCCCCAATGTATAGCTACTTGCCGCTTGGCCAGAAGCAAGAGCAATTGTTGTGGGACGCTGACACTCGGGCGGAATATCTCTGACATTACTATTATTATTATTATTTAATTACTTGTTAAGCGCGGCTGCCACCCAAAGGGTATCCTGGCGCTGAGACTGCGTCTGTCCTGCGGGCATGCTACCAATTACAGTGCTCTAGGGAACAAAAAGGTCTTAAGATCCTTTTTAAAAGGGATAAAATCTTGTCTACCCCTCAGTGTCAACGGGAGGGTGTTCCAGAGAGTGGCGGCCGTAAAGCTAAAAGCACGTCCACCCATCCTCACTCTATTGATCCTGGGGACCGTCACCAGAAACGCGGAGGAGGATCTTAGGGGTCTGGCAGCGCGATACCAGGAGAAAAGGTTTTGGAGCGGACTACCTCTGCCCTTGCCTCCTTGGGGAGAAGCGGTAGGATCTTGCGTAGGGCACGAAGTACGCCCATACAGCCCGCTACGGTTCTGTTCACAGAGGCCTCAAGCTGCAGTTTGGATTCAAACAAAACTCCCAAATTGCGGGCCGACTCAGCAGCCTCTACCGTACCTGGAATAGATGTAGGCCAAAAATCGTCCGGAAGCGGACGAGGGGTACGGTCTAAGGAGCAATGGAGAACCTCCGTTTTGGATCCATTAAATTGAAGGGAGTTGGCTCGCAGCCACTCTGCTGTGGCTGCCATGCAGCAGTGGAAGGTGTCTCTCGATATTGCCCTGGTACCCTCAAATGAAAAAATCAATTGAGTGTCATCGGCATAATTGATGACAGATATGCCGAATGACTTTATCAGGGCAACCAGAGGTCGCAAGTACAGATTGAACAGGATCGGGCTGATCGCCGACCCCTGGGGGACACCCTGACCCACTTGCTGCATGGCAGAGCGAAAAGGTGGTAATGCCACTGCCTGCTGTCTGTCACTGAGATAAGATGTTATCCATCTCAAGGCCAGGCCAGTTACTCCTGTGCTCTGGAGACGGTCCAGTAGTACTGCATGGTCCACCGTGTCGAACGCGGCCGACATGTCAAGCAGCACTAAAAATGCTGATTTGCTCATGTCGACCCGTGCTCGTAGATTGTCCAACACGGTGACCAAAGCAGCCTCCGTGCTGTGAGCTGGCCTAAAGCCAAACTGTGAAGTATCCCTTTAGACATGTTAATGGTGTCAATTCGAATGAACGATCTGTAATCATGTGTATGATGCTATGTACCTCCCCCCAGATGTTCGCTATTGAGGTACATTCCCAGACTAAATACAGAATGGAGGCCTGGGGTGTTGAACATTGTTTACAATACGCATCAGCCCTGAGACCCATGCTATATAGCTGTAGCGATGTATGGTATAATCTATGTAGGAACTTAAAATGTCTAAGTCGGAGTCTGTAATTTGGCGCCGAAGCCCCGATTTTGTTCGCAGCAAAAGGTCCACTGCTACTCCGTAGGTGGGGAGTCGAAATCTGCCGTCTAGCTCGTTAAAGCAGTAGGCCCGCGGGCGGGTGCCTTGTCTTTCGTAGGCAAATAGCACAAAAGGGTGTAGTCTTCAATCAGTAAGGCTGAGCCCTATTTGAACAAAAAAACACCCAAATGCCAATGCTGATACTCAATTCTCTAGTTTCTAATGGCGCATAGGGTTGAATCAATGTCCCTGTGAACAATCTGTTTCAATATGATTTAAGCAAAGTGTATTCAAAAGATTACATGTTTTACTCAGGTGAAAAAAATTTGATCCATTATAATTTTTAAACAAACACCAAACTACCATATCTAAACAAAACGCAAATTCATTACATATTTTGACATACTTAAATCGAAAACAACCTTTCTTTCAACCTTAATCACAAACAAGACCTGTTTTTGGCCAATTAAGTTTATAAATAATTGTGAAATTTGTAATTTTTTTGCAATTTGTGAATTTTGTCTGGTTTGGCTTTCCCTTTTCCGTTTGTCCTCATATGTTGTGTACAAATATGAAATATTGAAAGGTGTTTGGGGTTTGTGTTTGCGGGAATGGGTATGGATTGTTGATAGTGGTTGGTTGAGACGAATGGTGGATGTGATATGGGTGATTAAGGTTGAAAGAAAGGTTGTGTTCGAGGCATGTGGGCTGCTGAATTCATATCTGTGCATAGTCCGCCACCTAGTGTTGGGTCCGGATGATTGCACATTGTTGTCCTGGAAGAGTCTTCGAAGTATCACGAGATAGGTGGCTCCTCCCCTGGACTACAGTGCGCATGGGCATCGCCTCCATCCCCAGATTGTTTTTTTCCGCCATAGGGTTCGGATGTGTTTTCGGTTCCCTCCTTCGGAACCGATAGTTGTTCGATTTCACTTGAGACCAAAAGGTCTTTAGGCTGGGCGTCGGTATAGTTGCGTTCGGGTTCTCTTACTGACTCTCAGCTCCTATCTCCTACTGCCCTTCCACGTGCTTCGACGCGGACGGGCCTACACTACCGCATTTGCGATGGAGCGGACTCCATTCAAGAAGTGTCCGCTATGTCACTCGAAATATTCGCACCTCGACGTGCACCCTGTGTGCAACACATGCTTGTCACCGGATCACCGTGAAGACACCTGCATGGCGTGTTCAAAGTTTAGGAGTAAGAAAACTTTGAGGATTCGCCGGGCTAATCGACTCCAGGCACAGTTGTCGGCTTCGGCACCCCCACCTGATGACATCTTTCAGGAATCCGTCGAGGAAGAGGCCGACGTGCAAGAGTCGGACTCTGCCCCCGCGTCCGAGGAAGAGGCCTACGACGCGGACGAGGAGGCCTGCGACGAAGTCTCCGGTGAGGTAGGGGACGACGAACTGATTTGTGCAGCGATGGGAGATAGCTCAGAGGAAGAGCATCCCCAGACGGACTCCGGGGTTTCCCCCCGTTATACGGCCCAGGTCGAGGGATCGCCTTCGGGCCTTACCCGAGATCTTACTATAAGTCCTACGTCCCCGCCTCCGGGCCCGGTCACGGACATTTCTGGCAAGAAAACGAAAGTGAAGGCAACCGGTTCCGCACCCTCGGATGCGAAAACGAAACCGAAACTGGCGTTGGTGAAGAAGGTTCTGGAGGCGTCAACTTCCACGAAACCCAAAATGGCCGACTCGAAGAGCCACGCCAAGATGGCCGACCACAAGAGCCGCGCCAAAATGGCCGAGCCGAAGTCGTCTGGGTCGGCGCCGAAGGTGAAGACTTCCGACGCGGCTGCGTCGGCGCCGAGAGGGGTTGCGGACCCGAAGACGACTTCGAAGAAGCGTCAAGCTGACGGTGCGACAGGCCAGGGGGCGTCGGCACCGAAGAAGAGGCCTGACGACGACCGGGCTCTTGGAGACGAAGAGTCGCTCGACACTGTTCAGCCCTCGGCATCCCTTACTAAGAAGGTGGGAGAGTCCTTGAAGCGGATCCGACAGTCCACTGTGGTTCCCAGCCAGGACACTGTTGTGCCTAGGCCCGCGCCAAAGCCTGCTAAGGAACAAACGGCCATCCGTTTTACCCTTCCTCCCAAGTCGGCGCCGAAGGCCTTCGCGCCTAAGCAGAGCGGACATTCTCAGGACGTATTGACGCCGAAGCAAGCCTTGCTGGTATCGAAGCTTCGGCTCCAGCCCCTCGCGGTGGAGGAACGTCGAGAGGTGACGATCGACGCCAACACTGGAAAATTGTCGCTCCTCAAACGGAAGATTACGTCGGAGCCGCCATTAGAACCTTTTAGGATTCCACTTAAGAGCAAGAAGTACTCTGCGGACTCTTCGGCTCTGATCGAACCTCTGTCTCCACAAAACATAGAACGCTCGCCGGCCCATTCCCCAGTGCCTGATGTGGACGAGGAGAATGACGAGTACAACTATCCTGCGTACTCGGATCCGGACGAGGTGCAGGTGCCCTGGACGGCAGGAGGCGACGCCGACGACCTGCAGTCAGGTCAGGACACTCATCTTTTCGCCGCGAAGACGTCCCCGACGGAGGACTCGGCGGCGTTTAATGCATTAATAGAGAGAGCCGCAGCGAACCATGACGTCGAACTGCACTCAGACCCTGTGGATGCGGACTTCTTGGTCGACACCTTCTCGGTAGCCGAAAAGCAGGTCAAGACGCTACCTATGCTCAATGGGGTGCTGAAGCATGCACAGGAGGTATTCAAGGAGCCCACCCGGGCGCGGGTGGTCAATCCTCGCATCGACAGGAAGTATAAGGCGGCGCCCACGGATCCCACGTATATTAAGGGACATTTGCCATTGGACTCCCTGGTGGTGTCCAACGCTCGGAAGAGGGCGAATTCGCAGTCTACTGGTGATGCTCCTCCCCCAGACAAAGAGTCGAAGATCTTTGAGGCCTCAGGCAAACGCATTGCTGCACAGGCAGCAAACATCTGGAGGATCTCTAACACTCAAGCCCTGCTTGCCCGTTATGATAGGGCCCATTATGACACGTTAGAGGCCATCCTACAACATTTGCCTGACCAATACAAGGAGGCGGGGGAGATGCTCATTCAGGAGGGTAAACTCATTACTAATGCATCCATTAAATGTGCCCTAGATGTAGCAGACACTGCCTCCAGGGCTATCAATACAAGCGTACTACTCAGACGCCATGCCTGGCTTCGAATTTCTGGGTTCAAGCCCGACATACAAACCACATTACTGGGTCAGGCTGTGAATCCGGACCATCTGTTCGGCCCTGAGGTGGATGCCTCACTAGAAAAAATGAAGAAAGATACCGAAACAGCCAAATCTATGGGGGCTTTACAAAGTCAGCAGTTTCGGGGTGGTTCTTTTCGCCGCTCCAATTCAAGAGGCACCTCAAGAGGCCAGGCACCCCAGACCACGCAGTACTACAAGGGGAACACCCAGTCCTCGTATAACAACAACAAGGGCAGGGGTGGCTACAGAGGCAATAACATCAAGGGCAGAGGACGTGGAAACAACGCCTCCAGGTCCACCGCCTCCAACAAGCAGTGACGTCTTGTCACTTCCCCCCGATCACACAACACCTGTCGGGGGGAGACTACAGCAGTTCCTGTCGGAGTGGAGATCCATCACCACGGACAGGTGGGTGAGGTCTCTTATCCAGTACGGGTACTGTCTAGAACTTACGTCCACTCCACCGGACATACCACCAAGAGGCCGTGCTATGTCCGACGAGCACTTGACCTTGTTGCAGCAAGAAGTACTAATCATGCTGCAAAAAGGGGCGATAGAGCTCGTTCCATTGCAAGAACGGGGAACAGGGGTCTACTCCCTGTATTTTCTAATCCCCAAAAAGGACGGATCACTCAGGCCGATCCTGGACCTCAGGCCCCTGAACAGGTACATCAACTCAGAGCACTTCCATATGCTCACATTGCAGCAGGTGCTCCCCCTGCTTCAACAGGGGGACTTCCTAGCAACGCTGGATCTGAAGGATGCATATTTCCATATTCCCCTGCATCCTTCCCACAGGAAGTATCTCAGATTCAAGATCTTAGACCAGCATTACCAGTTCAGAGTCCTGCCGTTCGGGGTCACCACGGCACCAAGAGTTTTCACCAAATGCCTAGCGACTGTAGCAGCGCATCTCCGTCGCCAGCACGTCCATGTCTTCCCATATCTAGACGACTGGCTTATTCAGGCAAAGACGGAACAACAGTGCGTAGACCACGTGTCACGCACCATTCACCTCCTGCACGATCTGGGATTCTCTCTGAACTACCCAAAGTCCCATCTCCAGCCCGCCCACGTGCGACAGTATCTGGGCGCAACGATCAATACTCTGGCGGCCACTGCGCAGCCGAGTTCAGTGAGAATCGCCGGTATCCAGGCGCTGATCCAACGATTCAGACCCCAGACCTCGCTTCCGGCGAGGGTGTTCATGCAGTTGATAGGCATGATGGCCTCATGCATCTCCATTGTCCCGCACGCGAGACTACATATGCGTCCGCTTCAGGAGTGCCTGGCACGTCAGTGGACTCAGGCTCATGGGCAACTGACAGACCTAGTGTTGGTGAGCGGTCGGGCGTACAACTCTCTGCATTGGTGGAACCCACAAAACCTTTGCAAGGGCCGACCATTCCAAGAGCCTGTCCCACAGATCATCCTGACAACGGACGCCTCTCTCCAGGGATGGGGAGCGCATGTACTCCATTACACGGTGCAGGGACTGTGGACACTTCAGCAGAGGAAGATGCACATCAATGTGTTAGAACTGATGGCAATCTTCATGGCCTTAAAGGCGTTCAAAGTACATCTGTGCAACAAGGTCGTGTTGATCCGGACGGACAACATGACGGCCATGTACTACATCCAGAAGCAAGGGGGGACACACTCTCCACAGCTGTCTCATCTGGCTCAGAGCATGTGGAAGTGGGCCATTCAGAGGAACATCTTCCTCATGGCAGAACATCTCCCAGGCATGGACAACCAGATGGCGGATCTGCTCAGCAGGCACAGCCATCAGATGCACGAGTGGGAGTTACATCCATCAGTACTCCAACCGTACTTCCAAAGGTGGGGTCATCCAGAGATAGACCTGTTCGCCACAAAGGAGAACGCAAAATGCCAAAGCTTCGCCGCCAGGTTCCCACACCCCCAATCTCAGGGCAATGCGATGTGGATGAACTGGTCAGGCAGATTTGCGTACGCTTTTCCCCCAGCGCCTCTGATACCGCTGGTGGCACGCAAGCTCAGGCAACACTCGATGACGCTCATCCTGGTTGCTCCAACGTGGGCTCGCCAACCATGGTACACCACGTTTCTGGAACTCTCCGTGGTACCTCATCAACGGCTTCATCTCACTCCCAGCCTTTTGACGCAGAGCCATGGCGACATTCAGCACCCAGATCCGCAACAGCTCAACCTGGCGATCTGGCTCCTGAGGTCCTAGAGTTCGGCTATCTCAATCTTCCTCCCGACTGCATGGACATCATTCGGGAGGCGAGGAAGCCCACCACGAGAGCTTGCTATGCGGCTAAATGGAAGAGGTTTGTCGTCTACTGCGTGGAGCACAGCATTGACCCGCTAGACGCTTCCATTCACAACATCATATGCTACCTTTTTCACCTGTATCGGTGTAATCTAGCGTACTCTTCCATCCGCATTCACCTGTCGGCTATGGCAGCATACCTCCAAAATAGACAACACCTGTCACTCTTTAAGGTCCCTGCTATCAAGGCTTTTCTGGAAGGGCTCAAAAGAGTCATTCCACCAAGGACTCCACCAGCTCCAGAATGGAACCTCAATGTGGTTCTTACAAGATTGATGGGTCCTCCCTTTGAGCCACTACACTCTTGCGAGCTGCAGTTTTTGACCTGGAAGGTGGCGTTCTTGGTAGCAATCACATCGCTACGGAGAGTGAGCGAGCTGCAGGCGCTCACCATCCAAGAACCTTTCTTCCAGGTACATGCCAACAGGGTGGTGCTCCGCACTAACCCTAAGTTCTTACCCAAAGTGGTCTCGCAGTTTCACATAAATCAAACAATTGAATTGCCGGTGTTCTTCCAAAACCCAGAGACGCTGGCGGAGCGGATGCTCCACACACTTGATGTAAAAAGAGCCTTGATGTATTATGTGGACAGGACAAAAGATTTCCGCAAAACCAAACAACTCTTTGTTGCTTTTGCCACACAACACAAGGGAAATGCAATCTCCAAAGCAGGAATAGCTAGATGGATAGTAAAGTGCATTCAGATATGCTACGCTAAAGCTAAGCGCACTCTCACTATCCCACCGAGGGCCCACTCCACTAGGAAGCTGGGGGCCTCTATGGCGTTCTTAGGTAACATTCCCTTAGAAGACATCTGTAGAGCAGCCACATGGTCTACCACTCATACTTTCACCAAGCACTACTGCGTAGATGTGCACTCAAAACAACAGGCAGCTGTTGGTCAGGCTGTTCTAAAAACTCTTTTTCAGACTGCTGCAGCTGGCACGGGCGGCCGCCGCTAATGGAGGGACTGCTATGTATTCTATGCACAGATATGAATTCAGCAGCCCACATGCCTCGAACTGCAAATGCTACTTACCAGTATGCATCTGTTCTTGGCATGTAGGGCTGCTGACATTCATATCGCCCACCCTCCTCCCCGGCGCCTGTAGCAGCTGCAGTATGTATTCATATACACACATATGCTCATAGCATGGTCATCACTCACTTCTTCACTCCATCTCTGCCTATGGCTAAAAACAATCTGGGGATGGAGGCGATGCCCATGCGCACTGTAGTCCAGGGGAGGAGCCACCTATCTCGTGATACTTCGAAGACTCTTCCAGGACAACAATGTGCAATCATCCGGACCCAACACTAGGTGGCGGACTATGCACAGATATGAATGTCAGCAGCCCTACATGCCAAGAACAGATGCATACTGGTAAGTAGCATTTGCATTTCGATTTAAGTATGTCAAAATATGGAGTGAATTTGCGTTTTGTTTAAATAAGGTAGTTTGGTGTTTAACATTTTTTAATGGATCAAATTTTCTTCACCTCAGTAAAACGTGATAGTTTAAATACATTTTGTTTAAATCATGTTTAAACAGATTGTTCACGGGAACATTGATTCAACCCTATGCGCCTCAAGAAACTAGAGAATTGAGTATCCGTATTGGCATTTTGAAGTTTTTTGTCTTGCATAGGGACTTATAGACGGGTGACCAGTTTGCAGGGGGAAGGAGTAATTAGTATATGCACAAGAGCATGTAGTGTAGGGGGGGGTTCAGGAAATGTAGCGTGTTTCTGCAGCAGGTAGCCCGAATCTGATAGTAAATGAGCATATCTAACAAGGTAAGACGTGGGGTTCCCTCCGTGGGAAACAGGGGGAGAAAGCGACCTCCCAGGAAAGGTCTCGTAAATAGCCTTCGCTTGTACACTCATTCACCCTCATCGTGCAGTGCAGGTAACATTGGATTGTGGGTAGGAGGAATGGTTGGGGCGTAAAGGCACTGCAGTTGTACTTGGCGACGCAGGCCATCCCGTGCCCATTGCACCACTTACCAGTATCAACTGCCCCGCCCTGGGACCTGAAGGCTTGGTAAAGCGCCATGGATAAAGGTGTTGGGGAGGCGACATCAGCTTCAACTGGGATATGTGGCTGCAGTGGCACCGGGTGTACCCAGAAATATAAGTGTTGAACCTGGGCGTAGAACGAGTATAAAGTTATATTCAGGCCCCCAAGCCACCCTGTGGGATCGCCGATGTTAGAATCTCATGTTATTTTAAGATGTTTGCCGGGCCACACCAGAGGCATCATATTTCAAAGCAGTTTTTGTAGGAATTGTGAGGACAACGACATGGGGATATTGAGAAAGAGATATCCACCATTTTGGCAATGGTTATTCGGCCTGCCTTGGACAAGGGAAGGCGACTCCAAACCGGGATTCTCTCTTCCAGCCAAGACATCACCCTGCCATAGTTGGCACGTCATAGTTCATCCCTGTCTCGGCAAAGCCAGATCCCCAAGTATTGCACCGGTTTGAAACACAGGTTAGGGACGATTCCATGTTTGAAGCGCTGTGTGGTTGCCGTGAGGGGGAAGGCAATCGATTTAGCCAAATTTATTTGTATCCCTGCTTGCCCGCCGAACTTGATAACTTCCCGGATATCAGGATCCAAGTTGGTCTGAGATGTTCAGACATAAAGCGCAATATCGTCGGCATACATAGAGACCACAACTCACCGATTAGTAAACTTGAGCCCACGATGCACTTGGTGGTGTCACATGCATGCTGTGAGAGACTCCATCGTAATTGCGAATAGGATAGGGGATAATGGGCACCCCTGCTTGGTACCCCGGGAAAACAAAAACGGGCTCAGACCAATACAACCGAGTGGTGTGAACAAAAACAGCCATTCTAAAGAGTCGAGAGCTTTACAGCCAATAGAGGCAGACTGGGCTCTACACGATATGCAGAATGGCAAAGTTTATGTAGGTTGTGTACCGTGGAACTGCCGGGAGTAAACCCAGATTGGTCCGGGCGTACAATGTTAGTCAGCAACGCCAGCAGGTGATTTGCAATGAGCTTAGCTAGTATTTTTTTTATCGGTATTGATCATCGATCATCGACAGCAGTCTGTATGAGTCGCATCTGTTTGCAGCATTATCAGGCTTAAGGATAGTGACAATCACTGCCTCATGTAGCGAAGGCGGTAATTCAGCGCACTCAAGAGACACCTCATACATAGCCAAGAGGTATGGAATCAATAAAGGAGCGAACTCCTTATAAAATGAGGCCTTAAGCCCATCCAGGCTGAGCACCTCGTCAATGGAGAGGCCCTGTAGCACCTCCGCATCAGTAAAGGGTGCATCAACACACTGTTGATGCGCGTGGTCTAGCCATAGCAGCTGGATTGTGTCTAAGTATGCTTCTAATTGCTTGGCATTGGTGATATCTTCGACTGGTATAAGTGGGAGTAGAAGGATGTCATTATGTGGAGGATGCCACTAGGGGTGAATTGACGTTCAAGGCATTCATCTAGAAGTTCAGCAATATACTCTGAGATCGTGAATGCATAAGCATGTTGGGCAGTGTCCACCCAGGCATGTCGCTTTTGCCGTAATGGCGTGCTGTAGCCTCACGCAACAAGAGGCTCAGTTTGAGATCTGCTTCCTCGTTGAACACTGATTTTCCAACAAATGTCTGCCAGTAAGGCAGGGTTCTTGGAATTGTAATAATCGCACTGACGCATAGAGATTTCACGTTCAATCTCAGTGAGGACAGAACATTTCGACCTATTCTAGACCTAAGGACACTAAACAGGTACTTTTACTCTGAACACTTGCACATGGTTACGCTATAAGAAGTAATACCATTGTTACAGCAAGGAGATTTCATGACCACATTAGAGCTCAAGAATGCATATTTTCATATCCCCATTCACCCAGAAAACAGATGTTACCTACACTTTCAGCTAAATGGACATTATTATCAAGTTAAAGTGCTACAATTCGGGGTCATAACAGCTCCAAGGGTTTCCACAAAATGCCTTGCAGTAGTGGCATCTCATCTCAGGAGAGAAGGAATACATGTTTCCCAAATCTAGATGATTGGCTTATCAAAAGTCCAACACTCTTTCAGTGCCTCCAATACACTCAACAAGTAGTAAGCCTTCTGCACACAAAGTTCTTTCAAACATTACCTCCATTTCAGCCATAAGCTCACATCACAGTGATGATCATGAGCACAAGCTCACATCACAGTGATGATCATGTGATGATAATATTGGGGATGATGGCCTCATGCATAGCCATAGTACCACACGTTCATCAACATATGCTTCCTCTTCAACGTACTCTGCAATCTCAATGCTCTGAAGCTAATGAGGGTCTACAAGATCTAGTGTTGTTGGGACCAGCACCTGCAGTGGTGGAACAGCAACAATTGGTTGAACGCCCTGCCCTTCAAAGCCCCAATTCCATAAATCACCTTTAATATAGATGCATCCCTTCAGGGATGAGGGGCACATATGAAAGATCTCACAGTTCGCAGTCTATGTACAGTAGCTCAAACACAGCTGTATATCAACCATCTGGAGTTGCTAGCAATTCTGCTTTTCAAATTCACTTGTACAACAAAGTAGTGTTCATACGAGCAGACAATATGACTGCAATGCATTACATTTAAAAACCGAGGGGGGTACACCTTCCTCACAGCTATTTCTCATCTGAGAGGATGTGGCACTGGGCAATTTACCACAAAACCCACCTCCTAACAGAATACCTACCTGTGGTGGACAATGACTTTGCAGATATGCTCAGCAAAACCCATCCGGAGGTGCAGAATTGGAAAATCGATCAGACACGGTTTCACTCTTACTTCAAAAGGTGGGGGACACCAGAAATAGACTCATTTGCCACTCACCTCCGCTCCAAACGCCATTACTTTGCATCTAGGTTCCCTCATCCACTATCCAAGAGCAATGCCCTATGGATGAGTTGGTAAGGAGTATTTGCTTACACTTTTCTCCTCTCCCATCCATTCCATATGCAGTTCAGAAGTTAACACATATATCTCTGAGGCTAATTCCAATAGACCCAACATGGGCACAGCAGCCTTGGTTCACAACCCTACAGCAACTATCTCTAGTGCAATACGAGAAACTACCTCTTTGGCCACACCTATTAACTTAAGATCAATGGAAGATCATAAACCTCAATCCCAAACAGCTCAATCTAGTGATTTGGCTCCTGAAGTCGTAGAATCTGGAATTTTAAAGCTACCACAAGAATGTATGGACATCCTTAAACAAGCTCGTAGGCCCACAACTAGAGCGTGTTATTCAGCTAAATGGAAATGTTCTGTGATTTTTTTTTTGTAAAGATAAACAAATACAGCCTTTATCACCTACTGTACAAGATATTATAAGCCATTGTTTTCATTTGCAGCAAACAGGACTTGCTTACATATCTATTAGGCTACACTTAGTAGCACTAGCAGCCAAAATACAAAACAGACAACATATGTATATATTTAAAATACCCGTCATTAAAGCTTTAATGGAAGGGCCAAAAAGAATTATACCGGACCACGACTTATTCACCGTCCTTCGCTCATATGGCCCAGGTCCCTTAAAACACACAACCACCACACACCTCCCCATACCCACAATTCTCACAAATCCCCTTAGGCCCCCCACTCTAAACAACAGAAGTTCCGTCCCCAATAATCTCAGAAAAGGTCCCCTCTCTCTAGAACACTCGACCACCCTTCTCACCCCCAGACTCAAATGCATCCTACTCAACTGCAGATCGACCCCGAGACACTCCTCCGACATCGCGGATCTCATCATAACAATAGATCTTGACCTAGCCATTCTGACTGAAACGTGGCTAACTGAAACTTCTACACCTATAATGGACATACTAGTCCCCCCAACTATCACATCATTAGACTCGACAGGACCGGCAAGACGGGCGGGGGAATCGCATGCATTTTTAGGAGCAACCTCGCTGTTACTAAAGCCACCTCCCCCTCCCTCACTTCCTGTGAACTCTTCTGCCTCGATATCTCCAGTGAGGGCAAACCTGTATGCTCTTTACATGTCATCTACTGTCATATAGTTACTGCTTTTCTATATATTGTGGTAAGTTAGCATGAGCTTATTAAATGTTTAAAAAACATATTTTCCTTCGGCTTTAGTTTGCACACGGCACAGAATTATTATTGTAGCTTTCAACCTAGACGAAAGATGTGATTTATTGAGAATAATATGTTATTGCTCTGATATCAGTCGTGCCTGGTACACTTGGTACACTGTCTGCACACTGAGATCTATAGCCTCTAAGAATAACCTAACACAAGGTTGCTGGGAGGCCTGATCCTCGCACCACATTAGACATAACACAAATAATGTTGCTGCCAACATTCGGCTCTACGCGGGTTTAAGATAGAGTTACTGAGAATGCAAAAACACACTTGATGGTGCTTCGCATGAAGAGAGTTGGTAGCTGATGATGTGATCTTCTTCTGCTGACATTTAGAGGTATGGGCCCGCCCTGCTAAAAACCCAAATGAGACCTTCTTAGATATAATATAGTATGCTAAATAGGGTGCGCGAAATATAGGTGATACAAATTGCTATAGATTTTGCATTATAATATGCTATCACTGTTCGCTTACTATGGACCAGTGACTATGCTGATAACTCTGATTTTTATAATATGTATGTTGGTATTATATAAGATACTGCGTTTGAGAACCTTGCATTGAAAAATAAATATTTCAAACTTGCACGTGTTTTCTTTTACTCCCCATTGTTGTTTGAAACGATTATAGAGCGAAAGAGTGTTCATGTGTTCCACGATACCTGAGGTACCCTAAGTTCATGTTCTGGATTGTCTAAGTCATTGGGAGTTTGTTGGAACCAATGAGACACTGTAGCTAGCTCGGTAAGGGGATTTCTGATACTAAGGTGAGTTTTGGGTCACCCTAAGTCACCCAGGTTCTAGATCTCTGTGCACAGTTCTGTGGGAGAACGGAAACCCTGCTACACTACCACCCGCCCGGGGACAACCTCACCTTCACCCAGCAACTCATGGACACGATCTCATCCAACGCCGGTCGGCAGATCACTCAAATCTACCTGGGTGACTTCAATCTCCACTGGAACGATCAGAAAGACGCAGTGGTGAATAGTCTCAAAACTTTCCTTAATGCGCTTGACCTCACCCAAATCTGCAACAGCCCAACACACGACAAAGGCTTGATCCTCGACCTTATCGCCAAAGAGGACTCTACCCAACTGGGGGCGATCCAACCCTGTGACTGGTCAGACCACCACATTATCACTTTCTTCATCAACGAAAAAGTTAAACTTAACCCGGCTCAACCCACCAAATCCAAGATCTGGAAAAGGGAAATGAAGAATCTTAACCCTAACTCCTTGCCTTCCCACACCTGCAGTCTCCTCCTTCCCCCTTCGGGCGCCTCTGATGTTCAATCTCTAACTGACCTCCACCTCGATTCTATGACCTCAATAATCAACGAAGCCGCCCCCTGCAACTGAAGAAAGTCTCCACCAAGAACTCGAACCCTTGGTATGATGGTAGACTCAATGAAGACAGGCGTGCTATGCAAATGGCAGAGCGCACCTGGAGCTCTGACCCCTCAGCACTGCACCTTAAAACGCTTAAGAACAAGAGAAATGCCTACGTTAGGAAAATCAAGCACTCGAAATCTGACTTCTTTAGCCTCCAGCTGGACCAAGCAAAAAACCGACCAAGAAAACTGTTCGAACTAGTCAAAACTCAAACCAAGATGCAACCCTTACAATCAAACAGCACAACAAGCGATATTCCACACTGTGAAGACTTTTCATGCTTTCTTTAAGCTAAAGACCGACAACATAAGAAGTGATCTCTTCAATGATGTAAGCCGATACTCCAGCCCCATCAGCATGACTACCCCTCAACCTAAAAACAACGCATCATGGACGTCCTTCGACACCTACTCTGAAGAAACAATCCACAAACTGCTCGGCACCTTGAAGCCCTCTAATTACCTCACAGACCCCCTACCTGCTAATGCTGTAAAAGACTTCACCCCCCTGCTCCTCCCACTCTGGACTAAAATCATTAACAGCTCCCTTCAACAAGGACTCATCCCAGACTCCCTCAAGGTGGGGCAAGTCACGCCTATACTCAAGAAACCTACAGCTGACCCGGCTGACCTAAACAATTACCGCCCTATCACCAATATCCCCACCTTGGCCAAACTGCTGGAAAAATGCGTACAACTCCAACTGACAAAACACATTGATCAGTTTGACCTCCTCAACCCTCATCAATCAGGCTTCCGAGCAAAACACAGCACGGAAACGGCTATGACGCACATAATTGATGACACCCTCCAAATCCTTGATCGCAATGATTCCTGCCTCCTCAAAATTCTTGATCTCTCCTCAGCATTTGATACTGTCAAACATGAGAACCTACTGGAGCTGTTAAATACCAGAATGGGTTTATCCGGGACTGTTCTCAAATGGTTCACTTCCTTCCTACATAACCGGTCGCAGAAGTTCAAGATCAACAACGTGCTGTCCTCATCTGTGCCTGTAACTTAAGGCGTCCCACAAGGATCTTCTCTATCCCCCACATTGTTCAACCTCGTCATGGAACCACTCACCACCTTGCTTCAAGCATCTAATGTACACTTCCATATGTACGCCGATGACACTCAACTTTACCTCAAGCTACAATCCCCGGAAGACATCAAACTTCTGAACTCCACACTCAGAAACACCCAATCATGGTTGGCGGATAATCACCTCAAACTAAATGCTCTGAAAACTGAGTTCCTTCTGATCTCACCTCCTGCGAAAATCGCCATCACCCAAATCTGGCTCAATCACCTAACTGCGCTCAATGCCCAACCCACCATCGTGGAATCCGCGAAATCCTTAGGCATCACACTTGACGCCAACCTCAACATGCAGCAGCACATTAGCAAAGCAACTAAAGGAGCTAATTTCCAAATAAACACTTTGAGGAAACTTAAACCCTTCTTCCCAGCTAAGGACTTCAAAACTGCTGTACAAGCCCTAGTCATCCCTCGCATAGACTGCAGAATTGGGGCTCTCAGCGGACTCCCCCTATCAACAACCACACCCCTAAGAGCCTCCTTGAACGCTGCCGCGAGACTCATCACTGGTTCAAGAAAACATTCGCATATATCCCCTGACTTAAAATCCCTGAACTGGCTGCCTTTTGAAGCCAGAATACAGCTGAAAATTGCCTGTATTACACACTCGACCGTACACCACAAGTCACCCAACTACCTCACTCAAAAGCTGACTATCAGGAGGCTTGAGATCCAATAGAAGTACAAAAAAATCTCCTCCTGAAACCTCGAAGATTCCGGAAGGAAAAAACATACAAACGCTCCTTCTCGGGAATGGCACCCAGGATCTGGAATGCACTCCCTCCTGAAACCAGGCTTATCTCCTCCACTGCATTTTTTAAGAAAGAGGTAAAAGCCATCCTTATGGCCAAGTTCACCTGAACTCTATTGTTGTTGAATCAAAGACTTGGCACCGTTCTTGTATTATTGGTTACCTGATTGTTTATTGGTATTATATTACTACATTATTGCTATCCTATTTTGCTACTCACTTACTACTGACTACTATATTGTACCCAATAGTTTGTTTAATCACCCTCTTGTTGCCCCTACCCCTTGTTTCTGTAAAGCGCTCTGATGTCTGCAAAGATCTTGTTCGCGCTATATAAAACTTTGAATAAATAAATAAATACCAACTTCCACTCCACCTGTCCCAACCTCGAACCTGAATATTTTACTTCCAGGCTTATGGGACTCCCATTCGAACCACTTCATTCATGTTCACTCCAGTTCTTAACTCGGAGGTTGGCTGTTTTAATAGCAATCACGTCTTTCAGAAGAATAAGTGAATTGCAAGCGCTAACTTTTCAAGAACCGTTTTTTAAGGTCTATGCAAATACGGTAGTTCTAAGAACCGACGCTAGATTTTTGCCCAAAGTGATGTCAGTTTATTATATAAGCCAACCTATAGAATTATCAGTGTTATTTCCAAACAGTGACACAGTAGCAGAAAGGGCTCTTCATATATTAGATGTTAGATGGGCCATTATGTTCTATATTGATAGAACAAAATAGTTTAGGAAAACACAACACATGTTGCTTTTAGAAAACCACTACAAGGGGCACTAATAGCCAAAGCGGGAATTAATAGATGGATAGCCCAATGTATTCAAACTTGCTATCTAAAGAGGTGCTTACAGTAAAACCACTGGCTCAATCCACAAGAAAACAAGGAGCCACTATGGCTTTTTTAGGAAATATTCCTATGGAACATATTTGTAAAGCAGCTGTATGGAATAACCCACAAATATTCATTAAGCACTATTGTGTTATTGTACTCCCTAATCAACAAGCAAGAGTGGGTCAAGCTGTACTAAAACATTATTTCAAACAAGTGATTCAGCCAGTCGCTAGCCACAGCAAGGATACAACTGCTTTAAAGTCCATGTTAAGCATTTGTATCTACGGTCAACACGTGCTACGAATGGAATATGTTACTTACTCAGTAAGCATCTATTCGTAGCCTGTAGTGCCATAGATTCATATGCACCCGCCCACTTTCATGAAGGCTTTTGGTTTAATTACTTCTAAATATTTAAAATATATTTAACACACTTAACATTGTTTGTATGCATGTTCTTTATTTTCTGTCACTTTATTGCTCTTGTCTTTCTAACGCTCACCCGATCAGCTAAAAACAATCTAACAATGGAGCAGAGGAACATGCGCAATACACACTGTAGCAGGGGTCGCTATACCTCGGACTCGAACACTTCTTCGAAGGAAAACAGCTTTTAATCGTCCACGCCCATCACTAGACGGCAGGATAATGCTTAGCATATGTATCTGCGGCACTACACTCTACGAATAGATGCTTACTGGTAAGTAACACACATGGAGACCCATTGAATATACTAGTCATAACAAAATGCTGATGGATCTCTTAGTCTTTTGCTTGGAGCACAATTTCTTTCTCTTCAAAAAACAAATATTCAGACAAGTGCAGGGTGTAGCAATGGGGGCCAGCTTCTCCCCCACATATGCCTGTTTGTTTATGGGTTGGTGGGAGGAGCTGGTCCTAAGGAGACAACATAATAACACCTATAAAGACAAAGTTATATCGTGGTTACGATATATAGATGATCTGATGATTATATGGAACGGGACAAAGGAGGAGGCAGAGAAATTCATTGAAGAGCTGAACGATAATGAAATTAATCTCAATTTCACTTCACATATAAGTAAGGAACAAATACCGTTCCTAGATGTTCTGATCAAAATAGATAATCAGACAATAAGCACTACACTATACAGGAAAGAAACATCTAGAAACACACTTTTGCACGCAACAAGTGCTCACCCTGTTCATCTTATCCAAAGCATCCCCTATGGGGAAATGCTTAGACTACGTAGGATATGTAGTAGTGATGCAGAACTGTTTAAGAATCAGCAGGCAAGTAAATTGAGATTTATTGAAAGGGGCTATAGTGCAAAATCTATCAAGAGCGCAATTAAAAAATCTAGAACTAGACCAAGGGAGGACTTATTGTCAGACAGTAACAAGGACGTGGAATCCCGCAAATCCAATACAGTAGAAATGGAGGGAAATCCAAGACTTATATTGACATACAATCGTCAGCACAAGTCCCTGCACCAGATACTTAAGAACAATTGGCACATAGTCAAGGATGACCCTATTATTGGGAAATCTTTATCAGAACAGTCCATTATAACGTTTAGAAAATCAACTTCAATGGCAGATATCTTAGTCAAGAGTAGCCCTGAATGTGAAAATACCACAGACTGGCTCAGTACCAGAAAGGGATTTTTCAAATGTATCAGCTGTAAAGCTTGTACATATGGAAAAAACACAACGTCGTATATGACAGCCTTCAGTCCCAAACCATATATGATCAGACAACATCTAACTTGCAGAAATGAATATGTGGTGTACGTTCTAGAATGTAGTTGTGGTCTCAGGTACGTAGGGAGTACAAAACTTCCTGGATATCAGAGAGTATTGCAACATATCAGGGCGATAACTAACAGTGACCCTAGCTATCCAGTAGCCCGCCACTTCAAAGAATACCATGGTGGCAAACCCAAAGACCTGAAATATTACCTCATAGACAATGTGCCTGTACAAAGAAGGGGAGGTAATAGGGAAGGGGCACTACGTCGCCTTGAGACCCACTACATACTGCTACTAGATAGCAAACAACCAAATGGGTTGAATATGGGGGAAGATCTGTATACCTATTTGGATTAAAAAGAGACCAATACACCATACTGTCAATACAATAGTCTATAAATTAAGGAAGGTTGACTGAACAAGAAAATAATAAGGATCAAGTCAAAATGAGACAGAAAACTAGAACTCGTTGTATGAAGTAGATCTGTAAATATTGTAATTTTATGCAATTATTTGATAATCATTTTAACCCATTGGGAATGTCAACTGTTGAAACCATATATATTTTTTTACGAAGTGTAATTAAATGTTGGGTTTTATGATCTTAAATGGATTGGAAATTTTAGCTATTTAAATATGAAATTGATTTTTAAGAGATTTTATTGAAATATTTATTAGAAATTAATTGTGGGAGTCATGTTTTATAAGCCCAGCAAAATGATAGTCCATTTAACCTGTATCCCAATTGATGTGAAGATTGCCGACCGTCATTAAAAAATAAGAATGTAGATATAAACCGCACATATGAAATGACTGCACTAATTAGCACTTTATTATTTACAAGCACTCACAAAGCACTTTTTGGTATTTAACACTAAATAGGCAAACTAAGGATTGTTCCTAGGGAAGCACAACATTATGAATCAAATAAGAGAGGTAACAAGAGTATAAGTTTAGATATACTTTTGATAAATGAGAAAAGATACAATCAGGCAATCATGGGTATTCTTAGCAATATAAATGCTCATATATGTATTTATACAAATCATTGCAGCAGAAACGTAAAGTGAATATTGTATTTTACAAGTATTATTGGAGGCCATTATGGTATGTTATAATCCATTGTGGATACAAATAACCATGAATTACCCATATTGCACAAATGTATTTTACGTATAATTGCAAAAACTGAGAAATGTTTGTTTTAAAAAAAGACTGTAGAAAGACAGACTACCGTTATGTATATGTATCAATACCTCTTCTATGTTTAATAATGGGCACTTGCACTTTAAAAAGGGATGTGCTTCACTGACGTGTTGTCATGTGATCAAGGCAGGGATCTGCCGAAACGCGTCGTGAGGACTGGTGTGTGAAATAAACTGAAATTGCACCGAGAAGAGTCTGCCTCGTTTTCCTTCCTGACCCTTTTGGAGTTGGTGGCTGAAGCGAGCACTATTGATATATATATATATATATATATTTCCCAAAATTGCCCTGAGCTCCAAGGACGCTACTCCACAGATGACGATTTTCAAATCTTTTTATTTCCAACCAGCGCTAAAATGCAATTTGTACTTCTTCCTGGCGCGTTTCAGAGTGACAGCTCCTTCTTCATGGGGATGGAAGCTGGCAAGCACAGGAATAACACAGCCTTCATTTCCGCTTTTCACACGTGCTCCCAGGTGAGCCGCATGCCGGTAGTTGTAGTGTCATAAATCCCCTCGCTAGGGCCCGTGTCCTTGACAGTTGATTAAACTTCCATTGTCTTTCATTTAAAACCCTCCAATGGGTCTTGCAATTATAGCGCTGGTTTCTTTTGGGGTCATCTGTGCTGCAAAAAGGCTCGGGAAGTTAACCAAACCCGCAGGTCTGTGTCACATTTCAAACAGATGGTGCAATCCTTACATGACCAGGCTGCCATGTGACGTATTTCCCAAAAGTGCCCTGAGCTCCAAGGACGCTACTCCACAGATGACGGGATATTTTTTTTTATATCTGGTAGTATGTCGGCTAAGCATGGGGATGGAGTGTTCCGGATCTATCAGTGCTGGAGTGATGTTATCAGTGGGGCAAGTGGTTATAGGGATGGATGAGAAATTACATATTATGCTGTCTTTGTGCCTTTCCTTTTGCTCTCTTAGACCTGTGTAATGTTATGTTATGTTATGTTATGTTATAAAATATTTTATTACGCGCTCTGCTACTACAAAGTATCCTGGCGCGATATGTAGGCACTAAACTGACCCAGTCCAAAAAGAAAGAAGCATAAAACTAGATACTAAGATTAAAAAGATGGGTTTTAGCCCTTTCTTAAATCCTGCCAATGTGGTTGCTGATCGCAGAGAGAACGGCAAGGCATTCCAGGCCCGTGCTGTTTGGACTGAAATTGACTGACCGCCCAGTCTCGCATATCTGATTTTAGGCATGGACATCAGACGAAGATTGGCCGATCGAAGAGCACGATGAGGCGTGTAAAAGGAAAACCTCTTGTGCAAATATTGTGGGCCTTGCTGATGCAGGGCCCGAAAGGCCAGAACCAATGATTTAAACATAATGCGATGCGCCACAGGGAGCCAGTGAAGCTCACGAAGATGGGCACGCGCACTGGTTCTTCGAGGAAGATGGAACAGAAGTCGTACGGCCGCATTCTGTATAACCTGCATTCGCTTGACAAGGTATTTGGGGAGACCACTATAGAGAGCATTGGCATAGTCAAGCCTAGACAGAATAAGAGCACGCAGAACAGTCTCCTTCGCCTCCCTATGGAGGAGTGGAAGGAATCGCTTGAGTGACTTTAAGGTGGCAAAACAGGTTGCAGTAAGTTTTTTTAGATGGGCTTCAAACTTAAGATCCTGCCCAAACCAGACCCCCAGGTTTTTAGCCGGGCCTCCATGGTAGCTAGGGCATGCAAAATCTGTCGGCCAAATAAGCTCTCTGAAATTGGCCGGAAAATTGCCATAGAATAGTAGCTCAGACTTGTCCTCGTTGCATTTAAGCTGGGCTGAGACAAGCCAACGGAAGACATTGGTCAGACAGGAACGGACTGTCTGAGCGTCTAAGCAGTCCTTAGGCCAGGTGAACAACAGCTGCGTGTCGTCAGCGTATGACATTATTTTGGCTCCCCACTGCTCAGCCAGATAAATCAGCGGAGTCATGTAAACGTTGAACAGCAGTGGGCTCAACGTCGAGCCCTGTGGTACCCCAGTGGTGAGCCTCTTGGGTGATGAAGAGAAAGGAGGCAACCATACCTGCTGCGACCGCTCAGACAGAAATGAGGACAGCCAGGCCAGAACCGCACCCGACAGCCCCACCTCTGCCAGCCTAGTCAGCAGCTGGGCATGGGGCACCGTGCCGAAGGCGGCAGATAAGTCCAGCAAAACCAAGACCGCTCTGCCGCCTCCGTCAAGACACTCCCTAATGGCCTCTGAGACTTCCACCAGAGCCGTTTCAGTGCTGAAAGCAGCCCTGAACCCTGATTGAGCCGGGTGCAGGGCATGAGAGGACTCGATGAAAGCATTCAATTGCCTAAAAACTACTTTTTCGGTCACTTTTGCTAGTGCCGGGAGCAGAGATATCGGACGATAGCTAGCGGTAGACAGGGGGTCCAGGCTAGGTTTCTTCAGCAGGGGAAGAAGCTTCGCCTGTTTCCAACAAAGAGGCACTGAGGCAGAGGCCAGAGACAAGTTAACAACCTGGGTAACCTCCTGATACACCAGACTGGCCGCTCCCCCCAGAACCCTAGCAGGGCACGGGTCAGAGGGTGAGCCAGACTTTAGCGACTCCAAAATGGACAGCACATCAGCTTGCTGAGCAGGCTCAAAAGTGGAAAATTGACTAACATGTTGCTCCGCATCCATAGCAGTATTAGGTGGAGAGGGCAGAGGAGGACTGTCAGAGTTTAAAAGCTCCTCTTGAATTTTTTTGATCTTATTATCAAAGAAACATGAAAGTTCCTCACACCACAAGTCGGAGGCCGGGAGAGCTGGGGAGACAGCGCATGGTGAGAGGAAGCTCTGAACAATGGCAAAGACTTCTCTGGCATTGTTATCCGCCTTCTCAATCCTTCCTGAAAAGTAGCTACTTTTAGCGGCCTTGATTTCAGCATAGTAAACTTTCTGCGCCTTCCGCAGCTTGCTCTTAAGTTCGGGACAGAACTCAAGGCGCCAGGCTCGCTCCAGCTTCTTGCACCCTAATTTAAGTTCTCTAAGCGCATGAGAGAACCAGGGTTTGGAGGGAGACGACCTCGACCGCCTGCTACCGCTCTTGTTAGTCTGTAGAGCGGCACTTTGTTCAACCCAAGCATTGAATGATTCCACCGCAGAATCCAAATTCAATGGCAGGGTCGGCCGGTGGGACGTGAGAGAGTCCGAAAAGGTAGACAGATTTATTCTCTGGGCATGAGAATGAGGGGCAGAAAAATTCTTCGGACCTTTTGACTTTATGGGCCAGGTGAACAGAATTAAGGCATGGTCTGACCAAGTGACCCACCTAGGGGGTAGCATAGAGATCTCAAAGTTGGAGCAGACTAGGTCCAACCAGTGGCCAGCCGCATGGGTGGGGAAGGTCACCCATTGTGTAAGATGCGCCAGCGAGAAGACTTCCGCCAAGCCGATCGATTCTGGTAGGTCCATCGCGTCCATATGAATATTAAAGTCCCCCAGAATAAGATATCGAGAGAATTTAAGGGCGCGGGGGACGATAACCTCCTCAATATTACCGGCAAAACAGCCCGCATAGCTAGGTGGGCGGTAAAGCAAAGTACCTCCCAAGGTGAAGTGGGGGGAGAGGATCACAGCGAAGTGTAACATTTCGGTTTCGCCAAGTAAATCGGGCGGTTCACTCACCAAAGTCCAGTGGTCTCGGTAGATTACAGCCAGACCGCCACCTCTACCCTTCGGACGGTCCAACCTGGTGATCTTGAAGCCGCGTGGTATAGCAAGTTCAACCACCGGCATGCATGACTCAGAGAGCCAGGTTTCGGTGAGGAAAAGGAGATCAAGCTCCTTCTCATCAAGCAGCTCAAATATATCAGCCGCATGTTTGACCATTGATCTGGCATTGATCAGGCCGGATTTAATCGTCTCTAGATTGGTCCTGGGCGCAATAGTCGGAGATTGAAGGCTAGAAAAGCAGAACCCACATGTCGGGCAGCGGCGATGCATGTCCTTTAGCACCTCCCAAGAATTGGCGGCATCGCAGCTGAAGGTATTGAGGGCACACAGCTCCTCAGAGGAATACCTCAGAGAGCCAGCCTGAGAGTAGCGAGGGAGATGCGAGGGTGCCCCGGCCCTGGGCCCGTCCGGGAATGTGGTTTGATGTCTTTCATTAAGATATCGGTTATATTGTAGGTAATTTGGGGATCCAAAGCATGTTTGAGATTTATTTGGTAGGTAAAAATGAATTTATAGTGCACCGAATTTTGTGGCTGTGCTCTGTATGTTCTAAGCCTACTGCCTGTTTTATGTAGTGCTAATTAATAAAAAGAAAAAGTAATAATTTAAAATTGTGTACTTTTTTCAAAACGTTTTACTTTAGACTTCCCCCACATGGATTAGGGGTAGGCACAGAAAAATGCACAGCTTGTGAATGTAGAATAGTATTATTCTGTAGATGTATTGTTACAGCTCAGTAATGCTTGCGTTCTTTATTTTTGTAATTTTGTTGTTTAAGTGTTTCTTGATCTCACTTGTGGGTAGAAGTATTCAGTGGAATTTAATGGCAATACCCAAATGTACCACCTGGGACTTGTGGACAGTATTGCTTTTTGATGCCCCAAATGCTTTTTAATGGTTCTGACTAAGCTGTACTGTGCAATACCCACGCTGAAGGGTTTTGGTAAGTATAATACGTTGATTTTTAGGTTTTTCTAATAGCGCGTACAAGCTGTTAGCAAGTATTTGTACGTACATGAGCTTTTCGTGTCCACAATCCTTATATGGTTGTATATGTAGTAGCCTTATTGTGTTTTTTGTAGTGCTCGATATTTAAATTGCATTGTTGCCTGCTGATGTAATTTGAATTTGCCATGTATTTTTTTATTTTACAGGTTAAGCTGGTGCAGCACACATACTCCTGTCTTTTTGGAACATTCCTCTGCAACAATGCAAAAGAACGAGGAGAAAAGCACACTCAAGAGCGCACTTGCTCTGTATGGTCTTTGCTGCGAACAGCGAACAAATCTTTCAAAAATCTACTGTATTCCTCCCAGTCTGAATTTGTAAGTTGCATACATCACTTCCTCTGCAGCTCTACCTCGTCTCCTTCACTTCTAGATTAAAATGTATTAAGCTGTTCCCCTTGTCCATTATCACCCTATATCATTACGTTATCCACATCTTAGTATATTCTAGTAATCCTCCAACACATTTTAGAATGAGTTCTATTGTTTCAGACTTCCTGCATTAATTTATCATTTTTCAAGGCTACCTAATTGAGAATAGTTTCCCACATAGTGTACAGGAGCTAACCCACTGGATTTTCTTATTAACATCTCTATTTTGCTTCTATGTTAATTGTAAAGTATGCTGGTACAGAATCCTTCCCTTCATTCTATAAAAGCCTAGAAATTAATAGAAATATCTGAGGCAGTGTGTTACATGCCAGACATTCTCCCCTGAGATATTGTCTTTGTATTACCATCTTTTTTCCGTAAAAGAATGCCTCTCTGGGGGCGGAGCTAGCAGGCGTCCATGCCAGACGTGTGAGCGTAGAGCTCCTCGCCTTAGCCCCGTGAAAATCCGAAAAACTTATCCTTGGAACACCCTGCCGGCGCTGCAAGGTGCCCCGGACCCTTGATCTGAGCCCTGCCGAAGTAGCGGTCGTTGGTCCGGCTGCGGAGCAGTGAGGGAGAGCTGCGCTGAGACCGTGACGGTGCTGGAGCGGACAGGGCCGCGATCCCCGACCTATCCTGGTCATCTGCCTGGGCTGCGTCACGCGACGTGCGGCTGACGACGTTGAAGTGACACCGGACCCCCCTCCGTCGGCGACCGCGCACTGGACCCGGGTGAGCGCTGCTCTGCCTGAGCACTGGGCAACACAGGGGTGCACCGGCCCCCACGATCGGGGAGCCTGGGAAGGGGACGCTGCTCCGGTCCTGGTGGACAAACGGCCGGAAGGGGGGACCTCCTTGGCGCTCTATCTCACGGCTGCTTAGACCGTGTCATTGCTGTACCCCGGCCCCACAACACAGACGGAGGGCGGAGAGACTATTGGAGCGCACCGCACCAGGGAGAAGGTGCGGCGACCCCCCTCTGGGAGAGTGCCCGGAGTGTTGATCTGAGCGGCGGGAGCTCGCAGTGGCGGCCCGATCTGCAGTGCTGTGTGCCCGACCGCCTTTTTGGGGATAACCCTGACTGCGCCATAACTTGCCACTCGGTGGATTTCTGCCGTTACCTGCCTCAATTGACCTTTGCCTGCCTGTGGACTGCCAGACCAGTGTGCCAGAGGGTGCCAGCTGAATGAGCACCAGAAACGCCATGGGGAAGGTGGACAAAACCCAACCCAAGCTATCTTTTGAGCAGAGGAAAACTAAGGGCGCTGAGGGCCCGGGTCCGGATGCCTCGCCGAGACCATCCGCTTCGGAGCACGCCTTGTGCGAAGAAATACGTGGTATGCTGGGGGTCATGGAAAAAGGATTGCAGGACAGTATGACGTCTATTGGATCAAAGATAGACGCACTGACGTACCGGATGGACCGCATGTCCGAGAGGGTGGACAAGCATGCGGAGCGGCTGGACATGACCGAGAGGCGCCTGACGGAGGCAGAGGAGGCCCAGATGGAGTGGGACAAGGACCGTAAACAGTTCGGGAGGTTGCTCCAAGTCATTCAAGATAAAACTGAAGATTTGGAGGCGCGCTCGCGACGCTCCAACCTACGCATCACGGGTGTGGCGGAATCCACCAGCACTGGCAAGATGGAAATCTTCATAGAGAAGATGCTCCGGACTCTACTGGGAGAGGATGTCTTTTCCCCCATGTTTATAGTCGAGAGGGCGCATCGTACCCTGGGACCAAAACCGCAACCAGGCCTTGCTCCGAGACCGATCATTGCGAAGCTACTAAACTACAGAGACAGGGAACTGGCGCTCCGGCTAGCTAGAGAGAAGGGAGAGCTGCAATTTGAGGGTATGAACATATCCCTGTACCCGGACTTCACTGCGAGGGTCCAGGAGGAGAGGAAACGCTTTGCCCCGTATAAGAAGCAGCTGCGGGACCTTGGGCTGGACTACGCCATGCTATACCCCGCCAGGCTCCGTATCAATCGGCAGGGGCATTCTCACTTTTTTACTGACCCGGCGGAACTTAAAAAGTCCCTGAAGGAATGGTCGAAAGAACAACGAAACTGTCGCAGGAGTCTGCGAGAAGACGCTGCTGAGACATCACCGCTGGAGGAACAGGATTGAACGGTGGCACGGGGGTAGGTGGGAACTCTCGCGGCCCTGCCGCCCCCTGAATACTGGGCGGTTGCTGTGTGCCCTGCTGACTGTATGCTTGGGGTGAGAGTTGCAGTGCTGCCTTATACACAATTTGCCTTAGATTTAGAGACAAAGTGACTCAGGTGCAGATAGTTCAATGTGACCGCGGCGGCGGCTCACTATCACTCGGAGTTTCCCATTGGGTCCGGGACAGGCTGCGCTGGCGGGGGGGTGAATTGATTTGAGGGGCAGGGGTGGGGAGGGAACGGAAACTTAGGGCACTAGCCCCACTTAGTGCGGTTACTCTAGCGGAGTACCTCCGCCCCTGCGCTTTCGGCACTTGGCTCTCTAGGGAGCCCCTTGGGGTTTGTAGAGTTTGTTGGGGTTCTGGGGAGGGTGGAGGGAGGAGTCGGGGACTGTCTGACCGGGTTGGGGAAGGTCGGCTGTGGGGGGGTGGGTGGTAATGTTTATCTTCCGTTGTTCGGAATGTTGTGTTTGACGGTTGGGGGTAGAAGGGGAGAGGGGTCATTGAGTGGATTGTCTGAGGGGCGAATGTCTGCCTTGAGATGCTTGCCGCCTAGGGCGGGTGAGTTGGTGCTAGCGCGCCGTAATGCCTTACAACTGACACGAGTGGTAGTTTCTGCCATGGAAAATTCTACTACAGACACCAGTAGAGAAGTACTGATGCAGGGACTATGGTGGGGTCTAGTGTTACTATGAATGATCCTGGCTGTGCCCGACATACCCTGAAGCTAATGTCGTGGAACGTGCGGGGACTGAATGACCACCGCAAACTGAGGAAAGTACTTAGTTATCTACACCGTCATCGGGTAGACCTGGCCCTCTTACAGGAAACTCACCTGCCCACACATAGTAAGATGCTGCAATCACGGGGGCTAGCGGGTCACATGGTGGCATCTGGCTTCACGACACATTCTCGGGGGGTACTGACCTGGGTTAGCCCCTCCTCACAGTTGAAATTGATCCCTGTAGTAGCTGACACCGAGGGTAGGTATGTCCTGGCGAGATGCGTGGGTAAAGGGCTGGATATGCTGGTGGTGAATGTTTATGGCCCCAACTATGACAACCCTGACTTCTATGCAGCTTTGGCGACACTGTGTAGAGCACACTCACAACCTGGGATGTTATGGGGGGGTGATTTTAACTTTGTCTTCGACCCGGAGCGAGACCGCTCCTCTGGCCCGGCCCGTAGACCAGTCGCCTCTGCTGCCTATATGAGGGCAGAACTAGTCAAACTTGACCTGGTGGATGTTTGGAGGGACAAACACCCCATGAAAGGGGGCTACACACACTACTCTGCGTACCATAACGTACACACTAGAATAGATTACTGGCTGGCGACCCCAACTATCTTGAGCAGAGTAGACACCAGCGAGGTTCTCCCGCGCACTCTCTCGGACCATTCCCCCATTTTGCTGAGTCTCTCCACCGTTAGAAAGGGGATCCCGGCCTTTACCTGGAGGTTCCCTCCCTTCGCCTTATTGGATGATGTCTTTCGGGGCGAATTGGCGGAGGACATAGAACAGTTCTTTGATCACAATCTGGGCTCTGTAGATGACTTCCCCACGGTCTGGGAGACATTCAAGGTGTTTATCAGGGGCATGGCCATGTCTAAACACTCCAGTGTGTTGCGCACCATTAGGCGAGAGCTAGCAGCGTTAGAGACCAAACTAGCGGACCTGGAAAACCGCCAACTTCAGGACGATGGCCTTGAGGTGGACCAGGAGTTCGCCCCCGTGCTTTTAGAGTACCAGGCATTGGCAGATAGAGAGGTCCTCTATATGGGGAAATATGCCACGGCCCGTGCGTACGGGGAGGGAGACAGGCCTGGCGCCCTTCTGGCCCGCATGGTTAAGAGCTCCAGGCGTCCATTGGTTATAGACGAATTAAGCTCTCCGGAGCATGGGGTAGTGACTGAGGAGGAGCAAATCCTAGAGACGTTCCGACGATACTACTCCGACCTATACCAGTCCAAAACCCGGGGTGTCGAGGGGGAAATGGACGACTACCTAGAACACATTGCCATGCCGTTCCTTCGAAACTCGGACAGGGAATTCTTGATGGCCCCCTTCCACGGGGACGAAATTCTGGAGGCCCTTGCCGGCATGAGAGCGGGGAGTGCTCCGGGCTCCGACGGGCTCACGGTGGGCTTCTACAAGGCCTACAAGGACATCCTGCTCCCGCACCTGATCGCCCTCTTTGATGCGATTTGTGATGACGGGGAGATGCCTCCCACTATGCGCGAGGCGTTGCTAGTCACTATTCCAAAGCCAGGAAAACCTTTGGACCTCTGCAGCTCGTACAGACCCCTAAGTCTGCTTAATGTGGACGCCAAGATATACGCCAAAGTGCTGGCCAACCGGCTAGCCCTTTTGGTCCCGGAGCTGGTGGCGCCCGAACAGTCTGGGTTCGTTCCATGCAGGAACTTAACGTACAATATTCGCACCGTGCTGGGAACGGTGCAACATGTCCGCCAGGAGAATAAGGCGCTGGCGATTTTCCTGGATATGGAAAAAGCATTCGACTCTGTCGAATGGCCATTTATGATCAGAGTGCTTAGGAAACTGGGTATGGGCGAACCGTTTTTACAAAGAATCGGTGCTTTGTACCATCACCCAACGGCCAGACTGAGACTCGGAGACAGGGTGTCGGAACCGATCCGCATCTGCAGAGGGACCAGGCAGGGCTGCCCCCTTTCACCTTTGCTTTATGCTCTGGTAGCAGAACCCCTAGCATGTGCAATGCGGGAGTACCACAGCCTAGAGGGGATAAGCTTTCCCACTTATAAAATCGGGATATCGACATATGCAGATGACACGTTGCTATATGTACGCGATCCGGAGTCTAATTTGTCTTCGATTCTCAGGGAGGTGGTCCGTTTTGGCTCACTCTCGGGCCTACGGGTGAACTGGGATAAATCTATAGCTTTCCCTCTCACTCTAGTGACACATCCCTTCGATATGGAATATCCCCTGCGATGGTCCACAGACTCGGTCCGGTATTTGGGCATCCAGCTGCACACAGACCCGGAAGTCCTGGTCCGGGATAATTACGGAGTGGCCTTTAATAAGCTGGTGGACGATGTGGACAATTGGTGCAAACTCCCGCTATCACTGCTTGGCAGGATTGCCATCATGAAAATGATCGTACTGCCCCGGTTCTTGTTCCTGTTTGTTAATCTTCCAGTTGTGCTCTCGAAGGCCTTTTTCAAACAACTTACCCAAGTCATGATCCGCCTGGCCTGGGGAGGCAAATCACCCAGAATACGGTGGGCAACTCTTATTCTCCCCTGCGAAATGGGGGGTCTGGGTGCCCCAGACTTGGAGCGCTACTACCGAGTGGCCCAGGCCGCGCACCTGCACTCGTGGATACATGGCGATGCGCGCACGCCGCATCTGATACTAGAAAAACTTTTTGCGGACCCACTCCCCCTGCGGGCCACGATCTGCCTTCCGGTCACTCGCCAGATCGGCCAACTGGACTCCCTTAAGGCGACTAACCACGCATGGCACGCCCTAGCGAGTGCACGGGATAGCACTATGTTGTATTCTCCCCTGATGCCGCTAGATTGGGCACTATGGTTGCCTCCTTTGAGAGAAAAGGGAGTGGTGGAGGCCCTCCGCTCCCTCGGAGTAGCGACCATGGAGGACCTGTTCGCCGAGGGCACTTTGAAAACCTGGGAGCAGGTTGCCCACACGGCACCTAGCCCTACCTTACTACAAAAATTCCAGTATCACAGACTGCGCTCGGCGTGCCGGGAGGTTCTGGGCACGGCTCTGGAGGAGCCTGCGGAGATCCCTGAATTGACCTATATCATCAAAACTAAGTCGTCTGCTAAGTTGCTCTCTCAGGTCAATAAATTGGGGGTGTCGCACCAGGTCCTGCAGCACTCTAAAGCTAGAACGGCATGGCAGGAAGATCTGCAGTCCCCCGTGGACGATAGCATGTGGCGCTATTGCTGCTCCAGCACAAGGAAGATCTCCCTCAATGGCAGGCATAGGTTGGTGCATTTTAAATTCCTCCAGCGGGTGTACTACACCCCTGAACGACTACACCGATACGGCCTCCGACCAACGGCGGAGTGTGAGCGTTGTCGCACTCCGATTGCGGATTTCTTCCACATGGCGTGGCTCTGCCCCGGGATACAGACATTTTGGGGGGAGGTATTCACAGAACTTGATCGGATACTGGAGACGGAACTGCCTCGAGTCCCGGAACTGGCATTGCTGGGTTACTCTAAGCCACTCCCCCGTCCCTACGCCGGCTAGCTGACATGGCGCTGCTGATGGCCAGGAGAGTAGTGGCGACCTGCTGGATGCGAGGGCCTCTCCCTACTAAAGGGCGGTGGGCTAGGGAGTTGCAGTACTGCTGTACTCAAACGGAGCTGTATAGCGAACTGCTCCCACCCAGGAGCAGACCGAAAAACTTCTGGGCCCTATACAAGGAATATCTACAGGCGAATGAGGAGGCCAATTCTGATACTTCGGAGGTGGCGGACCTGCAGGACCAAGTGCCAGAATAGACAGAAGTGCGGGCACAGGCCTTTCTTCGCGGGGAGCGGAGGTTACGGAGTGGTGGGTGCTAAGGGGAGGGGTCCAGCGACTTCGAGTCCCCAGGGGGAAAGGGGAGGCAATAGTGAGGGGGACTGACACACAGAGTTTGGGGATGGGATGGGCATACTCCGAGCATACCTGCATTTAGACTAGACTAGACTAGGGGGACAGGGAACTCTCATGGACACACTCAGGGGGGGGGGGGGGGGACGTTGGGATGGGAGTTTGAGTAATTGTTTTTGACCTTCACACTAACACAAGGCCTGGCTACCAAGATTCCATCAAGGGTAGGCCAAATGTCACACTGTATATTTTACTACTTCCGGAAACTGTCACAGCATTGGTAATTACGGTCGAGCACCTTCTTCTTTTGCCGCCGGGCCCCCGGGATGCCGGCTGATGTGGCTGTGTACACCATAATGTCTATACTGTTATTGTGAATTATGGATACCGAACACTGTATGCCCGTAAATGCTTTTGTGATGACTTTGGCTATGCTGTTAATAAAGGTCTTTAAATAAAAAAAAAAAAGAATGCCTCTCTTTCCACATTGCCTGCTTGTTTGGTAGTACTCTGAAGTTCCCTTTCATTTCAATTCTCAACTTCTGAGTACCTGCTCCTACTGCAGTGGTCAGACTTCTCCTAGATCTGTTAGTTCCAAGCTTTTCCCACCAGTATTAAGCATTTATGCATCATAGACAGTCACTCCTTTTCCCATGCGAATAGGTGAGACCTTGCCAGTTCCCTGTTTTTTGGTGTTTAGAACCTGCTTCTGTTGTGTAGCAAATTCCGAACACAGTTTTGCTTCCACTACCATTGGATCTTTCTTATCCTTTCTTTTGCTGTGTTTTCATCTCTATCATTATCCTATGCATTCAACTATGGTAGCTTACACCTCCTATAGCCCTGTACTGTAGGTTTAATCCACTCACGTCATCTAACCTACCATTTGCATCTATTGACCTTTTTTACTTTTGGTCTAGTCTGCTGGAGCCCACCTACACCTTGCTTCCTTTGGTATGGTGTCCCCACCCAGGACCAGCTGGCTTGAGCAGTCATGTCTCATTCCCAGCCTGAACAGGCAAGTACATTGTCTTACTTCTCATATGACCTGCGATTTAGCTCTGCTCAGTCACTGTGCAGAAGGAAGCACCAACTTAACTGTGGGGACGCTCCTAAAGAAGATGCATAAGAGTCCTGCTTCCTAAAGTTTGGGCCGACCATCAGTCCCCGCCCCAGAGGCACTGGAGGAACAGAAGAAACAGAGGCACTAGGATCCCCTGCTGAGCAAGCCTTTCAGCACATCCAAATGAAAGTCTTGGTGGGTGGTTAACCCAACTCTACATGTGTGCTGTACCTAACTGTTTATGACCCCGACACCACCTCTGCTGAGCTCAATCTTTTAGGAAAATGTCTGCCACTATTCTTTCCCATGGGCAACCATGGAGCTATCTAGAGTCTCTTCTGGTGCTGACATACTATAATTTCAGGGCTCACACCCCTTTGATTTCACCCCTGGCTGTTCTTGGCTCCATTCCCAAAGGTAGTGGGCTCTATGGTAGGTAGGTCAGATCATCCTAGTCCATTTTACAAGAAGCAGCCCAAACCAAGAGTAGCCAAACTTCCCATCTGGTCTGTGATACAAATGCTGGCATTTCCACAAAGATAGCCTCCGTTTTTAGTTTGGCTTTTTTCTTTGATGCCATTTGTGCAAAACAGAAAGGTTGGGAGTGCGCTATGATCCCTCAACCTCCAGTGCTGACCCAGCTCCTGGCTACACTTGTGCAGTTCTCACTGACACTGGTGCAGCACGTACGGCAAAAGGGGCAGTCCTTCTTTTTGAACCTTCACCAACGATTCTGCATTAGATATCAGGCCTGATCCTGGTTATTCCAGCTAGGTCGATACACACTCTCATACAAATCCTAAGCAGCCTCCTCACATGTAGTTAAGCTTGGGAGAACCGGACCATGATCCAGAGACCTTTATTAATGCCTGCTGCAACCCTCAATTCCTCTTGCGAGAGCCTCTTCCTCAGGGATCGAGCGGTGAACGAGGGGATGAAACTGATGAAATAAGCCTATTCCCCTAGCCAACTACACGTTGGCTAGGGGAATAGGTTTGGTGCTGCTCTTCGGATCTTAACAAGATTGTGGCTCCGGTGGTAGCCTTTCTGCCGAAGCCAAAGTTTCCCTGCCATTAAAACCTGGATGTATGCATCTTTTGAGCAGTGCCACAAGAAGTCAGGATGTGGCGTGGCCTTAATCCTCCGGCATCTCTGTGAACAATGCCAAATCCTCCTTCGTATCATCAAAAGTGGGTAATGAGAGCAATCCTCGACCTTGGCAAAAGGTTCCCCTTCAAGCCATGTAATGGGTTTAAGCTAAATATTGAACCATTTCATGACCAAAAATTTGTAACATGCTGGGAATTCCAGAGGTTTATGGAAGTCCAAGTGTCCTACTTATGACATGAAGGAAGAGGGGCCCCAAGCCAAGCTGAAAGACTTTCCTGCAGCTACATCTGTTGTAGTAATAGGACCAACTGTTGGACTGTCAGCCCAAACCCATGTCCCTGAAATCCTTTGTGGTTCTGATCTTGCCATGATTGGCACGTTTTCAACTTGTTGTGAAGTCTCTTCTGTCTGCCATGCCCACATGTTGCACTCTCTACCAACTCCTTTTATTCGACAATTCAGATAATCCTTTCACATTAACATATTGGACCTGAAGTTCATCTTTCTGGCATTAAAAAGCCTTGCTTCCATTTTTTAAGTTGAACAGTGCAGGGACGGCAACTCCATTGGAGCAGAGGCGAGTAACCCCACTCATGTGCCCCCAAAAGCCCCAGAGATTAAAAATTAAATGGTAATTCATTTATCAGCCCATTCTGAACCAAGCATTAGGATGGGGCAGGGCCTGCTGAGTGACAGCAGGGATGAGTGATGGGCAGAGGACTGCCTTTGCACTGTTTAAGGCGCGCTTGTCTTTTGTGTCGGCCGTTTTGCGACGGCCACCCAGACATTCACACTTTGAACCTCTCAACCAAGGTTTCTTAGGACAGCTGGATTGAGAGCAAGTGCAGGGCCTCCAGTGTGCTGGGGAGGACCGAAAGAGGCAGCTCCCACCAATCAGGGAGTTGCTCACAGGCTGGTTAACAGCATATGAGCAGGCCAGGATTGGTTGAGGGAGTTTGCTGGGGCCTGCACTGCAGTCCGAGCAAAAGTGGTCCTGAGTGAAGGACGTTGTCCGTCCCGATCCGGTAAGTGTTTTCTTTTTCATGTATTGTTTTATTTTGTTTGCCCATGCGAGCACCCACCCATTTGCCTGCTCCCCACTCCACCCCTCCTCTCCCTCATAAGATGGCAGCCACCACTGGAGCAATGCTGATCCACATGCACTATACCACAACCCTGTTCTGTGTGAGGAAGCAAAGGGGCACCCAGTCCCTGCAACTCTGATTGCTGGCAGTGGCTCTTTGATAATGGACATTTTACCACAACATGTTTCTGCTATTTATTTACTTACTTATTTATGCTTTTGTTTTGATGGTTTAGAATTTTGGAGCGTCTGTCTGATAGAGAACTTAACCGCAAATTTCTGACCATTTGAATATTCCCTAGGTATCAGACTGAATTCTTCTTCCCGTCAGCAGGTGGTGCCAACTGCTCTGCATCAAGGTTGTTCTGCACCAGACGTCACATCCGCGGGTCCATAAGGGCAACAACCCATGTGCGCTGACACTTGTTTATTTCTTTCTTCACCAACTGAAGCGGATCCAGCGCTGCTCCTGTTCTCTTTGAGACTGCGTTTTTCAAACTTACATAATTTTTTCCAGTGTGCTGGGGACATGTCTCCTCCAAATTCTACATGGTTTAAGCCTTGAGGGTAGTGTTACAAACAGATATCGGTGGTTGACCCCTACTTGGTTTGTCTGTGGTGTGGGGTCTGGGGCTGAATCACAATTCCATGACCTACAGCGACTGCGTCATGATGTACCCGAAGGCTACTAGGAAGCGCAGGGCCGGACTGGGAACCAGAACCGGCCCTGGCAAAGTGCTCGGCCGGCCCCCCTCTACTCCCGGAGGGAGGGGGGAGAGGTGCGACCGTGCTCTGTGACAGGGCCGGTTTTCGGCCGTTTTTGTTACAGGGCCGTTTTTGCAGCATAACGGCCCTGTAACAAAAACGGCCCCCAGGGGCCCAAAACCGGCCCCCAACCATGCGGCCCACCGGGGGATTGCCCGGTGCCCTCAACGGCCAGTCTGGGCCTGAGGGAGCGCAAGGCATTGCTTATCATCAACGAGCATCAGAAGAACCCACTTCGATTAAAGTCATGAGGAAGATCCCCGTCCCACTTTCAGAGCTATTCTACTACTTGTCGCCCTCCCTTGCCAATCTCCTAAGAGGATATGAGGGCGCCCTCATGCCTCTAAGAACTACTCCTGAAGTCTTTCTGCTGAGATAGATCCTGATCCCGCCTGACCCAATCCGAGTTTTCAGGGCTACCCCTCAACAAATACAGAAGTTTCAGAATGTGATGCTGCACATTTGTAGCACCACACGGATTCCCTCTGGTGTGCCTGCAACCTCAAAGAGGCAAGAGGCCTCACATCTGGACTTAAGCTGGCAGGACCTCCTTTGGAGCTTATTTGGCCCTTTGGATCCCCTCCAGGATACGTACTTCGGTCCCCTCTCTGATGACACGACGTACACTAGAGCAGGATCTGCCGATGCCAGGCAACAAAAGCCAGGCCATAAAGCTATCCAAAGCAGAGGCTGTGCTGTTCCAAGCTCAACCGAGGCTTTGTTCGACCTCGATTATGCCTCCTAATACAGCCATTCCTTATGATACAGACATGGTGCCTTTGCCTCAAGGCAGAACATCATTATTTCATGGCCTTTTGGTACTCTGTTTCAAATAACGGCATGTATGATACTGAAGATTAATTTTCTCAAGCCTACTATAAGGCAATTGGTATGAAAATTTCCAGAATACCAGTAGACTGGACAGTTCTCCAGACACTAGCTTGATGTCGATACCAGGCCGTGCTATGGAAGAACATGAACCATTTGCCATGATCATGTGGAAACGATATAAAGACATGGGGTAGCCCAGTCTAGTGCAGAACCTGGGGGTTAATACTATAGGTAAAACAGTGGTTCTGCCACTCTTCAAAGTCAAAATTATTTTTAAACAGTTATGCCTCTCCAAATGGATGAGAACAGTCAACAAATTAAAAAGAGCACAATATGCCTTATATCCAAACCAAAAATCTGAAAACTCTTAGATTACTTTCACGATATATTTCTTTATCAGTATTTTGAAAACATAGTGCAAACCTATTTTAGTGCATATATTTATATACACACAGAACAGTTCTTCGGAACCAACATTTAGGACTTAAAGTGCACAAACATTAAAACATTTACAGGTCACAATACATTCCACAATATACATGGACATACACTACATAGAAAAAAATATATCTAAATACAGTGCGAAGTTTTGAAGAAAAAGAAGAAATATCAGCCCAGTGAGTGATTAATCATTAGTTTGTTATCCTGGGTGATCATCAACACTTGAAAAACTAAAGCGTCGACGTTTCGACCCCTGAACAAAGTGCGATAATATAACCGTCTTGGTGGGGTCTTACTCGGGACTGATTGAAAGGTCTGTGTGTACCCTTAATGGGGCTCCTATTCCTGGCACTGTGGTCCTAATCACGTGCTGACAGTGATCTGGTCACTTCAAAGAGTAATCATATAAGCCATTCCTCCGGCGTCAGGCGCACGGGGCTCCATGTGGGTATCTTTACAAATCAGAAGAGGAATTCCGAGGGGCCTCCTGCCTCCTCACACGGCCCTTCTGTCGACTAGAAAGGCTCGTTAGTCGCCTTTTCAAACTTGGAAAACGGATATTCCTTCCTCTCGGAGCGACGAGCAGCCCTTGTCGTCTGTAATACTATGTAGTATATGTCCATGTATCTTGTGGAATGTATTGTGACGTGTAAATATTTTAATGTTTGTGCACTTTAAGTCCTAAATGTTGGTTCCGAAGAACTGTTCTGTGTGTATATAAAAATATGTACTAAAATAAGTTTGCACTATTTTTTCAAAATACTGATTTCAGATTTTTGGTTTGGATATAAGGTATATTGTGCTCTTTTTCATTTGCTGACTGTTCTCATCCATTTGGAGAGGCATAACTGTTTAAAAATCATGTTTGACTTTGAAGAGTGGCAGAACCACAGTTGTACCTATAGTATGATCATGTGGAAAGCTGCAGAGATCCTAGATCTTCAACTTTGCATCCAAGAGGTGAAGAAGAATAGGTTTACTGAGTTGCTCCAGTTAGGGCTGTCCAGTACTGAGCCATTGGTTTCCTGTAATTAGGCTCTCACTGATACCCTCTTGAAAGCCTGGACTAAGCCCTTTTCAGGGCCTCCAGTCAACCGCCAGATTGCACATCGCCACCGTCCTACTCCAGGGATGCTAACTTTAGGATCCAGTATCCCCCACCTGAGAGCTTGATGGTTCATGATATTTCAGGCTTCGGCTAGTAATGTCGACCCATATGCATTCCGCTCTGCTTCCGCTGACCGAGTTGAAATGAATTTAGACCGTCTGTAAACAAGACTTCTCATCCACCATTCTCCCCTTGTAATCAGTAAATACCAGTTGCCTTCTGGACCTCTATACCCATGTCTTGTGAGATTCAATCACTCCGGTTCTACCAATTGTACCAGAGAAAACCTGCACCATTCTTTCTCAGGCCATTCAAGATGAGCTTGATGCAGTAAAACTAAAATTTGATACGTTGTTGTCTTGACACACCTGATTCTATTGGCAGAGACATTGGCACCAGTGTGGCCCTTCGCCAGCATGCATGGATGTAGGCCACTGGGTTTTCAGGCGACGCCCAGACTTGTTTGATTTCATTGTTCCAGTCTCTTTGAGAACAAGATAGATGCTGCTCTTCAATGCTTTAAGGAAATTGCAAAAAACCTGCATTAGTGGCTGCTGGACCACAATAGGGTCAGTGGCAGACACAGCTCCCTCTCAGAGCAGACAGTGGTGACTGGCGCATTGCTTCTGGGGTGGTGTGGGGTGGCCAGGCCACCTTGGAGAGGTGGAGAACAGAGGCCTCTCTGGTCTCTGGTGAAAGCTCAACTCCACATCAACCTGTCAAACCCACAAGGTATTCGCTTAGCATTGAAAGCCTTCTTGTCATCCATCGAGGAGAGGCTGGCTCACAGACTACACCACTGCCCTGTGGTACTGCAGCAAGCAGGGCAGGGTGGGGCAGTGGGCCTTGTGCCTGGAGCACAGAGGCATATCATCTTAGGATGTGGTTGTGGCCTGGTGCGCTGCCAAGCATGTTGCCGCACTTCATACCACACTGTCTGAGGTTTTATTGTTTGCATTTCTCTAACCCAACAAGGCTTTGGAGACTGTTAAAGGGTACCTGTTGGCTCTTTTAGCCTTTTGACCTTTGCAAGACTAGCCTTTGTTGTTTAAACTACGAAATAGGATGCATTTTCTTAGGAGATTGCAGCATATGTTTCCCCCTTTTCCGTTTATTTTGCTCCTGTGGGGCTTGACTTTACTATTAACATTTCTCATGTGTTCTCTTTTCGAACCAATGCACAGCTGTCCTCTCAGGTTGCTTAGCCTCAAGACATTCTTTCTGGTTGCCATAGCATCGGCACGGAGGGTCAATGAACTGCAAGTAATCTATCTTAATCCTTTTTATGCCACTTTCTACACCGACAAGGTGATTCTTCAGACTCTAGTCTCCTTCTTGCAAAGGGGGTGACTCCCTTTCATGCCGGGCTACCCTGTACTCTGCCCACATTCTTTTTTTCACCTTACCCCTCTAAGGGAAAAGAGAAACTTCATTGACTGAATCCTAAACGAGCTCTCAGCATCTACATCGATCGAATCACAGAATACCGAGTGAACGATCACCTCTTCATTGAATTCACTGGAGCAACGAAAGACAAGGTGGTGCAAAAAAGAGCCATCTCTTGTTGGATTGTGCTCTGCACTAAGATCTAGTACGCAATGGTTGAAAAGCAGCCCCTGGGACTTGCGGGCTCATTCTTCTAGAGCCAAGGTTGCTATTGCTGCATTGCTCGCAGAGTGCCTTTTCTGGACATTTGCCAGACAGCTAAATGGGTGTTACAAGGCTCTACTCTTTGGACAGTCAGTTCTGTCAAGACGGCACCTTGCCCCCTACCTCATGCAGGAGATTTTTGGTTTGAGACACTTCACAGTCGCACCATCTGGGAGGGACTGCTTTGGTATCTATTCAGAAGATGAGGAATCTGCTGTTAGAGACCTCTACAATGATTTACCTTCTAGAGCGCTCTTTATGGTAGCAAGTCTATCTAATCACAGATTCCTCCCCACTTGTGACTTGACCTCCCTTCATATAATAAAACTCCTGATTTAGTATCTTCGCACTGGTCATAACCAATCTGATTTGGTCACCGCATCTACTGACTTGGACAAGTGAGAAAGCAACTGATGTCTGCATGTGTAGATGGCACCTATATAGGCTCATGCACGTCTGTTCCAGCGCAGAATGTCGTTTGCGCGCAGCCATTGCATCCACCTACCGGCATGCAGGAGTACTGCTGAAGATCTTCTGTATCCAGTCCGATGCCTGCGCAATATCCGGGTTGATAGTCTCTAATAGAAAGAGCTTTACCAAAGGTATCCTTCTAATCACCACCAAAAGACGTTTTCCTTCTAATCACCACCAAAAGACTTACTTAGCTGACAAGTATTTCTTGACCAGCCATTGGCAGTACTTTACTACAGCCAATGAGGCCAAAAACTGTAGAAGAAATGCAAAGGCCTAATTTATTATTTTCTTCTGGTCAGATGCTCCCTGGCCTTGTTGCACTTGAACCTGATTCTGCTAAAGTTAATGAATAACAGTTTTGAGCCACTGCCCTTACTTAATTAAAAAATTCCCCTACCAGGTGCTTAAGTAAGCTACAAAATCCAGGTGACTTTAAACATTTCATGGTTTGCCCTAGGGACAAGCTGTTTTGATGACACACGCCCAAAAAGTACAGAATGTTATCTGAACGTTTTGTGGCATGTTTTGTTTGTTCCTTTGGCTCCTTGGTGGAATAAATATCATACAAATGTACCTCAGGCGCACCATGCATGTTTGTGTTGCCAGAGCCAAAGTGTGGTGTTCTACTGACCAACCATTTCTGGCTTTCTGAGGTAATGATGCTTCTCCAGTATTCGATCTTTCATAGAGTCACATGGTCCAATCATTCCACATTGTCGAAGTGGGAGTCTCATGGTACATAAAGCAGTACAATAAAGCACACATAGCCTATAATTACTCAAAGACCTCCATTTGCTTACGTTAACCACATAATTTATAAGGAGCCAAACTTCACACAGTCAGCGGACATCACCCTTTAAAACACTCCCCAAATAAGCATCTTCTCTCAGATTTTCTACCACACTTCATGTGAAGGAAGTCTCCCTGAGATCTGATCTGCTCAGGTTTTCACTGATATTACTCATCTGATCCCTTTTTGTCATCTAGAAGAACACCTTGAACCTACAGCTACAGCACCTAACTAACCAAGATGTCAGAGTCACTAACGAAAGGACTTTTTAGACCCTGTGGAACTTTCGGGAAAAGAGACTCATTGAGAAGGCATAAACAAGGAGTGTATTTATTGCATACAACCTGCCTTCAAAGTAAAGGATTGTAAAATCTGCCTCACATTTTACTCTAAGACTCTTAAAGATATAGAGGTGAGGCTTCTTATATGGCTGCTGAAATCTAAAACAAAACAGGCTGTTTTTAAGGACAAGGATAGTTAAGCTTCATCTCAATCTCAAGGTCACAAAAAAGAGAAAGATCACGTGATCATGGATGATCGGAAGCGCATGAAAAGTTCTTGAGAGAGGACATCAGAAGAGCATTCTCATATGGAGAAAAAAAAGAAAACTGCTAAATCATAGTGAACCACCCCTTACGATTCTTATACACTGGGACCAAGCATTGTTCATACCAGCCAGGAACTTGGTGATAAATGTGAGGAGGTTGCTGAAAGTGTTGGAGGCAGACTCCTACTGCAGAGAGGAGGCAGCCATCTTCGAAGTGGACATTGAAGAAGCCTTTGATAGCCTTGAGTGGCCGTACCTGTTTAGGGTGATAGCATTCGGTTTGGGATCAGCGTTTGTAGCATGGATGGCTCTTTTGTATGCAGACTCTACGGCCCGCGTTAGGACAGGTAAAATCATATTGGATAGCTATAGGGTGGAGAGGGAAACAAAAACGGGGTGCCCCCGTCAACCCTGCTGTTCACTCCGGTTATGGAACTGCTGGCTGCTAAAGCCAGGTCGGGAACCTTGTACCATGGGCTGGAAGTGGAGGTACACATCCATCGCATAGCTTTGTATGCAGACGACTGTCTACCTTGCCTTCCAAATACAGGAGAATAACAAGAAGGAGCCAAGGAATTGCTGTTGGCATGGCATTAGAGAGAGTGGCTGGCCTCAAGGTAAATTGGAGGAAATCATGTATGTTTCCCACTAGACTGGGCCGAGACAAACCACAGGCGGTAGATGGGATAGAGTGGTAAGGCAGACATACTACACACTTGGGGCTGCAAATTTACCTTGACCAAGCAGATTTTCTGGGGGGCAATGTGGGTAAAGTTGTTAGAGGGGCGAAGGCCAGTTTCGAGTTTTGGAGGTCCCTCCCCTTGTCGCTAACTGACACGATATTGCTCTTAAAAATGGTGACTTTCCAGAGACTCTTGTACGTGTTTGGGGTGCTGCCGGTCTGGATCCCGGCGGAGAGGTTTATGCAGCTCCGAACAATGGTGTCAGAAGGGAAATGTCTACAGAATTGTGAGTGGCTCATAAATGTTGGGCTGGAAGCCTACAGAGGTCCAACGTCAGACGCCCATACGCACCAGAGATTCCACTCAAATACTGCATGACATTACTGCACAGAGTGGACTGGAGTAGACTGGAGGCATGGGTGACAGCGGGTGTGACCACTGTGGGGGATGTTGGATGAGGAGGGCGCTCTACTGCTCTTCGACATATTCAGTGAAAAAGAAGAGATACCAAGGGGAGACTTCCTTTTATATGCGACCTTAACAGCAGCAGTACTTAATCACTATGGGAGTGGACTCACTGAGCCGCCTCTGGCGGAGGGGTGTCAATACGTGGTATCAGCAGCGGGGACATTTAGGGCGGTTACTTGCTTGTACAGGAGACTTAGCCGGGCAACACTCCCTGCCCTTAATGAATTACAATAGAACTGGGAAGAGGACTTGGGGAACCCATGGAGGGGAAAATATGGGGGGAATTGATGGAGCGGGTTAGTAATATTACTAGAAACAGTTGATTACAATTAGTGAATTTCTATGCATTTCACAGGGCGTATCTTACCCCAGTGCATATAAATAAGTACTTCAATACGTCAACGGCGGCTTATCCTCGCTGAGGGGAGGAGGGAGCGGATTTTCTACATATGTTTGGAGCTGCCCGGAAATGGGGAATTTTTGGAGGGAGGTGACTGAAATGCTTACTGAGATAACGGAAAAGAATGTGAGCATGAACGGTAGTACTGTATCACGTGCTTTTGCACAGAGCTTAGCTTTTTCCCCCCATAGGAAGACTCCCTCTTCAGTACCACTACTCAGTCACTCACACTCCTTACTTCCAATAGAGACTTTAGGATCCGAGTCTCCAGGGGGCTGAGCCGACGGGAGGGCTCCGCCAAAGCTTCAAACAGCAGAGGTTGAATTCGCTACTTTCCGCCCAGCCAGCTGTTCAAACTCGGTGCCGGCGCGGGGAGGAGCGGTAAGGACACTTCCCCTCTGCCCAGGAATGGCTGCGGACTCACCGCCTATCCAGCCCCTCGACCTCCGGGCTGATGCAGGCAGGGCGCGCCTCCGTTGACAGGAGCCGCTCTATACTGCGTCGTCGATTCCGGCCGACTCCTCCTCACAGAGCCCGTCGGCTCCACCGGGCATGCGCAGGGGTGCAGTGTCTCCTCACTGGAGATCGCGCACTCCCAACGGCGCCTCCCCTTCCGCTCCTCACACTCTGGGACCGGGGAAAATACCACAGGGCTGCTCCTGCAATAAGTGACTGCCTCGCTACCTCTCTCCCCTCTTCACAATACCAGCGGCCACAGCTCTGATCCTGCGCTGCTCACCAGGCGCTGGCTCGGGGGTAGACCAGCTCAGCTTCACTCCGCTTCCGCCCCTTACAAGGTTGGCTCCTCTCCACAGCCAGAAATCGGCCACAGCAAGGAAGAGATGAAACTCTGTGGGATTTTGTTACTAGGGGAAAGCCACGGCAACTAGGGGCAGGATTCAGTTGACAATTGAACAAGGGGGCCACAAAGGTTAACCCTTCTCCTTCTGAGTACTGCTCAGTAAAAGTCTCTCTCAAGTCTCTCTACTGGGCAGAGGACTGCGCTCCGCAGCGCTGTAGTCTCCTTCTCCTTTTAACACCCCTGTATTTCTAGACTAGGGGTTGGTCAGGCGCCCAGGGTCTCCGCCATCCAAAGCAGCAGGGTCAGGACAAATAACCCAAGGGAGGAAGGGTGGTGAATCAATAGGTCAACCCTCTGACTATCCTACCCCCACCTTCAGCTACAGCCTGTCCTCCAGCTGACTCTCTCCAGTAAGACAAAATGGCTGACCAGCATTCTGCCTTTTATAGGCTGACCCTCAGAGGTCCAGAAGGGACCAGAAGGTTCTGGAATGCCCTACTCTATCCTATGGGACAGATTCTAGGTTTGTCAGTTGGGACAGTTGGTAGCCACCATTTTGTGACTCCAACTATATTCCTGTCAAGAAAGACCTCTAGGCCTGAGGTGAAAAACTATGAGGGTGAAAGAACACCTATCCCCTTGACCAACACCTTGAAAAAGCTAGTCGACACAAAAATTAATAAAGGTATGAGGGGCAAAAAGGGGACAAAATAAATAATAAATTGGAGGGACTACGCAAAAAGTCAGACAGGTCTAACAACCACCCTTTACCCCAACTTGGCTTTACAGTTAGAAAAAAATCCTCCTCAGAACCGTTGACGATGACGTCTACATTGGCATTTAAATATTGATTACTACATCATCACCATCAAACATACCAACTTCGACAGTGACTGCAGGAGCATTGACAACCACGTCGATGACATCATTTATAACAATCACAATGACAACGACCCTGTGGACAAAGACATAGTCAATGAGGACACTCAACATATACCTCCACATCGACGACCTCGTCGATGACTGTGAAACCACCACCAACAAAATATTCGATGACCCACTCAATGGCGGAAAAGAGGCCTCCATTGATGAAAATGATAAATACTGTACCATTGACGAGCGGCAAAATTTCTTTTGAATTTTTACGACCAATACATACGTCCCCAAGTAAGGTCTCCTACTTGACTCATCTGATTCAGACAATGAGGGTACCAAGAGGAGGATGAGGAAGAGTATTATGAAGACTATTATTCTTCAAGACATATGGAACACTTCAAACATAGTCACCTTCCATTCCAAAAAGGCTTGGTTCAAGTTCCTCTAACTTTGGTTCAAGACTTCCAGCGCGTGTTGCAGGACTAATATAAAAGATTTCCAGAACCTATCAAGGCAACATCCCCATCGCAGTCCATGGGTCCATCCCAAATCCAAACTCTGAAACCTCCTCGTCCTATAACCCCACCTCAAATACCTCGAAGGACTTCAACTTCCAATATAGCAGTGCCTTCCAAAGACGAAGGAAGGGGAAATATCTCACAATCAATCTACTCCCAATGAATAGGATGATTATTGAATTCTGGCAACATATCTACCTGCAGGTCAACCGGTGGCGTCTCCACCTGATGACATCTCAGGTTTACATAATCTTCTGAAAAAAGCTGTAAAATATTTCAGTTGCTGTTAACTATTAAGCAGTCAGACTGTTTCTTATGGCTTTAAAGAGCCTGCTGAGAAAACGATTAGAACGATCCCAATAGTAGGCTATATTTGGGAAGAAGGAACATAAATAATGAAGAGCCCTGCACAGTCTCCACTGTTCTGCCAACGATCGACAAAAAGTACAAGGTGCCGGAAAACGCGCCTACGTATCTGGTTGGGCACCTAAGACCAGATTCTATGGTAACATAAGTGGCTCAGCTCCTGTCCAAGAATCTTTTGACTCCCATATCAACACCACTAGGTAGGGAATGCAACCGCCTAGATAATATTGGTAAACCATTCTCTACAATGTCAGCAACTCGATCTGATGATTCACTAGCACTCTTAGGCCTGTATGACAGACAAATGTGGCCGAACATCTCCGCCTACATAGATATTCTGCTGAACAATGTTAAACGGGAAGCAAAGAAAATTCTTCAGGATGGTGAAAGAGCCTCTTCAGAAATAGTAGGCTGCGCTAAGGCTATAGCATCGACTGGGTTCAGGCAGTTGGCAGGAGCTGCTGTTCTGAAGCGGCAAGGATAGTTGGAAGCCACGTCGCTAAGGCCTGAAGTCCAGAGCAAGCTCCTAGGCATGCTTTATAATGGAGAGGCATAGTTTGGGAAGCATGTTGATGACGCCTTACAGGCGATCACAGCAGATACAGATACCATACGATCATTGGGTACCCTACAAATAAGGAAAATGTCTTTTCGAGGTGCACATGGAAGAGCTTTTGCTCTAGTAAAGAGGAGGCATACCAGCTGTACAAGTAGCAACAGGACCAGCCTTTTCAACTGCAATATTGACCTTCCTATCAACAAAAGCTGTACAAATATCCACCAGCAGCAGCTTGCACAATGCAAGCGCCTAGAAAGAATCAAATCTCTCAAGCAAAAGAGGCACCAGTAGAAAGCAGTGACATTCTAGAAGTGCTTGTTATACCCTCTCCAGTCTGCCAAGTTGTTGAGAGAAAATATTTTTTACTTTTCTTACTGATGGCAACAGATAACATCGGACACATGGGTGTTAGATCTGATCACTTACAGTAATACTTTAGAATTCATCCAAAGGCCACCAACACTCCACCAGGGGAGCACACCTGCCTTATGACTATCTGCTCCAGCAAAACGTTTTGACCATGCTACAAAAAAGAGTAATAGAAAACGTGCTTCACTCCCAGAAAGGAATAGGTTTCTGTTATCGTTTCTTCTTAATGAAAAAGAAAACAGGGAAGTGGTGACCCATTTTGGATCTGCAGAATTTAAACAAATACATAGGAAACAATCCTTTTGCATGGGAACCCTTCAAGACATCCTGAATCTTTTCAATCACAGGAATTACATGTCAACATTACATCTACAGGATGCTAACTTTCATATCCCCATTCATCCAAAACATTGAACATTCTTGAGATTCAGGGTAGCTGACACTCACTATCAATGCACATCCTTCCTTTTGGGCTCAAATTAGCCCACCACGTTTTTACAAAATGTTTAGCCATATTGTCAACTCACCTAATACAGAAGGGCTTCCAGGTATTCCCATACCTTGACAATTGGATGATAAAGTGACCAACTGCTCATCAAGCGTCAAATGCTAAAGCAGCTTATCTGGCATTGTTCTAAGACTTCGGTCTTACCGTCAATCATCAAATATCATTAGTACATCCATCAGTGAGAAAACATTTCTGGGAGCAGTCCTGGATACAATCCAAGACAAAGCGTTTTTATCATAGGAAAGGCAAAAAAGACTCATACTGCTAGTACAAAGGCTACTGAAAGGAAAGTTAGTTTCTGTATGCCTGTTAAAATTGCTTCTAGGGATGATGTATTCTGCCATTTCACTGGTAACTTATTCCCATCTAAGAATGCAACCTTTACAGGACAAATTGGACAAACAATGGATTCAAACACAAGTATCATTCGACAACCTAATCCAGAACTCTCCAAACATGACAAGAGCTCTACCCTGGTGGAGAAAAAGCCATCAATCTGTCATTGGGACTAACATTCTTACCCCAGATACCCAAATACGTAATTACCTCAATACTTTCTTAGACGGTTGGGGCGCCCATCTGCAACATCTAAAGAGGAGTGGAATATGGTCTCCACAGCAGATGAGATTGTATATAAACTTATTAGAACTGAAGGCAATTTCATTAAGTATCCAAGCATTCCTGCCAAGGATAAAAAGCTTGTCAATGTTGATCTGCTCAGACAATACCACCAGTGTGCATTATGTTAACAAACAAGGGGCACAACATTTCTGGCCCTATCCAAAGAAGCGCAAATAATTTCTAAATGGGTATTGAGAAACCAAATACCATTATGAGCAGAACATGTTCCAGATACTAAAAACATTCTGGCAGACATATTGAGCATTTCTGGCTTTCCAAGGTAATTATGCTTCCTGAGTGACTGCTAAGTTTGCAGTTGCCAGATGGATGTCACGTACCACCCACAACGGTACTTGGGCTGGAGCGGAACCTGCATGCCGTGTCCAAGCACACTCAACTAGGGCAGTGGCATTCTTCAGGTTGTGCATGTTGTACCTGTATTTTACAGGTATTCTACAGCCTATGCTTTCAAGGGTTCCTTGCAAACCATGCAAAATGTGTCCTGAACGTTCTTTCCGACCTTGTTATTTAAACTTCCATTTGCTGATTATTCCGCCTGACTTTCTCATTCTCAATTGCTGAGGAATCTACCTACATATAAGGAGCAAGAAAGAAGCAAGAAGTAAGGACTGTTTAGTTTGATGGTTACACGTTACTCTTTAGTCTATGTTATTCCCCCCATTGTTGACGCATTCCTGCTAACACCCTTAGCTGCCATTCGGAGAAAAAAAAAACACAGGAAGGTATCTAGACAAGGGATACAGGTGCAGAAAAAGGATTGTGCTGCATGTGGCACATGCATTACTAGTGCTCAAAGCTCCAAAACAACAGCTCTGAAAGCAGTTTCGGATCACGCTGTTCAGTGGTAGGATACCCAAAAACTGATAATGGGAAAGAAGAGCCTATGACGCATAGTAATAGTCACAAAAAAGATAATTTTATTTATTGCTGGTATGAGCATCCATCATGTATGCCTTTGTGTATCTGCTGAAGTTTCTCTTATTTACACGTCCTTTTCTTCTTTAAGGTGTTGTATCCTGTGTGCCACGTGCGGAACCTGATGCTATGGAGTGCAGTGTATCTCCCTGGTTCTTCTCCCTGTACCCCGGCTGATGATTCTGGTGCACCGTACCCCATCCCAGGCTCCAGCCCTGAAGAACAACCCCTGGGCAGGTAAGCCAACATCTCAAATACCATTCATGTGACGTAAGATCAATGCAGCTAGTGGTTGGATCTTTGTAAAAAGCACCCTAGGATTAGTTTAAATAATGGAGCAGAGTAGAACATATTGACCTTTTTTCTGCTTAGTGGAGACTGTAGGGAACCCTAGATGGCAGGGAGCCCATCATAAAATAGTTTGGGACCAGAACAGGCAAGCAAATGAAAAAGAGTTAGACCTCTCCAAACACAGCAGAGTTCTGTAATTGTTTAGGTGATAGTAATCTGTCTGGCTATTTCATCTCAAGGGTACAAGAGACAAATGTGATATATGCACAGTATCCCGCCAGTGAATGCGTGTGCCCTTTGGTGTAAAGTTGGTATGAGGAAATGTTGTAACCTGCGTCAATGACATTTCAGTAGCTTACTCAGTGAATAGCAGAATCTAGAAGGCTTAGGTGATCAAGCAGTCAGGAACTAACATTTTCAAATCTGGGTTCTTCATGAAAGATATTCCAGGCAGCCTCGTGTAAGCCAAATGAATTTCCCCAGAACTTGGGGAACTCTGAAAAGCAGGAGAAATAAATTGAGGAGTCAAAGGCAGGGATTTAATTGCCTTGTTAGTGGTGTCAGATGTACAACTGGCAGTAAATGCATTGGAGGCTGGACATCATATTGTTGAATTTTCAGACACTTCCAGTGTGGTTTCTCTGTCTTCTTGGGAGAGTTGGCCAGCCAAGTGAGATTGTTTGACACTGACCAATTAAGTCAATGATTTCTGTTGAACTTGCAGTTGACATGGGGAAGCCTGTTTTATTATCAAAGGTACCATGTACTTCTGTTGCATGAAGAAGTCCGCATAACCTGATCTGCCTAACAAAAAGAAGGGCTTACTCAAACTAAGGAACAGATAAGAAAGAATTATTGTCCTGCTGGTCGGTCCAGTCCAAACCGAGATCTCTGTAAGAGGGGGGAGGGTTACAGTAGAGTAGTACTGGAGGGAAGCCTGTACACTAGCTGCATGTTTTTTAGCTACTCAACAAGAAAGGACCTTGAAGCATGGACCCCAAAAGTTCCAAAATGCTCTTTTCCGATGGGTATAAACTAACAATGTGACAGGCGTCCCACCACAGGAGTCTAACTTCAGCAAGGGATTCGAACAAGACATCTGGTGCACAAACATCTACATAATTAATGTTAACACCTCACTCCATAGAGAATAACCATAGAGAATAAAAATATTGCCTTCTTAATAATTTTGCACCCACTCCCTTCACCAGTTCGCACCAAGCCTGGGAAAATGTATAATCACAGTTTAACATTTGAGTGTGACAAATATTGACACAGGAGAGATCCCAAACAACGGACTTTTAAATTTAAGATGGAAATTGCTTTAGGTGACTTTTGTTAAAATAATTAAAAAAACTGGTGGATGAAAATCCACCACATTTTTAGCCACTGTGACCTTCCTGACATTCAGTACTACCCTTTTCTTGGTTTCATTTCTTTTTTGTCTAACTTCTATTAATTTATAAGCATAAATGTGATTGAGCAAGGGCCATTGCTGAATATCCATAATTGTTACAGATAAATTTAATAATTATTTTCAAAACAATAGAAGTTCACCACAGTGCGGGAATGATTCAGTGTACATTTGGAGAAACAAATAAAATAAATTACCATCACAGGATGGCTGATGCCGCAAGGTATGCATAAATGGTGGGGGTTATGAAAAGCTTTCCTTCCAGGTCTTTCATGCTAAGCTGAATTATGCAAGAAGTAATTGCTGAGCAGTTGAGCAGAACTCTCCCGGACCGTTCTTCTTTTAAAATACAATGCCCTTTCATGCCACAGTGTATGTCTTCTTCTCTTCTTACCTTACCTAAGCCCCAGTTAGGAATGGTTCCAGACGCAAAGTTAAGCGGGATATGAATTGGACAGTAAAGGCAGTTGACAACGGCCCCAGTGTGATGCAGTGCTGCTGGTGTTGCCTAAGTGACCACAAGAAAAGACACAAGGTGATAGTTGATGTTGCCAGTAATGTCATTTGATGGTGTTATTTGTGGTATCGTCTGCAAGAGGTCTTGAGTAGTGCATTTGGGGTCTAGTAATGGCCACAGTTGGAAAGTAGGATCTACTTTCATGGTTAACCCACTTTTTTGTGGTGTCAGTATGTTTTTGACTAGTCTGACATCAAATCCTGCTAATCAGGACCCCCGTAACTGTGCTTTCCCCCTACATTGACCATGGTAAACACTTCTGTACATCCAGAATTGGCTACTGGTGTACCCTTAAGTCCCTAGTATATGGTACTAAGTTGCCCAGTGCATAGGTACACCAGGAGTCTCCCATGGGCTGCAGCATGTATTGTGCTACCATTTGAGTCCACTTAATCTGCGACTACAGGCCTGCCATTGCAGCCTTTGTAAGTTGGTGCTTGCACCCTTCACAACAGATATGTTTCCTTATATCTGGGGTCACTACACTTAAAACCTATGTCACCCCTATGGCCAGAGGGCATGGTGCTTGGTTGTAAGTGTGAGGTTGTACCACATAAACGGAGGAGTCCCCTGAAATAGGATAAAGGTAGAGACGCAGGGGAAAAGAGCACAAATTAATAGTACAAAAAATCTCTACCTGTATTAATCAAAAGGCGCTAAAAGTTAAGCTCCCAAACAGCTGGCCTATAGACCGAGACATGCAAGAGTCATACATTTAAAACATATCAAAATGTATTAATAATCGGCTCATATACTGTTATACATAAATAGTCAGTAAGCAAAATAAATAACATCCCAGCAACCCATTCATTCAAACATTCATACCAACAGACTCATGAACACACATTCTCATCTGTCCTGACACTCCGGAATCCAGTCATACTAGCAGCGATGAAGGCAATGTTTGAAAAATTGGACCACAGTTGTCAAGAACAATTGTTACATACATCAGAAAGTTTTTATATACAAAGATCTTTTTTTATAGTATAGGGTTGCTGGGATGTTATTTATTTTGCTTACTGACTATTTATTTATGAGTATAAGAAGCGATTATTAATACATTTTGATATCTTTTGAATTTATGACTCTTGCATGTCTCTGTCTATAGGCCAGCTGTTTGGGAGCTTATCTATTGGCGACTTTTAGCGCCTTTTGATTAATACAGGTAGAGAATTTTTGTACTATTAGTTTATAAGTGTGAGGTTACCCCTGCTTGAGCAGGACACCCCTACAAACCTCAGAGTCGATTCTCCAGGTTTTATAAGTGTGGTCAGACATTTTAATACATTTAGTGGACATCAGTCATTACGAGATGTCGAAATATATAATGGGTGCACCGAACCCAGTCATGTTTGGTATCATACATGTTGGAATCATACCCCCAACACCGATTCCAGTGTTGGAAGCTTGATGCCATGTACTGGAGGCTTTTTAGTGGACCCCCTGTACTCCTGGTAACAGCCTTTCAGGGTCTGACAGCAAGCTAGGCTGCTGCCGACCACAGACACAATTCTGCCCTCCTGCTGCTGAGCCAAGCTCGAGCAGGGGAAGGTAGAACAACAGGTTTCCTGTCACAGGTCAGGACTTAGTGTACCAGACTGCTTTGAAAGGCACATTTAGTGCCCTCCTTGCATACTCCAGGTTGAGCCAGTTGAGGGAGCTGTTGGCTCCTGCTCTGGTTCGAAACTGGACAAAGGACATGAGAGTGTCCTCCCCTCTGTCCAGCCCCTCCTCTGGGAGCGACTCCTGAGTCGTTCCAACCCTTTCCCTAAGGGCTTACCTGTGGGTGGTTCTTTAAATTCGTCATGGGACAAGACTTAAGCCTGAAACCACATCACTCTTCAACCGTCTGGAGACTTGGACGTTGCCTGAAACCGAGACTGCACCAAGGACGACTCCTGCTGCTCCTGGTCTCGCTGTTCTGCAAGTCTTCATCATCATCTGGGTCTATTGTTCTTCCAGGATCTTCACCAGACTTATGGGCATTAAGAACACCCGAAGTAATCTCCCTTGGAGTGAAGGAGTCACTCCCCTGCATCTGCAGGCACTGCAACGAAGCTGACCATTCTGCTGCCCCTGACATCTCACAGACTTCGAAAAGGCTCAGCAACACAGGTGGTGGTTCTGCAAATCCCTTGAGTCCTGACCTGTCCTCTCTACAATTTTGAGGCCAGTATCCCTCATCGGAACTACAGGGACTCTCTGCTCCATGTCGACTTGCCATTGCCAAGGCTTGTTGGCTCTGCACTCCAGAAATCTTTGGGATACAAGAAGCTCTTGCATCTCTTCCTGCCGAGTACCATGTCTTCACTGCATCCTCTGCACTGTGAACCTTTCTTGTTGGTGAGCTGCTCGAGGTTCTTTTGCCCTGTGGGTCCTCCTGAGGGTCTTCCCCTGCTCCAGTGGGCTACCCTGCTTGCCTAGGGCCTGCACAGACTCTCCTGCTTGTGGTGAGTCCCTTAGACATAGCGGGTCCCAACGTTGCTCCATCTTAGTTCTCCATGCCAGTTGCGGCTAATGTGAGAAGCTGGCTTGGTATATGGTGTACACCTGTTTTTAGTGGTCTTAGACAACTTTCGAAAGCTCTCTAAGTGGTAGCTGTGAAGAGCAGCCTTCAGGCTCAGTCCAGAAGGAGTGTAAATATGGTAAAACAAGCTGAACATAATCTTAGTGTTATAGATTAAGTGAAAAAGAACCACACAGTGTATTTATAAAAATATGTATTTATTATATAACACTCACTAACACATACTGGTATCTTGTAGCCGGAGATACACACAATGCACACAATACTTTTCAATAGAAACAGGTAAGTAGCACATAATACACAGTGGTCACAAGGGGGGACCAAACCATATACTGAATTAGTTGAATGCGAACCATGACTTGAGTCAAGACTGTGCGTAGAAGGCGTAGAATTGCCAGGGACCAAGGGAATCTCTTAAAGTAAGTAACTAGGAGCCGCACAGTGCTTGTGTGCCAAGTGGGAACACGACCATGTGATCAATACAAGTCAATGGGTAAGTTGCAGTTGCACTTTTAAAGAAGGACCATTCTCAGCGGACCCTGAAGAAACCCTGTGTAAGACAGAAGGTTGGAGAGCCAGCCTACCCATGGATATCTTAGGAACCAGGATACCTGCCCCAGGGAAGCTGGGTGCTTAGGTGTGAAGTGGCGTCCGAACCGCAGTCAATTTCATTGGAGGACTTCAGAAAGCTGCTGCTGCTGGAGAAGGTGAAAGTGTCCGGTGAAACCCAAAGGTGGATTCAAGCTGTGAAGAATCTGCAAGCAGATGGGACAAAGTCTATGCCACTCAGGAGTGACCAGGAGGCACAGAAGACGAATTCCCACCGATGTCTGGTGCTGCAGGCAGCGGACGGTGACATTAAGACTGCAGCTGTGTGGACAGGCCACGCTGTGGGAGACCAGGAGCCATACACGAGCTGTCCCACGTCAGATGTCGAGAGTTGAGGGGTCGCTGTCCGGTGGGAGCACCAACAAGCCTTGACACCTGAAACCAGTGTGGAAGTGGAGAAAGGTGCAATGTCAAGACCTGCAATATCCAGGAGACTCGCCACAAGCAGGGAAGTCAGGGCAGGCCCTGAGCAATCAGCAGAGCCCAGAGAATACATAGGGGACCCAGAGGCCGGAGGCACTGGAGTCCCCCGAGGACCTCGAGCAGCTCACCAAAGAAGCAAGCCCACAATGCAAGTGCTGTGGTGAGTACGAAGATCTTGGTTACTGGAGATGCTTGATGTTGGGGCTACTTGGAGCCCGAAGATCTTGGTGGAAGGAAGTCAACAATCCTTTACAACTGCAAGTCGACGCATTGCGGCTCCGACGAGGGATACTGGCCTCAAACTTGGTGAGAGGACAGGTCAGGCCTCGAGGGATGTGAGGAACCACCACCTGTGTTGCTGAGTTTTTCGGCGTCCTCGGGAGCTCAGGATCTGCAGATCGGTCAGCTTAGTTGCAGTACCTGTGGATGCTGGGAAGTGACTCCTTCACTTCAAGGAAGAATCCTTCAGGTGTCTTGGATGCCCAGAGGCCTTGGACGGTTCCTGTATGGTGCAAAGGCACAGACGTTGCAGCAAATGAGCAGGGCGAGGAAATCGGGGGCAGCAGGAGTCCTCCAGATTGCAGCCTTGATGTCCAGCGAAGTCCAGAGTGCCCAGACGGTTGAAGAAGTGATGTCAGAAATTAATCTTGTCCCATGGCGAATCTAGGGATCCGCCCACAGATAAGCCCTTAAATACCCTAAGAAAGGGTTAGGACTATTCAGGGGTCCCTCCCAAAGGAGGGGCTGGACAAAGGGGAGGATACTCCCCTGTCCTTTGTCCATTTTCCCGCCAGAGCATGAGCCAACGGATCCCTGGACTGGTCTGAACTGGACTATACATGGAGGGCACCAAGTGTGCCATGCACGCAAACTATGTGGTGCTGGCAAGCGCTCCCACCCTGCCTCAAAACACTAAATCCTGTCTGGGAGGTGGTCATACCTCCCTATGACAGGATACCTATTGTTCTGCCTTCCCCTGCTCGAGCTTGGCTCAGCAGTAGGAGAGCAGAAACGTGTCTCTGGCCAGCATCAGCTCAGGCTTGCTGTCTGGGTCTGGAAGACTGGTACCAGGAGTACAGAGGGCCTAACGGAGGTCCTTTCCAGTGCTTCGAATCATACCTCCCACACCGTTTATGGTGTTGGGGTATGATTCCAACATGTTTGATACCAAACATGATAGGATTTTTTCCAGCACCGCCTAATGACGCGGTGCCCCTCTATATGTCATATGGCTGACTCACAACCAGGGAGAATGGACTCCAAGGTCGTAGGGGTGTCCTGCTCATGCATGGACACCCTCACCCTTAGAACCAAGCACCCTGCCTTCAGGATTGCAAAGGCCTGCTGTAGCGGTGACTTATAGGTTTTAAGTGCAGTGACCTGGAATATAGGGAAACCTATATCTTTCGTAAGTGATGCTAGCATCAGCTTACACAGGCTGCAATGGCAGGCCTGTGATTACAAATTGAGTGGTCTCCCATGGGTGGCATAATGCATGCTTCAGCCCATGGGGGACCCCTGGTGTACCTATGCCCTGGGTACCTTAGTACCATATACTAGGGACTGATACGTTTGCACCAGTGTCCAATCTGAGATGTACCCGAGTGCTTACCAAACCAATTTAGGGGAGAAAGCACAGGGACTGGGGTCCAGATTAGCAGGATCCCAGTCAGACTAGTCAGAAACAGTTTTACATCAAGCAAAAAGTGGGGGTAACTATGAAATCAATTCCAACTTTCCTACAGCTACCAAGGCTTGTTGGTGCTCCCGCCAGACACCGACCCCCTGGTCATCGACATCCGACGTAAGACAGCTTTTGCACAGATCCTGGTCTTCCTCAGCTTCGCCTGGTCCTCAAGCAGCAGCGACAAGGTCACCGTCATCACTTTTGAACTGTCCGACTTTGGTGGGCGTTGCTCTTTGCCTCCTGGTCACTCCTGAGTGACATAGACTGTCCCCTCTGCTTTCACTTCTAAAATCCACCCTTTGATTCCACCGGACTTCTTCACCTTCCTTTTTAGAGGCACTTTTCTCCAAGGTTTCCATTGTCGTCTACGGATGTTTCTGACAACTCTTTACCCCTATACACCTGGCTTCCCTGCTGAAGGTAACCTGGTCTCCGTTGCGTCCACAGGGCGGGTGGCTCTCCAGTCTTCCGTCCTCCCAGGGAATTCTTCAGGGTCCTCTGGGAAGAGTCCTTATTCTGCAAAACCGCAACTTCTCCATTGGCTTCTATTGGGCACGCATCTCTGTTCCCACGCTGTACACAACCTCTGTGGGGTTCTTGGGTACTTCCCTTGGTTGGTTCCTTGTGTCCCTGGCTCTGGGATTTCTGGTTCAAGCCACTTCCTCTCCTTCAGAAAGCATTCCACTTTCTTAATATCTTAATATATGGTTTGATCTAGCCCTGGAGACCACTGTATTTTGTGCCACTTACCTTATTGCAATTGAAATATTGTGTGTTTGTGTTGATATCTCCCGGTAGGAGATGCCAATGTGTTAGTGAGTGTTGTGTAATAAATAGACTTATATATATATATGTCCAACACCTTCTCCAAACGAAAGAAGCGAGACCCACTTGAGGATTAGATATGGAGACTTTATTTGGCCGCTCTTGCAGAGGTAAACAGGCACAACGTTCTTGCGGCATATGCATTTCGGCATCCCGCCTCGTCAGCGCCGCTTGCGTGTCTGTGTGAGAGCAGGGCTTCACAGCTCGATTTAAATATTACGCCCTCTCTCTTAATTAATGAGCTGCTGCCCCCCAGGTGAGTATGTTCCAACACCTGTCTTAGTTCTGGCACGCCTTGCACCAATGGCGCCTCCAAGTTCCAGAATGCACTGTTCTTGTCGTCATCCGGTAATGGGGTCAAAATTGCAGGCTCCGAGTTCTTCCTCCGGCCAGCGGCCACGTCTCCCACATCCCCAACTTCACACCTCCTCCAACATTGCCAGGAGATATGTCCGCGGGGGCCCAGCAAGGAATTGCTTAACCCATCTAGCAGATAAATCCGCTGTATCGCCTCTGTCACTCCCGACATTTGGAGGTGGACCACGGTAATCCCAGTAACCTGGAAAACAAGAAATCCACTCAAGGCGGTGACCAATGTAAACCGGATCTGCTTGTGGTGTGGGGGTCTCCAGTTCTTTTTCGTTTATGCTACACTACATGATTAAACTGGTAAAAACTGGTAAAACAAGCTGTTTAACACTCCTTCAACATAAGCCTGAAGGCTGCTCTTCACTGCTACGACTTGGAGAGCTTTCTATAGTTATCAAACACCACTAAAACCACCATAAGGCTTGCCTGGATTAGCGCAAGGTGCATCACTTAAATATGTGTTCACCATATACTAAGCCAGCCTCTTACAGCCACCATTGGCAAATGTCAGTGGTTTATAGGTTTTAAATCCACCACAATGTTCCGTCCTCTAAAGTTTATTTTGAATTCTTTTCAGTGGGTTTTTTAAATATATATATATTTTTTATTGTTACATATAATTCTCCTTTATCAAAGTTTTTTTTTCTGTTCATTTTTTATCTTTGGCAATGATGCACATCTCCTTGTCAAAGTTCATTATTACTGTGCACAGGATTCAGCAGTGTGTGGTATGTTTTGTGATAAGTCTGGCTTTGAGACAAACCCCTCTTTGGACTTAACCACACACAGCTGTTGCCTTCTCATTATTCATTTGATGTTGAGTGCGGGGAAGTGACCTTTTACTCAGACCACATAAGGACATGGACCTCTGTGGTTCGACCTGGCTACCCATGTGCAGTAAAATCTGGGTGCAGTTCTTGGCCTACAATCAGGGTCTTTGCCGGCCCTTGTTGCACCCAAAGCAAGTGTGCACTGATTTGAACATGGACACCAATTTCTGAATGTAGAGCCAGCCGCTGTCACAGCAACCCAGCTTTGCTCTTCCTTTGGTCACTTGCAAGGGTAGGATCTCAGAGGATTCTGGATTTAATTTGGCAGGCAATATGTACAGACCCGGTTATGCAGTTCTGTGAAATGGCACCAAAGTTATAAGAAAATCAAAGTTTTTCTGACCCCTCTTTAACTATTATCCCCTAGCTGATGATGTCCTCCAAACTCTACCCGCCCAAAACTTAGTTTTTTCTTCCAAATTTTATGACGGTGTTTACAAGTGAAAACTTTTTTGGATTGCCCCCTTTAACTTTGCTTCTTTGTAGAGAGATCTTGCAGAAACGTTCATGGCAGGAGTTGAGTACCCTGTTGAGTACCCTGCCTAGTGCCACATTTCGTACAGGTTGATCAAACATGGCTGCAGCTTTTTCACTGTAAACTCAAACTTTATCATTATATTTGCATATTTAAATTTGTGAATCCACCAAATTTGTATGCAGTTGCTCACTTTGCCCTGCAGAAGCTTTTCGAAGTGTATGGGGATAGAAAAAATTGGGCTACTGATTGAGGGGTGTGAAACCCCTAATAAAGCAACAATCTTAATCATTGTCAGGGTAAACCACAAAAATAACGAAATTATCCTGTGCTTGACCCTCTAGGAGCTTGGCACAAAAGCAGTCCGGCTAAACTTGGAGGCAATGTGTAAAGTATTCATACAGCACAGAGACCGCAATAAAGTGAACACATAGCACAACAAAAATGCCAAACCAATTTAGAAAATAATGTGTCAATAAATAAATGAGACCAAAACAGCAAAAATGTAATCAGAAGAACCAGAGATATACAATTTTAAATGTTTAAGTAAAAATAGTGCCAAGAAGCAGAAAGCACTAACTGTGGGTATCTGGTCACGCTAGACCAGGGCAAAGCCACAATTTCAGGCCGACCATGATGGAGTGTTGGCTGAATACAAGGAAAAGGTTAGTCCAGCTGAAAGTTATCTTCTCAATGTCCGGTGCACATAGTTCAAAATGTCAGGAATTCTCAGGAGGAGCTCAACTGATTTCAGCCAATGGTCCAGGACCTGGGGAGGCACCACTTGGGGATCAGGAACTTATTTATTTATTGATTGCATTTGTAAAGCGCATCTATCACCTAAAAGGCATCCTGGCGCTGGCAGACTCAAGACGGCATAAAAAGCGGCCGGTAGTAGACTAGAGTTTCGGGAAGAGAAGTGTTTTCAATCTCCTCCTAAACAGGAGATCGGAATTGTGTCCAAGCTCAGCCGGGAGAGCATTCCACAGTTTTGCCGCGGCTACGCCAAACGATCTTCCTCCTGCTTTGATTTCCTTGAACCAAGGTATTATCACCAACCTAGCAGAGGAGGATCGTAGGCTGCGGGCTGGAGCATACCATCTAAATTTCCTTTGTAGGCCAACAGGACCTAGATCATGCAGGGCCTTAAAGGTCAGACAGAGCGGCTTGAATTGTACCCTCTGTCTCACCGGGAGCCAGTGTAGCTGGGCCAAGGCCCTTTGAGGAAGAGGCTCTCGTCGGCCACCCCAGAGCTAGTTTAGCCGCCGCAGACTGGACTCTCTGAAGTCTATCCATAAGAAAGCTTGGAGAATCCAGCAACAAGGAGTTACAATAATCTAGCCTGCTGAGCACAGTGCAGCGTACCACCTCAACCCGGGCAGGAGGCAGTAGTAGGGGAAGAATGTTTCTCAGAAGTCCGATGACAGCTAGACAGCCAGCTACTAGTTTTGATACCTGCGCCTCCAGAGAAAGCTCCGTATTGAACATAACACCTAGATTACGCACTACCTTCACTGGCTGTACCGCTGAGGAAAAGTCCCCAGGCCAGAAGTTACAGTGTAGGAGAGTTTGCACCCTAGGTCTAGGGCAGTATAGCACCTCCGTTTTCTCCGCATTGGAATGCAGTGAATTGGCTTTCAACCACCCCGCCGTATCTCGCAGACAGTTATGAAATTCTTCCAAGGAGGTCGAGTTATTTCCCTACAGGGAAAGAATCAGCTGCGTATCATCAGCGTAGTTGACAATTTCTATGTTCTATTTCTTGATGATTGCAACTAAGGGCCTCATATAGATATTAAACAGCACCGGACTGACTGCTGAGCCTTGGGGAACGCCGTGCAAGATGGAAGAAAAGGTGGATTGGAAGGGAGGGAGGGCCACCGCTTGTTCTCTGTTCTGGAGGAAGGACCCAAACCACCCCAGGGCCCTGCTAGCAACCCCCACCTCTCTCAGCCTGTCCAGCAGGATGGCATGGTTCACCGTATCGAAGGCGGCAGACAGGTCAAGCAGTAGCAACACACCTGCCTGACCCCTGTCTGCTCACCAACGAAGCTCATCCAGCACGGTCACCTAGGCCGCCTCGGTACCATGGGCTTGCCGGAAGCCAAACTGCACTTCCCTTCCTCCAAGAGCTTGTGTTTTGCTCGAGATGTCTGGAAAGAGTGCCTGCCACCACCCGCTCTACGATTTTAGCTGGAAAAGGTAGAAGCGAGATGGGTCTAAAGTTCTTCAAGCACTTAGGATCAAGGGTGGGCTTTTTCAGTAAAGGGGTCACCACAGCCCTCTTCCATTGCGAAGGAACCACTCCAGTGGAGAGCGACTGTCCCTGTCCAAGTAGGCCTGTCTCCACTTACTCTCCGCTTGCCTGCAAACCAGCCTCAGATTTTTTAGGCTGTCCAGCAGAGGCCAGCAGGGCTCATGTAGATCCAGTTGCAGGGCCAGGCAGGTCAGGTTGCAGCAGGTCAGCTGGGAAAATGCAGCTTGTTGTGTCCCTGTAGCTCAGAACAAGAGGTCAGCCAACTGATCCTTTGAGTTTTTCTGGTAATCCTGGTTTCAAGGGGATGGTAATTACTCCTTGAAACAGCAAGGCTGGCCTCAAGCAGCAGGGCAGTCCTCTGAAGAACAGGGTGGGCCTCAAGCAGAAGGACAGTTCTCTGGTAGCAGCAGGGCAGTCCTCTGAGAAACAAACAGACCTCAAGCAGCACCTCCCATGGTTGCAGCGGCTCAGCCCGCTGCGAAACCAGGTAGGCTTCGAGCAGCAAGGCAATCCTCTGAGAAACAAGTAAGGTCTCAAGCAGCACTGCAGTCTTCTGGAGTAAAATGCAGTCCTCCTGTAGTCTTCTGCAGGTCCAGGAGTATACTGAAGAGTGAATGTGAGGGTCCTATTTTGTATTTTTACCTGGTTCCAGCTTTGATTTGGAAGAAATGTCTGGAGGCCCCCAACCCCCAATGGTTCTGGTATTTCCTTCCTTCCTGTCCAGTTTTCAAAGGTTCTAGGGTGGCAATAGACTGGTGTAAAGTTCTGTGTATGTATGCTGGAGGCAGCCTTTGAAATCTAAGTGAGGCGGGGTACAACTCTGCCTCTCCCATTCTGCCAGGAAGGCCCTCTCCCAGATACAACTAGTTCCTATTGTTCACTGTTTGGGCCCAATACGCATTCCTGATTGGGGAACAATTAACAATCCAGGCTTGGAAACTCTCAGGTCTCAGAGAGTATAGTGCAGAATAATACCACCTTTATAAAAGAGGCATTTCAAAATTGAGTGTCAGAGGTGGACCCCTGCCTCAGTTCAAGGCTACTCTCCTTTTGGTAATCAAATAGGCCATTGCTGTGTATGTCCTCACTCCTAGAGACTTTGCCAAGTAGCCCTATAAGTACTGAAGGGGCGAATTAAGTGTCAATCAGGACAGACCGTCTCAAACACTTGAATCCCAAACTCCTCAATAAAAGGACATACCCACGCTAGGTGTTTATAATCTGTATTTCTGTTATGGCATCAGGAGCAATTTGCGTCTATGTTCAGCCCCTTGTTATGCAGGCCTGCTGTTGAGTAATGCACCCTGTGGAGGAATTTAAAATTGATCAGTCTGTGCCTGCTATTTAGGGATATTTTTATTTCTGGGAGCAAGAATAAAGCCACATTTTATCTGGTATTTTATCCCTACGTCTCTCACCCAATTCTCTCTAGCGCTTAAGGTGGCAATTTGTTTATTCTCCGATATTGCTTTATAATACATGGGATTCTGCAATCCCTGTATAAATGGCAGTGTATGATTTCTCTATGATCCGCGACTTGTGATGCACTCAGTCACCGAGTATAAAGAAAAAACGTCAGAACTCTACTATTATTAGTTATTAATGTTGAGTTCTTATGTCACAATGCCTGCTGCCAGAGGCAGCAGCTGCTGGAAAAGGAAGGCCATGTCATAGAGCATAATTGAAGCAGCTGTTTAAAGCTGCAAACATTTAATGTTGGTTTTCTTTCGTCTGCTCTATTTTAATAACCTACAATGACAAGCAGAGATAATGTTTATTTTTTGCACTCCTTCGAGAAAAGCTAGATTTTTTTCTGCATGTTATTACACATTCCGAGCTATTGCAGCCATTTCTGTTTTTTAACAGACTTGTATTGAACTGTTTGCCACAAATATCAAACAGGTTTTTGATATGTTTAATTTTGCACTAGAGGTTTTATTTCTATTCTTCATATTTGCAAACATTCTCACTTTTTCATATGAAAGAGCTATGCACCAAGGTTTTAAGTCGTTTGTAAGAAAGGTGATGTTGTGACCATGTATTATATTGGATAAAGTTCCCTCTGGTGTACATAAGGACCTTGAGCCTCGTTCCTCTATATGGTTATGGAACACATCAGTGACTTGCAGTATCCTTATAATGTAGGGCAAGGGATACTTTATCCCTTATATAAAATTTGGACATGAGACCCAAGAGCTGACCTATGTTACGTGTGGCCACCATGTATGCCAGCGTCACCCATTGTTTCTGGTACACATTTAGATCTGTAGGCTCCCAAACATTCAACAAACATCTTCGGGCCTCTGGTCGTATCTCAGCACCCATAGCTTCTCCCAGTTCATCATGAATCTTTGCCCAAAAAACCTATATCACCACACAATGCCAAAGAATATGCATTAGGGTACCAGTGTCTCCACATTCACTCCTACACTCTTCATTCCCTCCTCGTCCTATTCGTACCAAAAGGGGCCCGGTTATATAGGATTTATGCAGAATCTTCAGTTGGACAAAGCAGAGTCTCACTACCTTCGGGGAGGAAATCGCCTCTACCCAATCCCCGTCGTCTAATTCCAACCCATCCGCAATCCACTGGGCTCTCATTCGCTCCAATGGGCTCTCCTTGTTGTTGACCAATTTCCTATAAATTAAAAAAATCGTTTTCTCTGGAATATACCCATCTAACACCCGGTCCTCGAGGGGTAGTACCGTGTCTTTAGGGACGTGAGTGGCGAGTGCATGCCTCACTTGCCGATACCGGAATTGTTCTTTATTATGTAAACAATACAATTCTTTGAGGGACTCGAATGTAAGCACCTCATTTTTAGCCCATACATCTTTAATCTGAGTGATGCCAATAAGGTCCCACTTGTCGAATCCCTTAGTTTTCCACAGACTACCCAGCTTCTCAGAGTTCAATAGGGGGTGGCCAACGTTAATCTGCCCTTCCAGCCTAAATATCAATTGGCCGCATGCCACACTTGTACCGCATGTGGAGTCGGGCCAGTCAGTGGAAAGTTCCCGGGCCTAGAATACAGAGCCCTATCTATCATCCCACCAGGGGCCTGACCCCGGTCCATGGCGTATCCCGGATCTCCCGGAGGTCCGTAAACAATATTGTTTACAGCAGCCAGCTGGGAAGCCCAGTAGTATTTCCTTAAGTCTGTGAGTCCGATCCCGCCATCGTACCACGGGAGAGTTAGCTTTGCGAAAGATATTCGGGGCCGACCGTCCCATAGGAGCTGCCTCTGGAGAAACTCAATCCCCTTGAAGTAAGAGGTCGGTACTGGGTCCATCGAATTCTGCAGAGCATAGAAGAACCGAGGCAAAGCCATCATCTTGAAGAGAGTGACTCTCTCAAGCAAGGACAGTGAAAGAGCCTTCCAGCGCTCCACATCTTTCTTACATCTGTTCAATGGGAAAATTAGGTTATTGGCGTACCGCAGTTGCGGATCAAGCGTAATGTAGATGCCTAAATACTTAAATCCTACCGTCTCGATCTGGATTGGGCACAACTTTGGGATCACCGTCAGGTTGACCACAAGGACAAAGAGCACTGACTTTGCCCAATTTATGGCCAATCCGGAGTATCTACTAAAGATGACTAATACATCAAAAAAATTAGACAAGGATGCCTTGGAGTTGGTGAGATAGAGCAAAACATCATCCGCATATAGCGAGATCCTTATCCTCCTAGTCAGGCAACCATGGTATGCCCCGTATCGATCTGTCCCTTCTGACTCAAGCCGCCAAAGGCTCCATTGCAAGCGCAAAGAGCAATGGGGACAACGGGCATCCCTGCCTCATGCCCATTTCTAGCGGAAAATCACCGGACTTAGTTATTGACAACCACCCTAGCGAGGGGGTTTGCATATTCGGACCCAGCCAATGAATTCACCACCAAAGCCTAGCTTTGCCAACACTGCAAATAATTATTGCCACTCCACTCTATCAAAGGCCATCGTAGCGTCTAGGGAAACCAATACTGTTAGCACATGGATCTTCGAGGAGCCCCCAAGGACACAGTGTAACCTACGCAAATTCAGCGCAGTGTTGCGACGGGGCATGAAGCCAGATTGGTCCGGGTGAACCAGTGTCGTGATCGCCTTGACTAGTCAAGTGGCAAGGAGTTTCGCTAGTATTTTGGGCTCTGCATTAAGGAGCGAGATAGGTCTATACGAGGAACATTGTGTCTTGGGTTTACCCCCTTTATGTATGACCACAATATTGGCCAAACGTTGGTCATATGGCAGCTGACCCTTCTCCCTGCTTTCCAAAAACATGGCACAGACATGTGGGGCGAGTCTACCGGCATTTAACTTGTACAGCTCGATCGGTATCCCATTAGGGCCGGTCGCTTTACCGGACTTTATCTGCCTGATAGCCTGCGCAACTCCATGGTCAGAGAGAGGGGAGTCAAGTTAGCTCCTATTCTCCTCCGACAAACTTGGCATTGCGATGTCTCTGATTATTTCGCTATTCTCCGCCTCAGTGAACGTGCTACCAGCGGTGTAGACCTGATAGTATCTTGCAAACTCGTCTGCCACCGCCTGCGGGTCTGTGATATTGCGCGACTCCACTCCCTCTAATTCAGGTACCAGCCTGGACGCTCGCTTTCCGTGTTCGAGCCATGCGATCAGTTTACCGGCTTTATCACCATGCTCATATATACGGCTCTTTACGGCGTTCTTCTGAGCAATCGCTCTATCTCTCACAAGGCTTTTATATTCCTCCTGTCGGAGTCTCAGACGGTGGATCTCCGCAGGTGTGCTCGAATTAGCAACTCTCTCCTCCAAAAGTATAACCTCACTCTCTTTCTGGGCAACCTTTGCCTGACTTTTCTTCTTCTTCTTCTTCTCCGTCACGAAGGATAGGACCTCGCCTCTCACTACTGTTTTATATGCTTCCCAAAGGGACTGTGCCGAGTCAACTGATCCCACATTCTCCAGGAAGTATCGGTCCGATATCTGGAGCACCTCTTTTTTGATAGCCGGGTCTTTTAACTGCCAGGCACTAATAGGAGCTATCCTACCTGCTGCCGGCTGATCCGAGGGCAAGCTGTAGCCACAATGGGGAGTGATCTGAGATACCTCTACCAAGGTATTTCACCTCCTAGATCATGATTACCATCGCCGCTGGCAGCAATAGATAGTCTCACCTAGACAGGCTACCGTGCGCTGCTGAAATGTGAGTGAAATGTGTCCGCGTCGGGTTGCGTACCCGCAAACTATCAACCAACCCTAGCGTATCTAGGAATTCTGATAGCCATCTCTGCGATTGTCGAAGTGCTCGCAGTGGGCAACGGTCTATCTCCCCATCCAATACAGAACTGAAGTCGCCTCCCAAGACTAGGCCGCCAAAGGGCAGCGTGAGAAAGACTGAACTCAAATCGCGGAAGGTATCGACTTGAAGGCCCGGTGGTACATATATAGATAGAAATGTGACCGTCTTGGCCCCCACTTGCCCCGACACTCCCGCATACCTGCCTCTCTGATCCAACCATGTGGCCTGCACAGACAGGGGGAAGGAATTATTGACCAAAATCCCGTCCCCCCTAGAACCGGTGGTAAACCCAGCGTGTGCCACCAATTTATACCACCCTTTGTGGAGGACCACACATTTATTACCAACTAGGTGCGTCTCCTGCAACAATACCACGTCTGGGGAGTGTCTCCTAATAAGCTGGCTGACAATTCCTCTCTTGTTTTTGTCACCCAAACCATTCACGTTCCAACCCACCATTCTCATCCCCGATCCTCGACTACTCTGTGCCATTTAAACCATGTATAAGACATCTCGCTGCATTATCATCACCAAAATATGAAAAAGAAATGAAAGGGAAAAAAAACAACACAATAACATTACCATCCCGTCGCCCCCCACCCTGCACCCCTGCTCGCGGCATTCGCCAACCCCCAATTCGCAGTGTGCCTGTTGCCCCATGTTCTAACTAACCAACTATCTAAATGTAGATCGGAGGATGCCAGACCCCACATCCCGCCTCCGCCCAATGAATCATAGTTTGCGCCTGGTGCAATTAACAGTTTAAAAGGGCTGCTCCATAAGAATGTCTCGTGAGTGGTCTCTCTCCCCGCCAGCCCGCGCTGCCTGGGCAACAGCTATACTTATCATTCCTGTTCCAGTGTTCCATGCCCGTCGTTGCCACCACCATCCCGGATCTCCTCCTGGGGGAAAGACCCTCTAGCCAGTCCGAAGCAATTTCGGGGCTGTCGAAGAACACTTTCCTCGCAACCTCAACTCGCAGCTTGGCAGGAAACAACATAGCATATTTCAAGCCCCTGTCTCAGAGTCGCTTCTTGACTCTGAGGAAGCTCTGCCGCTGCCTCTGGACTGTTTGAGTAAAGTCCGGAAAAAAGGTGATGGTGGAATTCTCATGGTTCAGGGGGCCCCCAGATCTGGAGGCCTGCAGGATAGCGTCTATGTCTCTAAAGTTGAGCACCTGTGCAATCATCGGCGGGGCTTCCGGCCTTGGCCTGCCACTCGGAATTATGTTCGCACGTTCTATCATGAAGAAGTTTCCTAGCCCTTTCGGTTTCAGATGGTTAAGGATAATGTCCTCGATAAAGAGATCTGGGGCCAACCCTACAGCTTTCTCCAGGATGCCTATTATGCGTAAGTTGTTTCTCCAAGCCCGTCCTTTATATTCATCAAGTTTGCGATTTGCCAGGTCTCTGGAAGCTCGGAGAGCACGAACATCTTGCTGCAACTGCGACACATCATCAATCATGCTCGCGGTTTTGACATCCAAAGATTTAACCTTCTCACTGGTTTTGGTGAGGTCAGCTCGTATCAGGTTCACTTCAATAGACACAGTATCCAATTTATGATCTAGCGACTGCATCTGCTGCCCCAGGGAAGTCTTGACCCCATCTATTGCAGCCATCACATCCTGCAGTGTGAGCTCCGACGTAGAATCAGAGGATTACTTATTTCCATCCAGTACCCGCCCCGAACCAGAAGGCGAGCCCCTGGGCTGTGTATACCGGTCCAGTTTGTTAGACTGAATGGAGGGGGATCCCTTAGATGCCCTGGACTGTGGTTTCTCGCCCTCAGGCTGAGCCACCATCGTATGTCCATACCTGGAGGGATGTAAACCACAATTACTGTGGCAGCGACAATGATTTGCCGGGTAGTACTTTTGTCACCACAAGTGATTCAGGCCCAGTAGCCACCTCAACGCGAATCCTCCCCTGTCCCCGTATCGCCACTGGAACAGATAGGCAAGTATCACGATCTATTCGATTACTCCTCCGGCCCCAGTGTCCGCACTCTATCCCATAGTGACTCAGGTGTAGCGGGGAGAGGTCATGGATAAACGTCGCCGTGCAGGATGCCCCCCGCCAGCAGCTCGACAGCAGAAGGAGCGTCCACCGAAGGGGCCAACAGCCACACACTACCGCTGTCCGTATCACCCGCTCTGCTTGGGCACCCCAGGAGGCCACGGTAAGTCTCACAGCACCACAGTCGCCAAAGTCCCACCAGACACCAACGGTCTACTCTGCAGGGTTTCGAATGGCGACGTGCGGCACACCTCCAAGAAGCAGTCCAGGGCGTTCCAGTCAGGTCCACTGAGCCACCGACAGTTCCAATGCATCACAGCCGATCCGGCATTTTAATGAAATGGTCACTGCACATTAGTGTAAGCCTCCAATACGATGGCTGGTATTTCCTTTTTGGTGCCCACACACGCTTAATCTGCCATGGGGACAACTCAGGACATGTAGGCGGCTGGGTCTCCAGAGCGCTGCCCCGCCGCGCATATCTCCTTGCGGCCAGGCACGACCCCCCCCCCCCCATCCCCTGGGCCGGGGGTTGTGTCAGCGAGAAACAGGAGCGTCTGCCCGGGTCGCAGCCACAGGGAGGACCAATGCTGTTTGTGCCACAGAATGTATTCTCGTGGGTCTCCCCGCTTGCACCAACGGAGTCTGCGCCTGGGCAGAAGAAAGCAACCAAGTCTTCTTCCGGCTCCCCGCGGGCTCAGCACCGCAGCTGCATCACAGACCTAATAGGGGACTCCGGGCAGATCTCCCGATCCGGAGCAGGCGCTGCCGGCAACTTCCGGTTCGTTCCGCCTGTGTTGATTCACTGGGGGCCGGTAGCTGTTTTACTCAAGTCCCCGGCTCCAAGTGCGGCAGAGGCCCGAACTTCACAGGCGCACCGCCGCCGCTCACAACAACGCAGCAAGTCCAGAGCGGCACCTACACTAACAGCTTTCCTTCCGACAGGCGGGGCACTTATCGGCGCATCAGATTGTCTACAGGATTTTGCGGGCGAAGTGAGGGTCGCACAGAACTGCTGGCCGACGTGGCCATCTTGGATGCTTGCGTAGCTCCGCCTCTGTTCCCTGAATGGGCTTTAATAAAACTGAGATAGTGGCATCTCTCTGGGTCAGTCAGAACTCTGATTTCCTGGACTTCCTCGTTTCACCCACTTAGTTGAGCTTGTGCTGCCTATGGGATTCGTGGAAGGCCCAAGCCATACTCTCTCAAGCTATTGCTGACAATACTTTTCCCTATATATAAAAAAGGAGACCGCACAAAACCTGAAAATTATCGGCTTGTGGCTTTGCTAGACATCGAAGGAAAGGCATATGCTAGAGTGTTGCTGAAGGAATTAGAAAGCTGGGCAGAGGAGCATAACATCCTTCCATTTTTCCAAACTGGATTCAGACCACAATGTTCCACAGTAGATATCATAGCTCTGGGATACCTGTCCAGACGTGCGACCCAGCTCGCTCAACCTCCTTTGTTTTGCTGTTTTGTAGATTATAGTGCAGCATTTGACCGAGTGGATCGTGGCATATTATGGAGAAAACTCACTAATTGGGGCATCCCCCAAAAGTTGCTAAAGGCGATAAGGACTCTATACGATGGGACCTGGGTACGGATTAAGACAAGTCAAACTTCGCTGACCACTAAGGTCCCAACAAATAACGGCCTTAAACAAGGGTGCATTCTTGCACCTTTACTTTTTAACATCTACACATCCGACCTGGGTCAAGCACTGAAGGGGGCAAAACTAGCCATTCCAAGGTTGGGGAAAAATCCTTCAATATGCTGACGATCTTGTAATTTTGGATCACACCAGGATAGGCTTACAGAAAGCCTTAGAAGCCCTACACAGGTTTAATCAAAAGAATAATTTATTGGTAAACCAGGAGAAGACCAAGATCCTGATCTTTGGGAAGTACCATCGAAAGCAAACAGCTCAATGGCGCCTAGGTGACCAGCAAATCAGATCTTGCAAAAATTATAACTACCTGGGTCTCAGGCTAACGGAAGAGGCAAAAACAACAGCTCATTTGAAACATCTAAGAAATAAAGGGGCAGGAATCATCTGCAGTTGAGAAGTCTCAATTGAAAATTACATAGCCCATCCACGGAATCCATCTTGAAAGTCCTAAAAGCAAATGTAGTGCCCTCAGTCAACTATGGCCATTTAATCTTCCCTGGTGCCCTTACCAACTTTTACATGAGTTTCTAAATTTCCGTATATAAAAGAGTGTTGAGCATCCCACGACAGGTCAGGAGAGCTAGAGTAAGGCGGGAGCTGGGTCTTTCTCGCCCAGATATCTCCTGCCTGGGAGACACAATAAAATACTATATTAGCACCTTGAGAGCTCCAGCAACAGCCTTGAAAGCTCAAATTAAAACAATTTTCGAAGTAAGCGGATCTCCATGGCAAGCGCAACTGACAGTAGCCATTCATCTGCTAGAAAAAGAGGTGCAAAACCTGGTCAATGCTAATATTTCAATAGCTGCATGGAAAAGAGCAGTGAACAGACAGGTCAAGCATATATCATTCTTAAGAGATCTCGATTAGCTGCATCATCATCCAAATCTTTCTATATTGGATGCCTCTTATAAAGTGGGAAAAGCACAGCCTTATCTTGAGCAAGCACTATCCGTCCAAACCCGAAAAAAGATCACTTACATGAGGCTCCTCGCATGACCCATAGCGGAATTTAATCAAAGTTGGGCCCGCGTGGATAAATCAGCAGCATTCAGACTTTGTTTTTACCATCAGGAATCCTGGTACCATTTGTTGTGTTGCTGCCCAAAGCTAGCCAGTGAGAGGCACCGTTTGGTCACCCCAATCTGCAGAGCGCAGGGCCTCACTTGATGCAGTGAAATCTCTGACTTGTGTTTTTCTTCAACAGCAAGTCAAACAGTAGCACGGCTAGGGAAATTTATAGAACTAATTCGCGCAGCACTGTCCGCAAATGCAGAGCCGCATAAAGAAAATTGTAGGACTGGAAGCATTAAAAATCAATACACTTTGTTCTTAAACTGTATAGCTAGATTATGATACTATACTGAATGTTTTAAGCTTTATTAGGCTGTAGTAACAATTAGGGAATTTAACTTATTTGGTTTTTAGACAACTATTTTATATTGTTAGCATATTGTAATGATTTTAAATAATCGAACAATAAAAGGCTTTTTCACGTTTCACATATTGCTGACAGGAGATATGTAGCTAAGTTCACCATACACTGTGGGCTGTATACAACACTCACTAGGCTGAGCAGTTTCATGGTCAGTGGCCATAGAGACCCCCCCTGGCTTGGCTGAGGATGATTGGATGTTCGAGGCATGTGGGCTGCTAAATTCATATCTGTGCATAGATCGCCGCCTAGTGTTGGGTCCGGATGATTGCACATTGTTGTCCTGGAAGAGTCTTCGAAGTATCACGAGATAGGTGGCTCCTCCCCTGCACTACAGTGCTCATGGGCATCGACTCCATCCCCAGATAGTTTTTTTCCGCCATTGGGTTCGGATGTCTTTGGTTCCCTCTTGTCGGAATCGATAAAGAAACAGTAAACTTTCATCGAGACCAAAAGGTCTTTAGTCTTACGTCGGTATTGTCTTGCGTTCGGCTTAACAACTTTTCCTCGGCTCCGAGCCGAGCTCTGTACTTACGCGTTCTTTCGGCGCGGAGGCCCTTGTGGACGCTCCAGACTCATCGACCATCCATCATGGACCGAAGTCCATTCAAAAGATTCCGGTGTGTAACTCGAAGTACCCACACATCGACGTCCACCCGGTGTGCAACAAGTGCCTGTCGCCGGACCACGATGAGGCCAAGTGTATGGCCTGTTCAAGATTCCGGTCCAAGAAGACACTCAAGCTCCGTCGAGCTGCGCGCCTGTAGGCAGAGGATGAAGATATCCAGGACGTCTCAGAATCTAACCCCGCGTCGGATGTCGAGGAAGACTACGACGCTGAGGCCGAAGCTTTCGAGAACGAAGAAGTCGTCGAGGAGGTAGGAGACGACGACGGGGCCCTAGGGGCCATGGAGGATAGCTCGGACAAGGAGCTTCCTCAGACTGACTCTGGGGCCGTGCCAATCGATAAGGCCCAGGTCGAGGGATCGCCTTCGGGCCTTACCCAAGACCTTGATGTGAGTTCCTCGGCCCCGCCTCACTCCTGGTGAAAGTGAAACCGAAAGTGAAACTACGGTCTCGACGCCAGATACTGCGCAAGGGCAGATATCGAAACCGAAAGTGCGCATCGCATTGGTCGGTTCGAAGACTTCGGAGGCCTCGGCGCCGAAGAAACCTAAGATGGCTGTCGAGCCGAAGGGCCAAGTAAAAATGGCCGAGCCGAAGGCTACCACGTTAAAGACTAAGGCGAAGGGGTTAAACCCGGTCGCATCGGCGCCGAAGACTATTGACGCCGGCAAGAGTCGGACCGACCACAAGAAGGCTGTCGACGACACCAAAAAGTCTCTTGCAGACCCGAAGAAGCGGCCCGATGACCCGAAGGTCCTCTCTGCCCCACCTCCACACGACAGGGCCAAGGGGGCTGCACCAAGTGCGTCGACTCCGAAGGTGGCCTTGAAGGACTCCACTCCGAAACCGTCCTCGAAGGACTCCGTCGAACCGGCACGTCCATCGGCCGCGTTCACGAAGAAGGTCACGGAGTCCTGCAGCGCATAAGGGACGGCACCGCAGCAGCCGAGCCGAAGGACCCTCCGCCTGCCAAGCCTCTTGAGAAACCGGCGAAGGCGTCCACGCCGATCCTCTTTACCTTGCCGCCTAAGACGGCGCCAAAGGCTTTCGCTGCTAAACCGGGGGCCGTCGAAGGTATCTTCGATGCCAAAGGCATCGTTGGTGGTCCATGGCCCACGGCCTCGACAACTTTCAGAGGAGGAGCGTCAAGAACATTTCATCGATGCTGAAACGGGCAGGCTTTCCCTTCTGAAGAGGAAAATCACCCCAGAACCCCAATTGGAGTCCTACAAAATCCCCCTAAAGAGGAAAATGGACTCTGCTGGTGCCCCAGCTTTGGTCTCGCCCACTTACTCCGACGTGGACGCTGGTGAGGGCGATGACTAGGATGAATATAGCTATCCAGTCTACACAAACCCAGAGGATGTGACAGAACCCTGGTCTGCTGGTGGTGAGCCTGGGGATCCACATTCAGGACAAGACCCTCAGCTCTTCTCCGCTAAGACTTCACCTACTGAAGACTCTGCTGCTTTTAATGCCCTCATTGAGCGGGCAGCAGCCAATCACAATGTCCAGCTGCATGCTGACCCTGTGGACGTAGATTTCCTCTCTGACACATTTTCTGTGTCTGAAAAGACTGTGAAAACTCTGCCAATGTTGAAAGGTGTTTTGAAGCACGCTGCTGAGGTCTTCAAAGAACCCACCAGGGCAAGAGTCATCAACCCGAGGATTGACAAAAAGTACAAAGCGGCGCCTACTGATCCAACTTACATTAAAGGACAGTTGCCTCTGGATTCCCTGGTCGTCTCGAATGCCCGGAAGAGGGCCAACTCTCAGACTACGGGTGATGCTCCTCCCCCAGACAAAGAGTCCAAGGTCTTTGAGGCTTCGGGGAAGAGGGTAGCAGTGCAGGCAGCGAACATATGGCGCATCTCAAACACACAAGCGCTCCTAGCGCGTTATGACAGGGCGCACTACGATACCCTAGAGACCCTTTTGCAACACCTGCCTGATCAATATAAGGAAGGGGCTGAGATGCTAATCCAGGAGGGGAGCTGATTTCCAACGCTTCCATAAAATGCGCTCTGGACGAGGCTGACACTGCTGCGCGCGCCATTAACATCAGTGTTATGCTTCGGAGACATGCCTGGCTAAGAATCTCTGGTTTCAAGCCAGACATCCAGACCACCATCTTGAACCAAACAGTCAACCCTGATCACCTGTTTGGCCCGGATGTTGACACCACCCTAGAAAAAATAAAAAAGGACACTGACACTGCAAAATCCATGGGTGCCTTGCAGTCCCAGCAGTTTTGGGGTGGGTCCTTTCGTCGCTCCAATGCCAGAGGCACCTCAAGGGGTCAGCTTTCGCAGTCCGCGCAGTTCTACAAAGGCAACACCCAGACTACTTATGCCATCAAGAGTCGAGGTGGATACCGCGGCAACAGCGCCAAAGGCAGAGGACGTGGCAACAACAGCTCCAGGTCCTCTACCGCCAACAAACAGTGACGCATTGTCACTGCCCCCCGACCACACAACACCGGTCGGGGGTAGACTCCAGCAGTTCCTGCCCGTGTGGAAGTCCATCACCACGGACAGGTGGGTCAGAAAGCTTATCCAATTTGGTTATTGTCTGGAGTTAACATCCACTCCCCCCAACATACCCCCAAGGCACCGTCCTATGTCGGACGAGCACTTGCACTTATTGCAGCAGGAGGTCAACGTCATGCTGCAAAAAGGGGCAATAGAGCTCGTGCCCATGCAGGAAAGAGGCACAGGTGTTTACTTCCTGTACTTCCTGATTCCAAAGAAGGACGGGTCCCTCAGGCCCCTCAACTTCTACATCCTGTCAGAGCACTTCCACATGCTAACACTGCAGCAAGTGCTCCCGCTGCTCCAACAGGGGGACTTTCTCGCAACTTTAGATCTAAAGGATGCGTACTTTCACATTCCACTACATCCTTCACACAGGAAATACCTCAGGTTCACCATCCAAAACCAGCACTACCAATTCAGGTTTGTGCCTTTTGGGGTCACCACGGCACCCAGGGTGTTCACAAAATGCCTGGCGACGGTAGCGGCACATCTGAGACGGCAAAACGTCCACGTCTACCCCTATCTGGACGACTGGCTCATCCAAGCGAAGTCGGCCCAGCAGTGTGCCGACCACGTGTCCCACACCGTTCACCTCCTGCACGATCTGGGATTCTCACTGAATTACCCGAAATCCCACCTCCAGCCCGCCCACATACGGCAGTATCTGGGTGCGACCATAGACACTCTGGCGGCCACAGCACAGCCGAATTCAGTGAGAGTCAGCAGCATTCAATCGCTGATCCAAAAATTCATGCCTCAACACTCGCTTCCAGCGAGAGTGTTCATGCAGTTGATAAGCATGATGGCCTCCTGCATCTCCAATGTCCCGCACGCGAGACTACATATGCGTCCGCTTCAGGAGTGCTTGGCACGTCAGTGGACTCAGGCTCACAACCAGTTGAAAGACCTAGTGTTGGTGAGCGGTCGGGCATACAACTCTCTGCATTGGTGGAATCCACGAAACCTTTGCAAGGGCCGACCGTTCCAGGAGCCTGTGCCACAGATTATCCTGACGGACGCTTCTCTCCAGGGATGGGGAGCGCACGTACTCCATTACACTGTGCAGGGACTATGGACGCAACAGCAAAGGAAGATGCACATCAATGTTCTGGAACTGATGGCGATCTTCATGGCACTAAAAGCCTTCAAAGTACATCTGTGCAACAAGGTCGTGTTGATCCGGATGGACAACATGACGGCAATGTACTACATTCAGAAGCAGGGAGAACACACTCTCCGCAGCTGTCTCATCTGGCTCAGAGCATGTGGAAGTGGGCCATTCAGAGGAACATCTTCCTCATGGCAGAGCATCTCCCGGGCAAGGACAATCAGATGGCGGACTTGCTCAGCAGGCACAGCCACCAGATGCACGAGTGGGAGATACATCCATCAGTACTCCAGCCGTACTTCCAAAGGTGGGGTCATCCAGAGATAGACCTGTTCGCCACAGAGGAGACCGCAAAATGCCAAAGCTTTGCCGCCAGGTTCCCACACCCACAGTCGCAGGGCAATGCGATATGGATGAACTGGTCAGGCAAATTTGCGTACGCTTTTCCCCCAGCACCTCTGATACCGCTGGTGGCACGCAAGCTCAGGCAGCACTCGATGACTCTCATCCTGGTTGCTCCAACGTGGGCTCGCCAACCATGGTACACCACGTTTCTTGAATTGTCCGTGGTACCGCATCAGAGGCTACATCTCACACCCAGCCTTCTGACGCAGAGCCATGGCGACATTCAGCACCCAGATCCGCAACAGCTCAACCTGGCGATCTGGCTCCTGAAGTCCTAGAGTTTGGCTACCTGCACTTACCTGCCGACTGTATGGACATCATTCGGGAGGCAAGGAAGCCCACCACTAGAGCATGCTATGCAGCAAAATGGAAGCGGTTTATCATTTATTGTGCAGACCACAACATTAACCCGCTGGATGCTTCTATTCAGAACATCATCTGTTACCTTTTCCATCTGTACAAGTGTAATCTGGCCTATGCTTCCATTCGCATTTATCTGTCTGCAATGGCCGCTTATCTCCAAAATAGGCAGCACCTCTAAGCCCGTCTACGCCCGTCCGCGCCAAGCCCGCGCCCAGCGCCAGACCCCCTGGTCCCCGTCCCACCCACCCCACCCGCATTACATACGACGCCACCACCCTCTTAGCCCTAAACCCCGGTCGACACCCCAACTGCGCCCAAGCCGCTCCTGGACACACCCATGGACCCTTCTCTTGCAACTCCTGCAAGTTTGACGGCACCAAGTACAACTCCTCATCCACGAACACAAAACAGATATCTGACACCAACCACCTACAATGCATCCTGCTCAACACCCGCTCGGTCCACAGACACGCCATCGACCTTTGGAATCTACTCGACACCATCTCTCCTGACGTCGCCTTCCTAACAGAAACATGGATGAACGCCTCATCAGCCCCAGACATCTCCATTGCCATCCCGGAAGGCTATAAGATCATCCGAAAGGACCGCATCAAGCAAACAGGAGGAGGCATCGCATTTGTTCATAAGAATTCCATCCGCATCTCAACCAGCTCAGACGTCAACCTTGCCAGCGCCGAACACCTTCATTTCCAGATCCACACCGACCCCAAGACCACACTCAGAGGCACCCTCCTCTACCGGCCTCCAGGACCCCGTGCACAATTCAGTGATGACATCACTGACTTTATCACCCCTCATGCCCTTCCCTCCGAGGACTACATTCTTTTGGGAGACCTCAATTTTCACCTGGAAAAGAGCAATGACAGTAACGCCACCACCCTTCTGGACAATCTCGCCAACCTCGGACTCAAACAACTCGTCAATACCTCCACCCACAATGCAGGTCACACACTCGACCCTATCTTCACCTCCAGCAAACATGTCTCCTTCAGTCACACCACAGTTCTCCATTGGACAGACCACTGCTGCGTTCACTTCATCTACAATAAGACCACAACCCACAAACATCCTCAACCTACTCTGCGAAGAAACTGGAGCAAAATCACCACCGACCAGATCTCCTCATCGCTTCTTCAAAACCCCCCTGCCCACTCATCGAACGCCAACCAAGCTGCCATTAACCTCACTCAATGGCTAACCAACAGCGCTGACACCCTAGCACCGTTGAAAAAATGCCAAATCAAACTAGGCAGAAAAAACGCCTCCTGGTTCAACGATGATCTTAAGAAATCTAAGAAATTCTGCCGCTCCCTCGAGAAGGCCTGGAAAAAAGACCCAAACACCAGCACCAAGGACGCCTTCAAAAACGCTACCCGCATTCACCACCAACTAATCCGGTCCGCCAAGAAAGCCGCACTCAAAGACCGACTAGATAACAACGCCCACAACAGCAAGGAATTATTCAACATTGTCAAAGAATTTACCAACCCCTCACCCCCTCTCAAGCCCTTTGCGACTCACTAGCTTTGTTCGTCCACAACAAAATCGCAGACATCCACAACAGCTTCGACAACCAACCCGGAGACCAACCCACCCAACCTTCTGCCGTACCCTCACCCCCCTCTAACATCCTCAACGACTGGAACCCAATCTCCACTGAGGACACCATCCGCCTGATGAACTCCATCCACTCAGGATCCCCCACAGACCCTTGCCCTCACCACATCTTCAACAAAGCAGACCCCATCATAGCACCACACCTCCGAGACGTCATCAACTGCTCCCTCAACTCCGCCACCTTCCCGGAAAGCTGGAAACACGCAGAACTCAGCGCCCTTCTGAAAAAACCCACAGCTGACCTCACCGAACTCAAAAACTACCTCCCCATCTCGCTCCTTCCATTCCCGGCCAAAGTCATCGAGAAAGCTATCAACAACCAGCTCGCCGCCTTCCTCGAAACCAACAAATCCCTCGACTCCTCACAGTCCGGCTTCAGAGCCAAACACAGCACTGAGACCGCCCTCATCGCAGCAACAGACGACATCCGAACTCTACTGGACAATGGAGACACAGTCGCCCTCATCCTTCTTGACCTCTCTGCAGCCTTCGACACAGTCTGCCATAGCACCCTATTACAACGCCTCAGAAACATCGGAATCCAAGGAAAAGCACTGGATTGGATCACCTCGTTCCTCACCGGAAGAACTCGGAGAGTCCGCCTCCCACCATTCAAATCAGAGGCCACTGAAGTCATTTTCGGCGTGCCACAAGGATCTTCACTCAGCCCCACCCTCTTCAACGTATACATGAGCCCCCTCGCGACCATCGCACGCCAACACAACCTCAACATCATCTCCTATGCTGATGACACCCAACTGATCCTCTCACTCACCAATGACCCGAACACCGCCAAAACCAACCTACATGAAGGAATGAAAAAAGTAGCCGAGTGGATGAAGCACAGCCGTCTGAAACTGAACTCAGATAAAACAGAAGTCCTTATCTTAGGTACCTCCCCCTCCGCCTGGGACTACTCTTGGTGGCCAGAGGCCCTTGGAAAAGCACCCATCCCGACGGACCACGCACGGAACCTGGGCGTCATCCTGGACTCCTCACTCTCAATGAACAGACAAGTCAACGCCGTTTCATCATCTTGCTTCAACATTCTTCGCATGCTCAAAAAAACATTTCGTTGGATCCCAACCGAAACTAGAAAAACAGTCACCCACGCACTGGTCACGAGCCGCCTGGACTACGGAAACACCCTATACGCCGGTACCACCGCAAAACTCCAGAAAAAACTCCAACGCATCCAGAACGCTTCAGCCAGACTCATACTAGACATCCCGCGTAAAGACCACATTTCCGGTCACCTGAAAAACCTCCACTGGCTCCCCGTCAATAAGAGGATTACATTCCGCCTCCTAACCCACGCACACAAAGTACTTTACGAACTTGGACCCGAATGCCTCAACACACAACTTTCCTTCTACACCCCCTCCCGCCAGCTACGATCCTCCAACCAAGCCTTTGCTACTGTACCTCGCATCAGCAAAACCACCATGGGAGGAAGATCCTTCTCCTACCTAGCAGCTAAAACCTGGAACTCACTTCCCACTCACCTTCGCCTCACTCAGAACCACCTAGCATTCAGAAAGCAACTTAAAACTTGGATATTCGACAAATAATTCCCCTCCCTTCTTCAAGCGCCTTGAGACCCTATGGGTATGTAGCGCGCTATATAAATTATTTGACTTGACTTGACTTGACCTCTCCCTCTTCAGGGTGCCTGCCATCAAGGCTTTTCTGGAAGGGCTCAAACGAGTCATTCCGCCACGGTCTCCACCAGCTCCTGAGTGGAACCTCAATGTGGTCCTTACCAGGCTGATGGGTCCTCCCTTTGAACCACTGCATTCCTGCGAGATTCAGTTCTTGACATGGAAAGTGGCTTTCCTCATAGCAAATACATCGCTACGGAGGGTTAGTGAATTGCAAGCCCTCACAATCCAGGAGCCATTTATTCAAATTCATTCCAATAGGGTAGTGCTTCGCACTAACCCTAAGTTTCTATCCAAGGTTGTGTCTCAGTTTCACATCAACCAAACAATCTAATTACCTGTTTTCTTTCAAAATCCTGAGTCACTGACGGAGCGGATGCTCCATACCCTTGACGTTAAACGGGCCCTAATGTATTACATCGATAGGACCAAGGATTTTAGGAAAACTAAGCAACTCTTTGTCGCCTTTGCACCGCACCACAAAGGTAACCCTACTTCCAAGGCTGGTATTGCTAGGTGGATCGTTGAATGTATCCAGATCTGCTATTTAAAGGCAAAACGCACTCTTACCATTCCGCCAAGAGCCCACTCCACCAGGAAGTTAGGGGCCTCTATGGCATTCCTTGGAAACATTCCTTTGGAAGAAATATGTAGAGCAGCCACATGGTCTACCACACACACATTTACTAAGCATTACTGTGTTGATGTGCACTCCAAACAGCAGGCAGCTGTAGGGCAGGCTGTTCTCAAAACGCTTTTTCAAACTGCTGCAGCTGGCACGGGCGGCTGCCGCTAATGGAGGGACTGCTATGTATTCTATGCACAGATATGAATTCAGCAGCCCACATGCCTCGAACCGAATATGCTACTTACCAGTATGCATCTGTTCTTGGCATGTAGGGCTGCTGACATTCATATCGCCCGCCCTCCTCCCCGGCGCCTGTATCAGCTGCAGTATTCACATATACTCATAGCATGGTCATCATTCACTGAGTTTCACTCCATCTTGGCCACAATGGCTAAAAACAATCTGGGGATGGAGTCGATGCCCATGCGCACTGTAGTCCAGGGGAGGAGCCACCTATCTCGTGATACTTCGAAGACTCTTCCAGGACGACAATGTGCAATCATCTGGACCCAACACTAGGCGGCGATCTATGCACAGATATGAATGTCAGCAGCCCTACATGCCAAGAACAGATGCATACTGGTAAGTAGCATATTCATTTCTGTGTGTCCAAACCTGACTCATGGGCATGCCCTTTGGTGGCTCCCATCACTTCGGAGACAAGGCAGACTCGACACTGGTGCACTTTAAGAATTACAGGGCTGTGGCCAGGTCGTGAAGTAGTGTGGCTCACTGGTTAGAGGCGGCAGACCCGAGAGCAGAGGATGGCCCGGGACCAGGGTTCGATTCCCGGCGCGGCAGGTTTCTGGACCAGGGTCAGCGGACTCGATAATTCTCTCGCCTCGGTCCCCACTCTGATCAGCGATCACACTCGGCAACTCTGGGCATTAGCTTGCCTCATCTTCACTAACGGCCCCACCAGACCGCCGGGGATGACTGGTCTCACCCTGGAGATACCCATTAAGGGACCATCTCTCAGGGAAGCCAGGAAGGGTTTCGCAGCGGTCGAAGCGCCTTGGGACCCTCCGGGTAAGTAGTGCGCTATATAAATGCCTATACATTACATTACAGGTCCTTGGGCCTTTTCATAGACACTTGTCAAACCCCCCGATCCACCTTTTGTTTCTTTTGTGGCCACGGAAGGCGTTTCCAGCTGAGTCTCCTACTACCCAGTCACCACGGCCAGCAGATATCAAAGTCTCAGCAGGGCAGAGGACATGGCACCCACGGGACTTTTAGGTCAGGTAGCCAAAGGACGAGCCAGTCCACCATGCCCCTGGCAGCCACAGCCGCAACCGCAGCCTCTAAGCCTCTTTAATTTACCCTCTGAACATCATGGGCATCCAGTGGGAGGCAGGATAGGCCATCACCTGCACCTCTGGAGGTTGATAACTGTCCGCTGATGTCTCCAGATTGTCCAAAGGGGCTATTCTATCCCCTTTGTGACTACTCATCCATCCATGCAACCAATTTGCGACAGACTGACGAAGGGCAACATTACATTACTCATTAGGAAGTGCCGGCTCTCTTGGCCAAGGAAACCAGAGAGAGGGTGCCACTATTCGAAGTAGGTTGTGCTTGTTATTCCCGCTACTTTCTGGTGCCCAAAATGGACTGAGGCCTTCATCTTATCCTAGACTTGAGCCCTTTCAATTTCTTCCAAAAAAAGAAGAAATATGAAATGCTCATACTTGCTCAAGTTCTGTCTGCCCTGGACCCAGGAGACTGGATGGTAACATTGGACTTGCAGGACACATTACATCAATATTTCCATCCTGCCTATCCACAGACATTAACTGTGGTTCACGGTGGGCCATGAGCACTTTCAATTTTGCGTGCTCCCTTTTGGCCGTACCAGCGCACCTTGGGTATTCACTAGGGTGATGGCAGTGGTTGCAGCTAATCATCAGGGGTGCCGGTCTTAACCTATCTTGACTATTGGCTGTTAATATCAAGCTCGACTCAGGGGGTCACCTCCCACCTCCCTACTACGTCGGACACCCTGCACTCTGGGGTTAACTATCAACGTTTCAAAGTCACATCTGATCCCTTCACAGACTCTTCTTTTCATCTGAGCTGTTCTGGATACAGTGCAGTTTTCTATTTATCTTCCTAAGCAGCGACTCCAGGATATTGAAGCTTTGAGACTGATGTTTCCACCTCTATCGTGGATTTCAATGGGACGGACTCTGAGCCATATAAACCTGTTGGAGATCCAAGTGATCTGATTGTCATTGAAAGCCTTTCTACCCTCCATCAAGGGAAGGATAGAGCAGGAATTCATGAACAACGTCACTGCTATGTGGTACTGCAACAGGGCAGGGTGGGGTTTTGGATCCTCTATTAAGAGGCATTGTATTTTTGGTCATGGCTGGAACATCAGGACATTTCCCTGTGGTTCAACACCTGGCCGGCTCTCTGATCCCAAAGCAGACAAACTCGGCTGAAGATACCTAGCAGATCACGAGTGGGGTCAACAGCTTCAGGTGGTGCAAGGTTTCTTTCAGCAGAGCCATGGTTAGATCTGTTCACCGACACAGAGAACACCCATTGTCAACAGTTCTAGCTAGAGTTACTAAGGCGGAACTTTTCGTCTCAAGTATAGGTCCGGCCTTCTGTACTCCTTTCTGCCAATACTACTCTTCCCAGAGTTTTTAAGAAGATCAGATACAACCTGTCCCAAATCATCATTGTGGCTCTGGACTGGGCTCAGAGAATGTATGCCGAGCTGTTAAGTATGCCCATCAGTCCTCCGATCAGGCTGCCCTGTCAGGAGGCTCTCCTGTCACAGCAGCAGGGGAGCGTTTTCCATCACAAACTTGTCTATGCTCCACCTTCATGCATGGAGATTGAGCAGTGACAGTTGACAACTTTTGACCTTTCGTCCGCAGTCTGTACAGTTATTTTGACAGCTCGGCGGCCCTCCACCAAGATGGTATAGACCGGCCACTGGAGCAAGTTTGTGGCATGGTGTGCAGAACAGGTTGACCCTTTATCCGCACCCCTTTCCCATATTTTTTTGTTTATTCTTACCATGGCCCAGGAGGGCTCTGCATTGGGCATGTTGAAGGGTTATTTATCTGCTATTTCAGCTTTTCTGGGACTGCCAGATCAGCTCTCCCTTTTTAAGTCTCCTTTTGTAAATGAGTTCCTTAAAGCACTTCCTTAAAGGTCTGCAGCTTGCCCTTTGGTATGCCTCAATGGGACTTCAAACTGGTTATTTCTTTTCTGATGTGTGCTTCCTTTGAGCCACTTCTTAACTGCCCTCTTAGGCTCCTCACCATCAAGACTGCCTTTCTGGTGACAATTACATCACCCCGAAGGGTCGGTGAACTACAGGATCTGTCATCGTACCCTCCATACATTTCGTTTTACTCAGTCAAACTTGTTCTTTGTATTTGAGCATCCTTCGTGCCGAAGTTAGTCACCCTGATCCCTGTAGGCCAGTCTATCCCCTTGTCTACGTTTTATGCTCTGCCTCATCGCTCCAAGGAAGAGGAGCGACCCCACCAGCTGGACTCAAAGAGAGTGTTGTCATTTTACCTTGACCACACACAACTGTTCCAGGAGGACAATCGACTCTTTGTGGGGTATGTAGGAGCCAAGAAAGGTAAGGCTATGCAGAAATGAGCCATCTCCTGATAGATTGTGCTCTGCATTAAGATCTGCAATGCATTGGCAAAGAAGCAACCCCTGGAGGACTTGCGTGTTCATTCCACAAGAGCAAATCCTGCGACAACTGCTTTAGCATGTGGGGTTCCGGTCCTCTAAAGTGGTCTGCCTTCAACATGGGCTTCGTTACATGTTCATCAAGCACTACTACCTTGACAGTCAGATCCGTTAGGATGGGAATTTGACGTTTAGTCCTGCAAGATTTTCTAGTCTAAATTGAGTTTGCAGGCCCACCTCCAGGGAGGTATTGCTTGGGTAACTATTCTACAGTAAGGAATCTGAAGCTAGAAGTCTCTATTAGATGAACAAGTTACTTACCTTAAGAAACACCTTAATTGGTAGAGACTCGTTCTAGCAGCAGATTCCTGATTGACCCATCCATCCTTCCTGCTCTGCAAATTGATTTTTAGATGCAGTGCAGTTCCCTTTTTAGGGCCTGAGTTTCACTCACCAATGGTCAGTGTTCTTTGTGGCTCCACGCACCTGGTGTGGAAAGTAGTGGAAAGAGACGTCCGCATGCTGGGGTGGTGCCTATATGGGCACAGCGCACGTCACTTTCGGCTTGGATGATGCCACATGGAACCAAACCGTGACACCTACAGGCGTGCAGAGGTACTGTTTACAAAAAAGTTTTCAGATCCAGTCTGGCACCTGCTAAATATTCTAAGGTAGGGAATCTGCGGCTTGATAGTCTTGAATAGATAATCTGTTAGGGAAGTGACTTGTTCATTTGGTTAAACCAATGGATTAGCTGACGCAGTATATGTATTTCAGACAGGTAGTTGTGTATTGAAATATTAAGTGAAATACCGGATTACACTGTTTGGAAGAGGTCAGTGTTAATTCTGTAGTTAAGAATGTAGTATTGTATTACAAAGATTTTCTGTCTGTAGAAGGAAGAGATTATTGAGGCTGTTATCTTCAAGGTCCAACTAACAGGCACTTATTGGAATTAGAGTGTTCAGGGATTATTTTTATTTCCTAACTACATTTATATAAAACCAAGTGCAATGGTCCAGGCCAGTAAAATTATTCATTTGTATTGCTGCAGCATTTACCAAATAATTATTGATCTACTGCACTGCTTAGTTTACTACGTAATTTGAAAATTTTAACACATGAATACTTTTGTAACATCTTACATGGATCAAAATAATTCTGTAACGGAATGACGAGCATAATTCTGCATAAATTGCTTTTTTGCCACATAATTTAGATAATCTTTTGTCACAATGGGAACCACAGTAAAGCTTTACAGAGTGGTTTGGATACTGTCATGTGATTTGCACGAAGTTTGACAGCTAAGCTTCTCCATGCCAATTTTTGGGGAGGGTCTGTCTATGGGGTAAAGTTAAAAAATAAAAAATGGGAGGGCAGATTGGGGATTTAAAAAAAGAAGGGCTTTCTCATTTTAGCTCCCACAGGGAATTTTGCTCATATTTACATCAAACATCCAAAATTGCTGAATGGATGTAAACCAACTTTGATTAAAAGTAGAACTTTATTCAAAATGTGTGCTGTTGTTGATTTTGTGTTAATCTGTTCAAGGATTAACACTTTAGTATATCCCTGCCATTTAGGGCATACAAGTAACTTGCGAGTTCTAGAATTTAAAAAAGAAATACAATCTCCTTAAATGAGGGAGCCTTTTCTCCTGTCTCTTTCAAATATGGTGTGCCAGAATTGGTACTGAAGATCTGAGAGATATGATTGGGTGCCATAAATGAAAAATTGCTCAGGCGACAGTCATTCTGGGACGATTGGCACAGTCTGTGTTTTCTGCTGTTTTAAAAAAATAAGTGGCCTGTAAAGGAGCCGGTCCTGGCCGCCAAGCCACAGTGGGGCGCCATCAAAGGGCCTCTCTATGGTTAAATTTAAAAATAAATAAATAAAAATCTCTGGATTCACAAGTCAGATTTCTGACTTATGAATCCTGAAACCTAAATTGGCAGCCACCATTTTATGTGTCAGGGACTCGCGATTAGAAAATCTGACTCATGACCCCTATGCAGGCTTCAGGCTCTGAACCTTGCACCGGATTCATAAATCCTGTTTAGGATTCCCAAAAAAGTGAAAATATTTTTTGGGGAAAAAAAGAAAGGCCAAGCACTGTGGGCTAACACCCGAGCATCTGCTACATGACAGGCTCTGAAACCAACCCTGCTACACATGGCTTTCAGAGAAGTTTACAAAGCATTTGCGGTACCCTTGCATAAAGCCTCTCCTATATTTGCATTTCAAACCAGGATCAGCAAGTCAAATATAAATAAATAAGACAAAATAAAAAAATTCAAGGCCAACCCTTGTTTGTAGCGGGAATCAAGGACTTTTTAACGTATTTTAGTGATTTTCATAAGTATTATTAGATCATCCAAGTTTGCACATGTATTGGTTTGTAGAACTAAGATGACCGGGGAAGTACATATCAGTTTATCTAGAAGAGCTATAGAATGTATATTCAGCACTTTCTTCAGGTTTCACTTTGACATTATAATGTACTGTAAACATCGAATTTGTCAGGCCCTCTTTTATCCAATAACAGTGAGGGATATGAAAAGGGATAACAAAAAAGCAACCAAATAAAGTTAAAAATATTCTGTGTTCCTTTGGTGGGTAGAGTGAAACGTAGCTGGCGACGTTTATCTATGAACAAGAAAAATAGGCATAAGTGGACTCCACATTAGTGACGAGAAACCCAGTGAGTGGGGAGGGTAATAAGGAAAGGGGGGGTCCCTTTTCCAAACCACACGATTATGATTTAAGGATGTTTGAGTTGGGAGAATGGCATGTCTGAAGGCTGCACATGGCAGGTTCAGCTTAAGACTTTGATGCAAGTTGTGTGCTGCAGGGGTTGGTGCTCTGTGGCAGTTTGGGTACCGGGCCTGGCTGCAGTCAGACCCTGCGGCCAAATTAGGGTGGTGTTGGTAACCTTTATTGCAAATGTCACTGGCTTTGCATCTTTGAGGTGGAACCATGAGATATATATATTCTCCTCACACGTCACTGTAGATAACAGGAAACTCACTCGGACTCTTCAACATGCTGCAAACATTTTTTTTTTTATTAGCAAACTCAAAAACGACGCGTTTCGGCTTTACGCCTTGATCACGCTCGTAGAAGCCAAATATCACCATGGTTATATCCATTTCCTTCTGACCATACTTTGAAAAAGCTGACATTTTCTATTGCTCAATGCACTTGCACTTTTGAAATTTTGTAATGCACGATTTAAAATCCGAAAAAACCTGTGTTTCAATATAAATGTGCAAAATTGAGGAATTGATATTCCCAAGTAAATAGTTGTAAATCATGGTTATAACATTCCATGAATTCTAATTCAAACTTGAGAATTGAGAGCACGTGGAAAGTTAGCTGGGTTGATTTATATTTGTGAATACTAAGAGTAACACATTGAAATATGGCTGCCGCATTGTGTAAGGCAGAGTCCTGGTAGAATGCTGTGTCCTTTGTTGGTTTTTACCACCACTGTAATGTGTATTTTAACGTGAAAAAAATTGTGGCTCGGCATCGTGAACAAGGAAGCAGGAGACTTCCGAAACGCTTAGATGTAATTCGTCTAAATACAATAAAACTGAGTGTCTTTTAAAAACCCTACCTTGGAGTGACAGATGATTGTCTTTTGAGCATTTGGATGATCTTATATTTGATATTGAGAGACGTGGCGGAACGTCGCTTAACCGGCACCACCAGCGCTTAGGCAGCACACCAGTGAAAACAGCCGAACTCGAAGGAAAAAAGAAGACAGGCGTGCCCCCTGTAAATGCTGCTAGCTGCAAACCCAAAGTCGAGGAGTGAGTGGACTGCGGTTGCTTATTGGGAAACCGGAGGTCGGAGAATCGCAGAGTCTTGGTGAGTCAGCTTTGCGACAAACTCAATCAGAGCTGTGGGATACTGTATGCGGCAACGGGAGCTGGGCCGGGACACAGTGAGAAGCGCATTGTTACCTGTGCGCGAGTAATCCGCTTTGTGGGATAGAGCAGTTCAAACCAAGTGTGCCAACTCAGTAGGGTGTCACCAGTCACAATATGAGTGACGAAGAATGTGCAGCTAGGTAACAAGAGGCCCTAAAACTCTTTGAAGAAGCAGCGCGACCCGCACAGAATGAAAGAGGGGCGGCTGCCCCAATTGGCAAAACTGATTTAACCCCTTGCGTGCGGGGCGTATTTTCCGCCTGTGCTGACTCCGCCTTGCGCGGGCGGAGTCATGACGGAATGGTTCCGTCATCAGCACAGCTCAACCGATGCTGATGACTGAACCGTTCTGTCATCAGCACGCAAGGGGTTAAATAAACAACTGCAAAACTATGAGAAATTAAAAAAGAGGGAAATCTCACGTTGGTGGGAAGTGGCATCCTTACGCAAATATTTACAAGTGGGACGTGTCCCACGTGGACTTAGAATAATGATTAGACCTTCCTATGAAAACCCAGATATAGAAATGCTTGGAGAGTGGGCGGAAAACAGTGCGGCCAGTTCCACTAATATGATACGAATTTTGGTGAAATATGTGGAGAAAGAACGTTTGGAGGTGGTGGTGAAAATTAAAGAACTAAATGACATCCTAGATAAAAACGATGATAAAGCTAGAATCAACAAGTTTAAAAGTGATTTAAAAGGCAGGCTGGAGGAATATGAGAAGTGCATAAAGGACAGAAAAGCCACGAAATGTACAAGGGAACGTATGGATTACAAATCTGGGCGAATCTACACCTTTGCGAAGAAATTAGATATGGCAAGGCGACAAAAATACATAGTGGCCAAGTAGACCAGCTTACTGCCTCACAAAGTGAAGTTAGCTCAGACACTGGTTCCGAGCAAGAATCAGACCAACCAGGTAGTAGAGGATCTAGGGGTGTGAGACTGGCTGTTAAAGGAATTCCGTTTTATGCTGATGGGACAACAATCCGACCATCGCATGGGAAGAGGAAGGGGTTGGGGAAGAGGCCGAGGAAGAGAAGACAAAGAAGAGGAGGCGAGGGATACAGGAGGAGCGCAAGGTTGGCCAACAAAAAGATTGTTGCGCTCAAACACGAAGAAACAATCCAAAAATTGACGGACAATGCAACAATTATAAACTTGAGTATTGTGGAGTAAGGAGGATGAGGAAACGATATTGAAATTAGGCTTATCTTTCTACGACAATAATGATTACAATTATCCCAATATCAGAATGGATCTATATCGCTACATCCGGAAGCTCAAGTTATCAAGTTGCATGCAGGTCAATATGGAACTAATCTTCAAGCACAAGAACAGACTCCCACATCCATCAATAATACAGCCTTCCTTAGTGTCAATGATATACCGGCCTTAGAGGACATGATTTCTATGTTCAATGATGCTAGTCAGATTGAAAGTGAGGATTAGACTGGAACGGAAACTGGTTTGGATAAAAGTGATCATACACCGTTTAGAGCTCCTTCCAGATTTTTACCTCAAACTGTGAGAGATAATCTGGATATTTTTGGAGACAATGTAACCAGAGATCTTAAAAATGAATACTCTGTGGAGAATCAAAGTAAACGGAAAATGGATCCTAAGAAAGCTTTATTTCACAAAACGGTGAAAAAACTACAAGATGAAGATGGACTTTTGATAAAGCCCTCAGACAAAGGAGGGAATATTGTACTGTGGGGAAGGGAGCAGTATAAGAAAAAAGCACTTAGTTAATTGCAGGATTGTAGTTGCTACAGCAGGATCAGTCCTAAGGAATACGAGAAGGTGATAGAGCAATTCTTTGTGAGACTGGATACTTGTAGAGATGAAGGACTATTAAGCTGGGATGAATATAATTTTATTAAAAGAGAGAAACCAGTAATCCCAGTATTTTACATGCTCCTGAAAATACACAAGAACCCCACTAGTCCACCAGGGAGACCTATTCTTTCTTGTGGTAGTTTGTTTGAAAATGCTTCACGTTATAATAATTATTTTCTCAATCCAATAGTCAGATCACCCCCCTCATATATTAAGGATTCAACTGACTTTTTAAAATGTATTTTTGATATTCGCTGGGATGAAGAGACCATGGTATTGTATTGTTGACATTAGATATATCAACATTATATACTAGTATAAGACATACCGATGGATTGAGAGCAAGCGAACATTTTCTAAATAGAAGACCAGTACGATTTGCCTCCCAGAATAGATTGATATTAGAGCTTATGGACCGGTGCCTCACAAAAAATATTTTTCTCTTTGGCGATGACTTCTATCTGCAGGAACGGGGGACTGCGATGGGCACCTGTTTTACCCCCAGTTATGCCAACCTACATCTTGGCTGGTGAGAGGAACGGGTGCTCGGGGTGTTCCCCTGGACCAGTGGACTTAACATGTCCTGTTGTGGGTTCGGTTCATTGATGATGTCTTTGTGCTGTGGCAGGGCACGGAGACAGACATCGAGCTATTCATCAATGACCTCAATCAAAATTCCTTACATTTAGAATTTGTGGGGCATTACAGTAAAACCCCAATAAACTTCCTGGATATTCGGATCAAACCCTTGATGGAAAATTAGAGACAACTGTATTCCGCAAGGTTACTGCTGGAAATTCAGTTCTCCAAGCAGAAAGTGCTCATCCTGCTGCGTTAATTAGGAGTATCCCCTTTGGGGAATACTATAAAGCTAGGAGAACTTGCAGCAATGGGGAAGAGTATGACGGGATAGAAAAAGAAATGACTCAGAGATTTATCCAAAGGAGATATCGTCAAGATGTATTGAAGGGGGCATCAACAAAAGCTAAAAGTCTGGAGCGACATAAGATATTATTTGAACCTTCTACCTTCTAGAACGAAACGACAGCAGGAACAGAGGAAGAATTTGAGAGATCAGAATAACTCTAGATTTATAACTACCTTTAACGTAAGACATAGGGAAATTAGATCTATCCTGAACAAACACTGGCACCTGGTAAGAAACGATCCAGTGTTGGGTACTAGAGTAAAAAGAGATTACATATAAAAAAATCTAAATCTCTCAAAGACCTGATTGTAAAAAGCGAATTCATTGAAAAAAGGAAGGTTGCCTCTAATTGGCTACAACAGAAACCAGGTTTTTAAAAAAATGCTAAATTTAAGGCATGCCAACATGGCATGAACCATACTGATTTTAGAATTTTTTTAAACAAAACTGTGACCATCAGAAGTTTTCTGACTTGTAGAACTAGTTTTGTTGTATATCTGTTACAATGCTCCTGTCCAAAAATATATATAGGAAGCACGACCTTGCCTGTTCACCAACGAATCCTTCAACACAGGCGACCGATTGTAAATCAAGACAGAACATATCCCATTGCTAGGCATTTCGAGTACCATCACCAAAGTAACCCTGTGAGCCTGCAGTATACATGTATAGCAGAGATCCCAAAGAAAAGGAGAGGGGGGGGGGACAGAGAAAGAGAACTTCGGAAACTAGAAACATACTTTATTCTGAAATTTAACTGCACTGAACCTTATGGGCTCAATGTAGATGAGGACCTTTTTACCGGTCTGTCTTGATGAATACGATGAAGAGATACAATAGGAGAATCTGCACATAAGACCACAAATTGATTGTTTAAAAAATATATATATATATTTACAGTGGTGGTATCTAGATACATGACAACATAGGATTTGTGCCAATAAGTTGGGATTGGTAGTTCATTCTATTCTGAACTATTATGCATTAGCACTTTTTGAGATTATTGCACTGTATTTAAATGGGGTTTAGAAATTGAGAAGAGTGAAATGTTTACATAGAGAAATTTTATCTAGTTTACATATGCACTTGCACTTTTTTCTATATCATTGTACTTTATTGAAGCATGTTTACATTGAGGAGAGTGATGTGTTTACATGGAGAAGTTATCCCTGTTTACATAAGCACCAGCACTTTAAAGGTGCTAGATAATATTATAACTCAAGGGCCAAAATTGAAAATGTCTTTGGGTTTTTTGTAAACATACTTTTAGATGGGTATAAATAATTACCTGTTTTTAAACTGTATATAGGTCATGAGGAAGTATATTTATTTGTGGTTGCACTTTATAGGGAATTAACTAGAAATTTAAACAATAATGATTGTATAATGCATATTTGTACTATTGCACTGGCTCTTTAAATGTGTTAGAACTAGCTCCCAACGAAAACAGGCATTTGCCGCCGTACTTTGAAAAAGCTGAAATTTTCTATTGCTCAATGCACTTGCACTTTTGAAATTTTGTAATGCACGATTTAAAATCAGAAATAACTTGTGTTTCAATATAAATGTGCAAAATTGAGGAATTGATATACCCTAGTAAATAGTTGTAAATCATGGTTATAAAATTCCATGAATTCTAATTCAAACTTGAGAATTGAGAGCTAGTGGAAAGTTAGCTGAGTTAATTTATATTTGTGAATACGAAGAGTAACACATTGAAATATGGCCGTCGCATTGTGTTAGGCAGAGTCCTAGTGGTGGAATGCTGTGTCCTTTGTTGGTTTTTACCACCACTGCAATGTGTATTTTGACTTGAAAAAAATGGTGGCTCGGCATCGTGAACAAGGAAGCAGGAGACTTCCGAAACGCGTTGATGTGATTCGTCTAAATACAATAAAACTGAGTGTCTTTTAAAAACCCTACCTTGGAGTGCTGGATGATTGTCTATTGAGCATTTGGATGATCTTATATTTGATATATATATATATATCGCCACACACTCCAGATTCCTCAGGTGTGAAAAATAGACTGCACTCCAAGTCAGTATTTCACCAAAGATGATTTATTTGGCAGACCCCCCTGCCCCCTTGACAAACGTGTTTCACCCGTTAAGCTTCGTCAGTGTCAGCCATATTTTCGTGCCATACACCATTATATCCCCTTCCCTCCTTACACATAAAGAGAGGACTAAAACCTCGCCAAGGTCTTATCGGCGGCCATCTTGTGGTTTGCAATTTATACATTTCATCTATACACATTAAAACAATATGTAGACTGGGAAAATGGTGACAATAAAGTGCTCGTGCATTATTAAAAAGAAATAACGGGGTTCGTATTTAGCATTGTCTATAATTCATTTCAATAAAGTGCTAGAGTATAAAACATCTTTTGTTGATATTTCAATGATTTAAAGTGTTGTATATCTCAATGCGCTCCTGTACTTTGCTACATCTCGCCCTGTAAAAAAAAAAAATATATATATATATATATATATATATATATACACATATATATATATATATATATATATATATATGCATATATATATATATGCATATATATACATATATATATATACAGAAAAGATGTGCGCAATACATCACGCTGCACGGACCACACCATCAGTACTTGCAAGAGTTCTTTTTATTAAAAAAAATACACAGGCATAACGCGTTTCGAGTTTTCATAACTCTTCCTCAAATGCCAAGCTGCCGTGTCCTTGGGTTCGTTGAGGTTTAAATAACGTAGCTCATAGGACAGTGAGAAGGGACTTTCCATCCAGTTTTAAGGTACAGTGTATGAGGTCTTTATTCAACATTGTCTTAATACACCACAGCTGAGATGAGTACTTCGGATTCACAGGTTTCAAAAGTAACCCCCCAGTGGTGCCGGTATAACAGTTTTCTCTGCTGTCTCATATTCAAAGTAGTGTCACTTAACAAGGGACTACCATGCCCATAATGCTCCCTTGCCCTTCAAAGTTGTGCTGGTTCCCACTGCCGATCTTGGTGAAATCTCAATCAGCACGAAGTATCCTGAGTGCAAATATTGCTTTTAAAAGGAAAGTGTTCCATACTTCGGTTACGTTGTGCAGTAAAAGTTTCACTACCACGCAGACAAACAGCAGCTTTCCATGTTTCCCCAAAGCCACAAGCAAGGGTGGCGCAAATTTGGGTGGGTGTTGGTAACCTTAATTGCAAATATCACTGGCTTTGCATCTTTGAGGTGGAACCATGAGATAGATATAGATATATATATGTACCACGTGACTCCTCTGGATCTCTCGGTGTTTCCAGCGCCCGCTTTGCACACCAGCAAACAGACGGGAGACGGACCACAAAACTTCAGCATATCGATTTATTTCGGTACACAGAAAGCAGCTACGGGTTTCTGGCAAGGTATGCCCTTGATCACGCTGCAACATGTACTCTAGACATAATGCTTGTTTTAAATGCAAAGTTCAAAAGTGAACACCCCTTAACAGTGACGTAGTGTGTCATGTGACAAGTAAACAGTGAAGACATACTGCCACAGTTTATATATGGCCTCAACCAGTCGGAAGAACTTTATATACATCTTTGAATCAAAAAAATGAGTGATGAAGTAGCCCGCACCGCTAGGAACTCAGACTAAAAACATATAGAGAAAAGAAAAGATGAAAGCAAAAAAAGAAAAAAATCGTTAAAACTTATGAAGATTAATTGGTCCAACAAAAAACAAAAAACTAATTAAGGAAAAAGTAAAAATAATGATATAAAGGAGAAATAATTTCAGCTGAAAAAACGTTAAAGAAAAGACTGAAGACTCAAAACAATAACTAAAAGATCACTTCCCACCAAAGGGAAAAGAAAAAGCTGGAAATCAACATAAGAAATTGAAGCCAGAAATTAAACCAAGTAAATCGGGACTTGTTGGACAATCAGAAATGTATATACCATCTGTATACAAAAATAGTGTAAATGAACTGAAAAGTATTATGGTATTATGTTTAAAGTCAAAGAATCACACCTGTTTTTAACTAAAACTACAACCTCCAGAATGCCTAGAGACAATATGCACACTAAGCAGGAATGGTTACACTGTAACTTTAAAATGATTGACTTCCTGTGATCAGGTGATCGTGAGCAAAGGAGAGGTGCTCCCAGAACGCGTGGATCAGTGTTTGTCTTTTGCTGCATTAATACTATCTGAAGGCTAAAAATTGAATAAACAAGAGAAAAACTTCTAAAATACGAGAGTTCGTCCCGTTAATCCTTCTGTCAAGAAGGTTTGTGTTGGAATTTAGGAGCGGCGTGGTTCAGCCGCAGGGAGAACAAACCCAACACTGAGCGCTACAAGCCCCAGACGCAGGGAACCGAACAGGAGGGAAAAAAAAATAAATAAATATATATATATATATATATATATATATATATATATATATATATATATATATATATATATACTCTCCTCACAAGTCACTGTATAGGACTCTGTTCTAAATACATATAATATGTACACAAATTTTCTGATATACAACTTAAACATTGATAATGATAATCCAATGAATATTCTTGCTGCTAAACAAAATGAATCCACAGTTTGCAGCAACGTTGAGTCACATTATTGAAAGTCTTGCCCAAGTGGGCAAAATGAAAATTGCATTAGATGCACAATTAGGAATCCAATACAGAAATTAATCGATTATCTGCACACATTTTCAAAACCACATAATATAACGGTCTCGCCAAGTGGGCCAATGTCTGATCCCTATAAAAGACTTAACAATGGAATGATAATCCAGCAATACGGCCCAAGTGGGCATTGATGCACTTCGAGTCCATGTGGTTGATATCCAAAGTAGCCCAAACAGTTCATCAGGAAAAAACAAAATTAGCCACATAAGATTCTTAAACAGTTGATAGGTGAAGTGCCCAGACCTAAAAATGTTAAGAGTTAAAATGACTAAAAACATCAACTGCTGCTCTATATAAACATTTAATACACCATTATCAATCATACAGATGGATTGCCAACTCCTCCCTTGAATTTAGTCCTTTCAGTGATATACTCTTCAGGTCTGATATACCGTGATTCGAGCTTTCTTAGAGACAATCCCCTACTGCCCCCTCGAACTCCTAAGCTCACAGAATCAATGACAACCATACGGACCAAGGTCTCATCTTTAAAATGGCTGGCATGAAAGTGCCGAGCTACAGGATATTGCTTGTTGTTTCTTATGTGCTCCAGTACCTTCTTCTTAACCTGATGCTTCGTGATCCTCACATACCATTTATTGCATGGGCAAATCAGAACATATACACAATATGTTGTGTTGCACGAAAGAGTTTTTCTAATCAGAAACTCCCTTTTGGAATTAGGTACCAGCAGTCTGTCACACTTAGAGCTACCTCTGCAGGCTTTTGGTTTCAGCAACATCTAAATGCAGGTTTGCCCATTGAGCTTCCCCTCTCTGCTTCTATGACATGATTGTGGCTCGACTCATCTCTTAATGAACAACTTTTTCTGAATGTAATCTGTGGATTACTGCCAAGGTCCTTCTTAAGATGCTCATCTGTTAGCAACACATGCCAATGTTTTTTCAAGATCCTGCGTACCTCGCTGGCCTGGCCTGTAAACGTAGTAATGAATCTTTTACACTCACTACTCTTTCTTTCTTCTAGGATATAGAAGTTTGTTTCTGGTCACCCTCTCTACTCTGGATATAGCCTCAGAGATGGTCTTCTCGCTGTATCCTCGTTCTTTAAACCACATGATGGCCTCCTCAGATTTATAGGCGCTACCAGTGCTACAGTTTCTTTTGGCGCGCAACAGTTCCCCGTAGGGGATACTGTACACGAGATTACGAGGGTGTGAGCTGCTAGCACTGTGCATGCTATAAGCAGCGGTCTTTTTCCGAAACACTCTCGTTTCTAAGGTGTTACCTTTTACCTCTAGGTATACGTCCAAAAATTCCATCTTTCTCTTGCTAATATGTTCAGTGAAAGTGAGGATAAACAAATTCACATTTAGTTTCTCATTGAAAGATCTAGCCGATTTTACATCCCCACTCGAAAATAAAGAAAATATCATCAATGTTACACAGCCACAGGACTACACTGCTTTCAAATTCTGCCATTTGCGAGACCACCTGCTCCTCCCACAAGCCCATGAATAGATTTGCATATCTGGGTGCAAAGCAGGTGCCATTTGCAGTGCCCTGTGACTGCCTGTAGATGATGTAATCAAGGATAAATAAGTTGTTAACCTAACAAAAATCAATCATATTTACCATCATCTGGAAGTGGTGGAACAGTGATATGGATTGTGTTTAAAAAAAATGTCAAATAGCCTGAAGACCTAGTACGTGTTGGATACTGGTATACAAACTACTCACATCGAGAGTAACCAAGGTGTAATTGTTCTCCCAATGTATCCCATCAATTATGGTGAGAAAATGTGTAGTGTCCCTAAGATAGGAGGGCAGTGCTACCACATAAGGTCTAAGATAGGGGTCAATTAACCTAGAAGTATTCTCCAGTAATGAGCCCAAAGAGAAGACTATGGGTCTCCCTGGGGGTTGAGGATGTCTTTATGAAGTTTTGAGAGTAAATAAAGGATAGGGATCCTTGGGTGTGCACATTGAAGGTAGTTGAACTCTTCCCACTCTAACAGCCCTGTATCTCTCCATTCTACCAGTAATTCTCTATCGGTGGTATTAGATTTTAATATTTCTGCCATACTGGCCTTACAGTAGCATTCAACATCACTCATTTGCCTTATTCTCTCCGCCAAGTACTTGTGTTTGTCTAACACCACCACATTTCCACCCTTATCCGACTGGCGAATTACAATAGTATTGTCAGCTTTCAGGTTGTCTATGGCAGCTAGTTGTTCTACAGTTAAGTTCTTTCTATTGCATGGAACTTTCCTATACCTTATTTTGTTCAGGTCTGTTAGAACTCCTTTTTCAAACACATCTTATCGCTTCACATTGTACATTTGGAAGGAACACAGATTTGGGTTTAAACTTGCTACCAGGAATAACCCCTAACTTTTCCCCCCAGGTTTCCAAATTGGGTACTGTATGGTTTTTAGATAGTTCACTGTCCCCCAGGGCATTCAATACATGCAAAATCTCAATGTTGGCAATATTAAGGTTACTCACTCCATCCGGGATGATCCCAGCTGTAGGCCTGCATGGTCTAGTGTTGAACCATTTTTTCAATTTAAGCGTTCTTGAGAAGAAAAATAAATCAATTCTTGTCTGGCCATAGTTAATATTCAAGGATGGGCAGAAGGAAAGTCCCAAGGAGAGGGTCTCGTTTTCATTGCAAGAAAGATACCGCAGGGCTAAAATCACAGCAGTCATATTCTCTGCTTTCTGCCCCTTGTCTCCATTCCCACAGGAGCTAAGTCTTCGATTGTTCCTCCTCTCCTTTGCTTGCCTGTTAATCTTGCTTTTCTTCTGCCTCCTTGTCCTCTGCCCCTCTGTGTCCCTGGATACTGATGAAACTCTGTCCTGTTTTGGTTCATCGTTTGAAACTGCAAAAACAAAATACCTGTCTTCTTTTGTGGATCTTGGATGAGCTCTTGGTTAACCGCTGTAGTTGATGCAGCTGATAGGCTCCCATCAGAGATGTCCCTCTCACTGATTTCACTTGCAGCTACAGGTACGTTTGGTAAGGCTCCCGCCATTCCCGTCTTCTTCTCAAACTGGTGATCATATCTTTTATGGAATGTCAATGTCCGGCCTGATTGATAATCCTTGAAATTGCATAGGAACTCACGTTGTTTTTTGAGAGTAATTTCATCCTCAAGTTCAACCCTTCGTACCATTAGGTTTTTCATATGTTCTTCCAGTGTATCTTTGGAGATAAGTTGACTAATTTCCAGAAGAACCTTCTCAATTTCCAAAAGTTTAGATCTATCTTGGAGTGTGTATTTAAACAGGCCCGCATCATAGGCATAGAACATGCTGAGGAATTATCCTAGAATGTCATTTTCTGGATCCTCATTGGTGGGGATGGTAAATATATGAAGGCCCCGAGGCACTCGCTTCACCTCAATATACCATTACAAAGATTCAGCCTCCCACCATTTAGAGAGTTTTTTTAATGCAGTTTCTCCAGGGTACTGAACAAAGTTTGTAATATCTGTGATACTTGGTGAAGGAGTAAGAGTGCTTCCACTGGTTCCAGTCTGTGCAAAAAATAGTTTATCAGCAGTTTTGTTTTCTCCAAGCTTCTAAAGCAGTTGCCATTTATAAATGAAAATCGTCTCTGCAGCACGTTAATGTCGGTATGGAGATTTCGTTATCTCCTTATGTAACCAACTCCCTGCCCCTGGGCTTACGCACTGTACTTTAAAGGGACCCAGTGGCCCAGGAAGGATCTGCCCCCGTCAGGGAGTCAGGAGCACTACACATCTTCCGACCTCGTGCGTTCCCTTCCCCCTAATGACAAAGAATAGATCCCCTTGCCTCAGTACCTCCTCACAGCGTTCCGCGCACTTAATCCGATCACTGGTTAACGAGCCGCGCACTTGCATTTATCCAATGGGCTCTGTTGCTGGAGCTCCAGGCGTTCACTACAAACGTCCAAATCACCGGTCTGCAGCCAACAGGGGGTCAGCCTGAATTCCATATTATCTTCGTTCCACGACTTCCGGTCGGAAAAGGACAGGCTGTCACGGGTGGTCCGAGTCGGGATGCCGGAAATCCCACGTATTCTCCTCACAGTTCACTGTAGAGAAAAGGAAACACAATCGGACTCTTCAACGTGCTGCAAACATCTTTTTTAATGGGAAACTCAAAAACAACGCATTTCGGCTTCACGCCTTGATCACGCTCGTAGGAGCCAAATATTACCATGGGTATATCCACTTCCTTCTAACCATTAGAAGATGAACTAGACCACATCCTGTGTATGTGCAATACTGGCAACTGTGGCGGCCATTATGTAATATGCAAAGTACATTGAATACATATAGGACTCTGTTCTAAATACATATAATATGTACACAACTTTTCTGATATACAACTTAAACATTGATAATGATAATCCAATGAATATTCTTGCTGCTAAACAAAATTAATCAACAGTTTGCAGCAACATTGAGTCACTATATATATATATATAATTATGGCAGCGCTCAATCCGGGTGCGTTCTTCTGCAGCCGAACAATGCTGCTATTAATTTCCACACAACCCCTCTAGCCAGAGGGACAAACGGGTCGCACTCCTGTGGTCGTTTTGCACTTTTTCTTTTATTTACATTCTTCTCAATGTGGCAAAAGGTAATTCAAGATCTACGCGTTTTGGTATATACAAATACCTTGCTCACGATCTAGAGGGGTTGTGTGGGAAAAACATATATATATATATATATATATATATATATATATCAGAATATGCTATCTCCGCACTTCCTTCCTTCCCGGCAAACAGAGACAACACGGATCCCAAGATTCAGGCACAAGTACGTTTTTATTTACGAGCTTGTAAAATCTGACGCATTTTGGGTGGTCACTCAGGGTGGCGAGCTCAGAGGTTTGTTTAATGAGCTCACGGTGTCAAGACTCGTTTCGGCATTCGCCTTCGTCGAGGTTACCATCGACGAAGGCGAATGCCGAAACGCGTCTAGACACCGTGAGCTCATTAAACAAACCTTTGAGCTCGCCACCCTGAGTCCTTGTCTTCTTTGCGGGGAGTACCGGGGGAATCTTGCAGCGAGAATATTGCGGATGGCACCGCTGGGGAGCACCCGCCCGTGAGTGCAAGGATTCGGTGCAACTTTGGAGCAGATATATATATATATAGATATATATATATACATACATACACAAAATGCCCTGAAGCATTGAAGGGGCACTCAACAGCGCTCCCAACCATCCGCCGGTCTTTTTGCCTCGTTGGAGCTTGCCTCTCTCTTGCCATTCTTTTCGCTCTCATGCTGACGCGTTCGAGTCTGAAAGGCCTCTTCTTCATGGGCTGCAAAAACAAAGCTTTGTGTGTGTATATATATCAATCAATCCATACATCTCTAATATATATAAACAAAGCTTAAAGTGCCGTTATAGTTATGTGAAAATTCTGAAATTCACTATAGTTTACTAAGCTAACTACAATTTGTACCACCACCATGCAAAGTGTTTTCATCAGTGATGGCATTTGAGATGTTATCATTGATGTAATCACTGAGATCATTGAACATGTCATCCATAAGTCCATTGAGCATACAGTGAGTGACGTGGGCCCATGGGGTCAGTGTACCCCTACCTGGGCTCTTTATATGGTATTTTGTAATCATTTTTCAGGACAGGAGACCATGTCCATGAGTCCAGTAATAGCTTGGCTACTCAAGAGTGTCCGGGCACTATGCAGAGTGGAAGTAGGAATTGAGTGCTGGAAGATTAAAGTGTGAAAAGCCAGGTCTAAGTTTCTTTCTAAAAGGCTCCTTGTTTTCAGTTTGACACCGATCTACTGAAAGCCTATTCTAGGCTTCTGGACAAAAAAGGGAAGTGGTCTGCCTCCTGCTTTAGCGAGGCAGACCTAAGAAACTATGGCAAGATGGTTGCACGAAGAGCGCAGGTTTCTCTTAGGGTTATAACGGAGTATAGTGTTAGACAGATATCCCAGACCAGTATGGTTCTGTGAATTAGTAGAAGAATAAGATATGCTTATTCACTGGGAGCTAATGCAGGTTCCTCAAATGTGGTGAGACATGAGACCCATCTTGGGAGATTGAGCACAAGACGAGCAGCTATATTTTGGACAGTTTGCAGTTTTTCCCTAAATATTGTGGGAGACGTGCAAAAAGGACATTGGCATAATCCATCCTGGACATAATCACGGCCAGGATTACTGTTATCCTCACTGGCATAGAGAGGCAATACAGGAATTGTTTTGTCCTATGTAATAGACCAAAACAGGTGCCATCAACTGTGTTAATTTGTTTGTTTATCGATCTCAACTCCCGTGGTTTTTACCTCATCAACTTAAAGATTTGGGCGGAGAGGCTCATTCTGGTTAGTGTACTTGCAGGTTTAAGTTGATTTCTTCCCAAAACGGGGAGCCTCTGTCTTATCAGTGTTAAACGGAAGTTGGTTGGTATTAATCCAATGAAAAACTGCAGATTGACCGGGTTTAATGTCATCCGGGGCAGTTAGCTTGCCCTTTCTTGTAGGAAAAGATGAGCTGGGTATCGTCAGCATAAGCAGTTATCTTTGCCCAGAAAGACTCGACCAATGCCGCAAGCAGGGTCATATAGATGTTAAACATTGTGAGGCTGAGGGCAGGGCCCTCTGGCACTCCTACTGAGACACCACTGCTGCCTAATGAATAAGAGGCAGCTAGACTTACTGACCTCTATCTTTGAGGAAAGATTCTAGCCACTTCCAAGCAGTACCTCTGATAGCTAGATCACAAAAGCAGGCGAGCAGCCTGGAAAGGAGAACCGTGTCAAAAGCAGTTGGCGGGTCTAACAATACCAGAACTGCCTTTCTACCTACGTTTAGAGTGTTTTTAATCAGTTCAAACACTTTCAAAAGAGGGGTTTCTGTACTGAATTTTGGCCTAAATCCTAGCTCATTTGAATCGATACAATTGTACAGCTGCCGAGTGACAAAACTTTCCACAAATTTTGACGGTATTGGCAGCAACGAAATGGGCCTTTAATTGCCTGGGATATTAGGGTCATCATTGTTTTTTTAAGGATTTGCAAACATTTGGCTAGTTTCCAACTGGAAGAAACAATGGCGGTTGCTAGTGACATATTTAGCTGGGTAAAGCTTACAGCTTTATGCAAGTGGCCAACATGGCGGATGAGTGAGACTGCTTTTTCAGTCTCTCCTACCCCCGTGCATTTAGCTTTTCATAGCAGCTTCCCTCCCTGATGCGGACAATCCCCTGGAGGATTGGGAAAGCCAGTATCCCGCACAAGTGCCAGCAGATCCTGGCATCCTCATAATCACTGCAGACAGATGTATGGTGCCGGGTCCTGGAAGAGACGTAAGCTGGCCACTACCTTCCGGTAGGGAATACGGGATAAGCGCCGCTGTCTAACTTCAGCGCTAATCCCGTATTCTCTACCGGACGGAGTAGAGTGCCTCTGATCTAGAAGCAGCTGATCACAGAGCGTTGTCGGATGGTGCCTTCCTGCATCCCTCTGGTCTGTGCTCCAGCCAGAGGCAGTAGGTAGTGGAAAGTGCAGTGTAAGCCGTCTGAGATCGGGCGCGGCAGCGGTGATCCACATTAATGTTGTGGGCACGTTCTTGCTGCCATCGGGGGGGGCTGAAGGACACCATGGCATACCCCCTTCTTTACTGCCTCGCTCTTATCCTGAGTGCATTGGTGCCCTGTGACGGACTAGGGCTTAGTCTTAGTGAGGTCTGCTAGCTCGGTCTCTGGGGTTTATTTTATTGTAAAAGTTTTATATAGCGCTAGCTTGACCCGTAGGTAACCGAGCGCTTTAGATACACACTGTAGAAAATAGAAGGAAATTGCATTACATAGTAGGAAGGCAGTAAGGAAGGAAAACTGAGATAAATACAGCATGAAAAATAAGTAAACAGTGCAGCGGAGGGAGTGAAAACAATCCAAGGTGGTTAACACAGTCCGGTCACCAACTATCCTTGAATGTCAAGAGAGTGAGGAGTCAACTCGGGTATTGAAGTCTAGGTTAGTCGACGTTGGTCAGGAAAGTATTTGTTAAGGAGATGTTGAGGGACACAGAGGCCCAGTGTGAGGGAGGCCAAAGCAGTCCTGGGCCAAAGCCTGCCACAATCTCGGACGCCCACCAACGGATCCTGATTACAGTGCTTCCTTTTTGCCCCCCCACTTCCTTCCTCGCTGTGAACTCCAGCTGGTGGCGTAGGAGTGGCCTTGCAGAGATCTGCGGGCTGCCTCGTTTTTGGCATGGATAGCCGCTGGCAATCCCGCTCTGCCCTGAGGACCCCCTCGCCCGGAACTCCCTGCATTCTGGATGCCTACCATTCCCTGTAGTGCCTTGGCCCCGCCATAGTGACTTTGGCCGAGGGCCACATGATCTTTGAGACTCCTCTTTACAGATTCTGGGGCGCTTCAGCTAGAGCCTGATCCCCGGAGAGACATAGTAGCGCAATTGGACATCATGAGGGGGTGTGGGCCCCTCTTGTACTGTATGCGGTGGACACCCTGTACCTTCCTGGTTGATGTTGGCTCGATTCCTCTCTACTACTACTACTGCATACCTGAAAGCCTGCATCTTTGGGGGGGGGGTGGGCTCTGCTGTCCTTCGGGTTCCTTCTGATTTGACCTCGAGGGGCGGTTGTTTGCCTTGCGATTTGGGGGTTCTGGTCCTAAATGGTGAGGGACTGAGGTCGAGCTCTCTTGGGACTTTTGGTTCCTCCCTGGTGAAAGCAGCATCTCCTTTGACTGACATCTGGGCCGTTTGTCTTCCTGAGGGCAATCCTAAGCGGGAGGCAACCCCCATTCCGACAATCCCCCCTCCCCCTTCCCACCCTCTTAGTCGTACAGGGACTCTCGCCATGTCGACAGCCAAGGGAAAAAGGGAGCGGTCCGTTAAAGACCTACTTAGAAAATTCACTGGGTCAGTGGTAAGCAACAAATCCCCTATAATGGACCTATGGTCAGCAGACCCAGGAGATATAAAAGGGCTGGTGACCAAATCCTTCCTGAAGACTCTTTTCTCAGCCCTCTGTGAGGATCTGCCCGTCATCAAGACCGAACTCTCCTTAGATCTCTGGAAAGTCCTGCGAGACTTAGAAATGTGCTACAGGGTCTCCGCAATGGAGGACTGCGAAACCGATTGAGACAAACAAATCGAATGTCTTCATCAAGAGTTCCTATGCCTAAAAGAACAACACTTCGACATGCAGGCCTATGCTGAGGACCTGTAGAACCGGTCACAGAGAAATAATGATCGTATCGGGGAGGGGGGTGCCCCATCACAGGCGGAGAGATCTGACCTCATGGATAGTGTAGGAGCCCTCCTCAGCCAAATCCTCTGACTCCCTGATGACATGGACCTCTAACTGGATCAAGTGCATTGTGTGGGCACACCTAGATCGGATTAAACCCCCTCCCGCAGACATATTCCTTTCATTTCACGATTTCCAAACAAAAGAAAATATCCTCTTCCAGTCCCGGGAGCGCCATCTGATTCAGTTTAGGGCTCACTCATCGGTATATTAACAGGACCTATTGGCGATCACTCATCACATCTCACTTGTGCAAAATGGGAATCTGACATAATCCCTCTTCCAGAGATTACATTTTGTAATCCTCATCACACAAGATATATGCCTGTATTGATTATTACTTGGCATCCGCAGCCTTTTTGGCCCATGTTACAGGAGCTGTCATTGCTCCCTGGTCCCTTTCTGACCACTCGCCACAATCATTGACTCTGTGGCTGGAATGCTTCTGGCCAACATTTCAGCTTTCCCGGTTAAGAGACACCCTCCTGCAATCTACCACTATCGTTGCAGCTCGATGGAGGACCTTGACAGACTATCTCCACACTAACTAGAACACAGAGGTTGTTCTGGTGTTGGTGTGGGAAGCATTGACTTTGGTGGTGAGAGGTGAATTTATAAATAACTCGGCAGATGAGATTTTGCAAACGGTGGGATAAGCGAAGGCACTAGAGAATTTGGTAAGAGAATTGGAGGTGATACACAAGCGCACGGGTGGCTTTAGGGTTTGGCGGGAGCTCAAAAAATCAAGGTTCTGTCTCGGACGTCTGGATCTTGACACAGCGGAGTACGCGCTCTTGTGCTTCAACCACAAACTTTATATGGGTAGTAACTGGTGTGGCCACATGCTAACTCATCGCTTCCGGAGTAAAATCTACTCTAACTCAGTAAAGATGATACTGGAGAGGTACACACTGACACCTCGACCTTTCAGGCTTTTTATGTTTCTCTTCTGAGAGTCTTACTGAGGACACCTCTCACTACCTAGGGACACCTCTCTCTTACTAGGGAATGTGACCTTGACTCTGCTACATCTGCAGGCTCAAATGCTCTCGACCAGCCATCTTCTGCCTAAAGACCTAGAAATCACCAGGCCTGGACGGTTTCACAGACCAATTTTATAACATAAAAGGTGTCACATACTTGCACCTCTTTTGACGAGGCTGCACAGTTGATTTGCTGACACAGGCTTTCTGACTGATTCTGTGCTGGAGGCAGCCATCACGGTTATTCCTAACCCAGACAAGGACCCTGCGCTATGCGGCTCATGTTAACCCATCTCCCTTCTTAACATAGATGCCAAGCTCTTCACAGGGATACTGGCACAACATCTGAACCCTCTTATGCTAGTCCTGGTAGACCTGGATCAATCCGGATTCATATTGCCAAGGCATTGTGGCGACAATACTAAATGCCTCTCACACCTTATAGATAAAATAGCGAGGTCAGTGAAGGGAGCTCGCTTTCTCTTTATCGATGCAGAGAAAGCATTCGATTGCATCAATTGACCCTATCTCATTGCGACTTTTAAAGCATTCGACTTAACTGACACATTTCTTCAAGGGATCAGTAGCTTATATAGTGCTCCCTGTGCCTTTGAGCGAGTCAACGGCGTGTCATCTTCCATATTTCCCATTTCTCACGGAACCTGTCAGGGTTGTCTCATCTCCCCCTTCTCTTCACTCTCTATATGGAGCCAATGGCTGAGAGGCAATCAGCATATTTCTGAGATCCCTTTTGGCAAAGAGCGACACCAACAATGTCATTCTCTCGTGATCCGACCCATTAACCTCACTGCCTCTGCTCTTGAAAGAACTGCAGCTCTTTGGTAAGACCTCTGGCTTTAAGGTCAACCTACAAAAATCGCAGATCTTGAACCTATTGGTCACTCCCACGCACGAAGCTGTACTGCGCTCTCAATTTTAGTTTGCCTAGGCCAAAAATCCATCACCTATCTGGGAATTCAGGTGGCGAAAGTTTTGCCTCAAACTATAACTTTAAATTATGATACTCTTCTCTCTCAGACAAGTAACACTCTGTCGTCTAGGGGCCGCCTTCAATTATCATAGACTGGTCGCATAGCAACTGTAAAAATGACAGTTATTCCATGCTTATTATTCCTGTATTAGGTGCTTCCCCTAACGCTCTCTGTGCACTACAACAACTAGAAACATTATCTCAATTGGTATCAATGGTGGAGACAGTTAACTTAGTATGTAGCATACATTAAGAGGAAGGAAAAAGGGAGACTCACAAAAGGTTTTTCAAATGTGCACATGGCATCATATATTTAGAAAGGACATTTTGGAAGCGGTACAGTTGTATCAGCACTGTAGGCATGAATTGTATAGACGGCCCAATTTGGACTTGGTGCGCAAATGTGCTCGTGAAACATATAAGTAGCAATTCATGCCTACAGTGCTGATACATTGTACCGCTTCCAAAATTTCTTTTCTTTTCTCTTCTCAGCGGTCCTTCACTGCTTTCGGGGCCTCCCATTCCCTCCACCTCCACTGCCACCACCAGTACCTCCCTGCTTTCTATTAGACAAACTAGAGAAACTCAAGAAAAAATAGACCCAAACTAATCTCCATGCATGCTTACTGAGTATCTCAAATCAGATATCATCCCCTTAGGTTTAAAATTACGACACACCCCGAACATATTTACCCAAGATCCCAAATTTCGCACAGGCTTCATCCACCTAGCAACCACCTGCTCACACCACTGGATGGTGTTGGGGCTCCATACTGCCATCAAACATAGCCGGAAAGAACTGGAAGAAATAGGTGGACTTGAGAAACTCATCTTGGTAGACACCGCCTTCACAGACGCAAAGAACCTTCTGGACAAAATCAACACCACCATAGCCACCTTCAACACTTTTGAACTCAACAAGAAAATTACCAAGATCCAGAAAGCCATCTGATTCTACAACACTGAAAAAACCTACCCATACTTGCATTACGAATTTTACGATACCCCTTACATCCCACCTAGGACCCACAATTGGGGAACATTCTGCAATAATCAACAAATTACTTTCTCCGACTCCTCCAACACCTTCATTGAGGACTCTGACACAAACGAGGGACCTAGAACATCCAGACCACCACCCCTTTTGCCCCCTGGCGGACACGGACAACCCCCTACCCGTCCACAGAACAACTGGCAATACCAACCTCAATTCTCAGGCGAAAGACAAACCTGAAACAGATTCTACCAATGGGGACCACAACAGTGACCAACGACATCGCTATCCTCCCACCCACTGAGACTGCACCACCCATGGACTCTCAACTGATTCCGATATTCAACTTATCAAGCCATGTGCTTTTCCATGACGAGACTCCGCTCCAGAGCAGAGGGCTCAGCTTTGTGCCCCCTGAGCGTACTTATTTCCTTGACCTTCAGTCCAACTTGTTGATGTTTTTCCGACGCATCCGACTTAAACAATTCTTTGCAGACAAACCATCCCCAGCAGAACCCTCAGGCCCCCGATTCCACCCACCTTCCACGTTCAACCACCCTTCCTCGTCCATGCCCCCCGAAATACTTGCTTTTGAACACCTGGTTCTTCGAGAAGTCACAGACCTCCAAACCCATTTCGAATATGTTCCCTACAACCTCCCCTTATCTGGGAAACAAGCCTTGATCAACCACAAAAAGAAGACTGATTTAATTAGTAAACCAGCGGATAAAGGCAGTGGGATTGTGGTTATGGATGTGGACCACTACGACTGAGAGATTAAGAGACAGTTGACCAACACCAGTCACTACCGCCCACTCACCAAGGACCCTTTACCCTACCTCAGAAACAAAATTCAAGAGATTACCGGTAGAGCAAAATCGCTAAACATTATCTCCCAGAAAGAATACAACTTCCTAAACAAACAACATCCCTGGATTCTGGTCATATACGTAATACTGAAGATTCACAAGAACAGCACCAACCCACCGGGTCGTCCTATCGTGTCAAGCTGCGGTTCCATTCTTGAACCCCTAGGCACGTACATTGATGCGCTCATAAAATAATTGGCCCATCAACGACTACTTTCATTAGGGAAACCATGGACCTAATCCAAACCATTGAGGATAGACCTTTCGACATCAAAACCGAACTGATGGTGGGACTTGATATCGAATCATTTTACACAAACATCCCACACACTGAGCGACTCCGTTATTGAACAACTACTGGAGTCCAGACCAAGACCCACCTTGATACCCACTGAGTTCATCCTAGATCTGCTACATATGGCCTTGAAAACAACTACTTCCTATACAGAGACACTTTCTATCTGCAAATCAAAGGCGTCTCAATGGGGGCATGCTTCGCCCCCAATTTTACCATTCTCTGCCCCCAATTTTACCATTCTCTTTGTTCACAACCTAGAAATGACCATTACACTCACCCCCAACAATCCCTTCCTTGCACAGATTTCCCTCTGGCGACGTTACATTGATGACATTCTTCTATTATGGAAAGGAACCACAGAGACTCTTGACCCCCTTCGTCCTTTGGCTTAACCATTCACAACCCCACCTCAAATTCACGTGCGATTACAAACCCCATGACCTTCCTTTCCTGGATCTGACCATACACACCGAGAGTGGCAAAATCTGTACCTGCCTGTACCGCAAACCCACTGAGAGAAACACCTTACTCCCAATATTCAAGCTACCACCCACGTGGCCTCCGGGACGGCCTCCCTTATGGGCAATTCCTACGCATCCGCAGGAATTGCAAATGGAGGAAAGATTATTTTCGCGAATCCAATATCCTCATCCAAAAGGTACTTGACAGGGGGTATCCTAAACGCTTGATTACCCGAGCTCGCAAGAGAGTCTGGTATTGCCACCGTGAGAATCTTCTCACCCCCCCTCAAACCCAAGAAAATCATGTCTCACATATCTTTTCTCGCTAAGTTCAGTCCCTGCTGCAACCAAGTAAGCAAGATCATTAAACGCAACTGGTCCCTCTTACAAAAGAGGCGACAATCATGTGATCACCTGGCCCACCACTTCTGCTCGACAGAACACCATCACTGCCACTTGGGGGCTTCCACCCATAGTTGGGCATTACAATTGCCAGGCCTGCATAGTGTGTGACCTCACATACAACACAACAGATTTCAAAGCGAACACAACCTACAAACTCAACACATTCACCAACTACAGGTCGCAAAATGTCATTTAAGCCATCCGCTGCCCATGTGACCTTGTATACATTGGTCAGACCATACAGATGGTCAAACAGAGAAAAATTCAGCACAAAAGCAGGATACACTGTAAAGTCTTGACTGCCCCCCTTGTTTCCCACTACATTGAGAAAAAAACACTGCGAAACCGATATCACCTGGCAGGTGATCAATCAACCAGCCCACCCTGCCTCTCAGAGGCGGTAACCTCGTAGCCCTTTTGAACAAGAGCGAATGCAAATTGATTACTATCTGTAACTCAGTTAATCAGGGCCTTAATACTATTGATGAATGGAACATCACTATCCTACAGTAACCCTTCTGGTTCTTGCTGCTCCGTTACCCTACTGTTTTTCTCCCCAGCCTAATTGTTTTGCTCCCTGAATTGTTACAGATCGGGCACCAGGTTTATTGTCACCCTCAACATGTCTTGTGATCTTAATTGACTGATTCCTTAAATGTATCCTTCATGGGCTTTACATATGTGGCCCCATGTTGGTTGTTGGCCCACACATGACCTGTGCCTGACTTTGACTGTTGTCCCCATGCCCAACCACGACCCCCGGCGTGGTGCTACTAGAATTGACCTTCATGGACCTTTACCTTCCTGCCCCAACACTCCTTTGTGTATCACTACACACGAATGGCCTTCAAACACAGCCACCTGGCCCATTCTTTTATCATCTCGTTCATCCCTTGTCAGACTTATGCCATGTCACGTCCTTCTCATGTTCCCCATGCCAGAACACACCCTCGGCCTTCCGGTCACATGACCGCCCTTCCCTATTTCGCCACACCTTGATGCGCTATACCGGAATCGGACACAACTGTGGCGGTCCACTGCAGACTGAAGCGCCGCACCCCTCCTCCAGGATTCACTCCTTCGCCCGGTAAGTCCGTCCAAGTGCCGTTTCTCCTCCCGCTCCCCCCACATTCTACTAGATGGCTCTGACCCGGCCGTGCACACTGTGTCCCCAGATCCAAGATAACCTGGACCCATTGTGGATTTAAACCAGCCGGCCCATGTTTCCTGCAGCGCCTTCCTTCAACGGCGCCGGGCCCATTAAGCCGATCTTCAACATGGCTCTCCACTCGACCTCTGCACAGGTGAGACAGCCCCTGCTTGCCTCTGCTTTTACCCATCAGCCTTCCCACACCGCCTTGAGCCAGTCGTGACCTTCCCCCCCTACCTTTCCTTAAAGATTCATTTGCGCCTTGCATACGCCATTGTGCACTTTCCCACAGACGCCCAATTACTTTCACAGTCCCAGCGAGGATATGGGACCGCAGCATTCTCAGGTGCATTTTGCTGCCTTACCAGCCTCTGTTCTTTCCCACCTCGCTTCACCGCGCGTTGCACCCCTTCCCTTCCTCTACCCCTTGGCACCCACCTTCACCCCCAACCCAACCGATAGTCCGGTCCCATCGCGCCCCTTCCCTTCCCCTAGGCACCTGCCATCACCTCTAGCCTATCCCACAGGCAGGTCCCGCCACGCCCTTTACTTTTTCTGCCCCCAGACTCTAGCCATTGGTCCTAGCCTGACACACGGCCAGGTCCTGACGAGCTTTCTGATCACACATCCAGCGCGCCTTGCAGCCTCACTGGTTGGCAGGTCCCATCGCGCCCCTCCCCTTGCCTGCCCCTAGACACCAACCCTCACCTCCAGCCTATCCCACAGGCTGGACCCGCTGTGCCCCTCCTCTCTCTGCCCCCAGGCACCTGCCGTCACCTCCAGTCTGACCACGGGCAGGTCCTGCTGCGCTCTCTGTTCACACATCCAGCGCATCTTCCAGCCCCACGCCGCGGCGACCCTGACACTTGTCCTTCCCTCCCTGTACAGCACTTTCAAAACAGCAGCCCCGTCCTGAAGATGACCCTGAGTCCATAGGATCGAAACATCGTCGACTCCTCCGCACAATTGAAGGCGCCCTTACTCTGTGTGTTTCTGTTTAAATCACGCCATCCATTCCTACGCAACTATTGTAAATCATTTCGTGCTGAAGCACACACTCAATTGTACATATTTTCACAGTGTGTCACTACGCGCCTTTTCGCTGTTATTCACTTTGTCAATTGCGCCGCCACTTATGTGTCACGAGCACATTTGTGCACTAAGTCCGAATTGGGCTGTCTATACAATTCATGCCTACAGTGCTGATACAACTGTACCGCTACCAAAATTTCCTTTTTAAATATATGATGCCATGTGCACATTTGAAAAACCTTTTGTGAGTCTCCCTTCTTCCTTCCTCGTAATGTATGCTACATACTAAGTTAACTGTCTCCGCCATTGATACTAAATGTGATATTGTTGCTTGTTGTTAAATTATTACCCAGATCTCAATTGGTTTATAGGTCATACTCCTGTGGTTTTTTCCAACTCTGTGCACTACAGCGTACTATCGATAGATTTATTTGGGATAACAAGAAACCGCGCCTTAGACACGCCTGGCTGTGCAATCATAAACAAGAAGGTGGGTTGTGTTTTCCCTCCATTATTTATTATTATGAAGCCACTCAACTTCGATATCTGGTAGAGTGGAGCCATTCTGCTTCTGAGAAGCACTGGTTTTTCATGGACTAAGCTGTGTCCGGCACCAATATCTGGAGGGAAGCTTGGCTTCCTCACAGACATCGCTCATGGGGTTTATACTCTTCACCGGTGACTGCCTTACACAAACACTTAGCGTATGGGACAGTGTTGCTCTCCCAATGGGCCTCACAACGTTCCCTTCTCTGATGAGGCCGATCCTTAACAAACCAGACTCTCCCCCCTCCCCCCCTCTCCCCCAGGTCATGACACTGAGGCCTTTAGACACTGGTGCGAGGTTGGATGTAGGACTGTAGGTTCCCTTTTTGACCTCAATGGGATCATTTCATTTGAGCTGCCGCAGGTGGATTACTCCCGACAGATTGTTACTTACCTACAACTGAGGCACTGGGTGGCGTTGGAATATTTAACAATGGCTGATCTGTAAGACGGATGACATACACTTTATAGCGGAAATGTAGTCCCTTCTTTCCAAAGGGAAACATTTTACATAATCTAAGGGACAGCTATGTTGGGAGGCAGTTAGGGCAGAGTCTTTCGGACAAGAAATGGACTGACATCTTTTACAGGGTACACCACACTAGCCACAACATGGCTAGTACAGTGATGACTTACAAGATTGCGGCCCACTGATACCTCACCCCAGCTCGTCTACACAGTTGAGATTTGGGATGTCCTAGAGAGTGCTGTTGCGGGTGTGGTGAAACTGGCTCTCTCCTTCACATTCTCTCATTTCTGGACACAGGTCCTGGACGAAATAAGCAATCCTTTTAATACCTCAATTCCCAGATAGTCCTCCTTCGGCTTATCAAACCCCTTGACCTATCCTTCCTCTTCAAACTCGGCAGACAAATGGCCTTGGTGGGATCGCAGCAACTAATTTTGGCTCTCTGGGGTACAGAGAAAATTCCAGCTCATGTTTCATGGTTGCATAGGTTATGGTACATGTTGGGTATGGAATGCCTATCCTTGCCTGCCAACTCCAAGACCAATACCTATTCAACCCATTCGGCACCCTTTATCCTAAGCCTTTCCTTTGAGTTCCGGGAGCTTACCTGCCCAACTTAACTGTGGCTCCTACGCCTGCTATCCCCCCACAACCCGATGAGCGCCATGGCTTCACTTAAATCAGCAACAGAAGATCCCGTACAAGATCCTGGACAATTAGATAACCTGTGCGGAGGAGTAACTGGTAGGGGAGGGGGAAGGGAATCGTGTTGATTTTTCTCTCACCGTGTTCAAAATTGCCTGTTAAGCGCTGGCAGCCTCCGGGCTGTAGGCAAATACTGTGTCAATTAGGCTATGCTTTTACTACTCTATTGGCTGTTGGTTCTAGGTGGATAGCTGTGTATCATGCTCTACAGGTTTCTATTAAAATAAATGTTCCATAAAATTCCCTATGCAAATTGCATGGAAAAATTGCGTTATGGGACACCCCCTTTTTCTTTCCCAACCCACTTGACGGATCACCCCAAATGTTTCCAGGAAGTAGCTGGTGTGGATGAACTTTTATTTTGGAAAGTTTTATGAAGATTCAGCATATGGTGCCAAAGGTGTGAGCAAAACAAAAATCTCTCTTCCTTTGAAAAAGTCTGAACCAACTATGTTTACACTATATATACTATAATATAATTTCCATGGTCGCTGACTGGTTCATTCACACTCCAATGACAAGCTCCTTCAGATCACTGGGGACACTGTTTCGAGTCCTACACTTTCATTTGATCACAATATGCAGTCTTGATGTTGTAGTTATTCTTCCATTTCATTGGATTTATCAGACAGAAACACCTGAAACAAAAATTTGGAGGTGAAAAGGTCAGGACTTGGGATAGTGTCCATAATGACCATGATAAAGGTACCCTACCATTCACTTAGATATATAACTCTATCCATGCTTCTGTCACAGACACAGGAAAAATAACATGCCCTACCTCAAATACCCCATTCAAGCATAACACTAAACAATATTATTTGTATTCACATTTTATCCTTATCTATAGCACTACACGCTTAGTAAACCAGTCTGTTTCAGAGTACCACCAGCTGGAAGAACCCTGTCGCACCCACAGTGGACTGTGGTGCAGATAAGTCTCTGCTGGATGGGGGAGGCCATCTAGGAGAGGTGGGGATCAGAGGACTCTGGTGTACTGTGGAGACCCGCCTCCGCATCCTTTTGCTGGAGTTATGGGTGATTCACTTAGAGTTGAAAACCTTGCTGTCAGCCATTAAGGGGAGACTGATACAGGTTCCCACCGACAACACTACTGCCATGTGGTACTGTAATACCCAGGGCGGTGTTGGGCCCTAGGCCCTGTACCAGGTGCCTCTGCATCTCTGGATCTGGTTAAGTCATCCAGGCATTTCACTGATTGCACACCACCTAGCAATATCTTTAAACAGAAGGGTGGATGAAATCAGCTGAAGATGTATAGCGGATCACGAATGGCAGATACACCCAAAGGTAGCGCTGGATGTCTTACAGCAATAGGGAGTACCCTGGCTTGATCTTTTCGCCACCACTGACAAGTTTAATATCAACGCTTTTGCTTGCTGCAGTTTTCCAAGAAGGCTATCCCTTCAAAGACGCATTCTGCATAAAGTTGAGCAGAGACTCCTGTACTCCTTTCCGCTTCTTCTCCTACCCTAAGTTCTGAAGAAGATCAGGAATGACCAGGCTGAAGTCATGTTAGTGGCTCTGGATTGGACCAGGAGAGTGCAGTACCTTGAACTTCTGGGCCTGAGCATCTGTTCTCTGATCGCCTTAGATCTCCCTTCCAAAGTCATTGATGTAATCTACAAAATCTGTGTATGCTTGCACTGGGATAACTTTTTGGTTTGTTGCCCGAGCTTTCAGATTGACCACTTGTAGGCCAAACCGTCATGTCCTGGGTTTTTTGTCTTAGGCCTGGCAAGGACATGCAGTAGGCACCTTTAAAGGTTAGTTGGCAGCCCTCTCAACCATTTTACATGTGCTTGTTCAAATCACCAATTGCGATGCATTTATTCAAAGTTTGCAACACTTATTTCTGCCAGTGTCCTTTGTGATGACACTGGAACTTCAATTTGCACAGTTTTCTATAGCACATTCCGACGTTAAAACCGCTCTCTCTGGTTGCAATAACATCAGCCCTCCATGTGAGTGAGCTTTAGACCCTCTCATTCCAGCTGCCTTATACTACCTTTTTTTTCAAACAAACTGGTGTTCACAACTTGAGCTGCATTGTGATGCCTTTTGATTTCAGGCAAAACAGTACTTTTCTGACCTTCTTTGCTGTGCCTCATCCTTCGAAAGAATAGGAGAGGCTCTGTTGTTTAGACCTCAAAAGAGCTCTGAGCTTTTACATTGATAGCGTCTAGGAACATTGGGTGGACAATGCTCACACACAGCTTTACAGCACGTTTTTGCATGTGAAATGTTCTGTCCATGTCATGTGCATTGGAGGTCATTTTGCAAAGGGGTTTTCTTTAGCAGAAACCCTAGCACAAGATTGTCGTGCTGCATTAGCGTATTCATCTTGACACATGCATATTTGCAATGATATATGCAATAGCCGGACCTTTGAGCTGTGACTTATTGGCTCTCCCAGTGCTTACTTTTGCTTAATGGAAGTTGCCTTCAACTTAGTTAACCCTTATTATTCTAGTGATCTAAACAAAATATTTATCCATTTGTTTTCTCGTGTATTGTTTATATATTTCCTCTCTGACACTAGGAGTCTACTTTTCTTCCACTGAGGAAACTTGAAGATTACATTCCCTTTCCTTATACTACTGAACATTACATATTTATATATACACACATTTCTTAAACCACCTACTGATTTCAGTGCAGCTTGTCTCAGTATTGTTTTTGATAAGCTGAAACACACAGATTCACTACTTGAAGAAAAGATTGTAGAATTAGATCCCACACACAATGCAGCTGCTTCTGATTAACCAGAATCCCAAGGTGCCACAACATTGGAGTTTTGGAAACATTTGGGATAGTACAAGGGTGCAGCTCTTGTTGACTATACAGCATTCACAAATGATTGTGACATGTCGGTACTAAGAATGAGCACACCAGACACAACAAGCGTCCATGTAATGAATGTCGCATTTGAGCCTTTCCTCTCACCTTACAAAATACCATGTTCCACATATAGAAACCATTAACCAACTGTTAAAAAATAATTGGATTTACTGCGTAAAAAAAGCAGTAATGTATGCAGTTAATGTTGAGGAAACATTGTGTGTAAATTAATTACTACTTTGCAAGTTGATCAGTAGTCATTATTTAACCAGAAAACATCCATAACAGTAGTGACAATATAATATTAGGTCAGTGTTAGTGTTAATTGGACAGAGATGATATACTAAAGGCCCCGCCAATAAATTAATTTGCTGATGTTGTAATTGTAAATACTTTATCACTTTGCATCACTGCACTTTCAAATTGAACTAATTTGTATTTATTACTACCATTGTTATGGATTGTTTCCTGGTAAACTATTGACTATCGAACAGTGTGAGACTGCTGGATTTTTCTTACGGGTCTTGCAGGAAAATTTTGCTTTAGCATGCTGTCCGTTCTGATTGCATAGAGCATCAGTCCCTACCGTTTTCCTCAACATCAATGGGGTCACATAATTCACAATAAAAAATCTTTAATATATCAGTCAGTAGCACCCATCATTCCTCTGCAGGACCACTTTCAAGTTCCAAATGTTCCTTTTTTAGGTCTCGTGGCGTAACAGCGCGTAAGCGCTGTGTCCGCCAGAGATCTATTGTCGCTGGGTCTGCTTCCCAGGAGACAGCATCTGGCCGCGTGCATTGCCTCTTGAAGGAGGCGATTTCAGCGGGCCACGCGCACAAGGACGCGTGCTGCATTCTAGACACAGACACATTAAACTGTGAGCGTCGAAGAGTGTGAACGCGCGCTCCATTGAGCAAGTTACAATTGCCTTGCAATGCGCGCGTACACAGACAGTGAAGCCTGCTGCTTACTTTCACTTTCCCTCCCCCCTCCGCCGCCGGCTCCACTGCCCATCACCGCGTACAGGAGTACTCCGTTCACACATCACAACGGCTCCCACACCCAGGACCTTCCTTTGATCACTGAAATTACTTTCCGCTTCACACTGTCTGCTCCTCCTAGCCCCACGCTCCCCCGGCCACAGCAGACTCACTTGCGCCGCACGCTTCTTACCTTCCCGTGAGAGCCAGACCCCCGGTGCAGTCCTCGGTGTCGAGTTCCTGAGCTCCACGTCCGGCTTGCGGGAGCACGGGCTGCAATCCGCCTCCACCGGACAGGAAGAACAGCGGGGCATCTGTACGGTCCAGCCCCGGGGTGCCCTCGCGTTCTCATTGTGCACAAACCAAGCTGTGGTGTGGGCTTCAGAAGCCGGTCCAGCCCCGGGGTGCCCTCGCGTTCTCATTGTGCACAAACCAAGCTGTGGTGTGGGCTTCAGAAGCCGGAAGTCCCGCCCCACAACAAGTTTCACTTTCGCTCACGTCATGTTAAGTGTAGCGGGAAGGCTTGTGACTGCGAGGGACCCGTAGGCAATCGCCCTGGACAGCAGTTGTTGGTCAGCCCCCGCAAGCTTCCCATATATGCGGGGGGCTGACCTCACCTCTCTCTTTCGGTGCGGGCGGACCGTCGGTGCAGTGACTATGATGTTAGTGGTGGTGCCTGCTGCCTGCCGGTGACTTTAGACAGACTGTCGACCTTGGCTGCTTGCTGGAGAGGAGAGGAGCGGAGGTCGGGAGGAGGACTCGTGAGTCACTGGTGACACTCGTCGTGTGTCACTGATGCTGCCGGCCGCTGCCGTCCACCCAGGACCCACACCACAGTGAACTAGCGACAGCAGCACCCAGCCCCAGCCCCAGCCCCGGACCCCAGCCCTTGAAGAGACACGGTGACGCGTACTTCAAAGGTAGGCAAACTGACGCCGACACCAGCCTCTGCCCCAGGCCATGGCAGGCCCAGCCGACCCATCCGTATTTATTTTATTGTATTTTATTTATGCGTGTTTATATATATATTCACACAGTTCACGCTCCCTCGTATTTTTTATTTATTTATGCAATGTTATATAGCGCGGACTTTACCCGAAGGTGTCAGAGCGCTTCACAATAGGAACAGAACTGATATACGAGGAGAACATTACACAGATTACAAAAGCAAAAGTTAAGTTACATAAGGTAAAAGTGACAATTGTGAGCAAACAAAATACAAGAGGTAGCAATCGGTACATTCCAGGAGGAAAAAGTGACATGTGTGCAGGTGACAATTGTGAGCAAACGAAATACAAGAGGAAGCAATCGGTACATTCCAGGAGGAAAAAGTGACATGTGTGCAGGTTACAAAATCGTGCAAAGTACAGGTAGAAGTATAATACTGCAATACAGCACAAGAACAAACGTTACATGAGGCAATGGTGGCACTTGTGCAAGTATCAAAGGCAAACAAAATGTAAAAGGTAGCAAACGGTGTGTTACAAGAGAAAAGTAACGTCAAGAGAAAGCCTCAAGTCTCCGCTGCCAGAGATTTAATGGGTTGAGAAATGTGCTTTTTCTCTGCTTTGACTCCAGTAAACAAAGTACCAGCAGGAAATTCGCTAGCAGCAACGCCCGCCATAGCGGAGAGAATGACTTACTCCTTCTAATCATACAACCTGTTCTTTATATCAGGCTTTTACCACGGCGCGCTCAAAAGAACATTTCTGTAGCCGTTTGTTCTCGCCCATTTGAACTTGTGCTCATTTCATGGATGTTTTAGGATGAAAGGCTCTCCTAGAAATTCAGCAGTGCAATGTGTAGGCAACAAGCGCTTAACCCACTGAGTTTTAATAGCACATTTATAAAGCGTTTCAATGCTCAGATCTCACAAACAAGAGACCTGAATAAAAAGGCATTCCAGTTGAATAAACACATTCACACACTCTCACTGCTCACCAATTCAAAGTTTGCTAAAAATGTTATGCAACGCATTGTTATACACAATGCCAATAACTCAAACTTTAATGCTGCGAGACCTATTGCATTGTAAATGCTTGTTATCAACAGTAACCAGCAAAAAAAATTCTGCCACAAGCACATTTTTTTTCTGCCACATTTCAATCCGTTTTGCAAGTGGATTATAACTAGTGTGCATATATGCAAAGAAAAAGCAGGAATGGGGGCTCTAAATCAGGTAACAATTCCATATAATGCCAATTGATCCTGCTTTTTTAACCTTGGAACCCTGCACTACCCCATTATATCCAGCATGGTGTCACTATGATGGATTCCTAACCTCCTGAATCTCCCCAGATGTCGGACTGGATCTGGAATAAATGAGACTGCTGTCCTGCACTGATAGGTTGCACCAAAGCTTTTATTCCTTGCTGGTATATCCTGTGATGTAACGTCCTGGAGCACATTATAGCACAAACCCAGCGCTCTTACTACCTTTTTATCTGCACCCAGAGATACAGATAGAGTTGCTGTCTATTCTTTACCTTTTACAAACAGTAGACATTGTAGCAGTGCTGAGGAACAATGCTACTGAAGACGTCGGGTTGCCATGGGTTGCTGTTCCTGCCGTTCCTGAGACTCTTCTTGAGTTTGCACAGCACCTGTCTGTCAGGACTGAATTTCATGCACACCTCTGGGACGGTTGCTGATTGCATCTGTGGGATTCAGCAAGCTTCAGCATCTTCAGGTATGTAGGAGGTTGGGGCAAATTGATAGGGGATTTGGATACCTTTTCCTAACTTTTTATGAATGTGGGTGTTCAAGTTCTTTAGTTTTTCTTGCCAGCGTGTGGGATACTGGCCTGTGTAAGAGCTCAGTTGTCTCCTGCGGCTCCTTTCGTCTTTGTCTTTTTGACAATGCTATTAGTTGCGTTGTCTATGATTTTGTTAGTGCTCTTGAAAGTTTTTCCTCAGGGCAGCCTTTTGCCTCTGCCTACACAGTTTGGGCGATTTACTCACGAGGATGAAAGCATTCCTTGGAACAGACTATGTTCTGTTGTTGCAGCAAGAGACAGTGTGAGAAGTGACTCAGTTCTGTCGCTTAATTTTCCTTCTTATTTTCTTTATTTTAAAACTGTTTTTATTGAAACAATAAGAAAAGTGGCAATACATTGAGCAGCACATATATCAGATGCATTCTCAAAACTCAGTTATATCACGTCACAGACTTCAAAACAATTCTCCGCTACATAAATTTCGGTACTATTCCCTCTCTAATTCCCTGTCTTGTTCGGTCTTATGGATGTTCCCTATCCTTCTTCACCCTCCTCGTCTGAGCTATCTACCTCTGACTCTGGCAATGGGTCACATATGTCCCCTCGGTAAGTTTTCCACGTCATCCATATTTTATTCCACTTTCGTGGGCATCCTTATTTTCTACATTACCATCGCCTACTAATACCCCTTTTTTGGAGAGTAAACCTTTCCTCTGGTTGCCTTTCCTATTTTTTTTGTCCAGATCAGGGTAATGGTGATGTAGTGTGTTCATTCTGTTCCTTTTGCCTCCGTATTTTGTTTTCAGCATGGATATGCTTGGCTGTTTGTCTTAGTTGATCTATATACCACACAACTTTTCTGTGTTTCTCCTCCGAACCTCCTGGGGTATATTGCTTTGATATTGATTCATAAGATAGCTGCAGTTAAAAGTATTCATTAAAAGAATAAACTAGTTATATTTGGTAACAATGTATCTGTTGAATGTTATACCTGCAGAATCACTCTCAGCCACCTCACCTTTCTGATGAGTACTGTGTATTTAAGAAGGTTTCATGTTAGTTATATGCACACCATTTCTCAGACTTTGCCAACCTTTGCCAGGGTGGGAACTAATACCAGAGTCCTGAGGTAGCACCACATAAGGCTCTGTGGCATCACATCCGGCATGGTACTGGCTTCCGTTTAGAGCTTTGACACACCTACCTGCATAGGAGATTTGTTTCTACTATATTGGATTAATTCAGCTTCCTGTGGAGATTCATGAGCAGAGGATGTGTACAGATAGGTTATCCCCAGACACATTGTTACAGCAAGTAAATACAGTATTTGTTTGGCAGTGTTTTTTCCATCTTTGAGGAAGATCCTGAACACAATCCTGCTTAATCTAAAGTGATTTTGGCTAATAACACCAATTTGTTTGAGGTTTTCTGCTTTCATGTGCTCTTGCATCATTTTTGTTTCTTTTAAAGTATGTTTCCTGAGGACAAAATGTGCCCTGAATTTCCTTGGTTGGGTTTCACTTTGCTGTTGCCTTACCTCATCATGCAGACTCTTTCTAACAAATGCTCAGCTTTCGATGGGAATATTTCAAGAAATAATGGAAACAACATCTATGTGGCTTTTCTTCCTGATGCTCAGTCCATCAAGGACTGGCCATTTTCAAAAGATATTGTATAGAAGTCTGAGGGACATGGAAAGGGTCTGGTTAAGAAAGGGGAAATTGAATGTAGATTACCTTCTGGAGCATCCACTTCTGCCCCGGCACTTAGGGTGTCTCCCTCTTCTAAGAGAGCTGTGTCACCTTCTTTCTGCAATTCCTTGAATGTGCTTCCTTCTCCATCTCCTCCAGATCCTGGAGATGTCGTGATCACGGTCTCAACGGTGGATGATGATAAGATCCACCCCCCTGCTGCATGAAGTTTTCCTCAGAGAGTTTGACTTCAACAATCTCAGCCTTCATTCGAGGTCCAAGTCACAACTCGGATTGAGGAGCCTGCTGCCCAGACTTGTAAAGAGTATGTGAGGCAAGAGATGCAGACAAATGGAGCCTGAAAATGACCCTAATTACAGTTATGTTGTCCGCAAGTCTCTCTCTCACTCCCAGATCTAAGAGAGGAAGATTATGTAGATCTGCAGTTAAGCGCACTGGTTTATGATCTGATGTCTGTGATTTACTTGTGGCTTCTCCTAAGTCATTTCCATTGTGGATCTCACCTCTCGATGACCCTGTAACCTTTCATGAATGCTCAAGATCTGTAAGGAAATGTAACATACACATTGCTTCTGAAGTAAGGTGGACCACATCATACTTCCCTGGTAGAAAGGTTGTTAAATGGACTTGATCTTATGAGGGGTTTATATTCTTACTGTATAAGACCAACAAGAGCAAAGAGATTTATAAGCTCAAGTAGCTCTTTGTAAATTATGACTCTGTTCAAACAGGTCTAGCCTCTTCTAAACAGACCATAGCAAGATAGCTAGTTTCTTTTTATTGTTAATTGTTGTGAAAAAGCTAACGCAAGTCCTGACTTGTTAAGCATAGGGCTCATTCCATAAGAAGAAGACAGCTACTGCTGCTTTAAAGCTTTGAGAAGAAATTACCCCATTCCTCTTAGCTGTAAGGTTGCTTCTGGAAGGTCAGGCCATATGTTTGTGAAGCATTATTGTTTGGATTCAGACTCCAAAAGAGATACTCAGGTGGGTAAGTCAGGCTTCTCAGCAAACACAAGAAGAAGATGGACAGAGCACTGACACTTTTCAGTTACTCACCCCCAGTCACAGATCTGGGTTGAATCCATGATCGTTCTTTAGCTCACTTCGCTACCCCAGTTCAGACCCAGCCATATGCAAATCACTCTTGACCCTGTACCTCATGGGAACATTCCAGCTCACACTGCCAAGCCAAGTCTTCCTGGACCGGAAACTAGCATCTTGGGTTCGGTTTCGGGGGTAGCACCCCTTATCAGCCAGTCTTGGTTGAATCCAGTGGCAAAGTGAGCAAGGGACTCATGTCTAGGCACACCCTACCAACTTAGGGAGAACAGAGAAAACTCAAGGAGATGATGGACAGAGCTCTCGCAGTTCGGCTGGACTGTTCCCATGGCGAACAGGGTTAAGACTGATTTGCTATAGCTGGTTCTGAACTGGAATGGCTTGGGGAGCAAAAAACAATGGTTTTAGGCCCAGATCTCAGTACGGGGGTGAATGTTTGACATTGTGCAGCATTCTGTCCATCAATTGTTCTTTTTTGCATTGGTCACCCCAAGTGGGACGGGTATGCCCAGACATGGATCCTGTGCTCTCCATGAAACTCGAGTCAAGCTAGCTTGGCTAATGAGGGGTGATGCCCTGAAACCGGTCCCAGAATACTTGTTTCCAGTCCAGGGAAGACCTGGCCTGGCAGTTCAGGCTGGGCTGTTTCCATGATGAACAGGGTCAAGACTGATTTGCATATGGCTGTGTTTGAACTGGGATGACATGGGTAGCAAAATAAAACAGTGGATTTAGGCCCAGATCTCTGTACTTGGGTGAATGTTCGACATTGTGCAGCATTCTGTCCATCAGTTGTTTTTTTTACATATGTCAGGCTTCTCTTCATAAAGTATTTCACAAAAACAGTACAACCTATGGCCCCAATTGTGCTCATAATGTTGGGCTATCTTGTTACTCTGTTCTACCTATAATGAATTTCAAAGAGAGTTCCATGTTAATGAAGAACGTTACATGTAATCGTGTTTCTAATGGATAGTTGTAACTGCATATTCCTCATATCTTTGAACGCCAGACTATCTGGCGATTTTCTCAGCAATTCCTGCGTGTGTCGAGAGGTGGTGTTGTGTGGCTCTGCATCTTGTCTGTCCGACACCGAATGTGATGTCCGGGCCCTTACATAGCTGCTACCTTGGCACACTCAGTTCATTTCTTTTCCACGCCTTCTGACACAGATCCGGAGCTCACACCCACAATTTTTTTCTGATTGTTTTCTCAAATATGTCTTCAATGTTCAAAGGACCAAGTTTAAACAGTGTTAGAGTTGAAATATATTTTTGTTATGGACTCTAAAAATGCCTGGCTGTGTCTGGGCTCCTCAAATGATTCATCGTAGTGTGACAAATGCATGAATCTAAAAGCCATTTAGGATCGCAAAACCAAGTTGGCAGAACACCAACAAAAAGTTAGGCTGATTCCCTTCAAAATTATGGACGTATTCTTGTTCCTGAGTGCAATAATATCACCGATCTTCTTCTAGGTCGAAGTCATCAGATAAGCACAAGAAATTCAAGCAAGGCTCCCCTTTTTCCTGCTACTCCTACGAAGCAAAATTGCACGATACCCCCAGATACCTCAATGTTGCGAACCATGCCCCCTGTCTTCAGAACCAGCATTTGCCCTGGTTCCAATGCAGTCAGATTTCCTAAGTCCATTGGCGACACTGCAGTAGATACAAAAATTCAAGGATTATATATTGCAACTGGATCCCTCAGGAGCCCCTCGGTAAAGATCCTAGGGGGCCTATAGACTGGATACTACCCACGGTACTCTCCCCGGTGCCAACTGTGTCCTTTGACCCAGTTTCTTAATCACCTCAACTCAATGGACCGGTGCCACTCCTAATGCTCCTTACAGCGTCAAGACCGATGTCAGAATTCTGTGCATTGACACAGCAGGCCCATCCACTAGTTATTTCAAACTCTGAAGCAAATCTGCTGTGACCTCCTCCGAAGTCTGAACTCTCACGCTTACTATCCTACTCTCATTCAGAGATGCTTTCACTCTGTTATGATCTCCTTGACCTCGATGTTGACGACATTCATGATTATGATGACAAAACCTTTTTATTGACCTACAAGATGCTAGTGGGGTGGATACCTTGCCTGACTCCGGCCTATGCTCCCCGACCCAGCCATTGAAGATTGAGACTCTTTTGCGAAGGTGACTAGGACAGCAGCAGTCCTTGGCAGTCAGCGTCTAATATCTGCGCCCAAAACCAGTATCCTTACAGGGATCATACAACTCGGACAGGCAACACAGAAAACTCTCCTGCCACTTAATGAGGCCCTTACTGACACACTGCTGGGCACCTCGGCAAAACCAGGATCTTTCCCGCCAGTGAACTGCAAAATAGCAAAGAGACACAGACCTGCTTCAGATACCGCCTTTCTCCTCCAACACCCCATGCCAGAAAGCATGGTAGTTCAGGTGTCTATAAGCAGGGTGATCCTAAAAGCATTATGGACCACCCTGCCAGATAGTCTAAACACAAAGAAAGATTTGCAAAACACATGTTCTCCTCCCTTAGACTTGTCCTCTGTTCAGTGAACTTTCCTCTTGAGTAGATACTCTTATGCGTTGTGTGACATGGTGGAGCTGATCTTTCCAACAGTCCCAAAAATTCTCAGAGACAACTTCCAGCTTGTCATTCAGGAAGGTGGTCAGGATCCCTGGAACTTTGTAATTTGCAGAGGCTTCGACACTCCTGACTGCTTGGGTAGGGAAGTTTCGACAAGTGTGGTGGTTTGGCGGTGCCCTTGGGATCCATTTGACTACATTTTCTAGTGACATTGAACAGTCCCTGATAGACATGCCTTTTGATGGCACACGTCTCTTTGTAGACAAGGTGGGCTCAGCAACAGAGCGCTACAGGGAGTGCAAGGCAACTGTGCACTTGCTTAGACTGTCACAGCCTGTATAGCAGTTTCTCCCACAATTTTGCCCCTTTTGAGGTTTCAGAAAGGGATTTCAGCAGAGGGTGTGTTATACCATGCCTCAGCAACAACAGACCCTCCTTCTGCCCCCTCCCCCAGCCTCTCTAAAGCGGCCAGGGATCCAACTGCCAGCATCCAAACTGATAGGCAATGAACTATCCAAATCCCTGATCCTCTCCTCCCTCCACAGCAAAACTTCTTGAAATTGCCCTCTGCAGCACATAATCACCAATTAGGAGGTAAGATCACCTTTTACCATCCCAGATGATAGTGTCCCTTTGGACCATTGGGTGCTCAATATTGTCGAAAACGGACATGCCCTTCCCTTCCTTTCCTCCCCTTTTGACATGCCACTAACACAAAAATGTCCTCTGGATGACCACTTGTCTATTCTGCATGGAGAATTTCAAGCCCTCTTGGACAAGAGAGCCATAGAAAGGGGGCCAACATCATAAGTGGCGACTGGTTGCTATTTCCTTTCCTCCACCCTATCCTGGATCTTCGTCCTCTGAAGTTCAGAATGCTCACACTGGCCAAGTTCTGTATTCCATAGACCCAAAAGCATGGATAATGATGTTGGATTTGCAGAACCTCTATTTCTACAGCTTCAGGTGGACCACTAGCACTCTGAGTTCAGTGCTCTCCTTTGGCCTTCCAGTGCACTTCAGGTGTTCACGAAAGTGATGATGGTGGTCGCTGCCCATCTTTGGATGTTTGAAATACCAGTCTTCGCATACCTCCTGTTAGACACGGGGTAGATGGTGCAGAGCGGGCGGGCCAAACTCCGGAGGAAATGTGTAAAGCATCCACGCAGTGCACACAGGTGACACACCAGGCACACAAAAAGAGATCACACCAGTTTAGGTGAAAAACAGCATATGTATTATGCAGAACATGTTAGGATATCACCACAGGTATGAACACCGTGCCAACTGGCACCAGGTAACCATTTACACATGGAAACTATTTACAAGGCATGGCCAATCGGGCCGCTGCCAGAACCATCCTGAGTCCACGAATAAATGTACAGTCCGTCAATAAATGGATCGCAGCCGGCAGCCAAAGGCAAGGTCAGACACGTAGCATAGATCACGTTGCATACAGCGTGGGCAGGAGGCATAAATCAAGTAGGCATAAACATACAGCATAGAGGAGGAACATTAGGCATTAACCTCACTAGCATGAATCAAAATCCCAAGGCCTAAAGCATATTGGTATGAGGCATTAACCATGAGCCTAGAATAACGAGCATAAAAGCTGTAACATATGAGAGCAGGCGTAATCTAAAACATCCTATTAGGCATCTCATTCGCATAACCAACCTTCACAGTGGGCATAACCCTCAAACACCATGGTAATACCGTTAGCCAAAAGTTGCATGAGGCGACTCAATATGCATAAACATCATGGATAACCCATGGGACAGGAAAGCTTTAAGGGAAAAACACTAGGCATCGACCTGTGGGCATAAACATAGTAGGTATGAAGCATTAGGCATAAAAGTAGAGCATCCTCACAGTAGCCTAAACCTGCCCCCAGGGCATCTCATTAGCAATGAAACCTTAGGCAGGAAATCATCATTGCATGACACTAGTATGAGGCATCCGACGCACTAGACGCCAAACCATCGGGGTAAACCTTAGGGGGAAAAGCATTATCAGCATAACTGCATTAGCATGAACCCCTTAGCGCCGGCATAGCCTTAGCATGAATCACCGGTGCATACATCACAAGAGGCAATAGGCCCCACAAGCATAAAGTACAGGATGCCCCAAATGTTGCAACTGTCCAGCGGGGCAGTTGTGAAGAGTTCAGTCAGTCTGCCCAATACTGGGAACGTGGGAGCCCCCTCCTCTGGGGCTCAGACGTTCGAAACTAATGCCCCAGCAAGACTTAAAACAATATTCTGCCCTCGTGACAGCTGCCAGCAGCTGTTGCAGTCTGTGGCCCTGGGCACGGGGCCCTCCTCTGGTGTAGCTACCCGTCGTCCCGGTGCAGCTAGGATGGCAGGGACTAGCACTGGCGTCCACTCAGCGTCGGGGGCCTCAGGTACTGACCCGGTACCTCGGCCGGCCCCGGACAGCCTCACATCCCAGCCGCCACTCACCGGGGATCCTGCGGGTGTCCTCTCGATGTCCCTCTTCACTCGGGTCCCTCTCCTGGGGGCCCGGGACTATGTCATGGAGCCGACGGGGCTTCAGCTGCACTCTGGGCTCTCCTCAGCCTTCGGAGGGCCCCCACCATGGAGCAAAGTCTCAGTCGACTTCCGGGCTGTTTGCCAGCCCGGGGTAGGCTCCCGCCTGGCTCCTTTACCAACATGGGGCTCCCATTAGCTTACGGGAGCCCCGCAACACCTCTGCCTCCCTTCCGGATCCTCTCTGGCAGGCGGGACTTCCTGGCGGCGCTCCAGCTGGCAAAAATCGCTTCATGGCTCCCCTGACGTCACGGGGAAGCCCACACTGCGCTCTGAACCTCCCGGGCCGGTGGCGGTGATCCTCAGCACCGGCTTCGGGTGCGCTGAGACTCGGGTGGTGATAAGGGGTAGGCTCCCTCCAAACTTGCAATACCAGGCGGGCACCCGCCTCCTCTTCAAGGGAGCTGCTCTCCCTGTTCACTCGCGGGGTGGGCACCGGCTCATAAAATATAGAGGAAGCGTGGTAGGCACCCTCTTAATTCAAGTAACCTACAGCGCGCACCAACGCGGGATGTGTACCCACTATTCCCGAGGCGGGTCTCCCTCATAGCACTTCGCAGGTCCTAGGCCAGCAGCGGTGAAGGGTTCACGGTGTGTAGTGCTGCAGCGCTTCTTCATCACAGCGCTGGGCAGAGCCCCTGTCGGCAGGGATCATTGCAGGGACACAGCGCTTAGTTCCTCCCCAGCACCATGCAGTACAGACAGGGTCCCGCCACCCCAAGTTGTAACGCCCTGGCAGCTCAGCACTGCATGCGTCACCTCGTCTTCTGGCACTCAAGAAGGTAGTGGCTCCACAGCCCTAGAGTGCAGGCAGGGATGCACAGCCATTCAACTATGGCAATCACGCTAGTCACCTCCTGGGCAGTAGGATAAAGCGCCTATCTTCTCTAGGCGCTAGCCAGCAGGCAGGGCACAGTTGTAGCGCTCACAAAGCTCTAGGTAAGAGAGCGTCAGGCCCTACTGGGCAAGATCAGCAGTCAGTGGGCACTCATCAGTACAGGGCCGCAGTTCCTAGGATCAGTCATCCCCCATAAAGTGGCACTCATCCTGGGTCTGCAGTCTTCACTCCAGTAAGGTGGCTCTCACTAGCCCTGTGGACAGCAGAGGGGGAACAGATGGGCACAGGGAACAGTACACAGGACCATGCGGCGGTACCTCCTGGCAGTAGGTCCCCTCACATTCACGTCCACGCTCAGTCTGAGCACATGGCATCCCAGCTCCGCTATTTATACGCCCCTCACCCCACCTACCAGACAGTGCCAAAAGCTTCTAGAAGCGTCTGGGGAAACTTGTCCTAACTGGTTTAGGGGGAGGGTAGAGCACCCTGGGTGCCAGGCTTCCCTCCAAAAGTTGGGTTGCTGGGAAACAACAACTAGACTGGTAACCCACCTCAGTCAGGCGGCACAAACACACAGCCCAAATAAATCTGCGCACGCCATTGCGCAGCAGGCATTTTCTCACAAATGGTAAAAGGCTAGGGAGAAAAGCGAATAATTTTAGGGAAAAAGGGCCAAGTCCAACACCTCCAATACTAGCTGCTGAATCAGGCTCGCCTAAGGAAGTTGTGGCCCATCTCCAGACAACGTCCAACCTGTTGACATTGCTGGGATTTCTCATAAACATTCCACACCTGACTCCTCACAGCGGCTTCCCTTAATAGGAGACATCCTGGAGATGGTGCTTTTCCAAACCTTCTCTCCAAGTCTAGGCCATTTATTCTGTGATTCTGATGTTTCAACCCCTGACCTGGTTCTCAGTGAGAGTGGCTCTAAGGCTTTTTCGTCTCGAACATCATGCTTGATGACCACACTAGGCGGCACATGGCAGGCTCCAGTGGATTCTGGAGACTCAGTGGGCTGAGCACCAAGGGAGCCATTCGGATTTAATCCAGGTGTTGGAGGACTCTTCAACAGCTCTTCTTTGGTAGCTGCTTGACTACAGGTGGACCGGTGGCAGACCCCTCTTTCTACACCACCCAGAGATAACAGATGTGACGGATGAATTGTTACCTGGTTTGGGAGGTAGTCTGTGGGAGGTGGAGATCCGAGGACTGTGGTCTTAAGTGGAAGCCTGAGTCCACATCAACTTGTTGGAGTTGCGGGTGATTCGCTTGCCACTCAAAGCATTCCTTGCAACCAACAAGGGGGAATGGGTGCCCATTCAGACAACACCACCATGTGGTACTGCACCAAACAGGGCGGAGTCAGGTCGTGGGTACTGTGCCAGGAAAGTTTGCACCTTCAGAAGTAGTTGAATCGCAAGTATGTTCCCTGGTCGTACAGCACACGGCAGGATCCTTAAACACCAGGTTAGAGAAACTCAGCTGATGTTGCTAGCAGATCACAAATGTTGGCTGCACTCTGAGGTGGCACAGGATGTCTTCTGGCACTGCTTAGAAACCCCTTGGTCGATCTTTTTGCTGCTGCAGAGAATGTGCAGTGTCCAAGATTTTGTGTGCTCGAGTTCCCAAGACAGTTCTCACTCAGACTCCTGTGTGCCTTCTTACTTTTGCCTCCTGAGAATTCTGGGGAAGATCAGGAACAACTGGGCTCTGTTCATCCTAGTGGCTTTGGATTGGGAGAGAAAAGTGTGGTACCTAGTACTCCTGGCCATGAGCATTTGCCCTCTGATCTGGCTGCCCATTCAGGAGGGCCTCCAGTTGCAGCAGCTGGGCAGGGTCTTGAAGCCCAAGGAAGAAGAGAGGCTGCTTCAGCTAGACACAAAGAGAGCCTTAAGCGTCTACATCGATGGGACCTGAGAACACAAGGGTGAACGAACAGCTTTACTTTTGCTTCTCTGATTCAAAGAAGGTAAGAGCTATGCAGAAGTGGACCATCTCCAGCTGGATTGTCCTGCGCGTTACATCAAAATCTGTTATGGTATGACCAAGAAACAGTCTCTAGAAGGCCTCAGTGCTCATTTTACCAGAGAAAAGGCTGCTACAATTGCGCTTGTACGTGATGTGCCAGTCTTGGACATTTTCCAGACTGCTATATGGATGTTGGTTCACACATTCAGAAACACCACTTCTGGTTATCCAGGTATGGTGGATAGGACATTTCACCTGTTCTCTCCTGCAGTATTTCCTAGTCTTAGCCATTCTGCAAACCTACCACCTGGGGAGGTATTACCTAGGTATTAATTGACACAGTGTGGAATCAGTGGTGAAGTGACTGTCAGAGGAACATGTTAACGCTTTGGTAACACTCTTTCTGGTGGACTTCTCCTGATCGTGCGGTTGACTGGTTCCCTGCTGTCCATAATAATATGATTCCAACTTCGAGATCTACGTACTGATTTAATCTGATTACAGTGCCTCTGCAATTGATGGCACGGACGGCTAGCAAAAAGAAACTGATATGATTGTGCAAAGATGTCTTTTATGTAGGGACTTTGACATCACGTCCAGGCCAGGACGGACTCGAAATGGAGCAACACAACACCACCTGCCAACACGTGGGAATTGCTGAGAAAAATCTCTGGCTCTGTTACGCCTGTGGGGATTCACTAGGTGAGGATTCTGTTTTTAGAGTATCCACCAGAAAGAGCATTACCAAAGGTAAGTTACTTATTCTTCTTCACCATGGCGTTTCTCTCTGAATTCGTACACTTCCCTCCTGTCTTAATTAAATGTCTGACTGATATTCTGTTTGGCATGATGGGATAATGCAATCTCTAAGGTTGCACTGTATGATAGTGTTACCTGTGTTAGGGATCTATTTCCTGCTTTTTCTTTTATGTTAAATCACTTTATTTTTTAGAAGTTGTGTATTCAACCAAAAATACGCTTCTTATTGTAGATTAGCTAATTGACTGGACTTGCTTTCTATTTTTTTAGTTGATTTCTAAAACTTATGAAAGTTTTTTTGAATAATTGTGTTATGGGGTCTTTCCCATTATGAGTGAATAACGTTAACTTTCTTTGTTATTATTGAGAAATTATGTGGAGTGGTGTGGCTCACTGGTTAGAGGCGGCAGACCCGGAAGCAGAGGATGGCCCGGGACCAGGGTTCAATCCCCGACGCGGCAGAGTCGTGAACCAGGGTCAGCAGACTCTATAATTCTCGCCTCAGTGCTTACTCTAACCAGGGATCACACTCGGCAACTCTGGGCATTAGCTTTCCTCATCTCCACAACGGCCCCCCACAAACGCCGGGAATGCCTGGTTTCACCTTGGAGATACCCAGGAGGGAACATCTCACAGGGAAAGCCAGGACGGGTTCCCCAGCGGTCTATAGCGCCAGGACGCCTCCGGGTAGCAGTGCGCTTTACAAGACACACACATTTACATTTACATGTCAATCAAAATTTAAAGACTAATCTGAAGTTGTTCTTTTTTTTTGTGTCGCAGGATACTGACTTTTTTCTAGTGGCTAATAAAAGTAGAGGGGAGAACACTACTTTTAATCTATGTAACAGGCAGAAATTAACATTACCAGGGACGGCCAGACTGTATTTCTGTCATAGTCTGAAAATAAATTTTTGATAGCCTTAAATATCAAGGCAATTCATAAAGAATCTCTCTCATAGCAGATATAGATAAAGAGTTTACAGGCAGTACAGTGATCTCCAACTACTGACAGTCACTCATTCTTTCAACAATTTCTAGAAACTCCCACCAATAGAACACACTACATAGTGATGTCACTGTCCTGAGATGACTTCTGGATGGCTTAATTTCTTACTCTCAACAGCTAGGCTAGTAAAATAGAAGACTACATATTATTCATTTCTCATATACCCAAACCACATGCAACCAGCATACCATTACAACAGAACAAAAACCTTAAAGTGAAGAAATGAAGTTAATCTTCCAATCTCATCAGAATCCTCCTCTCTCTAATACTGCAGTAGCTGTTTTGGGCATGGCTTGTGCATTGATAATCAATGGCTGCACCCGATCGTACCAAACGACGCTGCCCAGTCTACCATCCACTCCAACAATCCTTTTCTCTTTCCTCACCGTACACCACTACTCAACACCTCCCCACTCATTTTCATTGCGCCATAAATATTTAATTTCCCACATTCTCCTGTTCTATTCCTGCACTGCTCTGACCCACTTTTTCCTTTATCCTCTTATCTATTGCTCAGGGTTACATAGTCGCCCCACAGCTCACTGACCTCATAGACAAAACTTAGACCCACATACTTCTTTCTTCCAATCTCCTTTTTGAACCTAGGACTTCTACATTCGTTTCTCTGTTCCCAGCACTCTTCTGCCCATCACCCTTCTTCCTCAACACATTAGTCAACTAACATCAAACTGTCTGGACAGGAATGGCCCCTACATGGTGTACAGTTGTTACCCTACCTAAGCCTTCTTGACATGAGTGAGGTCCTAGACTTGTCTTGTGACCGGACTGGGCGCACCAAGCATGTCCTCATTGACAGTGTGGACTTCTGTCCCTGGCATTAGTTTAGCACATGATTTGCAAGGCGACTCTTGTTCCGAGATCCTTTTTGTCTCAAGTGGAACTCGGGCCTCCGATATGCCTTTTCACCCATACCACTCCTGCCCAGAATTCTCAAGAAGATCAGGAATGCCCGGGCCCAAGTAATCCTTGTGTCTCGGACAGGGCACAGAGAGTTTGGTATCTCAAGTTGTTGAGCATGGTCAATAATCCCCTGAACAGGCTGCCCCTTTAGGGGGATCTTCTGTCGCAGCAGCAGGGGAGAGTTCTCCACCCGAACCTGCCACTCTTCACATTCTGCAAGGGGAATGAGCTGCAACAGTTGACAGCTTGAGACTTTCCTCTCGAAGTCTGTAATGTTATCTTGGCATCCTGCTCTTGGCGAAAATTTGGGGGATGGTGTACAGAAATGCACATCAATCGCCCTTCTGACCCCCCTTCTCCCCTTTTCCCAGGTTTTCCTTGTCATCCTTTCTATTGCCCAACAGGGCTCTGCTCTGGGCACTCAAAGGGGCCATCTATCTGTTATTTATCCTTTCTTTTTTGTTTCCTGAGCACCAAACACTCTTCAAATCCCCTATTTTAAATAGGTTCTTGAAAGGTTGGCAACATTTGTTTCTACCTACCCCTTTCGTTATCCCTCAGCGGGACCTCAATCTTGTCCACACTTTTCTTATGTGCTCTTCTTTTGAGCCTTTGCACAATTGCCTCCTTGATATCCAAATGGCCTTTCTCATGGCTAAAACATCTGCCTGCAGGGTCAGTACGCTTCAGGGTTTATCATTCAATCCTCTCTACTTCAATATCTACCCATACAAACTGGTGCTTCACATGAGAGCTTCCTTTCTACCGAAAGTGGTCAGTCCCTTTCACCTAGGCTATTCCATCACTGTGCTTTTTACGCTCTGACATATCCCTCCAAGGAAGAGGATTGACTTTACCGCTGGACCCATAGAGAATGTTGTCGTTCTACCTTGACCGCACACAAGAGTTCCAGGTGGAATACCAATTCTTTGTGGTGTATGTCGGAGCATAGAAAGGACGGGCCATGCAGAAGTGGAATCCTCTCCAGAATGATTGTGCCATGTATCGAAATCTGCTACACATTGGCTGAGAAGCAACCCCCTGAGGATGTTGTGTAGTTCCTAAGAATCCCCAGGACCTGCGTGTTTTGGATCATCTAAACTGAGAACTTGGTGTCCAAACCGCTTCCGAAAACCCTTCCAGGATATGTCAGCCATTAGACCAGCTAGATCTATAGTGCCACTACGACCCCCATGTATCTTACAGTGGTGTAGGTAGTTTCTGGCAACCACTGAACATGACAATCCTGATTCCTTCGGGTTCGTGGAAAACAGTACAGTAGTTTTCGCTCAGTCACTCGTGCTTGCTCATTCTCAGAAAAAACATAGGATGGCAATTAGGACGTTTCAATAAGTATTTACTAGTCCAGCATCAGTCTTGTGTAAAACATATTTGCTGCAACAATCAGGAGACAGAAGAATACGAAAGAAATAACAAGGACTAATATAGAAAACCGTAGATACATTTCTACTATAGTGCTAAGAAGATGAACATATACAGTTCAGATAAAACAGTAGTATTTGTAAACTCCTATAATGTGCGCCCTAAGCAATTTGCCAAAATGTAAATAGCTTAGATTTGAAGGTTTATCATGTATATGTGTATAAATATATATATAGATATATATATATATATATATATATATATATATATATATATATATATATAATACATGTGTATGTGTGTATGTATGTATGTATGTGTATATAGCCAAGAATCCCCTAGGGAAGACCCAACCCCTTCACCTGATGGTAGTGAATAAAGGATCCTGTCTCTTCTCCGAGATGACACCCCGCAAGGGAGGTCAGACCGCTGCGTGTCGAAGATTCAGCACGCAGGACCCGGTGTCAGAGTGTAAAAAATTCTCTTTTAATTTGCAGGGGGCAAAAAGGGTCTTATGTACTAGAGTGGTCACTCCAGGGTTTCTTATACAATCGATATGTTTTGAAAACAATCATAAATGTTTTTCTAAAATAAAAGCGATAATGTACAGAAGGCCTGTTGGCCATAGATGAAAAAAAGTGATGACCTTTATACAGAATAATTATGCAGTACCTGAGGACATGTTTATTACATGTGAAAGAGACTATTAGTTATGGATTCTTTACCTTATAATTATCCCCAGACGTCGACTCCGCGTTTGTCGTCGGCGATGTGATTGCCGGGATGATGTCGTAGTATCTACTTAGATGCCACCCCTGTGCGCTGACTTCAGTTCTTTCTTTTTCCACGCCAGCCAGCACAGATCCAGAGAGAGTGGTACCTTAGTCACTTTTTGACTAGCATTTTTCGACTTATCAACATCTTTTTTGAGTTGTTCGACTCCTAGGGCACAAGGATGTCACATCAGCGGACCGGCTTCAAATCTTGTGTCTCCTGTCACAAAGTGATGTCTGGTACGGACCCCCACCTTGTGTGTCTGTGGTGCCTGGAGCGCGACCATGACCCGAAGTTGTGCTCCGACTGTCACGCCATGAATCCGAAGTCTTAGCAGAGCGGTCCTGAAAGATTCTGGAGGCCCGGCAGTCAACTCCTCACCGCTCGAGGTCCCGGACGAGAGGGAGGTCGCTGGACCGGTCGCAGAGTCACCACCAACACTCTTCTTCGAAGTCTTTGTCTTTGGGTAAGTCAAAGCACAAAAAGGTGAGAAGCACCGTTGCTCTTTGCATTCTCCCCGTTAGTCAGCAGACGCGACGTGGGATGCGGAAGGTTGTTGTTCTTCGGCTCCGCCCATTGAGCCTACTGGTTCGGCTCCAAGCTTCCCTCCCTTCCCGGGAGCCAGGGCAACCCCTGCCCATCTTCGTAGTTTTTAAGAAGCCCTCCATTCTATCTTTGGCCAGCCCGCTGGCACACCTTCAGCCCCGCAGACTCGGCATGGGGTTCTAGGCCTTTGATGACAGCAGCTTCTGCGCTTCAGGGCCCCCAGGGATCCAATCCTGGATCCAGATCGGCGCAGGTTCGACCTTACGACACCTCCGGCGCCAAATCCATATAGGCCGGTTGGGTGGTTGTGGTTTAACCCGGCCTCCTCCGTGGCTTGGACACGGAGCTGGGCCTGCGACGATTGATGCTGGTACTGGTGCCGACCAGTACTTTTGTAACACTGTTCTACCCTGCGTTCCTTTCACCCTGATTGGCAGCCAGAGGAGGGTTTGGAGGACTGGGAAGGTTCTGTTGACCCTCTGGCAGACCAGTTGGATGAACCGGCCTGGAGAGAGGAGTTGGGTGAGGCCAGTGGCCTGGACACCTCCCCCAGACCTTAGCATGCTTTTGCCCCCTACCGTGGGTACAGAGGAGCAAGCCTCTTACGCTGTGGTGTTGCATAGGGCGGCAGAGGCCTTCAACCTTGAGCTTCCAATATGGCGGTTAGGACCAACCTCCTGACCGAGGTGCTTGCAGCGGCCTCTTCGAAACCCCTGATGCAGTTCAATGAGCCCCTCAAGGACATCCAAGCCCAGCACAGGGGCTCCTGTGGATAGGATGATTTGCCTGACGCCACAGCCCGGCCCCGGGCGACCCCATTTTGCTCTCCCAACTAAGTATGAGCGGAAAATCCGTTCCGCTCGCGGATTTTGCGGATTTTCGGTAAATTCGCAATCCGCGAGATTCGTGAATTTCCCGCGAAATCCGCAAATCCGCGAGCAGCGGATTTTATGGCTTGCTCGCACTGTTCGCGTGAGTTCGCGGCTTCCCAGTTCAACTTCGCGCCCTGCGAATAAGCGCTAAATTGCAGAAATACGATCTTAGCAAAACTGAAACTACTTACCAGGTTCAAAAGTTCAAGCTCATCATTAGTAGCCATTTCCTGTAGTGCTTCCTGAGGGGCCCCTCCAGAGTTCAGTTGCCTACTTGCAACTATTATGTGACCCTGCTCTGACCCTCAGAATAGTTACACATATGCCACAAAGGTCCTGAATTACAGCGAAGGGAGACAAGCAGGAGCCAGGCTGGAAGTTCAAATCCAACAGTGACACATTAATCAGCCCCTAATTCATTATTGTCAGTTGGGGCAGGGCAGGTGTTGTAACTAATTTTGCAACAATGAAGGCACTTAGCAATTGCAAAAGATCACTAATCAGGAAGCACTAAGGAAGCAGGTGCCAGCTAAAAAAATATTCTGTGACACATTAATCAGCCCCAAATTAATTCAGGTCACTTGAGGCAGGGAAGGTGTGCTTTGCTTTGCCACAATAATGTACACTGGACAACCAGAGGGTGCTGTGATGAAACAGAGGGTGGCATGGGTGGGCCAGAGGGTGGCATGAGTAGTCCGAGGGTGGCAGTGATGAAGAAGAGTGTCCCAAACAGGCTGGACACGTAGAAACAACAAGTTCGCAAAACTTGCGACCCGACAGGTAAGTTCGCGTTTGCGAAATTGTACAAAACCCTCGCGAACTGGCAGAAACCCGCGCGAACACAAAAAAAAAGTTCGCAAATCCGCAAAATTCGTGAACGCGAGATTCGCAAAATTCGCCCATGCTTACTCCCAACACCCTACCCCTGAGAGCTTGATGGTCCAAGCCTCAAGCCTCAACTTTCAAAGGCGCGTTCCCTACTGCTCCCCAGATAGGGAATCCAAGAAGCTTGACCATCTTGGGAAGATGATGTTTTCTTCCACCAGCTTAGAACTGCGGTCGGTGAACACTGCATGTCTCTTGGGCTGTTACACCCACTCTGTGTGGGATACGGTCATGGAGGTGCTGCCACAATACCCGGAGGAGGCCCAGGCCGCTATCTCCCGTGCAGTTACTGAGGGTAGAGATGTAGCGAAGTTCGCCATATGATGTGGGCTGGACACCGCCAACTCGCTAAGCAGGACAATTTCAAAGTCAGTAGCCCTGAGAAGCTTTGCTAGGCTGAGGTCCACTGGCTTTTCAGGCGATGTCCAATCGACTTTTTCGGACTTGCCGTTTGATGGCTGTCGCTTGTTTGGCGATAAAGTGGCCCAAGTGCTCGAGCGCTTTAAGGATTCTAGGACTACTGCAAGATCCTTGGGCCTCGCTATCACCTCTCGTCTTCACAGTCTACTTTTTGCCCCTTTCGTGGCTACAGGAGGGATGCCACACCAGGTTCCACCCAGAGCTACAGGCCTACGCTAGCTGCCCAACCTTTGAGCGCCCGGAGACGTGGGAAGAGCATCGTGGGTCTGGTGGCCAGTGAGCGGGTCAGTCCACCAGCGCCCCCTCTGCAGCAGCCTCCAAACCTTCCTAGTCCGACTTTTTAGGAACACCAGTTGCCAGTGGGCAGCAGGATTCGCCATCACCTCCCCCACGTCGGAAAGGTGTGTTTTGCAGATACTCCAAAGTGGCTACTCCCTCTCCTTCAAGACTACCCTGCCCTCCATGCCACCCACACTCCATTGCATGTCGGGTGATCATTTGGCCCTTCTCCATCAGGAAGTTTCCGCTCTCTTGGCCAAGGGAGCTATTGAGCGCGTCCCTTAGCCAGAAGTTTGCTGTGGTTGTTATTCCCACTTCTTGCTGGTACACAAGAAGGACAAAGGCCTACGTCCTATCTTGGATCTCAGGGATGTCAACCGCTTCCTCTGGAAGGAGAAGTTCAAAATGTTGACATTAGCTCAGGTCTTGTCTGCCCTTGACCCTGGAGACTGGATGGTAGTGTTGGACTTGCAGAACGCCTATTTTCACATCCCCGTCCTGCCTGCCCACCGGCGTTACCTAGATTCATGGTATGCCACGAGCATTTTCAGTTTACAGTGCTCCCCTTTGGCCTTACCAGTGCCCCTCAGGTGTTCACAAAAGTGATGGGGTGGTCGCAGCTCATCTGCGCAGATCAGGGGTTCCAGTTTTCCCTTATCTCGACGACTAGCTGTTGAAGGCGAGATCGCCCCAGACTGTCGTCTCCCACCTCCAGACTACGGCGGACCTCCTGCATTCGCTGGGGTTTATTATCAACGTGCCAAAGTCACACCTGACCCTCTCAGCAGCTCCTTTTCATCGGGCTGTTCTGGATACAGCGCAGTTTTGGGTTTATCCAGCGAGTACGGGATATTCGGGCTATGATTCCGATCTTTCAGCCTCTATTCCAGGTTTCGGTCAGAATGACCCAGAGGCTGCTCAGCCTCATGGCCTCCTGCATCCTATTGGTGGATTTTGCCAGGTGGCATGTGCGGGCTCTGCAGTGGAACCTGAACTTCCAGTGGGCACAGCATCAGAGGAATCTTTACGATTGTGTCCAGATCTTGGTGGGCACTGTGCACCAATTGCAGGGGTGGCTAACGAACCAGGATGGGGTCAACAGCAGATCCCTCTCCCTTCCCCAACCAGAGTTCACAGTGGTGGCAGATGCATCACTTATGGGGTGGGGCGGCGAAGATCAGACGCCTCTGGTTTCTGGCGGAGTCCGGGATCCACATCAACCTTCTGGAGCTCCAGGCGATTTGTCTTGCTCTGAAGGCATTCCTTCCCTCTGTTTGGGTAAGTGTAGTGCAGGTGTTCAAGGACAACACCACTGACACGTGGTACTGCAACAAACAGGGCGGGTTGGGGTCATTAGCGCCGGGACACCCCTTCGGGGGTAGCTGCGCGCTCTATAAACTACATAAAATAAAATGGACCCTATGTCAAGAGGCTATTCGCCTTTGGACATGGCTGGAACATCAGGCCATGTCCCTGGTGGTTCAACACCTGGCAGGTTCCCTGAGCGCCAGGGGGGGAAAGTGGGGAGGGGGGCGAACTCCGCCACAGGTGCATGATGGATCACGAATGGCGTCTTCACTCAAAGTTGGTACAAGGTCTCTTTCAGCAGTGGGGAGAGCCTTGGTTAGATCTGTTCACCACCGAAGAGAAAGCTCAATGTCAGCAGTTCTGCGCATTGGAATTTCCAAGGCAGCACTCGCTCGGCGACACTTTTTGTCACGAGTGGAGTTGCAGTCTTCTATATGCCGTTCCGCCTATAACACTTCTGCCCAGAGTGCTGCAGAAGATCAAGCACGACCAGGCCCAAGTCATTCTTGTGGCTCCGGATTGGGCATTGAGAGTCTGATATCCCGAGCTATTGCACATGGCCATCGAGCCTCCGATCAGACTACTTCTTCGGGAGTATCTTCTGTCGCCGTAGCAGGGGATTGTCCTCCACCCGAACCTGTCAACCCTCCTGCTCCTTGTGTGGAGATTGAGCGGAGACAGTTGACAGCCTTCAACCTTCCTCCGGAAGTATGTAATGTAATCTTGGCAGCCAGGTGTCCCTCCACTAAAACGGTATACGCCTGTAGATGGAACAAGTTTGTGGCGTGGTACACAGCAAAGGCTGTGGATCCCCTTTCTGCCCCTCTATCAGATGTTCTCCTCTTTATTCTTTCTTTGGCCCAGCAGGGCTCTCCTCTGCACACCCTCAAAGGTGATTTTTCACCCATTTCGGCCTTTCTTAGGCTCCCTGATGAGTCTGTTCTTTTCAAGTCCCCTATTGTGAATAGATTTATTAAGGGCATTACTCACCTCTTTCCTCCTAATCCCTTTGTAATGCCCCAGTGGGACTTGAATCTGGTTCTAACGTACCTTATGTGTGCTCCTTTCGAGCCATTACAAAATTGTCCTCTCAGATTCTTGACTCTCAAGACTGCTTTTCTGGTTGCCATCACATCTGATCGCAGGGTGATTGAGCTTAGAGCTCTTTCTTCTAAATCTCCTTTCCTTGCTGTTAGTCTGGACAAGGTTGTCCTTCAAACTAGACAGTCTTTTCTTCTCAACGTGGTTACCTCTTTCCACATAGGACAAACCATCACTTTGCCAACCTTCTTCCTGCCCAGAACCCTTCCAAGGAGGACGAGAGACTTCACCGTCTGGATCCAAAACGTGCATTATCTTTTTATCTAGATCGCACAAAACAACTACCGGTAGATGATCAAATCTTTGTTGGCTATGTGGGTGTCAAGTAAGGTCGTCCGTACAAAAACGGACCATCTCTCGATGGGTCGTCCTTTGCATTAAAATATTATTCCTTGGCAAAAAAGGAACCTTCGGTAGGACTGCGCGCCCACTCCACCAGGGCGACTACAGCCACTACTGCTTTGGGATGTGGAGTCCCCCTCCGGGATATCTGCCAGGCAGCCTCGTGGGCATCCCTGCAAACGTTCACAAAACACTAATGCCTGGATAACCAAGTCAGGAAAGACGGCTTCTTTCGCCGTTCAGTTCTCCAGGACTTTCTGGTGTGAACTTGGTTTGCAGACCCACCTCCGGGATTGGTATTACTGGGGTATCTATACTAGGGTAAGGAATCTATAACTAATAGTCTCTTTCAGATTAACAAGTTAATTATCTTCGGTAACTATATATCTGTAAGAGACATATAATAGTTATAGATTCCTTATCGCCCCACCCATCCTCCCCGTTCTGCTAACTGACTTCTAGTGTAGGGGAGCCCCTTTCAGGGCCCTAGTTGTGTGCACCAGTGGTCAGTGGCTTGCATGGCTCTGCGCTTTTGGCGTGGCATGTTGTGTAAAGAACTGACGTCAGCGCGTAGGGCCGGCATCTAAGTAGATACTACGATGTCAACCCGGTGATTACGATGCTGACGACGAATGCGGAGTCGACTGGCACTACATACGATGCGCAAGGGTACTTCTATGAAAAAGTTCTCCGGATCCAGCCTGACGCCTGGCGGTAATTCTAAGATAAAGAATCTATAACTCCTATATGTCTCTTACAGATATATTGTTACCGAATGTAAGTAACTTGTTAGTCAGGTAGAAACATTATGATAGTATACTAAGAGCCTGATGTTGAAGAGACAGGAGCAAGCTACTAGGTAAAAGGTCACCTGTTCGAAACCGTTTTTTGTGGGGGGCGGAGCTAGCCGGCAAGCGAAATGGCTGCCTGATCCCGCAGCTCCGCCGTGCACAGAACATAATATCCTCCAAAATCCTGAACCAGCAACATTTAAAGGCCGATTCCGGATCTCACAGACTGCCCAGCGTGTGAGGAACGAGCGGATGCCCCGGCGGTGACGGGGGAGTGGAGCCCGGGCAGAGCGAAAGTGTGTCCGCGTCTCTGAGGAGCAGGGCCGCGAAGCCGTGGTCCAGAGTACAAACGGAACCCGTGCGGCGTAACGAGATTTGCGGCAGAGGGCGACGCGCAGTGCCGGTCCAGCGACTCCTCCCCCCCCCCCCCCCTCCCTCCCTGCCCGAGGGCAGGGAGCTTACCGGTGGTGTTTCGGAGGTTGGCGGCCCCCCCGTGCGCTGCTGACCTGCAGAGGCTGCCCCCACCTCAAGGAAACGGCCCCTCCCGAAAAAACAAGCGGACGAGGGCCCGACTCTGGATGACTCCGGGGTTACGCAGCGGGACGGACATCGTTGGGGGCTGGTCTGGAGGCTCCTGCCCTGGCTGACTCGAACGGTGCGGAGGACTACCCCCCGGAGGGTCTTCGCGCCATTTTCCTGTACCGCGCCTGGTGTGCTGGTGGTGCGGGCGCTCCTAGGGCGGCTACCGACATCGCGCCTGGAGTGCAGTGTGTCTCCTGGTCGGCGCCGGGTTGGCCCCTTCTGCAGCGGGACACTCGCCCCCCCACCTCCCCCCCCCCCCCCCCCCCCCTCCTCCCGGCTGGCCTTTCCTGCGGAGTTGCGGCCTGCTTGGCTTTGCTGCTACGACACACACCCTGGTGGTCCTGGGCTGAGGTAGTGCGTGGTCCCCGGGGTGAAGATGCGATTGACTAGGGCTGGACATCTTCCCTCTCTGCCCCCACGTCGGAGGGTGGTTCGGGGTGTTGAGACGCTCACGGGTGGCATAGACTTGTGAATATACGTTCCGCGGCCTGCCTCGGTGGTACCACTCCTCTGAGCAGTCTACAAGCGTTTAGTGTGGCGAGATGGGCAAACGGACAGGACTCAAAGTAAGCTGCCCTTCTCGCAGAAGCGGTTACTACAGCAAAGCCCGATTACAGAGGATGGCCCGAAGACTCGTTCGGAGGAGTCTCCGAGCATTGATTCAGACATAAAGACCATGCTGCTTTCCATGGAGCAGGTCATACAGACCAGTATCTCCGCCCTAGGGTCCAAGATCGACGCTATGTCATACAGAATGGATCGGATGGCGGAAAGGCTAGACAAGCACGCCGAGAGACATGATATGGCCGAAAGGAGGGTGACAGAAGTCGAAGAGGCGCAGACAGACCTAGATACGGCGCAAAAGAAGATGGAGAGGATGATGCAGGCCCTGCAGGACAAGACTGAAGATTTGGAAGCACGCTCACGGAGCTGTAACCTACGCATCACGGGCCTTCCGGAGAGCACATCTATGGGCCCTATGGACCGCTTCGTGGAGCAGCTCCTCGTGAAACTTCTGGGGGACGGAGTGCTCTCAGCTATGTTGTTTACAGTGGAGAGAGCCCATAGGTCGCTGGCGCCTCGGCCGCAGCCTGGAGCGCCTCCGCGCCCTATCATAGCGAAACTACTCAATTATAGGGACAGGGACACTGCACTCCGCCTGGCGCGAACAAAATAACAACTGCAATATGAGGGGTCCGCCATCTCGCTGTACCCAGATTTTACAGCTAAGGTACAAGAGGAGCGGAAACAGTTCATCCCGCACAAAAAGCGTCTCAGGGAGATGGGCCTGGACTATGCTTTGCTGTATCCGGCCAAGCTGCGTGTCAACAAGGGAGGCCATTCCCATATCTTCACGGATCCTAAGGCGCTGCAACAAGCGATGAACGGTGGTCAAAGGAAGCGAAAGCGAGCTCGGAAAAGAACCACGAGGACGATGAGAGCGACAGTCAGCTGGACGATCAGGATTGATTCTTTTCACTGCCCTACTGTTCACCTTGTGTCTAAGCAGCAATGTCCTGGATCGTACTTTAGCAGCCCCCACCTGAAGAAGAGATGGGTCACCTGATGCACTTTGTGAAGACTGCAAGCTATATAGATAAGTGGTCCTGGGGGGGGTGGTGCGTGGGGGGTGGGGGGGCTACTCTGATTACACGTTCACACACCCTTGGTCCCTGCACACGTTGGGATATACCATATGAGTCATCTTTGTTGACATCTGGTGATGAATGAACTGGAACTGAGAACACTTACCGGACATGGTCTTGAATGCGCCTCACACAGGTGTGGTGCGAACTTGATAAATGTCACAATTAAGAACGTTGCACTAATTGTGGTTACTGTGCATGGCGGGAGCGGGTGGAGAGGCCTACAAGCGTTCTGAGACATAGGTAGAGACTGACACTTGGCTACCTAGGCCCCCGCGCGTTAAGCACACTGTTATGTTGGTTGACCTCAGTTGGGGTGGGTTTACTGGGGAGTGGGGTGGGTAGAACACTGTCGGACCGGGTTGGGGTGGGTCTGCTGTGGGCGGGGGGATGGAGTGTGGTACTATGGGAGTTAATGTTTTTGGGGAGGATGGGCAGGGGGGGGGAAGGGGACTGTTCGCAGAATGTTCGCTGACCTATTCAGATGACTCGGGAACTGTTTGTGGTATTGTGGCCGTGTACTATTGTATTGCCTTGTGTCAACTCCAATGCCTAGTGCCCCTGTGACGAACTTGGAAAATCCTGCTGATACCTTGCGAGTGTTAACCTGGAATGACAGGGGTCTAAACGATCACAGGAAGTTGAGGAAAGTGCTCCATTACCTACAGAGACACCATGTAGACCTGGCTCTCATTCAAGAAACCCATTTACCACTCACGAGCAAGATGCTACAGCACAGGGGCCTATTGGGAAACTCTACAGTGGCGGGTTTCACTACACACTCTAGGGGAGTTTTGACATGGGCGAACCCACGCTCCAAGCTAGTTCTGCGGCCGATTAAAGCCGACCCTGAGGGCCGTTATTTAATTTCGAGGTGCGAGGGGAAAGGACATGACTTAATTGTGGTTAATGTATATGGCCCGAATTATGACTCCCCTGATTTCTACGCCCAGTTAGCCCTCTGTTGTAGAACATATGCCTCGGCACACATGCTCTGAGGGGGTGATTTTAACCTAGTGCTAGACCCAGGGTTGGACAGGTCTTCTGGCCCCGGGCAGAAGCCTGTCTCAGCTGCGGTGACTCTCCAGGCTGAGCTGCTGACACTGGATCTGGTTGATGTGTGGAGAAGCAGGAATGCGGGCAGGGGTGGGTACACTCACTACTCTTCCTTTCATGACATACATACCAGGATTGACTACTGGTTGGCCTCTCACTCCATCACTAGCCGAATTGTAGCATGCACTGTACTCGCGCGAACGCTATCTGACCACTCACCGATACTACTATTCTAGAGACGCCGAATCGCAGGATCCCCCCATTCACCTGGCGATTCCCTCCATATGCTCTGTTGGATGACACCTTTAGAGGGGAAATGGCGGAGGAAATCAACCTCTTCTTCTTTGAGAAGAATTTGGGCTCTGTGGACACTTTCCACACGGTTTGGGAGGCGTTCAAGGCTTTTATTCGCGGGATAGCTATGACCAAACATTCCAGTGTACTAAAGGCCATACGACAGCGGCTACGCTCCCTGGGATCCCAATTAGCTGACCTGGAGACTCAACTCTTGACTGACACTGACCCGACTATAGCTGACAGGCTACGATCCCTCGTCTCGGACTTCAATGAGGAGGCAGATGGGGAGGTTTGTTACATGGGGAAATATGCCTCGGCGAGAACTTACGGTGAGAGTGAGCGCTCTAGCTCGCTATTAGCCAGAATATTGAGTAACAACAGGAGAGCCCCCAGATTGACAGAACTCAACACCCCGGGAGGGAGCACGGTCGCGACAGACGAGGAAATTCTTACCGCATTCCGTGACTACTACTCCGACTTGTACACTACTAAAATAAAAGATCTGGAGGATGACATGGACGACTACCTGGAGCATATACAGCTACCGGTTTTAGCACAGTCGGACAGGGAGTTTCTCATGTCACCCATACAAGCAGACGAGCTCTCTGAGGCCTTAGCTACCATGCGTGTACACAGCGCTCCCCGGATAAACGGCCTGACAGTGGGGTTCTACAAAGCTTTCAAGGACAAACTTATTCCTCACCTGTTGTCCTTGTTCGACGAGATATGCGAGGAGGGCAGCATGCCCTGTACGATGAGAGAGGCCCTATTGGTTACCATCTTGAAGCCGGGCAAACACCCTAATGTTTGCAGCTCATACAGACCACTATCCCTATTGAACGTCGACGCTAAACTTTATGCCAAGGTCCTGGCCACCCGGATGTCCCTCATCGCGCCAGAGATCGTTGCCCCAGAACAGTCCGGCTTTGTGCCTGGAAGGAACTTGACCTATAATATACGCACAGTGTTGGGCACAATGCAACATGTGCGACAGGATGCGAAGGCTGTCGCGATCTTCTTGGATATGGAGAAGGCGTTCGATTCTGTCGAATGGCCATTCATGCTGAGGGTCTTGCGTCGCATGGGGCTTGGTGAGCAGTTTTTACAAATGATTGGCGCGCTGTATTGAGACCGGTGGCTAGGGTGCGAATGGGGGATCGTGTTTTGGACTCTTTTTCCATCAGCAGAGGCACGAGACAGGGCTGCCCCCTGTCTCGTGCCTCTGCTGATGGATGACCCCGGTGACAGATCGCTTTGAAATGGAATATCCTTTACACTAGTCTACAGACCCGGTACGATACCTTGGCATAATGATTCACACAGACCTGGAGGTGCTATTTAGTGAAAACTATGGGGTGGCTTTCAGTAAATGTGAGGACGACGTGGAACGGTGGTGTAAGCTCCCACTCTCCCTGATGGGCCACGTAGCCATCATGAAGATGGTGATTCTACCGAGATTTTTATTTCTGTTTACCACTCTGCCCATAATACCCCGTTACTGTACGCCCTCGTTGCTGAACCACTCGCGTGTGCACTGCAAGAATACCACTGGCACCGGGGGGTTAGTTTTCCGTCATACAAAATATTCGTCTCGACGTACGCGGACGATACGTTACTCTATGTGCGAAATCCGGAATCGAATTTTTCCCTCGTTCTCCGAGAGGTAGTGCGTTTTGGCGCCCTCTCTGGCCTAAAGGTTAATTGGGAGAAATCGGTGGTGTTCCCACTGACCCCGGTGACAGATCGCTTTGAAATGGAATATCCTTTACACTAGTCTACAGACCCGGTACGATACCTTGGCATAATGATTCACACAGACCTGGAGGTGCTATTTAGTGAAAACTATGGGGTGGCTTTCAGTAAATGTGAGGACGACGTGGAACGGTGGTGTAAGCTCCCACTCTCCCTGATGGGCCACGTAGCCATCATGAAGATGGTGATTCTACCGAGATTTTTATTTCTGTTTACCACTCTGCCCATAATACTCTCGAGAGCCTTCTTTCTAAACCTAACAAAACTCATGACTCGCCTGGCCTGGGGAGGTGGGCAGCCGCGGGTTAAGTGGAGCACTCTCACGCTCCCGTGTGAGCTGGGTGGGCTTGGTGCGCCTGACCTGGAGAGATACTATAGGGTGGCCCAAGCCGCACACGTGGATTCATGGAGATAGGAACATCCCACGTGCGGATGGAGCAGATATTTGCGGACCCTCTGCCACTCCCAACCACAGTTTGCACTCCTGTGGATCGTAGGGTCGGTGTTGAGGTAATATAAATTTTATGGTCATGTTGTGTTCCCTAGCGAGTACCCCACCGACTCCATGTACGAGTTAAAAGTGCATGTAACTTCCCTCCTGTACCAGCTATGAAGACGCAAATACATTTGCGTCCAACGTTAACTTGTCCTCTTTCAGACCCACCATGAATGGGTTTGATGGTCCGTTCCTAAGTATGCTATGCCAACGTCTTTTTGAAGTGTACTCCTACGTTTTTCAGCCTGGCTGAAAGTAGGCCCTGAATCTCTGCCACCGAGCCTCTTTTCTGGCTTCTGACTGCGAGGGCCTCTGCCCAAGCAGCCCCCGTACCCGTGAACTCTGACTTACTTCTAGCGCGGCCCTCCGTGCTCAGCTCAGCCTGCTGCCTGCCAAGATTGACTATAATCTTCGAGTTATCTGTTTTCCTCCCCGAAGATACATTCCAGCCTGCTAGCTTCAGTAAACATCCTTCCTCAGCTACAGGGCTAAAGGGCCGACCTGTCTTTATGCAAGTAATTCATAGCCTCTGTTGCCATGCTTCCATGGAAGGCCCCATGCCCCCACGCTTCTCATACAGACACTCAGGCGCTTATACACGCACTCACAGCAAGTATAGAATAGCTTCTGCTCTAGAGACCTTTCTGCCCAGATAGCTTAGTTCCTAAACATCAGATATCAGATATGATAGAAGCACAAGTTGATCTGACATGCCAGACTTCTGTCTCTTTCCGCCAGTGTAAATGTCAAGTCCCCTGCACCCCGTCTATCACACGTCATGCAGCTGCGCGCGCATCCAAGCTTCCGATTTCTGCTGACATTGCAACATTCTGTTAGCACCACCCCTTGGTGCCACCCACTTGCGTCACCTATCAGTGACGTTTCTAGCACACACCCTAGTTCACGCCTAGTTTACGCCTCTTGATGATGTACTAGCACCACGTGTATACTGTTATCTTGTCTTCTCTCAGCTGTTACGCCTCTTACATTGAACATTATGATGTAAATCAAGTATATAAGCTATGTATTGTCAATAAACGACAGCGCGCTCATCTATCCCTTCTGACATCCTGTGTGGTGGTCAGAACATGATATCCTGATTCCTTTATGAGGAATAAAACCCTTAGAAACTCTTACACCACGGACTCTGTTTTCCTTCATTTCGATTGAGTTATTATTGATTAAGTACTTATCTGCATAGAAATTAAGAGAGTAAATTAATTATTTACATCATTTTGGCGCCCGAATAGGGACCCCTCCCCCACCTCACGCGCCGGAAGGTGCGTTGCAATCCGTGTCCCCTGCCATCAGTTAGACGGACCACACGTGTACTGGCAGGATTTCCTGCATCCCCCTCTGACACACGGAGGTGACGAAGACTGCGATCAGTGCCCAGACGAGGCGGTGAGGAGTGCGGAGGATCCCGACCAGAGCCCAGCCGAAGGAAGCAAGGTCCGAGGTGTGAAGAGGCCCACCAGTTTTCCGAAGTTTTCCGAAGTTTTCCGAAGTTTTCCGAAGTTTTCCGAAGTTTTCCGAAGTTCCGAGTCGAGTCCAGTCGAGTTTTCCGAGGCCTTCTGTTTTCCGTGCTTCCCGGTGAGTACCATTGCTGGGTCGTATCTAGACGGGTTTGGGTACGCAAGTCCGGTCTGCACTGTTTTTAGGCAGTGTATCTGTACTGTTTAGCAGTATATAAAGTATTCCGAATTTCTGCACTGTTACAGCAGTGTATCTGTATCGTTGAGCGGTACATTCAGAGTAGGGGGAAGTTAGCTATGTCTTTAAATGTTTCATGTGATTAATGTCGTGGTATGAATGTGATTGTTTTTGTGCATTATTGTGTTTTTTTTGTTTAAATAGTTACAGGCGAAATTAAGTATTAAGGATCAAGCATTTCAGTATCAAGTAGGCACAATGCCGTTTTTTAACAAATTAAAGCAGATAGGAACTAGGAAAGGGATGTTAGAGGAAGAGATTCCAATCCCCCCTAGGGACACTCCAGGTAATTTCATGTATAATAAGCATGGCATAGACGCCATCTTGTATCTAGAGTTATGGACAGATTATACCAAGCACCTAGAGGAAAGATACCGATGGCCAGTTAACGGAACATGGGATGCCGAGTGCATCATAAAGGTAGAAGAAATATTACGGAAAAAGAAAGCTAGACAATCTCAGAAAGACGCCATAGAATTTTGGCGTAAGGAATCACGTAAGCGTGCTGATAGAGCACTCCGTAGAGAAGACAGGCTTAAAGAATCAGAAAAGGCCCAAGAAAACGAATTAGTTACTGAGGGAATTCGAGTAAAAGTAGAACAAATAGATCGTATCCAAAATGGCAAAGTGAACAACATGTATCTTTTGGCCGATGGTACCCCTGACGCCATTTCAGAAATACCGAAAAATTTGCCGTCACCATTAGTTCCAACTAAAGTAATGCATAAGACTACTAAAGACATATTCCTAAATTCATATCTCGAAGATGTAGCGCCAGCTTACACCAATCTGCCTGTTCGTGCCCTGCCTACTGACAGGGCCGGGGGTGGTACTGCCCCCCAAGATCACTCTCAGCCGACACCGAAAAAGACTAGTTCCGTTCCGCCAGCTCCGCCACTTCCCTCACCTAAAACTGATCTGCCGAAACCACTTCAATCAGATCCTACTAAAAGACAAATTCAGATACTGACTACACACAGAGATAATGCCCAAGTTTCCGCTTCAGGAGGTGCGACCGCGGGTCTCCAGACCCCGCCACCGACTCACAGATTAAATCTCAGAGGTATGCAGAGTCCTCTTACGCACAGATCCCCCCGTTCTTCTAATTCATCCCGTCTTGATGCACTAAAAGAAAATATGTCAGTTTGTAGATATGATCCAGAACCTGGACAGGACGACTTAATGATATTAGCGTCTTTACGGTTAAGATCTGCTACTGATAGTTTGTTATGTTATGCAGGAATGAAGGAGCGCCTAGATAGAATATATGAGTTCGTTCAAACGGGAAAGGACCCCGACAGTATTAAGGATGCCCTGGAGAAACAGAAAGTTAACATGCAAGCACTGATACTACGATTTTTCATAAATTGTCTAATAAGAGAACGAGACAGGCCCGGAACAGATCAGAGTGAATTAGATGCATTGAACAAGTGGGGTCAAAATATAGCTGATGGAAAACATGACAGACAAAATTGCATAGAGGCCATGTATAAAAAGATTAAGAAAGCAGTGATAGCAGTACACGAGAAAGAGAAAGAAAAGGTTCCCTCCGAGGAGGAAGAAGAATCTGAAGAACTAGAACCGACTACAAGCACTATAGCATATGTAGGTAAGGGAACTTATCTTAGGAAGGGTATCCGTCCAGAAAGCAAGAGAGTTTTCTTCTCTGCCTTAACGAATCCGAATTCTGCTGAGCATCAGTTCCAGGAAACTGATAAACGGCTTCGAGATCGAGTGGGGTACCATGTACTCAATTCTATGGATGAACAAGAATTAGCCCGATCAGCGGTATCATGGGCCGAAAATGCAGACATATATAATGATGACACCGTAGCACAGACATTTCTGAACCTCTCCCCCGACGAACAGAAATTAGCAGGGGTATATATGATTCAGCACCTTCTCATTAAGTACAGAAAACATTATTCCGATCCAGGTCCCTTACATGAGACACTAGAAGCACTACTGATGGATAGATGGAGAGGCCTAAGCACTAAATTAGTTCAAATAATTCTAGAACAACGACGCAGATATGATACCTTTGTAAGTCCTGAATATGTCCCCGCCCCACCTCCAGAAAGGAAAATGTACCATATGCAGTGCGGGGGTGGTATTGAAAGTCAGAACCCCTTACGAGAAGTACACCCTGTTATGGGTGAGGACAAGGTTTTGAAACGCGTGTATGTGCACACGCCTCTGACTAAATTAGAACTGTTAGAAATGAAGAAATTAGTACCATGCCATGATAAAGACCCTGCAGGTTTCCATAGAGAGCTTAAAGACATGTTATTAATGGGGGACTACACATATGATGATATCATGAAAATGTTGAAAGTATTATTGCCTACGGGTATATTCGAGAAATTAAAGGAAAAGGAATGGGAGGTGGGAGACACAAAGATTGCCTGGGCAGAAATAGAAGACGAAGAGAAAAAACGGGTTCCAGGGTTAGGCCTTGGGGACAAAACTAAAGCATTACCAGGTTTGATAGTACAGGTCCTGCCCAGATTATTGACAACTAGAAAGGAGGATTGGGATGCAATCTCGTCCTGTAAACAGAAACATGATGAAGATACTAGCGACTTTTATTCAAGATTCGAGAAATGTTTTATTATCAATAGTGGCCTCCAGCCAAGTAGCGAGTCGTACCCACATCTTTTTGTATCAAAGTTAGTCGAGAATTCCCTACCGTTAGTTAAAAATAGAGTGTATAAAGTCGAGAGTACATGGCAAGCAAATACGCCATCCCAGATGTTACAAATGTTACAATATCACCAGAATAGAATTAGGGAAGAACAAGATCAGGAACAGAAGCGCATGAAAGACACGAAAATGAAAATGTTAGTAGCCCAGACGGTCCCATCCGACAGTCACAGGAAAGGTACGACCCAGACAAGTCACGCTGCAGCTCCTGTTAAAGGGACATGCAATTATTGCAAGCAGCCAGGTCACTACGTACACGAATGTGCAGTTCTGAAACATAACATAGCGACAGGTAAAACTAAAGAGAGACCGCATCCGCCTAGACAAGACCATAACCAGCATCAGTCTACACAGAATACACAGCCCATGCATGCATCTGCACAGACAGCACAGACCGTAGCAGTACCACAGCCACAGCCCATTGCTGCAACTCAGCAAGTCTCACAACAGATGTACCAGTATGCCCAGTCTGCTTACCCCGAATATTCCCGATATACATGAAACAGCCTAGAGAGGGAAGGTGGCTTGCCTCTTATCGAGATTCCTGTAGATCAAGAAGGTCCTTATGTACACAGTCAAGTATTGGGGAAAGATAGAAAGTTTTTAATTGACACAGGGGCAAGTCGCACTACAATAAGTCATGACGAAGTTCCAGGGGCACCCCTCTCAGGCTCACAAAATGTTTCCCTTGGTTTTTCAGGACAACCTATTGTAAATGAAGTATCAGAACCAGTTCCCCTGGCTGTGGGTCCATTATCACGCGTTACAGACCTGTTACTAACAAAATCATGTCCGGAAAATCTGTTAGGAATTAAAACACTGAAGGCTCTAGGAGCTATAATATGCTGCTCCCCGGAGGGGGTTAGACTCTTTCTGCGGGATTTCAAGGGTCATTACGTCCTTCGTGAGTTTGACGTCAGATTGAAAAATGTACCTGATTACTTGTGGGCAAAAGGCCCAACTGATGTAGGATGTATGCACATTACACCATACCGCGTTACCCTCAAGGCAGGTGTTGTATTACCCAGAATCAGACAATACAAGTTACCACCCGATGCTGTAGCGGCTTTACTGAAAATCATTGAAGAGCTCATTGCCCAAGGAGTGGTCGTCGAGACCGACTCCAATATCTGTAACTCACCCATCATTCCGATTCTTAAACGTACTGATCCCAATGCACCGCCAGTATATCGGCTGGTGATTGATCTTCGAGAATTGAATAAATGCATTATCCCACAGTATCCTGTGGTCCCCGATATATCATCTCTCTTGACTGCTATTGATTCAGAAGCAACGTTCTTTACTGTAATTGATCTCAAGAACGCCTTCTTCAGCGTGCCTATTGATCCAGAGAGCCAATATCTCTTCGGATTCTGTTTAAATGGACGCAGTTTCAAATTTTCGCGCGCACCTCAAGGATTCACAGAAAGCCCCAGCATCTATAGTCAAGCACTGAAAAGACAACTAGATTGTATTCAAATGCCAGTTAACACCGCTTTACTACAATACGTCGATGATCTGCTGATCACCGCACGAAGTGAGCCCGAATGTGAAAAAGCATCACTGACAGTTTTACATTTCCTGGCCGACAAGGGACACAAGGTGTCTCCTTCGAAGCTACAATTCTGTGTTCAGCAAGTTGTGTACTTGGGTCACTTGCTGTCCAAAGTGGGGAGACAGCTCACTCCCGATCGCATTCAGTTAATTGTGAACATGCCGCAACCCAAGACACAAAAGGAAGTGCGGGCCTTCATAGGCCTCACCTCGTACTGCAGACAATGGATTCCCCAGTATGCATTTCTAGCTAAACCACTCATCCAGTTAACGACACAGGAGGCAGCGACTTCGACTGTCCTCCCTTGGACTCAGGAACACACACAAGCTTTTGAAGAATTAAAGAAAGTTTTATGCCAAGCACCAGTTTTAGCGACACCATGTTACAGCAAACCGTTTACACTTTTTGTTACAGAACGTGATGGCACAGCGTTGTCTGTCCTCACTCAAGACCAAGCAGGTTCACATAAGCCTTGTGCTTATTTTTCTAGTACATTGGATTCAGTAGCTCAAGCACTCCCTGCGTGCTTAAAGTCAGTAGCAGCAACAGCGTTAGCAATAAGACAAAGTGATTCAATTGTTTTAGGTCATCAGTTAACAGTTCAAGTACCACATTCTGTAGAGGTTTTGTTAAACAGAACCCAGACTCAACACTTAACTATAGCACGACTGACAGGTTATGAATTAACACTATTCCAGCCACACATAGAAATCAGACGTTGCAGCATCCTGAACCCAGCAACACTGTTACCTACAGTTATGACAGATCCAGCTCCGCATGATTGTATAGAAATAATTAATGCAGTAACTAAGCCTAGACGAGACTTAACAGATGTCCCATTGACAAATCCAGACCTGACACTTTATGTGGATGGTTCATGCATGAGAACAAGTACAGGAGAATTAGTGGCCGCGTACGCCGTGACCACTGAAACTGAAATTAAAGAAACACATCGTATTGACACACTGTCTGCTCAAGCGGCAGAGCTCATCGCTCTGACTCGAGCCTGTATTCTAGCCAAGAACAGAAATGTTAACATATACACAGATTCCCGCTATGCCTTCGGAGTTGTACACGACTTCGGAGTCCTCTGGCAAGAACGAGGTTTTCTGACTTCCCATGGGGCCAAGATCCAACATGGCCCCCTCATTCAAGCACTGTTAGAAGCAATACATTTGCCCTCGGGCATATCAGTCATGAAGTGTAAGGCACATACTAAAGTCACAGATTCTGTTTCCCAGGGTAACGACCTGGCAGACCAGACAGCAAAACATACAGCACTGACTCACACCCAGACTACTGATGTGACAAAGACAATAGTCCAGACCCAGTGTATGGCAGTTAGAGATCCCGCCCTAGATGTAATTGATATCCAGACACATGCTACTCCAGAGGAGATAAAGAAATGGACTGAACTAGGAGGGATTCAGACAGATCAAGGTTGGGTGACGAAGGGAAAATCTATATGGTTTCTCCCCGACTCAATGGTTCAAGTCATGATAAATACAGCACATAGTCCTGCCCATCTTGGAGAGAAAGCCATGTTAGACAGTTTACAGAATCTCTGGTACAACAAACACTTACGAGCAGCAGCAAAACAGAAAGTGCGTACTTGCATGATCTGTTGTCAGTTCAATCCAGGTAAAAGTGTCCCTGTTGAGCAAGGTGGATTTCATCCTCCCGATCACCCTTTTGAAGTCCTCCAGATGGATTATATCCAGATGAATAGCTGTAGAGGATTTAAGTATGTCCTTGTAATTGTTTGTGCTCTGTCCCGCTGGACCGAAGCATACCCAGTCCCAGACTACACTGCTCCGACCACTGCCAGACAGTTGGTTCGTGAATTCTTCCCACGGTACGGTTTGCCCCGTGTCGTGTATTCAGATAACGGACAGCCGTTCTCGTCCGAGCTGATGAGACAAGTTTCCCTCTTGCTAGGATATCAGTGGAGGTTCCACTGTGTCCGACATCCCGAAGCAGCTGGCCTTGTAGAAAGGCATAATCAGACACTAAAAATCCGTCTTGCCAAGATCTGTCAGGAAAAAGGGGTCGACTGGATAGTCGCCCTGCCCGTGGCACTATTCTACATGAGAATGGTCGCCCACTCGAGATCAGGGCTATCCCCGTACGAAGTGGTCTTTGGCAGACCGCCGAATATGTGGGGGACGCCCGTTCCGAAAAAGATCACTGATATTGATTGTAACATGTTGACAGATTACCTTGCCTCCTTGATGTCTGCACTCCAATCATGTCGTTCACAGGTTGCCGCAGCCTTCCCTGACAACACCGATGTAAAGGCGCATGAGGTCCGTCCAGGGGACCTGGTACTCGTCCGGAATTTCGACCGGAAAAGTCCGCTGGAGCCCCGCTGGAAGTCTCCAAAGACCGTTCTGCTTACCACCAGGACCGCCGTGAAAATCGAGGGGAGAAAGGGGTGGGTCCACACGAGTCACATCAAACTATGCAATGAACTAAAAAACGGACTGAAACAGGACTCTGACTCGTCCACCCCCACCAAAGACTGTGTTGAAGCACAAGACGTTACTGTGCCTAAAAGAGAAAAGACTCCTCAAGAACTTTACCGTATGAAGCTTCGATCTAGCAAGTCAGACAGTTTAATTGTTTAAGTCCTCCCCTAGGTGAATCGGTTAAATAGTTTCTGACATGTATCCCCTAGATCGAGTTAGAGAGAGAGAGGAAAAGAGAAGAACATATTGCAAATCACTTCGTAGTCACTGCATAGTGACACTAATAATCATGTTTATTCTGAGTATTCTAATTATTATTGCCAGCATTCTGCTTCCTATGTACTGGCCTATTTTCAGGCGTGAACAATCTGCTTACAATGTCTCTGCTGAACACACTTTTAGTGAACTTCCCGCACATGAACTCTCTTACAGACTTGCGCTGCGCAACAATACATTCATTAGTATGTTACACCATTCCCATCAGACAAATAATGCTACAGACTGTTGGATATGTGGCCGACTCCCTCCCTACCAGAATTACAAGGGAGCTCTGCCTCTCTTTCCGTACCCATTCACTCACAATGGCTCCTGTGGAGCATGGTTTAAAATAATTAATTCTTTAGATCCTGATATTGCTGTTTTCGATGGGGGCTGGGTTTGGGGAAACTTGAACTTAGTCCTGCTCAACGTCTGTTATCCTGATAAAGAGGGACTTCCCACTCGAATAGGAACTGATCTAGAAAATGAAGTATATGGATTAGGTAATTACACAATTAGCCTTATGATCCTCACTGTTGAATCTGAAACTGCTCCAGTTCTGCCCCATATGTTAGTACTACCAGTCACAGGTGAATTATGTGTTAGCAAGAAAGGTTCAGTACACGTAGGTCATAGTAAATGCACTACTGTGGTCGAGTTCAGTGACCATGGTAAATCGTCCTTTAAAGCTATCAGTCATTCCTACTTTGTTTGTGGTCATACCGCATACATACGTTTGCCTCCAGATTGGGATGGTACCTGTTACATTGCCTTCCTCCTGCCACCTGTTTTTCTAGCTCCCCCTGATTACCATAGAAATACGAATCTAGCACCGAATAGACCCAAAAGAGATATTCCCCTTGTCGACTACACAGAAACGGCATGGGAACAGTACACTGATTTCAATAAAGGATTCTTTTTCTTCCTAGGGCCTGTCCAAAACAGTAAATTAATACGCAGATTAACGAGAACACTCGAAGCAGTAGTGAACGAAACTGCCTCCGCTCTAGGTAACTTAACAGTGGAGCAGTCTGCTATACGGACTGTTGTCCTTCAAAATCGCCTTGTGATTGACGTCATCTTGGCAGATAGAGGTGGAGCCTGTAAGGTCATCGGGTCAAGTTGCTGTGTTTTCATTCCACAAAACGCACCATCTGTCTATCAAGCTATCACCCGTTTACATAAAATTGCAAATCAGATACATCAGAATCCAGGCACCTGGACTTGGTCCGGTTGGTTCTGGACTACGTTAACAGCTTGGGGATGGAAGATCTTATCCTTCCTAGGCATTGGCCTTGTTATAGTATTCAGTTGTTGCTTGTGCCTGCAGTGTGGGCCAGCGATATGTGGACTGTGTGCCACATCCTGCATTGAGCATTCCAGTTGCCTCTCAAACAGTCAAAGAAAGAAAGACGAACATATAATGTTACAAGAACAAACTGATCGATTTATGAGGATCGATATATCATGAAGGGTCCGTAGGGAACAAGGAGGGAATGAGGTAATATAAATTTTATGGTCATGTTGTGTTCCCTAGCGAGTACCCCACCGACTCCATGTACGAGTTAAAAGTGCATGTAACTTCCCTCCTGTACCAGCTATGAAGACGCAAATACATTTGCGTCCAACGTTAACTTGTCCTCTTTCAGACCCACCATGAATGGGTTTGATGGTCCGTTCCTAAGTATGCTATGCCAACGTCTTTTTGAAGTGTACTCCTACGTTTTTCAGCCTGGCTGAAAGTAGGCCCTGAATCTCTGCCACCGAGCCTCTTTTCTGGCTTCTGACTGCGAGGGCCTCTGCCCAAGCAGCCCCCGTACCCGTGAACTCTGACTTACTTCTAGCGCGGCCCTCCGTGCTCAGCTCAGCCTGCTGCCTGCCAAGATTGACTATAATCTTCGAGTTATCTGTTTTCCTCCCCGAAGATACATTCCAGCCTGCTAGCTTCAGTAAACATCCTTCCTCAGCTACAGGGCTAAAGGGCCGACCTGTCTTTATGCAAGTAATTCATAGCCTCTGTTGCCATGCTTCCATGGAAGGCCCCATGCCCCCACGCTTCTCATACAGACACTCAGGCGCTTATACACGCACTCACAGCAAGTATAGAATAGCTTCTGCTCTAGAGACCTTTCTGCCCAGATAGCTTAGTTCCTAAACATCAGATATCAGATATGATAGAAGCACAAGTTGATCTGACATGCCAGACTTCTGTCTCTTTCCGCCAGTGTAAATGTCAAGTCCCCTGCACCCCGTCTATCACACGTCATGCAGCTGCGCGCGCATCCAAGCTTCCGATTTCTGCTGACATTGCAACATTCTGTTAGCACCACCCCTTGGTGCCACCCACTTGCGTCACCTATCAGTGACGTTTCTAGCACACACCCTAGTTCACGCCTAGTTTACGCCTCTTGATGATGTACTAGCACCACGTGTATACTGTTATCTTGTCTTCTCTCAGCTGTTACGCCTCTTACATTGAACATTATGATGTAAATCAAGTATATAAGCTATGTATTGTCAATAAACGACAGCGCGCTCATCTATCCCTTCTGACATCCTGTGTGGTGGTCAGAACATGATATCCTGATTCCTTTATGAGGAATAAAACCCTTAGAAACTCTTACACCACGGACTCTGTTTTCCTTCATTTCGATTGAGTTATTATTGATTAAGTACTTATCTGCATAGAAATTAAGAGAGTAAATTAATTATTTACATCAGTGTACTAGACTCAATAACGGCTACAAAGCATGCCTGGAATGCACTACTGAAGGCCAGAGAGGGAGAGATGCTATACTCCCCGTGATGACGTGGAATGGCTGCAGTGGCTGGCCCCCATTAGGGATAGGAACGTGATCCAAGCACTGCATGGGCTGGGGCTTAAGACTGCGGGTGAGCTGTTTGCGGATGGTAAAGTCAAAACGTGGGACCAGATTGCCCAGGGAGTTGATGGCCCGACGCTGTTACAGCGGTTCCAGTTCCACAGAATCCGGAGCGCCTTAAAGGATGTCCTGGGCCCAGATTTGGCAGAGCCACCGGACATTCCGGAACTCTCATACGTTATAGCTACTGTATCTCCGCGGCATATGACAACGCACTTATACAAGAGCATTGTCTCCTATAGAGCGCAGGAACCTTCCAAGGCCCGTTTGGCCTGGCAGAATGACCTGGACACAGTGATAGACGACTCTATGTGGACATATTGCTGTGTCAACACTAGGAAGCTGTCACTGAATGGGCGACACAGGTTGATACACTTTAAATTCTTACAGAGGGTGTATTATACTCCTGAACGCTTACACCGCTACGGGCTCCGACAGTCTCCTGAATGCGAGCGCTGCCACGCGCCGGTGGCAGATTTTCCCCACATGGCGTGGAGCTGCCCCAGGATACATGAGTTCTGGGTGGGGGTCATTTCGGAACTAAGCGAGATTCTGGATCATAAACTACCGATCGACCCGGCTTTGGCACTGTTGGGCTATTCGAAGCCCTTACCGGTGGCATATAGACGATTGACAGATATGGGGCTACTACTGGCGAAACGTACATTGGCGCAGTGTTGGATGAGAGGGCCGACCCCGACCAAGAAACGGTGGGCTAGAGATATGGTATACTGCTGCACACAACACTACAGTAAGCTCCTCCACCCCACTAGCAGGCCGAAAAACTTTTGGGGTCTATATAACACCTTTAGATGCACTAGGGAGGACACAGCGGACACGCAGCGGGAAGAGGGGGAGGAAGTGCAATAACTAACACATAGACAATGCACCCATGTGAACTCAAGAAGCGGAGGGGGGCGTCAGCGACCTGGGAGGAATAGAGACGGCTGGGTGGAGTATTGAAGCCTGGCTGTCCTGTGGTGAGAGGCTGGTGGTGGCACACAAGGGATGTTGCACAGGGTGAGATTGGGACACACTCTGAACATTCCGAAGAGGTTACACTCAGGACATGGGAGGTGGACACCGGCACGAGACTCAGCATGGCATTTCCTGTAGCACGTAGGTTAGCGAATAGCGAACGGGTTGGATAACGGGGGGGGGTTGGAGGTTCCTTGGGAGTTTTTTTTTTTTGTGGGGGGACGGGGGGGGAGTTCACTTTAGGGAGGGGGGTATCCTATAATACAAAATACACATACATATCTGACTTTGCAGCATGCGGCCTACACGTACCAACTTCTGTGAGAATGGGGGCATTAATATATACACTGTCATAGCACCTGCAGTCGTTAACGGATTGAACGCCTACCCCAAAGTTACAATGCGCCGCCGTACCCCAGGGATGATGGCATAAGGCTGTGTACTGCTTGTTACCTGTTTATTGACTACATCTATCATTATCGCATCGCCGGCCCGAGGAGGTTGTAGGCGGGATGCTGTGTATGCCTTGGACTACTTTAATAAAGGTGTTAAAAAAAAAAAAACGTTTTTGTCGTTTGGATGGGACAATGTATGCTAAAAAGGGGTATACATGACGGGACTAGCCTAAAGGACATGACAAGGATTTGCAGGCTCACTCCACCAGAGTGAAAGCTGCGACCTCTGTGTTAGCATGTGGTGGTCCGGTGCTGGACATCTGCTGTGGGTCTCCTTGCACATGGTCACTACGCACTACTGTCTGTACAGTCAGGTCCATTGAGATAGGCATTTTGCCCATTCACTGCTGCAGGACTTCCTCTTATGAAATTGGCCCACTGAACCACCTCCGGGAATTGTATTGATTGGGTATCAATTCTAAGGTAAAGAACCTGCTGCTGGAATTCTCTATTAGATGAACAAGTTATTTACCTTCAGTAATGCCTGATCTGGTAGATACGAACATTCTTTACCGGCTCATCCACCCTCCCCACTCTGCAAACACATTTCTAGGGACAGGGCTGTAACCCTTTCAGGGCCCTAGTTTTCCACACCAGTTGTCAGTGTTCTTCGTGGCGCCACATTCCTTTGGACTGGAGAGAAACTGATGTCAGTGCGCTGGGGTGTTGTCTAGGTTAGCACAGCACACATCACTTCTGGCACCGAGGACGCCAATGGAGCTGAACAAAACCACCTACCAGTGTCCAGGGGTAATGCTAATTAAAATATTTCAAATTCAGTCTGACACCTTGGAATAATTCTATGGTGAGGAATCTGCTGCTAGATAGTTTCTTCCAGATAAGGCATTACCAAAGTAAGTAACTTGTTCATCAGTGATAGGCAAAAGGGTAGGCCTGACATATATTCTTGCCCACATCATAACAATAATTGCAGTCCCACCCTTCCCATCAACCAAATGGCAGTTCTATGGAACATCTGATGAGCAGCCCCTTGCTACCAAGCGTCCTTGTAGAATTTCTAAAAGTAGTGTTGTCTCCACCCTCCTAACTTTGATGACTGGATCTCCACTCATAAGTCACAAGAATGCAACCAATATACTTCCACTGTCTAGTGAAACTGTCCTACTCCTCCATAGTCTACTGTGCCAAACCAGCGGTATCCAAAATGAATGAGACCGGCTTCAGTACTAAAATTCAGTCAAACTCTGAGCCTTACCACTGCACAAATGCTACATGTACACTGTACACACACTCGACATACAGACAGGATGCCAGTGCTAGGTTCTAGATGTACACAAAACAGAAGAACTTTACACAATGGGGACCTGTAGGCCACATTCTGGTAACAAAGATAAAAAGGCCTGATCATCCTAAGTTTAAAAAACATGGTATGTAGCCACCATCACTACTTTGTGCTATATGCAGGACAGGGACAGTAGTCCTGTGTCCACTATCAGGATGTTCTTGGTGCACCCCTTCAGGTCATAGGACTGGTCCAGTACCTCATATAGTCAGGACCTGTCTGCACACTCTAGGTTAACCTAATGCTAGGGCCAAAATAAGTCAAGATAACAGGTATACCTTTGTTAAGGGCACTCAGGGCAGGGGAACATGTCTGTATACTAAGCAGGTGACATTACAAATCCAACACATGGTTCAGTGAGTGCACACCATTTCTGTTACTGCATTGCCTTCTTGTTGCTGCCAACTATGTAGACTTCCTAACCAATCTGTCTGCTTACTCCACTGCAGTAGTTTGTGGGTTGTAAAGTGAAGTTATGGTAAAGTTATCCCCACTAGCACTAATAGTGTAGCATTTCCTCTGACATCTCCATTCACTCAGAATGTGTATCCACAAACACCACTGGATACCTCTTCACACAAGTCACTCGTAAAGTCTGTGAAATCCAAACATTCCTAAAGTAGCACTGGAGTCCTCCTAAATCTCATTGGTCACCCTTGTTGATACTTTCCTTGCACTCCTAGCTCATCGCCTTCTGAAAGACCTCCTCGTCCATTATTGGTCACCTTAAATGTTCTCGTAGCCGATGCTTAATGTTGATCCACACTGCCACATATGAGCCAATTAGGTTAATCTGCCTCTAACTCCTGGGTGGTGGTGGGGGGCAGTACGGTATACATCTTTCTTCTCATTACCAATACATTTTCCACCACTGATAATTCAGCAGATACTTAATGCTGTTTCTGTCTCCTTTTCAACCAACTGTTGCTCTCCTTAACACCATCGATGCTCATGGTATTCTCCTGCGGTGCTGAATAATTGGAAATCCCATTGTTCATGACGAGCTGAGCTCGTCATGAGTGTGTGGAGGTTTACATCATGACGAGCTGAGCTCGTCATGAGCGTCCAAGGGGTTAATGGCTCTCAGAGGATGCTGCTCTTTTCCATTACCCTTCTTTGATCACTCCATCACTTAATTCATCACATACAGGATACTTGGAACTACTCACTTAGTTTCCTGACATATTGCACCCTCACTGTCCAAGTGCTTTTATCTTAGTATAAACCTAATTAAACAATGAGCAGGTTTTTTACACTTTAGTATACTGATATATTGGAACTTGCTGCCAATCTTGCTAATCTGGCCAAACTATTGACCGGTCCCTCAGGATGCAGGATGTTAAGTACGCGTTCAAGGACTGCTGCATACGTGAAACTGAGATGCACTAGCTTTAGGTATAAAAATATTCTGCCCACAAGCTTCAGATTAAGCTTCCTCATCTTTAAAGGTGTTGTCTTCTCAGATTGATGGCACTGTAGATAGATTGCTGATTATGTTTTCCGGACTACTCTGAAGCCATTAAGGATAGTTCATAAGGTGAGGAATCTGTAGGGAGAGTGTTTATACTCCAGAAATAATATTACCAAAGGTAAGTAAATTTCTCCACTGTGCTTTGGAAGACACCATAAAAGGACAGTTATGCATAATCTTTTTAGTCTGAATATTTTTGTTTTTTGCCTTTGGTTCCTCACATTTGAGATTAATGCTGTGCTACTGCCTTCTGTAAGGTGTTACTTTCTGCTTTGGACTGAAAGGGGACATTAAGAATTTACATTTCCCTTTGGACATGTCAATAGGGATTCTGTTACATTGAATGCTATCTGTTATTTTGTTCTCTCTCCTACTGCCATTGGGTAAAATTATCCATTGGATTGTGACAGTTGCTGGCTTAAGATCGAGGAAGGAAAAGAACTGATGTTGCAGGGTTACAATGTTCTTTTTATTAGTCTCTTTATATCATCAGTTGAATTTAGACTATGATACTCTGCTATTAGGATGTAAAAGATTCCCATATTAAGGTAAAGTATTATTATGGGAGGCTTAATAATTTGTGGTCTATTTGTGGTGTTGGCCTGCTGTTCTTATCAGTTCGTTTCCCTTGAGGTGTTTTTGTCCTGACTCATATGTTGGTGTAGAAGAGTGTACTGTCACTGTGCTCTCACACTGAGATAGTTTTAACTTTTTTAGAGTGCAGCTGTTGGCAGTGGCACTGAAGTGACTACTTAAAAAATCTTGTTACCAATAAATCTTAAAGCAGATAATAACGCAGTACCATTTGGTTAAGTGGTGGTTATAATTGTTCCTTTTTCAATCAACGTTTTTTCTACTTGCTTTCAGAATCCCCAAGACAAGGTCATTCGACAACCTCAGCACAGTCTGTGACAGTAGCATGCCAGCTGTCAACCGTCGCAGTAGTGACCCCAGCCTGAATGAAAAGTGGCAGGAGCATCGCCGGTCCATGGAACTCAGCAACCTTAGCAACCCTGGAGATGATCCTTATGAGGAGGCTGGCATGGAGGTTGGCACAGGCAATCAGACATCCATAGTTGCGGAGCTCTCTGTTGCAGCTACAGAGGGACAAATAGTAAACATATTACAGGAGGCTACCAAAGAGGACAGCAAATTTGAGGTAACACAGAAAAGTCCCATTTTAGGGATTAGAGAAGTAAAACTGGAGTTTTCCAGCAAGGAAAGCCTGCCGGTGGAGCCTGATATAGGGCCTGAGAAAGAGACTGTTGATGAAAATCAATTTTCTGGTGCTCACAATGATTCACAAGAAACTAACAGTGTACCACTTGAAGATCAACAGACGTTTGAGGGAGAGACAGACCAAAGGGAGGTCACTCCACAACCCTTGGGGGAACTTAAAGTAGCAGTAACCAGCTTAGACAGTCCATTATTTTCCAATATTGTATTAAAAACTAGAGAAGGCATTGACAAGATTGGAAGTGAAAGTTTCTTTGGCACACCTCTACTAGGTCCATCTCCCTGTCAGTCTGCATTTGCAAATCAGGAGGCCAAAATCTTCACCATTGAAAGCTCAGCAGAGACTGTAACAGGTGATAATGTCCAGCTGGAGGGCGGGGACAAGGGACCTTGCTTAACACATTCTAGGATTGACCATGTTGGATCTTCTCATGCTGTGGAAGCTAATAATGAGAAGTATGAAAACTTAATAAGGCCTCATATTTTAGAAGGAAATGTGAACAGGACTTCAGAGGACAGTGCGATGCTGCCCACAATGCCTTCATCATGTGCCTTGCCTTTGCCTGAATTTAAAGGGCCTCTTTGTAATGGTGAGGTAGGAACAGAGAACAATTTAATTCAGAAGTCAGTGGGGCTTCCAATGCCACTGAAGCCCACTGTTCCTAATGGATACTGTGTAAATGGAGAGGAGGGCCTTGGTAAGGTTTCTCTCAGCAGACAGCTCTCAGCCCTCAGCTGTGGTTCAGCCCAGTGCCATTGGCGAAATCTACAGCACAAATGTGTGCATCAGGGTCAAATAGTGAGGCGGTCACTTAACACCAGCCCAGATCAGCCTACAAGGAGTCACTTGGACGATGACGGAATGCCAGTCTACATGGACATTGTCCAGCAACGCCTTCGACAGATTGAGACTGGGCACCAGCAGGAGGTGGAGACATTAAAGAGACAAGTTCAGGAGCTCCGAAGTCGCTTGGAGAGTCAGTACCTTAACCGTTCCCTTCGCTACAATGGAGATTTTGCAGATGAAGTGGTGAGTCTGGTGCTGTAGTATCTGATTCTATACCCAGTATTCCGAAGATATGAAAAAATGCTTGCCACAATTTTCTTTAAATTATATTTCAAGCAATCCTGTTCATATTCTTGATTTGTAAAACCCATCTAGGATATTACATTCTTTGAATGCCGTTTTTGTTTCACCATCATTAAGACAATCACATATGGTTATGCTAATTGTTGCTACCTTAAGTTTTGACGGCACTCGTTGTTTCTCTGTAACCTGGAGTGAAAGTTAGTACCAGTAATTAATTGCATGGCCATTGTAATACTGTAAGCTATTCAGTTTTTAAGTTACTTGTGTGCTGTATGTTATGTTAATTATTTCTTTAAAGTACAGTTTCTCCTTTTTAAAGTATTTCCTGTCTCAAGCTGGATTCTGTTGCTCTGTTTGGTGTGATACTAGATAAACATTCCTCTCTGATACCTACCCTCCCATAACATGTATAACCTTGTGTGCTGTACCACCTCTCTCTGTGAAAATACTCTTCCTGTCTCTCTTCCAGATGAGTGTGCTGTATTTCTGCTTTTGTGAAAGAGGCTTTTTGCAAGGTAGCACTTTCTATACCTGAGGTCTTCTTTCCTACCTTTAATCCTAGAGTCACATCCACCAGGCTCACTAGCATTTGTGAGCAATATTTTCAATATTATAGTATTTACTGCTGAGATTGCCTCCCTTTTGAATCACATGTGCCGTTTTTATGTGAGATCGCCTAGTAAGTCCTGAGTAGCCATAGGCCCACCCCTGCAGAGCTGGCCTTTTTACCTCACACCTTTACCAAGAGCTCTATAGTGCAAGTTATACCAGCAAGTCCCTTGCATTGATGTATTCGGGGTGAGGGCCTTTTCTACCTCTAGATGAACCCTGAGATAGCCCAACAGCTATTGCCTACTAGAAGCTTACACTTATGCACCACGAAATATGGCCAGACATCCCTGACAAATTCAGGAATGCTTTCATATGGACAGGATGCAACAAAATATGTCTTGAGGGCAGACATGGAAACAAAGGACTTTGTGGTTTGTGTCTTGGCACCGGTGTTGTGGTCAAGCGTGACACAGGACTTTTGATGAGGTGCAGGTGTCCTTATGGATACGCTGTTTGCCAGTTCCTGGCTTTGTTGTGGATTCTGTCCTGGAACATTTTAAATACATTTATGCTACAGGTCCTCTTGTTAATTGTCCTCTCTCCGGCCCATCAATTCCATCAGAAAAGCTGAAAATTCAGAGGATATTCTTGGTATCTAACTGAAGACAACCCTTACAACAGCAAACACTGATTCTCACAGCTCAAGATGATGTATTGGTGCAGAGATTGTGGATACCACAAGGAAAGTTGTCCTCTTCTTTTTCCTCCCCTGCCGTAGCCAAGCAGTTTTGATTCACCCTTTCATCATCATAGACGACTAGTACAAGGCACAATTCTTTGTTTTTCTGTGCTGGCTTGCACGCTATACCATTGTAGCAGAGAATTCTGCAGATCATTCAACTAGGTTGAGCCCTCCCCTTTTTATGCACTCCCTCTCATACCCCATCTGGTTTTCTTCAGACTCCAGTGGATTGTGTGTCCATCCTTGTCCAGTAACTTCTGGCCTGATGCACCATAGAGAGCGTTCCAGAGTCAGAAAAGGACGGGGGGTGACACTTCTGTTATTGTTTTGAAACCCAGAAAAGCTACACGACTCGGGTCAATTCGAGACCTTAAAGACTTTTGAATGCTTTCCTGCTGAAAAACAAGTTCAAAATGTTGTCTTTGAGGGACTCAATAGTGTCCAACTTGCAGGATGTGTACTTTTATGTGCCCGTCCTGCAGTACCCCAAACATTTCCTGCGGTTTTTGGTGAGATCACAGCAATTCCAGTTTTTATTTCTACCCTTGGCAGGATTCAGCCCAAACCTTCAGCGGAGGCTGTTGACACCAAATTGTCTTGTGGCAGACTATTCACTCTACTCCATTGAGAACTCACAGTAGAGACAGATACATTGTCTCTGGGTTCGGTTGACCATTTGGGAAAGGTTGAGATCAGGGAGCCTTTGTCCCCAGCAAAGCAGAAGCTTCAGACCAACATTCTAGCTTTCCACAGTTGGCTCTGAAAAGCTTCCTCCCATTCTTCAAGCTGATTCAGTTCTAGACAGATAACCCATATGGCATATGGTACTGCAACAAGCAGGGAGGTGTATCATCATGGATTCTGTGCTTTGAGGCACTTTGTCTCTGGAAATGACAGGACCTTAGAGATCTCACTAATGGCCAGTTGCTTTGAGGGCTTGCTGATCGCCAGTGCAGAAGAGCTCAGCAAGCTGACTACAAATAACGTCTTCTTTGGAGATGGCCCAAAACATTTTTACTTGGTGGTTTGTGCCTTGTTTTATGGCTCACTTGAGTTTTAGACAATAGGTTTCTGGGAGACTCATTCTATGGGATGTAGTTCTTCTGTACCCCTTTGCAATTCTGCCTCAAGCTCTGAAGAAGACAAGGAAAGACTAGGCTAGGTCCTCCTGATAGCTTTGAATTGTCCAGGAGAGTGTGGCATCCCAATTTGATGAACATAAATGCTAGCCTGCATTCCCCAGGACCCCCTCCCTGATCAGGCTACTACTTTGGGAACTTCTCCTGTCAAAGCACCAATACAGGGTCTGCTCCCAGATCTCCACAAACTACACCTTCATGCGTGGAGATTGAGTGTCTGCCTCCTGGATCCACCTCGGGTGTAGGAAGGTAGGATCCTTGTAGTATGGTTACCCCCTCTTTTTTCTTGGTGTTAGTATGTTTTTTACCAAGTCTGACTAGGATCCTGCTAATCAGGATCACAGTCACTGTGCTTTCTCCCTAAATTGATCATGGTTAGTACTTATGTACATCCATAATTGGCTACTAGTGTACCCTTGTAAGTCCCTAGTATATGCTACTAAGGTACCCAGGGCATAGGTACACAAGGGTGGTCTCCCATGGTCTGCAGCATGTGTTGTGCCACACATGGGAGTACACTTAAACTCTGACTACAGGCCTGTCATTGCAGCCTGTGTGAGTTGATGCTGGCACCACTCACAACAGATGTGTTTCGTTATAACTGAGGTCACCACTCAACCCTGAGGGCAGGGTGCTTGTTATAGGAGTATGTGTGCCCCTGCATGAGCAGGACACCCCTACAAACCCCAGAGTCGAGGCTCCACTCTTTGTAAGCGTGGTTAGTCATTTTAATACATATAGTGGGCATCAGTCATTATGAGATGCCTAACTACATAGAGGCTGCACCAACCCTGGTTGTGTTTGGTATCAAACATGTTAGAATCATACCCAAACGCCGATTCCAATGTTGGAGGTATGATCTCATGTACTGGGGAGCTCCCTTGGGGTACCACCCTGTACTCCCTTTAACAGCCTTTCGTGGTCTGAGAGCAAGCTAATGCTGTTGCCGACAACAGAAACGATTCTACCATCCTGCTGCTGAGCCAAGCTCAAGCAGGGGAAGGTTGAAAAATAGGTTTTCTGTCACATAGAGGTGTGACCACCTCCCAGATGGATCTTCGTGTATTGGGCTGGGGTGGGGTTGCTTACCAGCACCACCAGACTGCTTTGAAGGTCACATTTAGTGCCCTCCTTGCATGCTCGAGTTTGAGCCAGTTCAGTTAACCCTTGGCTCCAACTCTGGCATGTAACTGGACGAAGGACATGGGAGCCTCCTCCCCTCTGTCCAGACCCTCCTCTGGGAGGGACCTCTGAGTCGTTCCAACCCTTTCTCTAGGGTACTTAAGAGCTTACCTGTGGGTGGTTCCTTAGATTCATTGTGGGACAAGACTCCAGACTGAAACCACTTCACTCTTTGACCATATGGACTCTTGGACTTCGCTGGACCCGAAACTGCACCAAGTAAGACTCCTGCTCCTCCTGGTCTCAATGTTCTGCAAGTTGTCTTCTTCGTTGTCTGTGTCTGTGCTACTTCCAGGTTCTTTGGCAGACCTTTGGGCATCAAGGACACCCAAAGTAATCTCTCTTGGAGTGAAGGAGTCACTCCCCTGCATCTGCGGGCACCGCAACAAAGCTGACTTGTCTGCTGCTCCTGTCGTCCTACAGGCTTCCCTAGGCTCGGCAACACAGGTGGTGGTTCTGCAGGTCCTTCGAGGCCTGACCTGTCCTCTCTGCAATTTTGAGGCCAGTAACCCTCGTCGGAACCGCTGGGACCGAAACCCTGTGCCTTGCGCCCACGTGCTGTTGCCAAGGCTTGTTGGTTCTGTCTTCCAGAGACCTTAGGGATACAAAAAGCTCCAGCCACCAGCATCTCTTCCCTCCAAGCTCAGCATCCTCACTGCATTCTCTGCACTGTGAGCCTTCCTTCTTGGTGAGCTGCTCTATGTCCTCTTGCGACTCCTTTGCCTTTAGCCTGTGGGTCCTATTGAGGGTTTTCTACTACTTCAGTGGGCTCCGCTGCTTCCTCAGGCCTGCTCTTTCTCTTCTGCTGTTGGTGAGTCTCCTGGACCTTGCTGATCCCAACGATGCTACTTCTTCGTTCCCCATGCCAGTTGCGGCTACCAAGGCGTGTTGGTGCTCCTACTGGACACCAACCAACTAATCATTGACATCCGACGTGTGACAGCTTGGTCACCGCTCTTGGTATTTCTCAGCGTCGCCTGGTCCTCACAGCTGTAGTGACAAGGTCACCGCTGACTCTTCTGAACCTCCCGACATCAGTGGACATTATCTACGTGCCTCCTGGTCACTCCCGAGTGGCATGGACTCTTTACCCTCCGCTTGCAGGTTCTTCACTTCTAGAATCCACCCTTGGGTTCCACCAAACTTCTTCCTGAACTTCTCCAGAGGCATTTTCTTCCCATTCTTACATTGTCTTCTACAGAGGTTTCCAACAGCTCTTCACCCCTATGCACCAGGCTTCACTGGTGTAGATAACCTGGTTCCCGGGACATCCACAGGTGGGGTGGCTCTCCAACCTTTTGTCCTCAAGGGAATTGTTTAAGGTAATCTGGGAAGGGTCCTTCTTGTGCAAAAGTGCTACAGCGACTTCTCCTTTGACTTCCATTGGTCATGTAGCTGTTTTTCCATTCTGCACACAGCTGTGGTTTCTTGTGTCCGTAGCTCCTACGGGTCTTCTGGTCCAAATCCCATCATCCTTTGCAGTTCGCATTCCACCTTCTTAATATATGGTTTGGTCCCTCCCTGGAGACCACTGTATTTTGTGTTACTTACCTTATTGCATTTGAAGTATTTTGGTGTTTTGTGTTGATATCTCTGACTAGCAGATATACCAATGCATTAGTGAGTGTTGTGTAATAATTAGAAGCATTTTGTATATGAACACTGTGTGGTTCTTTTTCATTTAACTTACACTGTATGATTAAATTGGTAAAACAAGCTGCTTAACACTCCTTGAAGATACGCCTGAAGGCTGCTCTTCACAACTACCACTTTGAGAGCTTTCTATGGTTATCAAAGACCACTAAAATCACCATAAGGATTGCCTGGAATATTGCAAGGTACATCACTTAAATAAGTGTGCACCAAATACTAAACCAGCCTCCTAAATCTGGTGATAAGTGCGCCAATCAAATCCTCATAGCATAACTACATAACTGATCGGATTCAATTAAGCTACTGAAGTAATTGATCTGCCAAATCCATTTAATCTAATCATTGGGTAAAGTTTGTTTACTGGTGCAAAGACTCTCTACATTCAAATATTTTTGTTTTTGTTTTATCTCACAAGAGCTTTGTGAGGGGCACTATTAAAAATTATTAGGCAGCCCTTTCTCCATTTGCCTGATCAATCTTTTTTTAGTCATGTCACTAGTTACGATGCATTTTTGAAGTTTCTAACATTCTTATTCTCCTCTGCACCATTATTTGTTCCTAATTGGAACTTAATTTTGTCTTTACATTCTTAAGGCCTGATTCACAAACTGCATTATTGAGTAAATGTACACTTTGAGTAAGTTTACTGTTTTTCAGTATTCATAAACTGCACTTTTGTAGTAATTTACACTTTTGTTGTAAGTCCAGCACTACATGTAGCCAACCACAAGTACTGTTAAACCCTCCCATAGGAATTTCTGGAGGTGAGGACTTAAAATAAAACCCTGTATGAAATATTAAATTAAATTATTTAAAGTAGTTAAACATACAGGTAAATATAAATGAATGTTAAAAAATATTGAATGGTTCATATTTACTAATTATTTATAAAATATTTACGGTGCCAAATATTTTATAATTAAATAATAAATGTTATTTTTCCAGCATTCATTTATATGCTTAACTATTGTAAATAATTAAATTTAACATTATTCCCTGTGGAGTTTTATTTTAAACCCCCAAATCATTATTTTCTATGGTAGGGTGTTGCACTCGCACCTCATTTTTTTCTTAAGAAAGTAGTATCTTGCTGAAAGTGGTATCAATTTTTCATGTAAGACAGTCCATCCTGCTCCCTTCTTTTTAGGTCACTTCTTCCCAGCTCATGCGCTGGTCTGGAGAGACTTTTAGTAAGGGCTTAAAAAAATGCTGCCATGGTCGACCTAGAGCTTGAGTGCATGTGTGCGGGCTCGCGCTTTGCGTGCCTCTCTCCGCGCTTCAATTCCCTCCCCAACCACAGATCTCGTCACTCTGCTGGCCTCATTAAGTGCATCGTGATCACTTTCACTTTCGCACACAACTCCCAGGCTTCTCTTGCGTTTCTTCCCCCACTGTTCTTCCTTTAATTCCGGCTTCTGCGTCGGCTCTTGTTTTTTCTTTCCTACCATACCCCGTACTTCTCTTCACCTACTGTTTCTCCCTCTCACCTTGCGTCTCTTTTACTCCTGGTTTCTCTCGTCCTATACTGTTGCTCTTCCCCGCTATTACTTCACTATGGTAATAGGTGCATCTGTCCATCTTGTTTTTCTCTCTCCTTTGCATTGCTCTCCCGCTTGCTGTTTCTGCCCTCCCCCTTCTGTTTGTCTCTCCCTGTTGTCTCTCCTTTTTCTCCCCCACTTCTGTTTCTCTGCCTTTCCCTCTACTCCAACCCCATATTTTTCAGTTGCAGTTTTTATATGGCAGGAATTCATCCCCGAAGGTACTGTAGCGCTTTACATAAGCACCAGTTATATTATGCAAGGACACATTCATTTTGGTAGATATGGGGAGATTAAGGGACTTGTCCAGAATCACAGGATGTTGACCCCATGCCGAGACTCGAGTCTGTTTCTGCAGTTCCAAAATCAACTCGTCTGGCCGTTATGCAACACCTTCACTCACCTTTTCCCTTCTTTTCCCTGCCCCTCAGTCTGCTGTTTCCCTATCCTATGTAAATTCCCTGACCTCTACTCCACTGCTGTTCCTGTCTTTCCTGTTCCTGTAGTTTCCCTGCCGTCCCATCGCTCTGTGCTGCCTAGCTCGGCCGTTTCTCACACCCTCCCTGTGCTGCTTCTTGACCCACCCTCTCTGTGCTGCTTCTTGACCCACCCTCTCTGTTTATTCGCCCTGTCCTGCTGTTGCTATTCCTTTAGGGCCCCTCACTTGCTCTGTGTCTCCTCTGCTGGTGCCCTTTAATGTTCAATATATATTTCACTCTTCCTCCATCTGTTGCCCCCACACTTTTCTCTTTCTCTCTCCTTTCTGTATATATCTCTCTGTCCAAATGACTCTCCCTGCTGTTATTTATTTCTACTATTATTGTTTGTCTCTTCCCTCCCCCAGGAGTTCTCTGTCTGTTGTCTTCAATTTCCTGTAGTTGCTTGTCATGCCCCCTCCTTGCGGTTTCTCTTTCCCATGCTGTTGTTATTTCCGCCCGGATGCTCTTTATCTTTCTTTCGTCACTCCTACCCACCCCTCCTTTCCGTGCAGTTCCTGACCCCACTTTACATACCTACATATTCACACACCCCGGCCCAATACTCCTCTACTGTTCACCTACCTATACTGTCAACCAATCACACCCTACTGTCCCCAAGTCTCTGTTCGCTACAGCCTCCTCTCTATTACTATTATCCACCCGTCCCTCTGTACAGCTAGCCCACCCATTGCTAAAGTCCATCTACCTCTCCTCACTGTCCACTCACCACTCTTTGCTTTCCCCAATTTTCACTTCTATCCACCCATCTCTATATGCTGCCACCTACTCCTCTCGGTCTGTGCGTCTACCCAGTGTACAGCCAGCTCATCCATTCCTACTGTTCGCCATCCTACCCTATAGTCCACCCACCTCTCTCTACTGTCCATCCACTCCTCTCTTCTGTCCTCAGACCTCTCTACCCATATCCTTAAAACAGCCATCAGTTCCTCTCTGGTATCCACACATAGCACTCTACTGCCCCAAACTTCTCTTCAAGTCTACCCATTTCTGTATGCTGTCCACCCATTCCTCTCTTGCAGCAAAACATACCATTTCACTGCCCCAAACCTTTGTTCAAGTCTACCTGTCTCTCTATGCTGTCCACCTATTCTTCTCTCTTGTCCACTCACCCCTCTGTATGGTCACCCATACACTGCTAAAGCCCACCCAGCAGATTCTACCGTAGACATGTCTCTATCTGTTATCTACCCACACATCTCTTCTCTCCTTTGGGGCACCTCCCTCTTTCTACCCTTTTGCTACGTTTCTCGTTTGCTCCTCCAACCCTCTCCCCTTCGCCGTTCTTACTTTATTGTATTCTGTTCTGCCTACCTCCTCCGCTCATTCGTACTTTGTGTCTCCCTATTACTTTCTTAATTTGTGTCCACCTCTTTTATCTCTTCAGTTTTTTCATCCCCCTTCATTGGTTCTCACTCTACTCCATTCACAATACCAATCTACTTTGTTGCTTCACTTCACCATGCATCATTTTCCCCTCCTGCATTTTTTTTCTGTCTCTCTCCGGTCTCTCTTTTTCTGTCTGCCTCTGCACACGATTGCCTTTCTTCTCTCTGCTCCTTGTATCTCTTCCATTCTTTTTCTGACTCGGTACCTTTCCTTTTCCTCTTCTCGGCGTCCCTCTCTGTACATCATTCTGGATCACTTTCTACCCTTCTTTCAATTATGTCGCTCCCACGTTGACCTGTTTATTCAGCCTCCAAAGTGCATGTCTCTAGTGTCTACCCAGGTTCTCCCATTAATGCCCCCTCCTGAACCTGTCAATCTCACCCTCTGCTGCTTCTCTTACTCACACTGCCGTTTCTCCTCCCTACCCAGATGGTTGACTTATTCTTTCATTTTCCCTACTTGAAGGGGATCTTATCCCTGCTGTTTCTCTTACTCATCCCGATGTGTCATTTACTTTCTTATTTCCTATGCTCTTTAAAGGTGACCTTCCACCCACTGGTTTCTCGTGCTCTCTCGCTCACCCCATGTTTCTCTTAGCTCTTCTGCAGCCAGATGGTTTGCTTATTCTCTCATTTTCTTTACTCACAAGTGATTGTACCCATACCCTCTGTTGTTTTCCTTATTATCCTTTAATACTTTGCTGCCTCTCCCTGCTCCCTCTACCAGCATCTTTCTAGTTCTATTTCAGCCTTTTCGTTATTTTCGTCTGTCTTCACCATTTTCTGTACTTCTTCCTTGCCTCTTCCGTTGCGTTCTCCGCAAGACCTTCCGTCTTCTATTTCCCTACCTTTCCCTTCGTGTTTTCGCTGATCTCTTCTCTGACGCTTTACACTCATTCCCTCCACGTGGCCCTCTACCCCATTGGCTCCCTCCCTCCCACATTCATGCCTTGCCCTTAACTCTTGCTGCAGCAAGGGTCTCATGCGCCCTGGTGCAACCAAGGGAAATGTCCCCCACCATCCCCCTCCTTTCCTCAGTGCGCTCAATAAGCCTCAGGGACCCGGTGCCACTGCACCTGTTATACCACTAATAGCTACACCCCTGCATGCGACCCAATTTAACTGGACTGGTTATCTCCGCGTTCTGATAATCTATTCCTTGCATCTATCTCGCTCAGACTCCCTGTGTCCCCTCTCTTATCGTCCCCACCAACCCCTGTCTTTCTGTTGCATAGCATTTTATCTTCCATTGGAAAAAACATTCTACCCTATTTTTAGTCATCTTCTGCCATCCTTATTTTCTTTACTGCTATCCAGAATTCACTCTCACCTTCCAAAAGGGTATTCCCAAACCACCTCATCCTGACTCCCTTGTCCATATACTTTAATGTCACATACACCGCCAGTCTCAGCGTGTTCGCCAAAGCTTCCCGTTCTACTTCCTATTGGTCCTCTTTGTATCGGCCTCCCTTCTCTGCTGGTTGACCCTTGCCACATAATCCAGCCTCTTCACTGCTCAAAATGATCGCTTATATATTGGCTCCTTACCTCCCTTTTTAGGTCGAGCAGACCTACTCTCAATTCGTGAGCATTGAGAGTGTCTTTAGGTCGAGCAGACCTACTCTCAATGCGTGAGCATTGAGAGTGTCTGCTTCAGACCTTTTGTGGCCCGTATTTAGGAATGTGGACAGCTACCAGACGCGCGCTTTGACGAGGTCAGATTTCACCTCGGGAGCGAGCGTCTGGTAGCTGCGCATGCGCGGTGCAAAGCCCTCACACACAGGCAGCCCCCACCCCTCTACATGCATGCACGCACACACACACACACACAGAGGCGCGCGCATGCACACGCAGGCATACGGCACACATACAGGCACACATACAGGCACACTATCCCCTACCTCGCATTCTCTCTCAATCACACACAGTCACGCATGCGCACACACATTCCCTCGCGCACACACGCGCGCACACACACTTCCCCCCCCCACCGCCCCCCCCCAGGCATACACACAGGCACGCACGCACTTCACATCAGCCCTGGGCCCCACTCACTGACTGCGCTCCTCCGGCGGGGCTCCTCGCGGCGCGTCTCCTCATCTGAATCGGGGCTCCCTCAGGTCAGAGGAGCCCCGCCACAGGCGCCACACTCCTCCTTCTCCCTGGCCCCCTCCTGGGGACCCGGGCTACACCGGACGGCAGGGCGCTCCATGCGCCGGCAGCTCGCGGACCTCGGGAGGCGGGACTTCCGGTCGGCCGCGAGCGGATTGGCCGGCCGGGCAAGAGCTTCCGGGTCGCCGCGGGCAGCGCTGCGGCGTTGCAAAAGTCTCAGGGGCTTAGGCGAGAGGAAGCGTTTTCTGTGCAAGGGAAAACAATTCCAAACTTCTGCAAGGTTAAAAGGTTCCATGGTTTGTGTAGGGAGGCGAGGGGGAATACCAAGGCGCTATATTAATATAAATGACATTTGGCTATGTATGCAAGGTGCTTGTATGGGGATTTACGGAATTGATCGCTACTCATGTTAGGACGATGTAAGCGGTATTCGGTAATGTAATTACGCAAATTAAAATAATTGAACAGTCTATGTGTTTTCGTATATTTAATTTGTGCATGTTTTGAGATGTTCAGTCGGCGAACGTCTTGGAATAGGAGTATGTAGATACCGAATAAAAAAGCAGTGATGGACTCAATAGAAAGAGAGACAAAGAAACACAGCCAGGATTTGACAACCTTTATTCTGCAGCTCGTGCTGATGAAGAAATGTGCGCTGAAATGAGTTTTAAAGCGGTTTGAGAAATGTTCAACAGACATTTCTCCTCCTGGGTTTGTAGAATAGCACACCACCTTCTTTTAATTGCTCAGGACAGGAATGAGCATGTTTGTTAAGCCTGGTCATGAGTCATGCAATCTGAGCAATGAATAATGTTTAGAGAGGGTTGGGGTATTAAGAGTTAACACCTTTAAACTAATAAAAAACTGAAGATGTAAACATTAAAGGCTAAGGGGGGAAATACGCGAAGCAGGCACGCTATTCATTGTTCTCAACCCTAAAATACTCGTCTTGGGTTGTTAGTTCATCAGCAGACCTTCATCTTTTTCTTATTAGTTAATATGCCAATGTTACTGTTATTGTAGTCTGTGATTTAGCATAGTTATACTGTTAAACTCCTTGCTCATACCAGACTAAAAAAAAAAAGTAGTTTGTTGCAATAATGTTGTTTGTGAACGTTTGCGTCCTGCACCAAAATTGTAAGTTCTTGCTCTCGTTGGTGTGTAAGGTAAAGATTTTCTTGGAAAGGTTCGGTTTTGCTTACATGTGGCCTTTCTGAACGCCAAAACAGTTAAACGTTCTTCCTCAAGCAATAGCATTTCAGGACACCAGTTATTATGCACACTTCTCCATCACATATTCTCCGATCAGGTAATTTCTCACTTTTTCCAGTTTATGGGGCCTGATTTACAAAGATGTTCAGAGTAGCTCACCTTTGCGTATTTTATATTGTATTTATGCAAGTTGTAAGTCAAAATTGTATTCTCGTGTGCGCCAGTTTTAGACCGCCCTATGTAGGTGTCGTGAGTAGTCTGGGGACTTATATTCAAATGTTACCCGCTCCCAGTGTGGAGCTTTTGGTGTCTACTCAAATCTTTTAGTGCGTTTCCCATACTTGTCTGTAGACTTGCATTACAGCTGAAAGGTCACGTGTAATTAATTGATGGTGAAAGTGTGGGGAGGAGCGCCACTGAGCCACGTTTTCACAAAGATGTGGGGGAAAGAAAGGACCTATAAGACAAAAGTATTCTAAAGTGACAAAATCGAGGACATTCTAAGTTACTTGATCGCCCCTCACTTGATCGCCCCTCACTTGATCGCCCCTCACTTGATCGCCCCTCACTTGATCACCCCTCACTCTAATTGATCACCCCTCACTCTAATTGATCACCCCTCACTCTAATTGATCACCCCTCACTCTAATTGATCGCATCACCACAGCATTAATCTGTGCAACCAGTCAGCTGGTTCAAATATGTTCTCTCAATGTTTCAAGCTTTTATTACAAATGTCACAAAAAGATGTTAATATTTCACTTCTGTTCTTGGATTTTCGTCACAATAAAATACACTGAACATAATCTTCACAAAAGTTATTTACAAAAGTTTAAGCTATTGACGTTATAAATTACAATAGCTTTTTTTAAGTATCAATTATTAAAAAATAAATAAAAGCCATTGTTATTTGTAATATCAATACATCTAAGTCACGTAAATACTACTCATATTGTATTACAAATGCTATAGGTGTCACATTTGCGAAAGTGAAAACTATTGGCATTGTAAATGACAAAACTATTGATTTCACTATTTTCAAAACCAACACCTAAATAAAAAAAGTGTTATTTACAATACCAATAGCTCAAACTTTCCTAATGCGAGACCTATTGCATTGCAAATGCTTGTTCTTTATTTGGCCATCTATTGTAGAGCAGACCCTCTTTCCAATAGCATTGGTCCATTGAGGGCATGCCGCCCTCTCCCAGTCCGCAATTGGTCTTCCTTGGATTGTCCCGCCCTGTCGTCTTCCTCTTTTCTTCGAACTCCTTGCTTTAACTAGATTTGATACATTTGTTTCCCTTACATTTATTTTACTTTTATCTCCCCCTCTTTCAATATTTGGTCTGTTCCAGCCTCTTCTCTTTTTTTTCAATCAGTGTGTCCACGGTTCCTATTTTAATATGCTTAAAAATATGCTTGGTAATGCGTTTTTTTTCATCAATACGGTAGGATTTGTCGGTTCCCGCACAGATGTATCCCCTTTATGCATGTTAGAATAAATTGTCCCTCTACGGCTACCGTCAACCTTAGGCGTTGTATATGGTCGCTTTCCACCATTGCCTCGTCTATCTGGCACCGCGTCTCCAATAATATCTGTGCTTTAAAAGTCACTGCTGCCCGCTCCCTCCACCCGCCTGTCGGCGGTTCTGCTCTGTCACCTCATGGCGGTCATCGTGAATAAACAGCACAGCTAAGGCAGCAGGATTCAGATTTTTTTCACACCCTCTCATGTGTCTTTTTCTTCTCTTCACTTTTCGAAGTCTGTCTTTATTTATCTTGTTTATTTATCCTGTCTCTCTTTCTGTCCCTATCTTGCTTGCATTTTTCCCCTTGATTCTTCATCCACCATGGTCTTCATCAACCATGGTATTACCAATACGTAATTGCATTTTGTTGTATTATACGACCTTTTACACCGCTGTTCTTTTGGAGGAAGCTTACAAAAATCACAGTATTAACAAGCATTGGCATAGCAGATAGGTCTCGCGTTTGGGACCTTAAGTCTTTAGCCATGCAACAGTTGACGCTGTTGCAGAAAGGATATTGTGCTGCAAACCTGAATACTTATAGGGCCCCAAAGACGAGACCTATTGGCTATGCCAATGCTTGTTTTAGTTCTGCCTCACCCTAATAAAGAAAGGCTTTATTACTGAATTGACCCAAAAAGAACCTGAGTTTGAGGATTCCTTTTTAGGTCGAGCAGTGTCTGCTCGAGACCTATTGTTGCCCGTATTTGGGAATGTGGACACGTGAGTGGCACGAGCGCAGATTTGACCTCGTGGGCGCGTACGGCGCCGTGCCCCTCTCGTGCCTCATATTCCTGTGCGCACACAGCCACCTCCACACCCCTGCACACAGGCACACGTACACACGCTGCCGCCCCCCCACCACACACACACGCAGGCAGGCACACACACAGGTACCACACACGCAGGCACATACAAGCGCACCCCCCCCCACCCCCAGGGCCTACATACACACACAAACGCGCGCACACACACACTCCCAACCCCGCTCACCGGGCACACGCAGGGCTTCCATCACTGGGGGTGGCGGGCACCGTCAATGTGTCCAGACTCCGCAGCCCACTCTGTTGTTTTTCCGCCCCTTCAGGAGAGTTTGTGCGTGTCACGCCTCTCCTTTCTCCCGGCCGGAAATCCTATTTGCGTGTCACGCCTCGTTCTGAACAGCTGTCATTCAGAGCGCTGCTCCAGCGACTTCCGGCCCCCTCTGCTGAACGCTGGCTGTAGTGCACTTCTGCAGCCTCCCTCGGGACGTTAGTTGAGGGGGGAAGTCTAGTACACAATTGTCCCTCAGCGCTGGGAGGCTGGCCTGTGATGTCAATGTGCTCATGACCGCTGGACGCTGAAGGGACAGGAAGGGAATGTTCCTCAAATTTCTTGGTTTAGTGCCAGCAGCGTTTGCCGTGTGCTTGGCCTGCAGCTCCCGGGTGCCTGGCGTTCTTCCGTTATACATACTCGATCGGCAGCAAAGGCCTGGCGCTGACTCATGTGGTTTGACCCAAATCACGCAAGTGCGAGTTCGACAGGGGGCTCCCGTCCCTTCAGAAATGATCAGTACACAGAGGGACAGCGGAGCGGGTCTGCCAGTGCTGCAGGCCTTGCATAACACGACGGTTACCGGCAATTAGCTCACATGGTGCTGTGCAGGCACCTGTGTAGGGCAAGTTCCCCGCAGTACTCTGGTTAGAACAGGTTGCACTTGCACAGTTACATGCGGAAAAGAGTTCACTGCCCTTAAGAGCTAATAGGAAATCTGGGTTTTGTCGGATGGGTAATAGAAATCCACGCCCCTGCAGGAATTACAGTAATTCGATCCTTCGGGACCGTGTCTCAGCTTGTGCCAGAGCTGTGATGCCTAAAGTCCGCACCTGTGATCCCATAGGTGACGTGGTCTGCACTTCCGCAAACGTAGATACTGTAGACTACAAACGCCTGGCTTAAGCCCCGGAAGTGGTCGTAAAATGACAACCAGTGCCTTGCCAAACAGCTACATCTATAAATAAAACCACTGTAGCCTCCTTGGCTTACCTGTCATAGGGTTTAGCAATGGAGGATAGGTTCCCAGTCCCATTTCCTACTTACTGTGACAAGTCACACTTTTAGTCAAAATGTAGGGAAACTACAGAACGGGGCTTCAGCTGGTCAGGCATCCTTATATGTTTGAGAATCATTTCAGTCAGCCCAGTTCTGGGGGAATATTGGCCTGAATATTACTTTCATAATGGGGACATCCTAAAGACATGAGTGTATTGTCCACGGTAACCGCAGGAGGGTTCCATAGTGCCTTGATATTAAGAACCTTCATTGAACCCACTCTGCCATTTGGGAATGAATGTACCTGTGCTATGCCAGGGTTGCACCAGAAATTGCTTGAATTATCCAGGTGGGTGTTCACGTCTGAGACATAAGGGATGAGAACCTCCCCTGATGCTGTCCACCCTCACATACCGCACCCTCATATACCGCACCCTCACACACACTGCACCCTCACACACACCGCACCCTCACACACCACACCCTCACACACTGCACCTTCACACACCACAACCTCACACACACTGCACACTCACACACACCGCACACTCACACACACCGCACACTCACACACACACCGCACACTCACACACACCGCACCCTCACACACACCGCACCCTCACACACACCGCACCCTCACACACACCGCACCCTCACACACACCCCACCCTCACACACACCCCCCACCCTCACACACACCGCACCCTCACACACACCGCACCCTCGCACACACCGCACCCTCGCACACACACCATGTCCTCGCACACACACCGCACCCTCACACATCGCACTCTCACACATCGCACCCTCACACACTGCACCCTCACACACTGAACCCTCACACACTGCACACACTGCACCATCACACACCGCACCCACACACACCCACCCACCCACACACACCCACACACACCCACACCGCACACACCCACACCGCACACACCCACACACCGCACCCACCCACACACACACCACACACACCCACACACACACCGCACCCACACACCGCACCCACCACACCCACACACACACACTCTGCACCCTCACACACACACTCTGCACCCTCACACACACACTCTGTACCCTCACACACACACTCTGCACCCTCACACACACACTCTGCACCCTCACACACTCTGCACCCTCACACACTCTGCACCCTCACACACTCTGCACCCTCACACACTCTGCATCCTCACACACAGCTTATCTGTTATTTTCTTCATTCATTGGAAAGTTTACTCCCTTTAAGATCTGAACACAGCTGCCTGATCCTGTTTATGGCTAATAGATCATGTATGCAGCCACACTGCACCCTCACACACCGCAACCTTACACACACTGTACCCTGACACACACTGCACCCTCACACACACCGCACCCTCACACACACCGCACCCTCACACACACCGCACACACCCACACCCATACACTGTACCCACACACACACCGCAACCACACACACCACACCCACACACACTCTGCACCCACACACACTCTGCACCCACACACACTCTGCACCCTCACACACACTGCACCCTCACGCACACTGCACCCTCACGCACACTGCACCCTCACGCACACTGCACCCTCACGCACACTGCACCCTCACATGCCGCACCCTCACACGCCGCACCCGCACACACACTGCACCCGCACACACACTGCACCCGCACACACACTGCACCCTCACACACACTGCACCCTCACACACACTGCACCCTCACACACACTGCACCCTCACACACACTGCACCCTCACACACACTGCACCCGCACACACTCTGCACCCTCACACACTCTGCATCCTCACACACCGCTTATCTGTTATTTTCTTCATTCATTGGAAAGTTTACTCCCTTTAAGATCTGAACACAGCTGCCTGATCCTGTTTATGGCTAATAGATCATGTATGCAGCCACACTGCACCCTCACACACCGCAACCTTACACACACTGCACCCTCACACACACTGCACCCTCACACACACTGCACCCTCACACAGACCGCACTTTCACACACACCGCACCCACACACACCACACACACCCACACCCATACACTGTACCCACACACACACCACAACCACACACACCACACCCACACACACTCTGCACCCTCACACACTCTGCACCCTCACACACACTGCACCCTCACACACACTGCACCCTCACACACACTGCACCCTCACACACACTGCACCCTCACACACACTGCACCCTCACACACACTGCACCCTCACACACACACTGCACCCTCACACACACACTGCATCCTCACACACTGCATCCTCACATGCCGCACCCTCACACACTGCACCCGCACACACACTGCACCCGCACACACACTGCACCCGCACACACACTGCACCCGCACACACACTGCACCCGCACACACACTGCACCCGCACACACTGCACCCGCACACACTGCACCCGCACACACTGCACCCGCACACACTGCACCCGCACACACACTGCACACTCTGCACCCTCACACACTCTGCACCCTCACACACACTGCAATATAACATGCACTCCAAATACCACTCAGTGCCACATAATTATATGCAACATAATTGCACACCTCATACTTACACTCTACTCAATGCAACATAAATACACTTTATCTGTCTATCGCCCTCACTCTATCTATTGCCCTCACTCTATCGCCCTCCCTCTATCTATCGCCCTCCCTCTATCTATCGCCCTCCCTCTATCGCCCTCCCTCTATCTATCGCCCTCCCTCTATCTATCTATCGCACTTACTCTATCTATCGCACTCACTCTATCTAGCTATCGCATCACTACAGCATCACTTAGCACCACCACAGCATCACTCAGGGGCACCACAACATCAGTATGCGCTACCACAGCATCACTGAACGCCACAGCATCACTCGTCACCACCACAGCATCAATATGTGCAACCATTCAACAACAACTGGTTCAAATATGTTCTCTCAATGTTTCAAGCTTTATTACAAATGTCACAAAAAGATGTTAATATTTCACTTCTGTTCTTGGATTTCCGTCACAATAAAATACAATGAACATAATCTTTAAATATTTACAAAAGCTATTGCCATTATAAATTACAATAACTTTTATTTCAGTATTAATTCTTTAAAAAATTAAAAGCCATTTTTATTTGTAATATCAATACATCTAGGTCACGTAAATACAACACATATTGCATTACAAATGCTATAGGTGTCACATTTGCGAAAGTTAAAACTATTGACATTGTAAATGACAAAGCTATTAATTTCGCTATTTTCAAAACAAACACATAAATAAAAAATGTGTCATTTACAGTACCAATAGCTCAAACTTTCCTAATGCGAGACCTATTGCATTGCAAATGCTTGTTAACTGCTTTGTCAATGCTCCAAAAGGGAAGGCGGTCCAGAAGAGAACTTTGTCCAGGTGTATAGTCCTGTGCATATGAACATGCTATGTCCTGGCCAAAAAGGCGCCTTCTTAGGGCCTTCGGGCTCATCGCACCAGGGCCAGATCTACCACTGCAGCACACTGCCAGAAGGTGTTCCAGTGTTGGACGTCTGCTAGGCTGCTTCCAGAGTGCCAGGACACGCCTTCAGCAGGCACCACTTTCTCGAGAATCAAGTCTGCAGGTAGTCTCATTTTCACCTTTTGGGTCCAGCTCGACTTTCTGGTGCAAGTCCTCCTTTTAGACCCTTAACCTCGGGTGAGATATTGCTTCGGTATCTGTTCAGCAAGTGATCGATAGGAATCTGTGGTTAAGTCTTCATCAGAAAAAGTTACTTACCTCCGATAGCGCTCTTTTTGATGGGATTCTCCGTTTACCCACAGATTCCTCACTTACTTACTGTCCTCCCCATTCTGTGGAGTAGATTTCTGGATAGGTCTTTAGGTGGTCCAATTTTCGATTAGGCACACCGTCCGATTAGCACCTAGAGTGAATTCAAAAGCGATTCAACGCCCTGTCATGTGTATTAAGAGCTATATAAATATAAAATGTGCAAGGAGTTTGCTCTTAGATCGTGTATATAGGAAAGAGTGTTACCAAAGGCAAATCACTTGTTAGTTTTAAAGATTATCAGGCAAAAATGCTTCTTGGCTGCAGCCTTAGTTAAGATTCTTAATGATTTGGAAGCAGCCAATGAAAAATATTTTGAATGTCTGATAGAAATATGGGGAGCTTTTGCATTGTCTTTTGTACCCTAATGACACGCTTCTTTCATCAAAAATGTATCTCCACATGAGGGTAAAAGTATAGAATTAATAGTGTGAAGATCATATTCCCCAAAGAGAAGCTTTAGGTTAAATAGTAATAGATTGTATATCGTTGTCAAGTTTATTTAGCTATGCATTTTAACAAATATAATGTTATGCATTGCTTCATAAAAGGTCCAGAATAATGACCAGTTATATGTATATTCTCTATGACTATACTAATTTTCTGAACATTGAAGTGTTGTCTGCTATCTTGGAGTCTTTTGTGCTAAAAGCATTTGCTTTAAGTGGAGCTGAAATATCAGGGAACAACCCCTTTTTGCTTCCTCCGTTGACAGATGGCATGTTTCAACGTCTTTCAAGCCACAAGCAGCCAGGATGTCAATGTACGATTCCCCACTTGTATCTAAAACTGCATCAATCGTAGCATTTGGAGCAGTAGCAGGGAGCACCCCTACTCAGATTCACTCCCCTTCCCCCAAATCCACGGTTTACTACAGCTGTGAATACCCTGTTAAGTGAAGGATCAGTTTGAAACTTTCAAACAGTTGCAGTGATAACATTACAAAAATGGGCCCTTTTACATTGATTCCTTCCCATTGAAATACAGAGGCTGATTGCACCCAACCCAGTTTGCTGATCCCTCATGTTAGGGCTTCATGAAAGAACAAGCCAGAACTATGTTTGTAGCATGTGTTTTTGTAGATACCAATGCTTTGCATACTTCTGTCATCAAGGATTGGGTTCCAACATTTGTCTTGTTTTGTTGAAGTTCTTAGTCCTAAAATGCCTTCTAACTCCTCTCTTAACCCAAAAGACAATAATACAAAGACTCCATCTCTGCTTGTTTTTTTCCACCATGGGGTTTGGAGGTTTCAGTTCCAACACCGGAAAAGTCAACAACTTCCGTTTGACATTCAGTGTAGGTTGTCAAGGATTCAACTCAAAGCAATGGAAGAACTCTTTTTTTTTTTTTTTTTTTTGTGAGCAGTACCCCTGCGCACCAGTGTGTGGCGTCTTTCGACTCCACTAAGCATCGTCCACACCATAAGTGACGTGCACAATACCTACATAGGCCCCACTCCACAGTGCTGAAGTCAGTTCTTTTCTTCCAACACCATTCAGCGTAGATCTGGAGAAGAGCTACGCCCAGTCACCTTTTGACTGACCTTTTTTTGACCTTTTGTCTAAGTTTTTGAAACATTGTCTCTTAGTTTTACAGAGATGTCCATGAGGAAGACTGGTTTTAGGCCCTGTGGCGCCTGTCACTGGCACAACTCAGTGACAGATCCACACTGCGTCTTCCTATAGTGTCTCGAGCGCGACCTAGATTCCAAGACCTGCGTCTATCGTCGCGCCATGCACCCCAAGGCCTTGAGGGAGCGAACCCTCAAGCTTCTCGCCACTCGACTTGTGATGCCACAACAGTCTCAATTACATTGAGAGTAAAGTCCAGGGATCGGTCGGAGAACTGTCAATCATCGTCACAGTCGAGGTAGTGCTATCAGGTGAGTCCTACAAAAAAGAACAAGAAGTTGAAGAGGTCTTCAACTTCGCCCTGTCTGTCAGTCATCCGACGAGATGAGGGAGCATCGCCCTTCAAGACCTGGCTCTGCGGTTGAGCCTGCGCCGTCTTCCTGAGTTTCCTGGAGCTGGAGTAATCCCACGCATCTCTCCAAGTTTTGAGACAATTCACCTCATTTGCGCGGGTTGTCCCTGAGGGCGCACCCACAGGTTCGGGAGGAACCCCTATTGGTTTTCCACTTGCAAGTTCACCCCTGGCACCAGTCGGGTCCCTTGGATCCATGGACCGATCTGAGTGGTGCCGGTCGAGCCACCTTGATCTTACCCCGTGCCGGCCCCACTGCCGACGACCCCAGCACACATCGGTGGCACCGGACCCATTCTTATCCCTGACTCATAAATGTAGCTGGATTCTCATCATCCAACACCGGTTCTGGAGCCATTCCATCCAGGTCAGAGCCTGAGCCCTATTTCTATTGGCTGGGAGTTTGGGAAGATTGGAAGGGCCCACTAGACTCTTATGAATACCAGCCCATGGACCCCAATGAAGACAACTGTTATGAGGTTCTGGCAGATGCCAGTGGTCTGGACATGTCCCCAGATATTGGCTTGGCCTTTCTTCCTACCTTGGCTACGGCTATGGAGGAGGGAGCCTCATTTGCTATATTGACTGAGTGAGTGAGGTCCTGGACCTTACGCTACCCTCTATGGCTGTCAAAACAAACGTCTTGACGGAGATGCTTCAACCGGTAGTGTTCCTATCTCTACCTCTTCTCCTGTTTAATGAAGCCCTCACAGACGTCCTTCTCGGGGCTTGGTCCAAGCCTTGCACAGGGGCTGATGTGAATAGGACAATTTTCTGCCATCGCCTGCCCCAGAGCACCCCAACGTCATCATCCAAAACCCCACCCTGAGGAGCTTGGTGGTCAAACCTCCGCTTATAAACTAAATCCTGCAGCATTCCCTACCTCTCCACTGGACAGGGAATCCGAGAAGCTGGATACCTTGGTAAACAAGCTTTCTTTTAGCAGCCTGCCACTGCGTTTGGTGAACAGCACTTGCCTTTTGGGCTGACACTTCAACTCATTCTGGGACTTGGTTGCGCAGGTGCTGCATATGGTCTCGAAGGAGTCCCAAGTCGTACTATCCCAAGCATTGCAGATGAGAGGGACACCGCTTATTTCACCATACCCTGTTTACGGGACGCAACCGTTTGGTTTCTTTGTTGGTTGCTCTTTGGTGCCATGCCTGGGTGAGAACCACTGGCTTTTCGAGAGATGTCCAGGCCTCGCTCATGTATATGCCCTTTGTTGGCTCCCTTCTTTTCAAAGTCAAGGCCTACTCTGCACTAGAGCACTTAAAGGACAGGAGAACTATGGCCAGATCCTTGGGCCTTTCCTTGGCCCCTTGCCAACCCCAGTCTGCCTTTTGCTCCTCTTGTGGCCACGGAAGAGGCTTCCAGCCGTGTCTCTACCTGTTCAGTCACCATGGCATGCAAGCTTCCCAGCCCCTGTGTGGCCGAGGGCACTATACCCACAGACCCTGTGGGTTAGATAGCCAGAGGTCATGCTAGTCCACCACTCTCCCAGCGAACCACTGTTAAACACCACTGCAAAAGATCTGCAGTGGTGGTTAACTAACTGCGATTGGGGCAGCGGGAGAGCCCTCTCCCTTCCCCAACCATATCTTACAGTAGTTATAGATGTGTCCCTCCTGGGCTGCGGTGGCCATCGGGTAGAGGTGGGGATCAGAGGACTCTGGTTTCCAGTGGAAGCGAGGCTGCAAATCAATCTGTTGGCGCTTCAGGCGATCTGATTGGCATTGAAAATCATTCAACCATTCGTCAAGAGCAAGCTAATGCAGGGGTTCACGGTCAACCCCACCACCATGTGGTACTGCAACAATCTGGGTGGGATGGCGTCATGGCCTCATGGACCCTTTGTCTCTGAAATGTGAGGCCATTTCCCTGGTGCTTTAACACCTGATGGAATCTCGGAACACCAGAGCAGACAAACGCAGCCGTGGATGCCTAGTCGATCATGAATCATGTTTACAACCGGTGGTGGTGCAAGGTCTCTTTCAGCAGTGGGAAGAACCTTGGTTGGATCTGTTTGCCATTGTGGAGAACGTACAATGTCAGCAGTTGTGCACGCTAGAGTTTTCAAGGTGGCTCTAGCTCAAAGTCTTTTTTTAAAAATTTCTGGTGGAGCTCAGTCCTCCTGTATGCTTTTCTGCCCATACCACTATTTCCCAGAGTTCTCAAGAAGATCAGGAACAACAAGGCTAAAGTCATCCTTTTGGTTTTGGAATGGGCTCGGAGAGTCTGGTACCCCGTGCTGTTGAGCATGGCCATTGGCCCTCCAATCAGGTTGCCCCTTCAGGAAGATCTTCTGTCACAGCAGCAGGGGAGGGTTCTCTACTCAAACCTGTCAACACTCTGCCTTCATGCATGGAGATTGAGCGGCGACAGTTGACAGCTTTTGACCTTCCGCTCGAAGTCTGTGATGTCATCTCAGCAGCACTGCGTCCCTCCACAAAGAAGGTAAATGCCTGGCATTGTGGTAATTTTGTGTTATGTGTGAAGAAAATTGGTCTGACCCCCTTTCCGCTCCCCTTTCTCAGTTCTTTCTGTTTATTCTTTATCTTGCCCAGCATGGCTTTGCTTTGGGCTTTTTAATAGGCTATCTTTCTGCCATCTCTGAATTTCTGATGATGCCAGATCAGCTATCCCATTTCAAGCCCTTTATTGTCCATGGGTTTCTGAAAGGTCTCCAACACTTGTTACCACCATCACCCTCCATCGTGCGTCAGCAGGACCTAAATTTAGTCTTAACTTTTCTAATGTGCGCTCCTTATGAGCCGCTACACAGCTGTCCTATTAGGCTCCTTACTATCAAGATAGCCTTTTTAGTGGCAATAACATCTGCCCGGAGGGTCAGTGAGCTTCAGGCTTTTTTATCAAAGCCTCTGTACCTAAACATCTTCCCAGACAAGCTGGTCCATCGCACTAGCGCTTCCTACCTACCGAAAGTGGTCACTCCCTTTCATGTAGGGCAGTACAGCACCCTGTCTACCTTTTACACTCCACCTCTTCCTTCTAAGGAAGAGGAGGGACTCCTCCAACTGGACCCAAAAAGAGCCTTGTCTTTCTACCTTGACGAAACAAGAGAGTAAACTCTTCATGGGGTATTTCGGAGCCTAGAAAGGGAAGGTGGTACATAAACAGACCATCTCCTAAAAGATCATGCTCTATTAAAATCTGCTAAGCATTGGCCAAGAAGCCTCCCCCTGGGGGTTTGTGTACTCATTCCACTAGAGCCAAGGCTATGACCACTGTGTTAGCACACTGAGTCCCGGTACTGGACATCTACCAGGCAGCATCGTGGGCATCTCTGCATATTTACCAAGCACTACAGCCTGGACAGTTCAGTCCATAGGGACGGGCACTATGCCCTCTCAGTCCTGCAGGATTTTTTAGTGTGAAATTGTTTTGCAGCCTTCCGCCAGGGACATATTGCTTGGGTATCTATGCTAAGGTAAGGAACCTGTGACTTTAAGTCTCTATCGGATGAATGAGTTGCTTACCTTTTGGTAATGCTTTACCTGGTAGAGACTCTATCTAGCTGCATATTCCTTACCGACCCACCTGTCCGCCCATCTCTATGAACGGATTTATAGACTTTGGGTTTTTCCCTTTCAGGGCCCTAGTTTTCACACACCAGTGGTCAGTGCTGTTCGTGGCTCCATGCTTCTGGCATGAAAAGAAGTATAAAGAAACTGACGTCAAGGCACTGGGGTGGCATCTATATTAGCACTGCGCATGCCACTTCCAGCGTGAATGATGCCAATGACACCACACAAGGCCAAAGAGCACCACAGGGGTACTGCTCAAAAGAAAAATGCTGTATCCAGTTGGGCACCTGAGCCTAATGTGAGGAATATGTAGCTAGATAGTTTCTACCAGATAAGGCGTTACCGAAGGTAAGTAACTTGTTCTTCTCTGTTGCTGAGAACGCCAATGAGTTCATGCCAAAATGCAGTGTCAAGAGCAGTCTCACAAATAGGATGCAGCCTTACTTAAAGCTGGGGAACCAGGTTAGAGCCTCTACAGGGAAGCTCAACTTCCTGTGATTCTGGGCAAATCACTTAATCTCCCTGTGTCCAACATAAATTAATGTGTCCTTGTGTAACGCAACTGGTGCTCATGTAAGGCGCTCTGATACCTTCTCGTCAAGTTTGCGCTATATAAAACTCCGGGGGGAGAAATTCAGCCTGTGAACCTAGAGGGCACTGCACATGACAAAGGGGGGACTCAGCCCTTCAACTATGCAGACAGCATAGGGAAATTGAAGCACAAAATCCTGTCCCTCAGCTCACTGAAGGCTGAGGTGAACGAATTCCTATTGTGACACATTACAGGTCCTGGATAATAACAAATTATCAAGTTTACATTTCTCCCCACTTGCTCTGATTAAACACACCAGGAATTGGCCTTGAAAATTATTTCACACTAAGGCCGAGCACCGCTGCAGAAGGAGTCAGGTTTTCAGCTCTGTGACAAACCAAAAGATGTCGCCAAATTTGGGTCTCTGTTCTCACCTGTGACCTTAAGATCCAAAGATACCTCTTTGCTCCAGGATAGCCTTCAGTGAAGGACACGAAGTCTTTGCAGCTATCCATGCCAGCTCGATCCCAACTCTTCGGCCAGTGACTGCCATAGTCGAAATAAAGCCAACTCTAAAATTAACAGCGAACCTTGCTCCAAAACAGGCCTCAATGCCTAAACAGTCTCAAGCAAACCATATCTCACCATCAATCTCCCACATGTACCTGATGGTAAGCAGTGATTTTCATTCATTTCTCTAGCAAAAAGATCTTAGCTAGTCCAGCCCTATAGGAAGAGATTCACACGCCACAGGCAGGAAGAAACTACATTCCCATATGATACCCGAAAGGTATAGGGACAAGACCACCACATCTCCCAACCTCTAAACACTACATCCTTCGCTACCACAGCTGTCTATTACCCAAGACCACATTGAATCAAATCAGGCAGACCTTAATGATCCACATGACCGAGACAAAAAACTTCTGCCACCCAGGACTGGGAATGATCCTTGGGAGGCTTAGTTCATAGTCTCACAAGCGGATTCTGACCGAGAGGTAGTTCACTACTTGCCAATGTTAAAAAGTGTGACCATGTGCAATGCTGGCATATTCAAAGACACAGTAAAGGAAAGAGTTGCCACCTCAAGGGTCTAATAAAAAATATAAGAATGTCAAGGATGACCCAGTGTATATCATTCGACATGGCCTATCAGACTAACACAGCCAGAAAAAGAGCGTCAACCCAAGCAAAAGGTGATGCGCCTCCTCCAGACAAGGTGTGTAAGAAGATCTACTCGGTGGTCAATTAAGTGGTGCGGTGTTAGCCACTCAGTGGATGATCTCCAACTCAGTTGGACTGCTCTCTAAATACCACAACTATCTATGGCAGAATTGGTCAAGCACCTATCAGAGGCATGCTCAAACAAGACATTGTTGTGGAGGGAAAAGAATATCCAGCACCAATTTATTTGCTCCATGGACTCTGCATGCATTACCTCTAGGAAGATAAAAACCAAGAGTGAAATGCAAATCCGCCCATTGACTCAGTGTCTAGGTTCATGCAGGAGGTTCAGTAGCACCTTGCTAGCATTCTGTTAGAAAATAAACATCTGTTTGGCCCTCAAGTCTGACAGCATAATTGAGATACAAACTTCCAGATCTTCGTTTTGAAAGCAGCAGGCAAGAGTAAATGCCAATACATAAACCTCTCTCCAAAGGCAGCGATGACATTTACATTAGTTCTTTTAGGATAGCCAGGGACTGAGATTCATTAACAGAGGTTGCTGCAGTGAAACAACATGCAAAAGTAGAGGTGGCTCAGGCAAGAGTGCCTTTGCCTCCAAACATTGACATGCCCTAAAATGCCTGATACCCCGATCACACTATATCCATTATGAAGAGTTCAAGATAATTCCTTACATGATTGAACAGGCAAGTGGGTATTTTCAGTAGTACAGGATGAGGACTGCCAGGACTTCCATACCACGCTACCAAACATGCCAGCAAAGCAATGGTCAGATGGTCAGGATAGGATATAGTGTTGGGAGAACCCTGAACCCAGCATGCTCTACTATGATAAAACAACAAAAACTGGTTACTGGGCACACCTTTTCTGGACCCTCAACTGCAGGTGGCAATTGCACAGACACCTCACTCATGAGATGGGGATCACATCTCAATCTTATGACAGTTTAGGGTATCTGGGCACTCAAACAACAGTTACTATATCAAATACCTGGCGGTGACAGCTGTCCAATTGGCACTTGAAGTGTTTTACACTCTCATTTTCGGCAAAATAGCCCTGATAAAGACGGGCACACAAGGATACACTTGTGGGTGATAGTGCATGTTAAAAATACACATAACATAACACTACATAGCAAGATTGCTATCAACTTACTGCAGAGAGTTTGTGAACTTCAAACATTATCAGTGGAAGAACCTTCAGGTACACAGAGATGGATTGGCTTTGACAACAAACCCTAAGCTTTTTCAATGCGTTCCCCATTTAAAGTAAGCCAGAGTCAATTTTTCACCCTCAACCAGACCCCCAACGTGCAGGTCTGCTGCCCCAGATGCCAGGTAGAAGAGGCGGATATGCTGCAAATGCTATGGTCTTGGCGACGTCTCAGAGGGTTCTGGTCCGAAGTGACACATATCATAGGAAACATTAGGGAATCCCCAAATGGGACACAGCGTAAAGCTGTATAGTAGGGCTCCTTCGCTACAGAAAGTACAGCTTCACTTTGCTGACTTAGCTTTACTCATAGCGAAGCGCTCCAATCAGTTCGCCCCCAACTGTGTACACGTGGCACGGGGAAATGGCCCAGCTGGGGTGGAGCAGAAAGTGCAGTCATTAGGAGAGAGGAATAGCGGGGGCTGCGAAAAATACCAATCTCTATGGAATGGGAACTCATGCTGGAAGCATTCCAAGCCATTAAACCCCCCCCCCCCTCCCCCTTCACTACACCATGCATAAGTGGTGTCTCATCACACAACACTAAACGGACCTGCCCCGTCCAATAAAACAACTGACAAGTAGAATAACACCCTACTCAATGATGATCCCTCCATGACGAACACAGGCTATCGAGGCTGAATCCCAAACCTGTTCACCCTAATCGGGGGGGGTCAGTCCATCGGGTGGGGGGAGGGTTAGATGGGATTATTTTGTTATTTTTTTGACCTTTTGTAGACATATTAGCCAGCACTAGCGACAATACAAGGTATGATATAAATGGCTAATTCACGGAAGAGTTAGCTTCTACCCACTAGCTGCAACTTGTTGGTACTAATTCATTGTTGATCAATTGTTTTTCTCAATCAATCTGTGTACCTACTGTATTATTGTCTGAGCGTGACGCGCCAAAATAGAACGTCTATTAAGTAGGTTTAAAAAAAAAAATGTTTTACATTGGCAGGACTAAATTCAACCATTAAACAGAACAGTTCTTTGTTTTTTTGCACAGCCTCACATAGGGACCCATATTTCCAAGGATGCAATTGCCAAATACATTGTTAAATTCATGCAAGCATGTTGTACAAAGACAGATTACATTCAGTGCCCAAGGCACATTCTGTTCGGAAGAAAAGAGCAATTATGACGCTCTTAGGTAACATTTCTTTTGCAGGAATAAGCAAGGCTCCTACCTGGTCAACCCCACACACTTTCACCAGACACTGTGTGGATGTTCAAGCCTGTGGGGAGGTTTTGGTCAGACCCGTGTGTATCCGGTCCTCTTTTTTCCGAGGACAGGATACACACGGTTCTAAGCGCCACATACAGGACGTGCGACTGCTACACTGGTCGGGGATTCCTTTCTATTATTACCTTCCTTGGGCCTTGATGGTAGATCCTTCCTAAAGATATAGGGCAATTATTCCTGTTTACCCATCGTGACGCTCAAACGAAGGACGCCCACAATATATACTCTAAAGATCGTTGGCATACTGCCTTTCTTTCGATCGACTCTGGACTAGCACCTATGAGCTGTTTATTTCTAGCCTGATACTAACTCCGTATTGAGATTGACAAATGGAGAACAAGGTCAATATCATTTCTCTCCATCTCTGTACTCCTATTTGGATTTATAATCTCCGTACAAGCCCTGACGAAGTTCCAAGTGAACGAAACGCGTTGGCTGAGATTTTAAGGGTTGATAAGAATAAAGGAATTTTAGATAAATCCGAAGCCTTTTTTGACTTTATCTTTTTGTGCACCATCCCTTTTTTGCAAATCTTTGTATCTGTGTCGCAGTGGAGCATCAGTGCGGCGAGCTCCGGATGTGTCTTGCACAAACTTTGGACTTATATTTGTTACTAGGATTTTAAAGTGCTTAACCTTGGTCAGCCGCATTGTTTTTCTATTGTAGCTACATATTACAGATGTTTAAGATCACTACAGTCATCTCGGCATGAGCAGTAAGCGCTGGAGAAATGCATAGAGGTCTTCACATGAAATGGAAAGCGAGCAGCATGGCCTACAGATTTAGGAGAAACATGGAGAGATTAGTGCCTCTTACATGACTCAGACTACTGCCTTTCCTCTCAGTCTTTCTACCATCCCAGTAGCCTACTTATCACTCAAAATCTCTTTCATCTGAAGCTTAGATACTTCTACCTTTCACCCCAAAGTTTTTTTTCTTTCGCTCACTGAGTAGCTACATTGTCCTCTTAATTTTGCTCTAATATCCAGACTCTGGTTGGTGTTGGAGTGTCCATGATATCTGTTCTACGCCCTGGTAGTGTGGGACTGCCTGGTCCCTGGAATGTCAGTACTTTGGAATGCAGCTTTCCTCCAGTAGTGCAAGAGTGCGGCACTGCTTCTTGCTGCGTTGATAGTGAGTGAATGATTTAACACTGGTAAAAACATATCTGGCTTCCAGCTAGCAAGTAATGTGCGATTGTTGTTCTGCAACATGCTTATTGATGGAATGTCAGAGCTCCTTTCAGAGGGCCACACCACACCCAGGAGTTACTGGGCCCAATCGTGGAGCTTGAGGCCTTTTACTTGTGATGACCCGGGGCCCTATTTACTATGAATCCTGAGCAACTAGGCCAAGCACCCCTTCTGCACTTGACTCTTAGTGGTAGCTATGGTTGAGCAGTCCAAGGCTCCCTGGGAAGGGAAGTGTAGATACAGTTTGATGAACATGACTCATATCTCAAAGAGCGCACTGCAGTGCCAATAAATCAGTGTCCAGTCATATTGAAAAGAAGCATTTTTTTCTAACTGCATACATTCAAAGAAGTAATACAAATCTCATAAGCAATAATATTGTCACCTTGAGGTCAGTTCTCTAGTGTTTCTGTGGCAAATCTGTCCCACTTGCTACTTGTGCTTGGATCCGGGTTATTCCCCATGAACTGATATCCGCATCCAGGGATGCTCACTAGTAGCCCTCATTAAAGAGTTCACACCGACTTTTAGAAAGTAGTCCAAAGTTTCTTTCATGCTACAGCACCTTTAGCAGCGAGGCCCTGTAGGCCTCTATAAAGTCTTACCTGCTTGAGCATCTAGAAGCGTTCAGCGGGTGGCCCAGTTAGTCAGTCAGTAATAAAATTATTCGGATTTAGCAAAAAATCCATAAAAGCAAAAACAAAAGGAAGACAACTGTTTCTCACTATACAAAAACCAGAGACATAAATTTGAGTAAAACCATTAACAGCACATATGATTGTTAAAAGTTATAAAGTACCACTTCAGATAAAAACAATTAAAAAAATAAAAACAAATCCATTTTTGTGAAAGAGTGCAGAGTGCTAATGGCCAGAATACAATTATCAGTCAAAACCAGTAGTTCTCTTGTACCAGTTAGCACCACTACTCCGGTAAGTGAGTGAATGATTTAGATCTAATTTTGTTTCATTTTGTTTATTGGTTTTTCATTTTATGATATGCATCAGGTCATACAGTTACATCACGATACAATCATTTAAATTCAATAATTCTCCTGAGTACTGTTACATATCTGAAAGAGACACGTCAGTGATAGATTCCTTACCTTAGATTTACCCCCAGGTGTCAGACTGGATCCGGAAAGTTTTCGTCAGCAGTACCCTTTCGCGTCGTCGTGCGGCTACAAGTACGCCGCTGGTGCCTTGGTTGCCGATAGGATATCGCTGGAGCTACTTTGGCGCGCCAACACGCGCTGACGTCAGTTCTTTCTTTTTCCGCCCCAGCAAGCGCAGATCTGGAGAGAGTGGGTACCCCCAGTCAATTTTTGAATGAGTTTTTTAGGATTTTTGTCTCTGTTCTTTGAGTCTTTGACTCCTGGTGTATATGGATGCCCAGTTTCAAGTCTTGTGTGGGTTGTTCCTGCCTGATGTCGGTGACTGACCCGCACCGCAAGTGTCTCTATTGCCTGTGGAGCAACCATGACCCTGCGTCGTGCTCCGACCGGCGGGCCATGGCTCCGAAAACTTTACGTGAGCGGTCCCGAAAGTTGCTTGAGGCCCGGGAGTCTGCTCTACGCCATTCAAGGTCCCGGTCCCTTGGGAGGTCGAGAGACCAGTCGGGGAGCCGCCACCATCGTTCAACGAAGTCTTCACACTCTGGGTCAGGTAAGACGAAGCACAAGAAGAAGAAGAAGCGACGTCGCTCTCCGCCTTCCCCTAGCCTGTTGCGCGACGCAGCTCAGGGTGCGGGTGGTGCCTCCCCTGGCGGAGCCTACGCAGTCGCCGTCGTCCTACCCGGCCTTCCCGGGTCCGTTTGAGACTCACGCCCAGCTGCAGGAGTTCCTGTCTGCCATGGCCGCCTTTTTGGCCCGGCGGGCCTCGTTTGTGCGCTTTCGTCCCTGCGGGTCCGACTTCGTCAGCGGCTCCTGCCCTACGTCGGAGACGGCTCCCACCTCAGCGCCACGATACCCCATGGATCCTTGCATGGGTCCCAGCCGATGTCGGTTGACCTCGTACGACTTCCACCGACATTGACGTCTACGCCACCGCTGCCGGTCGATGTTGTCCCAGGCTTCCACCCCAACGTGGAGATGGCGCCGGACCGGTTCGATCGACTCCGATTCTGACGCAGATGGGGAATTTTTATCCCTTTCTCCATCCTCCTCCAACTTTCCCACCTGCCCAGCAGGTTATGGAGGACTGGGAGGGGTCTGAAGACCCTCTTGCAGCCCAATGCCAGTTAGACCCAGTCTGGGCAGAGGGTTTTGGGGACACCGGTAATCTGTATTTCTCACTAGAACCTGGTGCACTGTCTCCTTCTACCGTGGCTACGGAGGAGGGTGGGGGTACTTATTCAGTGGTATTGCATAGGGCAGCAGAGGCTCTCCACATCGAGCTCCCTACAGTGGCAGTCAGGGGCTCAGTTCCTGATAGAAGTGCTTCGGCCAGCGGCTTCCTCTGCATAGCCGCTGCTGCCCTTTAATAATGCACTTTCAGACGTCCTTTTGGGCACCTGGTCCAGGCCCAACACACAGGCTCCTGTGGATAGTAACGTGGCCCGACGCCATCGCCCAGCCCCGGGTGACCCCATTTTCCGCTCTCAACATCCTACCCCGGAGAGCTTGGATGTCCAAGCCTTTGCGTCCCCAAGCGCATTCCTTTCCGGACCTCCTGACAGGGAATCCAAGAAACTGGAGCAGTTTGGGAAGAAGATTTTCTCTTCTGCCAGTTCAGGGCTGTGGTCAGTGAACACTGCATGCCTCCTGGGACATTATTCCCACTCTGTGTGGGATATGGTGGCGCAGGTGCTGCCTCAGTGTCCGGAGGAGGCTTGAACGGTGCTCTCGCAAGCTATTGCTGAGGGGAGAGATGCAGCCAAGTTCACGATTAATTGTGGCCTTGACACTTCCGACTCGCTGTGAAGAGCGATTTCCACGACGGTGGCGCTATGCCGTCCCGCCTGGCTGAGAACAAGTTCAAGTTCAAGTTCGAGCATTTATATAGCGCACTACTCACCCAGAGGGTCTCAAGGCGCTTGGGGAAGGGGTTCATTATTTGTCGAATAGCCAGGTTTTAAGTTCTTTTCTCAAGGAGATGTGATTTTGAGTAAGGCGGAGGTGAGTGGGGAGTGAGTTCCAGGTCTTGGCAGCAAGGAAGGAGAAGGATCTGCCACCCATGGTGCATTTTCGGATGCGCGGGACTGCGGCGAGGGCTTGATTGGACAATATTAGTTGGCGGGTGGGTTTGTAGAAGGACAGTCGAGTGTTGAGGCATTCGGGTCCTAGATTGTAGAGGGCCTTGTGTGCGTGGGTGAGAAGGCGGAATGTAATTCTTTTGTTGACGGGAAGCCAGTGGAGGCCTTTTAGGTGTCCGGTGATGTGATCGTGGCGAGGGATGTCTAATATGAGTCTCGCTGAAGCGTTTTGGATGCGTTGGAGTTTTTTCTGTAATTTTGCTGTGATTCCGGCGTATAGTGTGTTATCATAATCCAGTCGACTCGTGACCAGTGCGTGGGTGACAGTCTTTCTTGTCTCGAGGGGGATCCAGCGGAAGATCTTTTTGAGTATGCGAAGTACGTTGAAGCAGGAGGATGCGACTGCGTTGACTTGTCTGGACATCGAGAGAGAGGAGTCTAGGATGAAGCCAAGGTTATGTGCATGGTCTGTGGGTGTTGGTGCTGTGCCCAGAGCGGAAGGCCACCAAGAGTCGTCCCAGGCAGAGGGGGAAGATCCTAGGATGAGCACCTCCGTTTTGTCTGAGTTGAGTTTTAGGCGGCTATGTTTCATCCATTCGGCTACTTCTTTCATGCCTTCGTGAAGATTGGTTTTGGCGGTGTTGGGGTCTTTGGTGAGGGAAAGGATTAACTGGGTGTCGTCGGCGTAAGAGATGATGTTAAGGTTGTGTTGACGCGCGATGGAGACGAGTGGACTCATGTAAACGTTGAAGAGGGTGGGACTGAGTGAAGATCCTTGTGGTACGCCACAGATGACTTCAGTGGCCTCTGAGTTGAATGGGGGAAGTCGGACTCTTTGAGTTCTCCCAGCGAGGAATGAGAGGATCCAGTCCAAGGCTTTTCCTTGTATGCCGATGTTGCTGAGGCGTTGTATAAGGGTGCTGTGGCAGACTGTGTCGAAAGCGGCGGAGAGGTCGAGTAGAATGAGGGCCACTGTTTCTCCGTTGTCCAGTAGTGTTCGTATGTCGTCAGTCGCTGCAATGAGGGCGGTTTCGGTGCTGTGTTTGGCTCGAAACCCGGATTGAGATGGATCGAGGGAGTTGTTGGATTCAAGGAAGGCGGCAAGCTGGCTGTTGACGGCTTTCTCAATGACTTTGGCCGGGAATGGGAGGAGGGATATGGGTCGGTAGTTTTTAAGTTCAGAGGGGTCTGCTGTGGGTTTCTTCAGAAGGGCGCTGAGTTCGGCGTGTTTCCAGCTTTCTGGAAAGGTGGCAGAGTTGAATGAGCAGTTTATGACATCACGGAGATGAGGTGCGATGATGGAGTCCGCTTTGTTGAAGATGTGGTGGGGGCAGGGGTCGGTTGGCGAGCCAGAGTGGATTGAGTTCATTAGGCGGATGGTGTCTTCAGTGGTGATTGGGTTCCAGGCGCTGAGGTTATTAGTTGGCAGAGTAGGGTCTGAGGGGGGTGGGGAGGGTTGATCGCTGGGAGTATTCTCGAAGCTGTTGTGAATGTCGGCAATTTTGTTGTAGAAGAAGGAGGATAGCGCATCGCAGAGGTCTTGGGAGGGAGTGATGTCGTTAGATGCTGCGGTGGGGTTGGTGAATTCTTTGACGATGTTGAAAAGTTCCTTGCATGTTGTGAGTGTTGTTGTCGAGACGATCCTTGAATGCTGATTCCGTGGTGGATCGAATCAGTTGGTGGTGTTTGCGGGTGGCTGCCTTGAGGGTGGCCATGTTGTCGGTGGTTGGGTTTTTTCTCCATGTTTTCTCCAGGGTGCGGCATAGCTTCTTGGATTTATTAAGGTCATCATTGAACCAGGAAGCCTTTTTGCTGGCTGAATTGATCTGGTGCTTTTTCAGGGGTGCTAATTCGTCAGCACTGTGGGTGATCCATTGCTTGAGATTGGTGGCCGCTTGGTTTGGGTCTAATGAGAGGGTGGGAGGGTTTTGGTTGAGTGATGTGAGGAGTTGGTCGGAGGTGATTTTGTTCCAGTTTCTCCGAGGAATAGGTTGAGGGCGGTTGTGGGTCAGGGTGGTTGTGGGTCAGGGTGGTTTTGTAGCTGAAGTGAACACAGCTGTGGTCCGTCCAGTGGAGAGCTGTGGTGCGATCAAAGGAGATGTGCTTGCTGGAGGTGAAGATAGGGTCGAGCGTGTGTCCGGCTACATGGGTGGGGGTGTCAACAAGTTGTTTGAGTCCGAGATTGGCCAGGTTGTCCAGAAGGGTGGTGGTGTTGCTGCTGTGTTTGTTTTCAAGGTGGTAGTTGAGGTCTCCTAAAAGAATGTAGTTCTCGGAGGCGAGGGCATGTGGGCTGACGAAGTCCATGATGTCATCGCTGAATTGAGTGCGGGTACCTGGAGGCCTGTAGATGAGGGTGCCTCTAAGTGTGGTCCTAGGGTCGGTGTGGATCTGAAAGTGGAGATGTTCGGCGGTTGCGAGATTATCGTCGGAGCTGATCGTGATTTTGATGGTGTTCCTATGGATGATGGCGATGCCTCCTCCTGTTTGATTGGTGCGGTCTTTTCGGATAATCTTGTAAGCGTCCGGTATGGCTATGGCTATGGCTATGGCGATGTCGGGTGCTGATTATGTGTTCATCCATGTTTCTGTAAGGAAGGCGATGTCCGGTGACGCAGTGTCGAGTAGGTCCCAGAGTTCAGTTGCGTGTCTGTGGACTGAGCGGGTGTTAAGCAGAATGCACTTCAGGCGGTTGGAGTCGGAGCTGTGTATGGAGGAAGTGGATTTGGTGAGGGTCCTGAAGCAGTTGAACTTGCAGGAGAGGCAGGCGAATGAGCCGTGGGTACGTCCTGGGGTGGCTTCGCAGCATTGTGGTGTGCGTCCGGGGTTGAGGGCGAGGAGAGTTACGGCATCATATGTGACTCTAGTGGGTTGGGTGCGGCGGGGACCAGGGGGACAGGCGGTGGGCGCGGTCCAGGCACGGACGGGCGTAGACGGGCTTACCTTTGGCGCACCTTCGGCACGCAAGGGGCGCGATCGCTGCGCGTGAACGCTGCGCGCATAAGCATCTGTCATAAATGGATAGTGGAGGGGGAGGGGCGAGGGAGGGGCAGCTGGGAGGCGGGATCTGTGAGTATATCCGGTCAGGGAGTCAACAACAAACAATCACAAAATGTCTGCCAGCCAAAGCGGACCAGGATTGGGGGCACAGTCAGCGTCGACACGATGTAAATGCCAGTGCACAAAATTAAGCGCTACGAAGCAGATGCGATGTATAAACAAATCAATATACAAACAGGCAATACGATGCAGATGCGATGCTTAAATAAAGCAATATGTAAACAGGCAATTAAGCGCTACGATGCAGATGCGATGCTAGATATGGCAAAAGCAGAAGTGGACGCTAGGCAGCAGATCGCAGTGTGATGGTCAAGCGTTACGATATCACCAGGCAGGTTGGGCGGGGATCAGCTTGTGGAGCGGCTGTCTCCGTTGGAAACAGGACGGTCACAGCGCTGGAAGCGGCAGTGCGGCCTGATAGTAACAGTGGGAGGGAGGGGCAGCTGGGAGGCGGGATCTGTGAGGATATCCGGTCAGGGAGTCAACAACAAATAATCACAAAATGTCTGCCAGCCAAAGCGGACCAGGATTGGGGGCACAGTCAGCGTTGACGCAATGTAAATGCCAGTGCACAAAATTAAGCGCTACGATGCAGATGCGATGTATAAACAAATCAATATACAAACAGGCAATACGATGCAAATGCGATCTTTAAACAAATCAATATGCAAACAGGCAATACGATGCAGATGCGATGCTTAAACAAAGCAATATGTAAACAGGCAATTAAGCGCTACGATGCAGATGCGATGCTAGATATGGCAAAAGCAGAAGTGGACGCCAGGCAGCAGATCGCAGTGTGATGGTCAAGCGTTACGATATCACCCGGCAGGTAGGGCGGGGATCAGCTTGTGGAGCGGCCGTCTCCGTTGGAAACAGGACTAGCTTTTCAGGGGATATCCAGAACTCTCTGATGGACATGCCTTTTGATGGCACTCACTTTTTTGGCTACAAGGCAGATAGTGTGGTGGAGTGCTTTAAGGACTCCCGGGCTACGACCAAGTCCTTGGGCCTTTCGCCCATGTGCACGCCTTTGGCGTCTGCTTTTCGCTCCTTTCGTGGCCAAGGAAGGGGCACCCAGACATGCTTGTTTCAAAGCCACAGGCCTGCGCAGCAACAGTCTCAGCGCAGCGGCACACGTGGGACCCGCCGAGGTGGGTCAGTCCACCACCTCCCCTGCCACACTGCCTCCAAACCTTCCTAGTCCGGTGTTTCAGGCCCACCAAACGCCAGTGGGCAGCAGGATTCGCCATAACCTCCCCCACCGGTGTACCATCGCTGCGGACAGGTGTGTTTTACAGATTGTCCGAAGGGGCTACTCCCTCCCCTTCCAGACCACTCCTCCAGCCATGCCACCTCAGTACCACCACATCTCGGGGGATCACTAGTGCTTCTCCAGCAGGAGGTTGCGGTCCTCTTGGCCAAGGGGGCCAGCAAGAGCGTTCCAATGCCCGAAATAGTTTGTGGTTGTTTCTCCCAATATTTCCTGGTTCCAAAGAAAGACAAGGGCCTGCGTCCTATCTTAGACCTTAGGAACGTCAATTGCTTCCTCTGGAAGGAGAAGTTCAAGATGCTAACACTTGCTCAGGTCATGCCTGCCCTAGAACCACAAGACTGGATGGTTTGAGTTTATTTATTTGCAGAGTTACTTAAAACCATTGCAATACATGCAAAATATAACCATATAGAAAGTATTCGACCACAGTAATAAAATGTCATTATACTGAAAATGTAAAACGCTTCTGTTGCTTTACAATATTAAAAATACAAATTTAGCCATGCGGGAGCGACCTATGTAAGTAGCAGTCTACTGTATCGATTAGTGCTCCCCCTGCGTAAATTAATAGACTAAATACTCCAATGCCCAAGAGCTTTAGTGTCAGTTTGGCATTTTTTCACAGGCTGCTTCGAGAAATCGAACTAATCTGGTATTCAATTGTGGTGATGTGGGGTCGAAGCAGTCCAAAACTGCCTGCCTCCTTGTCTGAATCCCCCTTTGATTAAAGGGAATTTTGAAGCAGATGCCTCCTTTCTTGAAGCATCTCTGTACAAGAACAGATGGTGTGAATGATGTCCCCCTGGCCGTTTTTGCACAGACTGCATATTGTGAAATTCTGCACCCTTTTCCATGGAGGAAGGTGCTGCGTACATGGGATCACTCCAAGGCATAACTTTAGGAATTTAAGTTTCAGTGCTTTTGATTAGCCCAGGTTAGACCGGATGGTAGAGTTGGACTTGCAGGACGCTTAATTTCATATCCCCGTCCTGCCGGCCCACCGGCGTTACCTGCGGTTCACCGTAGGCCTCGAGCACTTTCAGTTCACTGTGATCCCTTTTGGCCTTACCAGCGCCCCTCCTGTGTTCATGAAAGGGATGGCGGTGGTCTCCGCTCATCTGCGCAGATCAGCGCACCACTATGTGGTGCTGCAACAACCAGGGGGGCGGATCGGGTAGTGTCATGGACCCCATGTCAGGAGGCTCTGCGCCTCTGGACATGGCTGGAACATCAGGGCATTTCGCTGGTGGTTCAACACCTGGCAGGTTATCTAAACGCCAGGGCGGACAAACTCAGCCGTCGGTGCATGGTGGATCTCGACTGGTGTCTGAACTCTAAAGTTGTGCAAGGTCTCTTTCAGCAGTGGGGAGAGCCTTGGTTATACCTGTTCGTGACCGAAGAGCACGCACAATGTGAGCAGGTATGCATGTTGGAATTTCCAAGGTGGCGTTTTTCGTCACAAGTGGATTTGCAGTCTATTGTACACCCCAGAGTGCTGAAGAAGATCAAGTCATTCTTGTGGCACCGGACTGAGTTTGAAGAGTTTGGTATCCGGAGCTACTCAGTATGAGCGTGGATCCCCCGATCTGCCTGCTTCTTTGGGAGGATCTCCTGTCACAGCAGGGGACGGTTCTTCACCTCCTTGCGTGGAGATTGAGCGACGACAGTTGATTCCATTTGACTTGCCTCCTGAAGTCTGTGATACCATTCTGGTAACCAGGAGTCCCTACACTAAATCGGTATACACTGCAGGTGGAACAAATTTGTGGCATGGTGTACAGCAAAGGCTGTAGATCCCCTTTCTGCCCCTCTTTCAGAAGTCCTGTTGCCCCTTGTTTCTTTGGCCCGGCAGGGCTCTGCTCTGGGCACTATTAAGGGCTACCTTTCAGCAATTTCGGCCTTTCTCAGGCTCCCTGATCAGCCCTCTCTTTTTAAGTCTCCTATCGTCAGTAGATTTCTCAAAGGCATTACTCACCTTTTCCCTACTATTCAGTTTGTAATGCCACAGTGGGTCTTGAATCTGGTTCCTTACTTATTTGATGTGTGCTCCTTTTGAGCCGCTTCACAACTGTCCTCTTCATTTACTACTTTAAAGACTGCTTTCCTGTTTGCCATCACCTCCGCTAGGCGCGTAAGTACTCTCATGGCTCTTTCCTGTAAACCTCCTTTTCTCTCTGTTCATCCGGACAAGATTGTGAACGCCCTCGTCCTTTCTTCTTGCCTAAAGTGGTTACTCCATTCCACATCCGGCAGACTATCACTCTGCCCACTTTCTTTCCGCCTCCGCACCCTTCCAGAGAGGAAGAGAGGCTCCACCGTCTGGACCCAAAACGTGCACTCTATTTTTACCTGAATCGCGCACAACAGTTCCGGGTGGATGCCGAGCTCTTTGTTGGCTACGTAGGTGCCAAGAAAGGCCGGGCTGTACACAAGAGAACTATCTCCCGCTGGGTCGTCTTGTGTATAAAAGCCTGCTAGTCTCTGGGTAAAAAGGAACCTCCGGTGGGGCTACGTGCCCATTCTACCAGGGCGACAGCATCTACTACTGCATTGGGACGTGGTGTCCCCCTGCAAGATATCTGTCTGGCAGCCACGTGGGCCTCGCTGCACACTTTTACTAAGCATTATTGCCTTGACTGCAAAGTCCGGAGAGACAGCTTTTTTGGCCGTTCTGTTCTCCATAACTTTCTGGTGTGATCGTGGTTCGCAGACCCACCACCAGGGTTGGTATTGCTGGGGTATCTATTCTAAGGTAAGGAATCTATCGCCAACGTGTCTCTTTCAGATGCTCAAGTTACTTTACTTCTGTAATGATATATCTGTAAGAAACATTAGTTAGTGATAGATTCCTTACCCCCCCATCCATCCTCCCCGTTCTGCAAACTGATTTCTAGGGTTAAGGTCATCCCTTTCAGGGCCCTAGTTTCAATGCACCAGTGGTCAGTATCTTGCATGGCTGTGCGTTCCTGGTGCGGAAAGTCGTGTACAGAACTGACATTCTAAGTAGCTCCAGCGAACTCATCTCGGCGACCACAACGCCAACGACGTACGCGGAGCCGCAGAACGACGCCTACCGACGCGCAGGGGTACTGCTGACGAAAACTTTCTGGATCCAGTCTGACTCCTGGGGGTAATTCTAAGGTAAGGAATCTATTACTAACTAATGTCTCTTACAGATATATCGTTACCGAAGGTAAGTAACTTGTGCCTTAGCGTGATTCCCCAATAAAATATTAAACTGTGTACAACATAACATTGATATAACAGGGTGAATGCCATATTTAGCTCCTCACTCAAAGGTGAATGATTTAGATCTAATAATAGAAAGGAAATGACACAAGCGTAACCGGTATAACCTAAGTGTCTTATACAGATCAATAAAGTTCAAAAGAGTCTATCCACGTAAAAAATCTTAATCTTAAAAGCTATGTTATTTCATCGAGTGCAGAATCTTCCTAAAGTATTTACCAGCCCATAAAAGCATAGCGACTTAGCAACATATAAAAGGATCTGGGAAGGATTTAAAAATATAAAGTGCAACTATGGATTGTTTAAAATTACAGCTTTTTAGGATTGGGATAATATACCTTGCACAAGGATATTTATGAAATGCACAAAATAAAACAATATGGAGATCAGACTGCTTAGATACCATATCGCAAGGGTAGGCTGATAGATCAGAATGGGTGTGTTTATTGGTAGGAAAACCCAGCATCAAAGGGAGTAAATTAATTTGGAATCTAATAAAAATATGTTTGTGCTGGGAGTTGTTTGTAATTCCTAAAAAGGAATAACCTCCCTCTAAAATTGGGGATATTTGTTGATCCAGAATGACCAGTTTCTTTAGGCGGTTGGATTCATAACATTCAAACGAGACCTTTTTCAGGTAAGAAGACTTGATTTCATACTTGAAGATTTTCTGGCAAACGCTAGGATACTCAAACAAATTCTCTATGCTCCAGTCATTCTCGATCAAGTCCAGTGCTTTCAGAAGGCACAGCAAAACCCCGCAGGCATGGGCTGTCCGTGAGCTTGCACATCCGGCTCCAGAAGTGATCAGAGGTGCTCTGGTGCTTCCATCTCCAAGGTAAGTTCAGCGCTACCCACTGGAGGAGCTACGGGTTGATCCTGGCACTCCTGATCTGGTCCCAGTGAGGATGATGCTCTCCAAACGTTCTCCTCTGTTCATGGGACAGGTTAGGGACACTTCCCAGATGCTTGATTTTGACCCATGGGTCGCACTTCAGTTCACAGGTGGCAACCTGAACTCCAGAAGTTAATTATTGGCTGCAGCCCCTCCTGGCATTGGGGTTGCAGCGGTATTTACTCCCAAGTTGTCTGTTTTTCCTGTAGACAGGCCACACCACAGCAGCACCTCTTGGCATACAGGATCTCCCCAACGGTGCGGTACAGGCTTCACGCTCCCAGCACAGCACTTCGCTCTCAGCTATCTTCATGGTGGCTCTCTTGACACACAAGGGAGGGGAAATCTCTGACCTAATGCTGCACATTGGCAGCAACCTGTTCACTGCAGCAGCCATCTCCTCACACCTCGCACCAGGAGTCCCCTCAAAAGGGCTCCCACTGGACCTCACTATCTTCAATGCTCTCCTTTTCCTCACAGGTCTCACTGGTTTTGGTAAGCAAGCAGGCGCTGGTGCTTCAGGTTCCAGAGCAGATGATCTTGGTTTCCCTGCGTTATGTTCGATCACCCATCAGGGAGAATTCCAGGCCTTGGCCCCCAGACCTGGTCACAGGCAGTAGTTTGCAGAGCTTTCCTTCCCCACCCAGCCCGTCTGGCTGCTTAGCAGATGACAAATATGTAGGGTATCAATGTCTCTTTCTTATAGTCCATTTCCAGACACAAAATGGGATTTAGAGTCTTAGCCTTTGAAGTTTTATATTTGCGTTCTGCTTCTTTAGAAGTGTACAGTTTTCTTCTTCCTCCTGGAAGTCTGTTTGTCACAGCAAGAGAGACTCTGAAGCTCATAGTCTCACAACACTGACCATAGGAGAGACAAGAGTTCACACCTGGGTGTCAGCCCCAGTGATATGCTCAGCAAAAGGTTAATATCGGGCTCCCAGCTCCACTCTTTGATTCCCTTATCAGCCCCATCTCCTTCCTGAGTCCAGGCCCTTCCCTTGTGATCTCACTGAATCAAAGAGCTCCCTTGAGGTGTAAAGGGGGATTCTCCCTCTCACTTTTCAGTTGAGGACCCAGGAGAAAAGAGGTTTTTGGGGTTAATGGGTAATTAGGGGAGCATATCCTGAACTTGATTAACCACCAGTTGTGCAAATGGAGACAGCATTGATAACCTTGAGAATGAAGATCATACCCTGAGAATTTCCATGAAGGTATTTGGGCAGCAAATCTCGGATGTAATGGTCAGACTGCACAAATTCCTATGCAATGATGATAAGCATCTCACATCTTCAGGTTGAGGATCAAAGTCATACATTACCTAGTTCGGAGATTGTTTGTGGGAATCTGAGACGGTGGTGAGAAACATTAGAACACATGCCTGTGCCGATAGCACAGCAAACCCTGAGTCTACACTTACGTGAAGTTATTGTAACCAATGTACAGCTACTTAACTACTTTTCAGTTTTAATGTTTATAATTCTGATTTAATGAAGAATCCATTATGTAAGTTTGACAGGTAAGTTTATTCACACTATCACCAACGATCAACAGTAGATTCCTCGCCTTTTGAATATTCCCCAGGCTTCAGACTAGATGTGAAAACTTTTCAGCAGTACCCCTGCTGGCTGGTAAGTAGTGCCATGCGGCTTTGCACTGAAGCCGTTCTGCTTTGGAAATGCTGTGTGGAGCCTCACATGCAGTGATGTCAGTTATTTTATTCTCATGTCACCAGACGCAGATCTGCAGCACTCCAACTGGTCTCTGAGACATTTACCATAATTCTTTTTCAAATCTTTTCTACAGTGTGCAAGGCATGTCAGCCCTTAAAACAATAGGTTTTAAGCTCTATAGAGACCAACTCAAACAAATGTCTGTGACAGATCCCTATGAGGTGTGTTGCTGGTGTCTGGGTACAAGTCACAACTCCAAGGCCTCCAGTGACTTCACGTCAATGAACCCGAAGGCCTTATGAGACTGCGAGGCAAAACTTTACATCACTAAGCATAAGAAGACTCCTCACCTATATGCCTCTAATTTGCACTCCATATCCAAGGTTCGGTCCCATTGCTGCTCCAAAAGTCTCAGAAGCAGCAGCAGAGGCTGGTCTTCATCGCATTGATGTGGCTCGGTTGCATTCACCTGAGCGGTAGCGGCATCATGGCTCTCGATCGCACGCTTGACTTTGGAGCTGATACGGCTACTGGTTCCGGCACAACCCACGTTTCCAGAGCAGGCTGCGAAATCACAACAGATTGAATAATCCCACATAGCCATGTTCCAGCTCTTTATGTCCTTATCCAACTGTCTCTGGTGCGCCTTCTATCCCTAAGGAGCCAATAGTCTTTTCATTTGGAGTACTGCAGGCGGGTTTACCCTCAGCATTATTTGAACCCTCTGAGCCTCTGGCTCTGAGAAAAACCACGCCTCAGGCATTGCGGTCTACACCAGTCCTTGGAACAAAGAAGTGGCACCAAATCCATCCAGGTCGACTGAGACGTTACCTATAGTCCTGTCTAACTCCGAGTTGGTGCATTTCCGACCTTGCCCTAAGTTGTACCCAATGACAGTTGAAACTTGATCTGCCACCTCCAAAAAAGTAAGGCAACACAGCCTACTTTGGCACGGACTCAAACAATGATTACGATGCAGGTGATGCATTAGCTCAGCCCTACTAAGACGACAATTGGTATGATAACTTCAGGAGGCTAGTGGTTTCTGTACTTCTCCTGAAACCGTGCTTCTCTCACCCCCTGGTCCAGCCACAGAGGAATCTGCTTCCTACGCCATGGTATCTGAAAGAGACACGTTAGTGATATATTCCTTACCTTAGAATATCCCCAGGCGTCAGACTGGATCCGGAAGATTTTGTCAGCAGTACCCCTGCGCGTTGGAAGGGGGTGTCATGAAGCTCCTTGTCCGTCGTATGCGCTGAAATGTCACGAAGACTACTTAGGCGCCACCCATGTGCGCCGACCTCAGTTCTTTCTTTTTCCGCATCAGCAATAACAGATCCGGTTAGAGCACATACCCTAGTCACTTTTTTTTTTTTTGTAAAATTTTTATTTTGCATATAACAAGAAGGAAAAACACAAGAAAGCCGCACCGAGGTGCCGCACATGTCCCCACACAGGGGGAAAAAGGGCAAATTAAAACGGTGGTGATGCTACATCGCAAAGATAAAGATCGGTCAATCAGTCCAGGTACCTGCAAAAAAAGCCATACGAAAAAGCCATATTGGTGCTGAGTCATGCTAAATCAAAATGTCCCATCAAGCAGGTATTCAGTCTAGGCACCTCGGTTGCAACAGAGGGAGAGAAAGAGAAAATGCAACTCCCCAACTCCCCCCCCCATGACGGTGACGCAGACATACCACATTCATTCAGCAGGCACACTAAATTCGGAAGAGGTGCAAGGATCTCAATGATGCTGGGCAAACAGCCGGAGGCAAGCCAGTAGAGAGGAAGGTTACCAGGGGACCCCACACGTGCTTAAAATTCTTGTAGTTACCGAGGAAGATGTCCGCCATTCTTTCCAGGCTCAAAAGCCTCCAGAGTCTTGCGTGCCAAAGGGATATCGCTGGTGCCTCCTTCCTTTTCCAAGCCGCCGCCAGTGTGAGCTTGGCTGCCCCCAAGCACAGCCACAAAATCTTTTTATCCGAGCGCGTCTGGTGTTCAAGACCGGGGTCCCGCAAGCCCAATAGCACAAAGGCCATAGAGTCCTCAACAGGATATTGAAGGATATCCTTGATATGGGAAAGAATTTCATCCCAGTATGGCTTGATCACCGGACAGTCCCACCAAATGTGGCGGAAGTCCCCCAGAAGTCCGCATCCCCTCCAGCACTTATCCGAGGCAGCCGGATAGATACGGTGGAGCCGAGTCGGACACATATACCATTGCATGAGGGTCTTTAAGTGAGCCTCCCGCAAGTGGAGCGAGTGGTTAAATTGGTTCATGTCCCTCCAAAGCGCTGACCATTCGGCGTCGGTGACATCCCTTCCCACCATCTCCTCCCATTGCTCCATATATCGTGGCCTAGGTGATAATTCAGATTGAAGCAGTAACTGATATAGGAAGGAGATGGCTCCCTTCATGGTAGACGTCCGTAGCAGAAAGGCCTCAAATTTCGAGGGAGGCCTCGTAGCTGCCTCCAGCACTCCTGGTGACGTGGCCCAATGTAGCAATTGGACATGCCTATACCTATCAGTCTGCAGCACCTGGTAGTCCCGCATACAGTTAGCAAAGGTCAAAGGATCAGAGCCGTGAAACAGGTGAAGCAGCGCCCTGCACCCACCTTCCCTCCATGCGTCAAAGGGTCCCTCGACAAGCGCCGGTGGAAAGGCCGGGTTGAAATGCAATGGCGTGAACGGAGATGGGAAGGTTGTCCACCGCTCATCGCTAGCCAAGGTGTCCCAGACCTTCAGCGTAGTGCCCGTGGGGGTACTGATGTAGGCATTCAAGGGGCGGTCTTTCTTCGGTTTCCAGGCTAAATCCCAGATGGACCGACCCGCCACGCTCCGGTCCATATGCAGCCAATGTTTTTCTGATAGCTGCTGCGACCATTCCACCATGACCCGCAGTTGGGCCGCCTTATAGTATGGGTGCAGGTCCGGGAGACCAACCCCACCCTCCGACCGAGGCCGGCGCATGACTGTGAAGGACAGACGGGCTCGGCCCCCTTTCCAGATAAATTTCAGTATCTGCGTTTTGAGCTGTCGGAAGTAGGCGCTATCCAGCGGAATAGGTAGAGCCTGGAACAAGTATAAATATTTGGGGAGAAGGACCATTTTAATCGCATGTATCCTACCTAACCAGGATAGGAATTTAGGTTTCCACCTCTCCAACTCCGCCCGGGTCTTCGTCAGGAGGGGTGGGAAGTTGGCTGCGAACAGTTTACCCACCGTCGGAGTCAGGTGTACTCCCAGATAAACAATCGAGCCGGATGCCCACGCCAATGGTGTCAACGCCCTTACTTGAGCCACGTCAGTTTGCGATAAAGTCAGATTCAAAATGTAAGACTTGCCATAGTTTACTTTAAACCCCGCCACATCCTCGAATTCAAGCAAAATTTCCCTAACGCAGGGCAAGGAACCAGCCGGATCCGCCACCGAGAGCAGGACGTTGTCCGCGAAGAGCGAGATTTTATGTTGCTCTCCCGTGAACGGTATGCCCTTCACGCCTTCATGTTCCCTCACCGCCATCGCCAGAGGTTCAATACTGAGCGCGAACAGCAGGGGAGAGAGGGGACACCCCTGTCTGGTGCCCCGCGAATGTGGGAAGAAGGCCGATAGGTGGCCATTCACTGCCACTCTCGAGCGTGGGCTGCAAAAATTTGCCTTTACCATAGTGATGAATTTGTCAGAAAAGCCGAAGGCCATTAGCATATTAAACAGAAAGCCCCAATCCACTCGGTCGAAGGGCTTCTCCGCGTCCAGGCCCACCAGCACAGCCGGTATGCGGAACCTGTCCGCCTTTTCGATGAGGTGAACCACTCTACGTGTATTGTCGTGGGTCTGGCGCCCTTTAATAAAGCCAGATTGGTCTGGGTGGATAATCGCCGGCAACAGTTCCTGTAGGCGGCTCGCCAGAATCGCCGAGTATAGTTTTGCGTCAATGTTAAGTAAGGCTATGGGGCGAAACGAAGCACAATGCTCCGGGTCCTTCCCTGATTTCGGCAAGACCGTGATCACCGCTTCGGCCAGGGTCCCTGTGTTCATTCCGGACGACGCCATATCATTAAAGAGAGCAACTAGAAAATCACACAGCTCGGTAGCATACGTCTTGTAAAAGACCGCAGTGTAACCATCCGGGCCTGGGGCCTTGTTTAATTTCAGATTTTTGATGGCGGAGAGAACCTCTTCTCTGGAAATCGGCGCCTCCAATAGGTCGTTCCATTCCCTAGATACTCGAGGTAACGGCAAACGTCGTAAGAACCCTCTTTGTTTTTCTGCATCCAGGTTGTCACCCGTATACAACTCGGCGTAAAAGCGTCCAAAAATGTCCGCCTTCGTTCCGTCCCGATGTTGCAGCACACCTGCAGCATCCCTGATCCCTCCTATGTATTCCCGCTCCCTCCTATCCCGCAGTTGCCGCGCCAGATGTTTACCAACCTTGTTACCGCATGAATATGATTGTCGCCCCAGTCGCAAAAGCGTAAGCTCAGCCCTATTGGCATAGTGCGCCTTTAATTTGCCCCTCACCGCCGTCAGCGGGCGGAGGGTCACCCTCGAGGGGTTGAGTTTGTGAGCACGTTCGAGCTCGACCACCTCAGCTTCCAAGGCCTCACGTTCCTTCCTCCGCAGGGCGTTAATCTGCGAGTTGAGCCCCAGACACGTGCCCCTGATCGTAGCTTTAAAGGCGTTCCACGTGGTCGACAGTGAGGTGTCCGACGGGGGATTAAGGGCAAAGAATTCTCTGATAGCGAGTCTCAGGGCTTGATTAGATGTATCGTCTCTGATCACCGACGCTGGGAAATACCACTTCCGATGCGACGCACCAGTTGGCGACCAACGAAGGCTAAGCACTAAGAGACTATGGTCCGAAACAGAGATTGGAAGAATGGCGGCATCTACCACGTCTCCGCGTAGAGATTGGCTAAGGAAAATGGAATCCAAGCGGGAATAGGAATGATGCACGTGGGAGAAGAATGTGTAATCCTTTGCGGTAGGGTGGAAAAAACGCCAGCCATCAACTAGTCCGAGCTCCCCCACCTCATGCTGTGTCGAAGCAGAAAACACCCCCGTGCCCGCCCTATGCCCCCCTGAGCTGTCCATATCCTTGTCCCACACCAGATTAAAATCCCCCAGCAAGAATAGATGACCCTCCGCAAAGTCTCCAACCTTCAACAACAAATCCTGTAAATACTTATTCTGACCTACGTTGGGCAAATACACCACCACAAAAGTGCACAGTCGACCTTGAATAAGCCCTTTGACCATCAACCAACGGCCCTCCTTATCGTGACGCACCTCCATAGGTTGAAAGTGCAACGCAGCTCGGAAAAGGAGTGCCACCCCCCTGTGTTTCGTAGCGGCGGAGGACCTATAAATAATGGGATAAGCCCTATGGCGGAGCCGCATTCCATCTTTCCGTGCTAAGTGGGTTTCTTGCAACCCCACTATGTCAAGGTGATGATCCACCACATACTTCCACACCTTCTGCCTCTTCTGCGGTGAATTCATGCCCTTAATGTTCCATGTCCCTATGCTAATCGGCATTACAGAAATGGGCCCCAAAAATCTCTCCTGTCACTCCAATTATCCCCCTCCCCACACATAGACAACCCCCGATCCAAGGGACGTCCAGGGAGTCCGCCACTCTCCCCCCACCATAAACCAAAACTCGCCATCCAACCACAGATTCGTTATCCACGATGCCAACTCGCACACACACCAGCAACCATCCATCCAGCAGTCCCCCGTTCCCAACGTCATGGGACCCCCCCCAACACCCCAAACTCCCCAACTCCAACCCCCCCCCCCTAGTCGACAAGCAACCAATAGCAAAAACAGAATCAAAATTGTGAAAGCAAAGACAGTACTCATCGTGTCCAGAAGTCCAGAGTCCGAAAGGGGCCTTCCTTTCAGGAAGTTGGCCGGGGGGACCAATATGGTATCCCCCATGGTCACGGTCAGGGGTGTTTCCTCCCAAAGTACATTCATACCCCCAGACCAGGAGGCCCGAACCCCTCCGGCACCGATCCATCAGCAAGAAAGAGGTCACGCCGCTCCGGAGCTTTGTTGCGTATCAGCTAATGTAGTGAGGTCCGGTCGCCGCCGATCAGGGGAAGCGCCCACCCTGTGCCAGGAAGACGAGCGGTGGCGCCTCCGAGACGGAGAAGCAGTTGCTCCCTGCGAGGGCGGTACATCCTCCAGGCCCAGGAGGTCCTTCGCCACCTGGAGCGAGCGAATCTGTGCGAGCCGATTCTGCCATCGAAAGATGATTCGAAAGGGATGTCCCCAGGAGTAAGCGATGCCACGCTCTCTCAGAAAGGCAGTCACTGGGCGAAACTCCCTTGGTTTCCGTAGTGTGGAGGCCGCTAAATCTTGATACAGCTGAGGGCGGTGGTCCCTGAACTGCAATGACGTGATTGCCCTGGCTTTGCGGAGGGTACGCTCTTTCAACTGAAAGTCATGAACACATACAAGAATGTCAGGAGGGGGCCCCCCCCTCGTCTAGGCAACCCCACTCTATGCACCCTGTCCATCCGAATTTCCCGCGTATCCTCCTCGTCCAGTATCTGGAGGAACAGGTCTTGGACATATCCACGCAAGTCTCCTGCCTCACCATCCCAGGGCACAGCTCGGATACGGATGTTGTTCCTGCGGGAACGGTTTTCCAAGTCTTCCGTGTGCGTCTGCAAGTCCAGGTTCTGCTCGGTGAGGCGGATGATATCCTGCTGCAACAAGTGCACATCGTTGGCCATACTTAGATCATGGTCCTCCAGAGTCGCCACCCTCTCGCCTATACCGTCCACGTCCCTCCGCACCTCCCGTAGATCGGAGGCCAATTGCGCGCGGAGCTCGGAGATGTCTTCCTTAATGGAGGCAAAGAGTTCGGTCATAAAAGCCTTCGTCACCGGCGCCTCATCGTCCGATTGCTTCGAGGAACCACTAGCTCCTGGGGATGCCGGCTGCTGGGAAGATTTCGAAGCGCCATCCTTCCCCGGGCGCCCCTTGCGCGGCACGTTAGACATGGCGGCAAGCAGCACTCCACCTAAGCGCCACGCGGCCAGACAAGATGGCGGGCCCCGCCGCTCGCCCCAGTCTAGAACTTAGGCCCGTGATCCCAGTGATCAAGCCTCGAACTATAGGCCGTAGTACTTCAGAAAAAACGTTCACGGCCCACACAGCAGCCCGGGTCTTCGTTCTCCAGGCTCCACAGGCGACCAGGGTAAAGCTCAAGCTTGCGGGCGATCCAAAGTCCAATGGCGGCCATGCATGAATTCCGCCGCTATCCAGCAGGCCGCTCCTCCTCATGTGCAGATCCAGCCTCACCGGAGCTTGCCGACCTGGCACCGCTCTCCACCACCAGTCTCACTCAGGGCCACTGCCACTGCCCAGTCTCACCGCCACCGGCGTTCAGATGTCCCGGGCCTCCTCTCGGCGAACCCCGCCGGGCGCTGTTAAACCTCCTCTTCCAAGCCTCGTGGGGCCGTTCCGCGCCACAAGCTAGATGACTCCAAGCCACCCCTGTAGCAAGATCCGCCGCTTCGCCGACTCAGCGCGGTTCTCCACCTTCAGCCAGCTTCGGAGCTTCCAGGCGGGATCTCAGGAGCTCCGCCCTCCTCCTACATCGGCCGCCAAGACCCAAGAAAGGCCGGGGTCGCGCAGGCCACAGAGCTCAGTCGGTCCCGCGGTCGATCTCAAAGTCTCTCTGCCACACCGACGGCACCAAACCTCTCCGCTATGCCAGGGGGGCTTCCGCAGCACTTTTGAAGTGAAACCGCTCCCTCAGGACCGTGCTATAAGATGCTTTATCGGATCAGCGCCGGAGTGGCTCGGAATGGCGTCCTACTCCGCCGCCATCTTAGCCACGCCCCCCCTAGTCACTTTTTTACTAAACTTTTGAGACTTGTCTTCCATTTTTGAGTCTTTGACTCCTGGTGCCATGTAGGGATGCCTGGGTTTAAATCATGCGGGGCCTGTCGCCGTACGATGTCTGTGGCCGACCCCCATGTTGTCTGACTCTACTGTCTGGACCCCGACCATGACTCCCAGTCCTGTTCCAACTTTCTGGCCATGGCTCCGAAGGCCTTGCAGGAGTGGTCTTGTTAGCTGCTGGAGGCCCGGCAGTCGTCTCCGTGATGTTCGAGGTACAGGGGTCGCTCACGGAACCGCTCATGGAGCCATCATCATCGCTCCCCGGAGTCGAAGTCTTCACACTCAGAATCAGGTAAGAGACCTCATAAGAAGTTAAAGAAGCGTCTCCAATGTCCCCCCGTCGGTCTTCGGACGCAGACGAGGGGGCCGGGGGTAACACTCCTGCGGCTCCTTTTGAGCCTGTGAGTCCTGCGGCCTACCCACCTTATTCAGGTCCGTTGGCAAATCCTGCCCAGGTGCAAGATTTTCTTGCAGCCATTGACCGCCTCTTCAGGCTTCTGTCTCCCACTGGCACGCCTTCGTGCTCCGCGATCCCAGTTGAGTGCCCTCCCTTGCCACCAGTTCCCCTGCCGGCGGCTCAGGGCCTGGTGCTGCAGGGACCTCCGCTGGTGGCTCCAGCGCCGCCCACGGCTCCGATTCCGGTGCCGCAGTGGGTTCCGTTTGTTCCACCACCGCCCTTGCCCGCACAATTTTGCTCCTGGTTGGGATCCTAATTGGGAAACGGAGCCGGACCGGCGCCGTTCCCGGTGCCGGACGACCATTTGTATTCCCTTGTCGCTCCCCACCACTGCAGCCTGTTCCACGGGCAGTGGAGGAAGGGAACGACTGGGAGGGGTCTGAGGACCCTCTTGCACGGCAGTGCGGGTCAGAACAAGAATGGGCAGAAGAGCTAGAGGATGCTGGTGGCCTTGACCTCTCCTCTGACCCTGGTTTTCTTTCTCCTCCTGCTGTGGCTATGGAGGAGGGCGCCCATACACTGTGGTGCTCCATAGAGCAGCTGAGGCACTTGCCCTTAAACCTGCCTACAGTGACCCTCAAGACTAATCTCCTCACTGAAGTACTTTAGCCGGCGACAAGCTCTTTGGAGCCCCTGCTTCCGTTCAATGAGGCATTAATGAACGTCTTGATGTGCACCTTGTCTAGACCGGCCATGGGACTTCTAGTGGATTAGAATGTGGCCTGACGCCATCACCTTGCCCCGGGTGACCCTGCTTTTCTGTCCACCCACCCAACTCTGGAAATCCTGGTCATCCAGGCCTCGACTTCCCAAAGTGCATTCCCTACCGCTCCGCCGGATAAGGAATCCAAGAAGCTGGAACATGTTTGGCAAGAAACGGTTTTCATCTGCCAGCTTAGGGCTGCAGTTGGTGAGCACTGCATGCCTCTTGCACCTCGGGTCTTCACAAAGGTGATGGCAGTGGTGGTGACGCATCTCAGCTCGGGGATGGCAGTATTCCGGTTTCTGGCCAATTGGCTGCTCAAAGCAAAGTTGCCAAAGATGGTTTTGTACCATTTGCATTTGACAATTCAACTGTTGGTCAGCTTGGGATTTTCGATATATGCACCCAAATCTCACCCAGAACCCTCTAAGCGAAACCTGTTAATAGGGGCAGTACTGGACACCACAGTGGGTTGTGCCTTCCCACCTCCTCAAAGGATTCAGGAAATTCAGGCTATGAATCCGCCGTTTCAGAATGGAGCTTTTGTTCCAGTCCTAAAGGTCTTGCGCCTGCTTAGTATGTTGGCTTCCTGCATTCTGGTGGTCAATCATGCATACTGACAAATGAGGGCTCTTCAGTGGCCCTCCGCAGGTAGTGGATTCAACACAGCTGAGATCTCAAGGAGTTGGTCCAGATCTCTGGAGCGACTCTGGTGGATCTGCAGTGGTGGGGTGTGTCTGGCAACTTGTCTCAAGGGAAGCTGTTCCACTCTCTTCTGGTGGTGACAGTGATAACGGATGCCTTCTTTGTAGGGTGGGGAGCTCATCTGGTGGTCAAAGGTCTTTGGTCTTTGGTCTCCAGAGGAAAGATTGTTGCACTCTTTTAGAATTGCGGGCGATACGTCTGGCTCTCAAAGCCTTCCATCCTTCCCTTCACGGTCAGTCAGTTGAAGTCTTAACAGATGTGGTATATCAACAAACAGTATCTTCTGTGCAGAAAAGCTCTGCGGCTCTGGTCCTTGGCTCAGGCCCATCAGATTTGGCCACTGCTAATCACTTGACTGGAGTTCTGAATGTACATGTGGTCCAGTATTCAGCCGATCACAAGTGGCGTCTCCATCCAGAAGTGGTTCATCACATTTCGGGATGTCAGAGGTTCCTCTGTTAGACCTGTTTGCCACTCATGAGAACACGCACTGCCCGTCATTATGCAGCCTCCAGTATCCAATGCGGGGAACATTAGGGGATGCGTTTTAGTTAGATTGTGGATCCAGTTTCTTTACACGTCCCCCCCCCACCCCAATATCCTTGATTCCTCCAGTTCTGAGGAAGATTCACCAAGACCGGGCCTAAGTCATATTATTAGCCCCAGATTGGCTGCAAAGGGTCTGGTACACGGACCTTCTTCACCTCTCATTGTGCTCTCTGCTCCCCCTCCCTCTCAGGGCTGACCTACTCTTGCAATCGCAGGGTCAGGTTCTTCACCCCCACCTCCAGATCCTGCACCTTTATGCCTTGAGATTGAACAGGGCAACCTGAGCTCTTTTCTCTCCCACCTGATGTGTTGGATATTATTTTATCGGTTAGTCGACACTTCATCAAGATGGTCTATTGGCCCATTGAAAGGCCATTTATTAGATGTTATAAGGTTTGCGCTATCCCTGGTGCAGCAAGGTTGCACTGTTAAGGGGTATCTATCTGCCTTATCTGCATTTCTTTGTTTGCCGGATCAGCCTCCACTTTTTAAGTCCCCTATAGTTATGAGATTTATTAAGCATCTCCCACTCAATTTATAATGCCTCAGTGGGTTCTTAATCTTGTACTTAAATTGACTATGGGTTCTCATCTTGAACCCTTGCATAGTTGCCCGTTGAGGCTTCCTACCTTCAATACTATGTTTTTTGTCATTATTACATCTGCTAGAAGGGTGAGTAAGTTACAGGCCCTTAGTTAGAAGCCTCTCTTCATATCATTCCAAGCAGATAAGATGGTGCTTAGGACCAAAGTTGCTTTCCTGCCTAAGGTGGTCACACACTTGGGGCAATCCATTACCTTGCCTACTTTCTATCCTCCCCGCATCCATCAAAGAAGAATGAGTGATTTCATTGTTTGCACCAAAAGAGAGCTGTGAGTTCTATATGGACAGAACCTGTGGGTTCAGATTGGATGACCAGCTGTTTGTTAGATATGTGGGCAAGGTGAAGGGTAAAGCAGTCACAAGAGAACTTTATCCTGGTGGATAATCCTGTGCATCAAGATTTGCTACGCCATGGCTAAGAAGGATCCACTTGAAGGTATTGGGAGCCATAGAGAGAGTTCCGGTGCCAGAAGTAGGCAGTGCTCGTTATTCCCACTACTTCCTCGTTCCCCAAAAGGACAAGGACCTTCGTCCTATCCTTGATCTCCTAACTCTCAATCTCTTCCTCAAGAAGGAGAAATTCAAAATCCTCACGTTGGCTCAGTTCTTGTCTGCTCTAGATCCAGGAGACTGGATGGTAGCGTTGGACTTGGATGATGCCTGTTTTCATATGACTGTCCTGCCAGCCAGTCGGCGCGATCTGCGGTTTACTGTCGCCACAAGCACTTTCTGTTCACCGTGATCCCCTTTGGCCTTACCATCACCCCTCAGGTGTTTACCAAGTTGATGCCATTGGTTGCAGCTCACCTGCGGAGTTCAGTGGTGCCAGTCTTCCCCTATCTTGACGACTGGTTGTTGAAGGCGAGCTGGCCCCAGTCTGTCGTCACCCACCTCCAGACTACGGTGAACCTTCTGCACTCACTGGGGTTCATTAGCAATCTGCCGAAGTGACACTGGACTCCCTCTCAGAAGCTTCCTTTCATCTGAGTTGTTTTGGACACTTTGCAATTTCGGCCTTACCCTCCTGAGTGATGTGTCCAGGATATTCAGGCTCTGATAGTGATATATCAGCCTGTATCCTGGGTTTCAGTTGACTGACTCTGAGAATCCTGGGCCTCCTGCTGGTTGCACATGCTAGATGGCATATGTGGGCTCTGTAGTGGAACCTGAAGTTCCAGTGTGCACAGTATCGGAGGAATCTCTCCAAACTGATCCAGGTCTTGGATGGGACTGCAATGGATTGGTAGTGGTGGTTAGCAAACCGTGATTGGGTCAGAGGCAGACCCATCTCCCTTCCCCAACCAGATCTCTCAGTAGTGACCGATGTGTCACTCTGGAGATGAGGCGGCCATCTGGGAGAGGTGAAGATCAGAGGACTGCAGTTTCCGACAGAATCGGGACTCAACAGCAACATGCTGGAGTTCCATACAATCCACCTAGCATTAAAAATCTTTCTACCCTCTGTCAAGGGAAGACTGGCAAAAAAGTTCATGGACAACACCACCGCCATGGGTTACTGCAACAAACAGGGCCGAATGGGGTTGTGGACATTTTGTCATGAAGCCTTGCGTCTCTTGACCTGGCTGAAACGCCAGGGCATCTCTCTGGTGGTTCAAAGTCTGGCAGGTTCTCTGACAACAGAGAGGATGAACTCAGCTGAAGATGCCTAGCGGATCAGGAATGGTGTCTCCATCCGGAGGTGGTGCAAGGTCTCTTTCAGCAGTGAGGAGAGCCTTGGTTAGAGCTGTTTGCCACCTCAGAGAGCGCAGAATGTCAGCAGTTTTGTACTCTGGGTTTTCCAAGGCGGCACTCTCTTAGATACGCTTTTGTCTCTAGTGGAGCTCAGGCCTCCTGTATACCTTTCCGCCCTTAACCCTCCTACCCAGCGTTCTCAAGAAGATCAAGAACGATGGGGCCTAAGTCATCTTTGTGGCTCCGGATTGGGCACGCAGAGTCTGGTATCCCAGGCTTCAGAGCATGGCCATCGATCCTCTGATCTTCCTTTGGGAAGATCTTCTGTTGCAGCAGCAGGGAAGAGTTCTCCACCCGAACCTACCCACTCTCCGCCTTCTTGCATGGAGAATGAATGGCCACTGTTGGCAGCTTTCGACATTCCTCCTGATGTCTGTAATGTCACCTTGGCAGCCAGGCATCCCTCCACCAAGATGGTGTACACCTGCCATTGGAAGAGATTTGTGACATCCAGTGCAGAAACATCTTTTGATCCTCTTTCTGCCCCTCTTTCTGAGGTTCTGCTTTTTTCATTCTTTCTCTTGCACAGTTGGACTCTGCTCTGGGCAATCTTAAGGGCTATCTATTTGACATTTCTGCCTTCATCCGGTTGCCTGATCAAACCCTTTGTTCAAGTCCACTATTGTACATATGTTCCTCAAGGGTCTTACTCATTTCTTCCCTCCTTCACCATTCATTATGCCTCAGTGGGACCTTAATTTGATTTTATCTTTTTTGATGTGCGCTCCTTTCTATCCTGGTAAATAGCCGTCTTTGCGGTAATTGAATCTGACCGCAGATTTAGTGAGCTGCAGGCATTATCATCTAATCCCCTTACCTCTCAAAAGTAGCCACCGCTTTTCATGTAAGCCAATCGATCACCTTTCCTACCTTTAACGCTCCTCCACATCCCTCTGAGGAAGAGGAGCGACTCCACCATCTGGACCCGAAAAGAACGTTATCATTCTACCTTGACTGCACACATGAGTTTCGGGTGACAGCCTTTTCCTCCATCCATCTTGCATACTTCAAGTTCATCTGTTCTGGCTGCTGGGTCTCCGGATATTTTACCTGCACCACAAGATCAAGAAGTGCAAGATGATGACGAGGATGCAGTCACCAATGAGGGCGAACTCCCTAAATCACCAACAACCATGGATGAATGGGAGGATTATGTAATTCCTACCCAGTCATCACCAGTTCCTCAGGCAATTGATTCCCCTCCGGAGGTCATTGAAGGTTTTCATGCCATCATGGAGAGGACAGCGTCACGTTTTCACTTCCCTATGCCTGTTAAGCAGTCTGACTGCTTTCTCTATGATTTTAAAGATCAAAGCAGAAAAACGGTCCGCGCCATTCCCATAATCGACCATGTTTGGGAAGAGGGCGTCAAGATAGAGGAACCCTTTCTCCTTAGCTGCAATTCTCCCCAGAATTGATCCTAGGCCCGACTCTGCCATCTCTCAGGCTGCTCAGCGCAGATTGAGAAATCCATCGATAACGATTACTGCACCTCCTGATATGGATGGTAGGAGGCTCGATAATATAGGAAAGAGATTCACCACCATGGCAGGTGCTTCCATTCGTGCTGCTAATTCCTTGGCAGTCCTAGGGAGATATGACTGGCAAATGTGGTTAGATATTGCTCCATACCACACATTTTTGCCAGATGATTAGAAGCAGGAGGCGAGAAAAATTCTCCTGGAAGGGGAAAGAGCAGCATCGGAAATGAGCGACATTTGCATGAATTTAGCCTCCCTAGGTTTCCGACAACTGGCTGGAGCAGCGGGCCTCCTTCGCCAGGGTTGGCTTAAATCTACCACTTTCCGATATGCCATTTGATGGGGATGCGCTGTTTGGCAAGCACATCGATGATGCTCTGCAGGAGATTAAAAGGGACACCGACACGGCCAAAGCCCTTGGATACTCTTCAGTATTGGAGGATTCCTTTTTGAGGGCCTGTGGAAGAGGGTCTTTTTTCTTTCGTGGAGGTTACCAAATGTACCAACCCCAAACTTACCATGGCAGATATGGTTATTAGCAGCAACAACAATCTTACAAAGCCCCCCTGCTGCCTCTTACAGACAACAGAACAGGAGGAAGCAGCCCCAACAGGGCAGAGATAATTGTAAGAAGCAGTTACGTCTCCCCAGCACCTGCAACAGTTCGTCCACGCTTCAACCCCAGGAGGCCGAACATTTTTCGTCATTTCAGCCAATTGGAAAAACTGACCGCGGACAAGTGGGTTTTGGACATATTCAAATTTGGACATACCCTAGAATTTGTAAATGTCCCTCGGTCCCATCCACCTTTGAAGAAGCACTCGCCACATCTAGCTCTTCTCATGAAAGAGGCAAGGAGTATGCTACAAAAAGGAGCTATAGAGAGAGTACCTCGCTCTCAGGTTGGAAGAGGTTTTTACTCCCTTTTCTTTTTAGCTTATCTCTCTGCTCTAACCGTCTGGTCAAGCAATTTTTGAAAGATCTCTTCAGAGCTTTTCCACCCATCAGAGCTCCTCCCCCTGAGTCGATGATTAACCTAGTTCTAGCACAGCTCATGAAGCACCCATTCAAACCTGTGCACAAAGCTGAGCTTAAATATCTCTCCTGGAAAACGGCTCTTTTGTTGGCGCTTACCTCCGCTAGGAGAGTAGGCAAAATTCAGGTATTTACTATCAAACAGCCGTACCTAAGATTTACCAAAGACTATGTTCTCCTAAGAACAAATCCTACATTCAGTCCAAAGGTTCCATCGGCTTTCCATCTTAATGAGCCCTTTATTGTATGTACTTTCTTTTCCAGTCCTTCCACTCTGGCTGAGAAGGATCTACACACTTTGGATATTAAAAGCTGCCTCAAATTCTATATATCACGAACGGTAAGCATCCGGAAACCAGGTACAGCAGTAACAAAATCAACAATTGCATGATGGATTGCATCAGCGATTCAATTTTGACATTCTAAAGCTGGAAATCCTCTATCCGTGCAGCCTAAAGCTCATTCCACAAGAGCAGTGTCCTCATCGGCATGCAGTTCTGAAAAATTCTGGACTGTAACAAACTTTGTCGTAGCATGACGATTTTTATATCAAAAGACCGATAATGACTAGTACACTATGCACAAGCATTTTCGTCAAAATCAAGTAACGATTTCACCTCGAAATCGTCATTTTCGTTTTTGAACCCTTGGGTTCCATTTTACGCTTGGCGGCCATTTTGTGAGTTGCCCTTCACATAGGCTTGTAACTGCAGCTGAATTAGATATCAAAGGACACATACACCTTAGTTGACTTTTCTGTGACCTGGGCAAGCTGGAACCAGGCCAAACCTGTTTGGTCAGTCCCTCTCCCAGTGGCCGAACAAGATAGCATCAAAGCACAACAGGCCATAAACTGTTCCCATCGCACACACACCCCGCCCAAATCTTACTCACACCTGTCCCTGCTCTTTTCTCTCCCTTTCCTTTATGATGAGGAGGAGCCCGGTTTTATTGGGGGTACACGGATATCTGATGAAAATGTTGGGCCTTGCCGGGTAATTTGCTGTGGGCTGGACGAACTGGAATGTGGACTTGTCATCATGACTCTGCCTTTTCTTTGTAGTAAACATATGTGAATAGCCCACTGTAAATCTAAGAATGTTTGCACTGTAAATCTAAGAATGCTTGCCTGAAGCTTAATATTTTGTATAAAAAGAGAAGCCTGGCTCTGTAATGTTGAGCAGTCTCCTGAGTATATACACACCGTGCTGTTGTACTTCTAGGACGCTTGTTACTTGGTTGCAGCCAGTAAATTCGATCTTGACTTCACCTAGAAGACTCGTGTTTCTGTGGTCTGAATCAGGAAAGTACTCGAGGTCTTTGGGTGTTGCCCCTGACACCGCTGGGTTACCGGATCAGTACCGGTTCTGAAAAACCCAGTACCTCAGTTGGCGCCCAATGTGGGGCGATACCAGCGGTACCGGTCCAAGCCTGAGGTTCGTGAGGAGCTTCGTGTGAAAATTCTGGAGGAAGGCCGCCACTTCATCGACCCCTGCATGTCGACGTGGTCCGAAAGTCTTTGCTGCGAGGTTCCCCGCTTCCCAACGGCTACAAAGGACTGCTGCCCTGGCTGTCGCCCTGATTTGGACCCTTGATGTTTATTAGAGCGAAACGATAGACGAGTCTTCTGGTGAAGCCATCGATACCTCAGTTAAGTATAAGTGGAGCGTCTCCCAGTCCTTAGTTTGTTTAGTGTCCCTTCGGGACCGCTTTGATTTGGAACTTGCAAGCGCCAAAGCCGAAGGACTCGTGTATTCACGAGAAAATCGTAATCGATACTCGTTTGAAGCTAGACTAAAGAGCGAAGATGCCTGGTCTTAGCAGACTGTCTTGGTTGTAATAATAGGGACTCCCGACTGGAGGACTCGGGTCCGGTTCCTCCGATTGGAACTCCAACCTATGAACTATATGTGAAACATGGGGTAGGCCCCATAACATACAATGAAGTATGGATCAAATACACCAGAAAGAACGGTGTTTTAAAATGGCCCCAATATGGTAGTTTTGATACGGAAATCCTAGATAATCTCGAAGTTAAACTTTTTAAGAAGAAACCCCGGCCGGCAATGTTTGACTCTTTCCGCCTATGGCGTAAGGAGGCCAAACAAAAGGAAATTAAATTAGCGAAGAAAAATGAGAGAAAGGGGTATCTCAATAATGCAAGCTGCTATGCAGTATAAAGACAATGAAGAACAACAGATGAGTGAGCAGTTGCACAGGCAACGTAAAATGGTAATAGATAAATGCTACCCAGTTTTGTCACATCTTCAGCAAGAAGCAACAAAAGAGCTTGGAAAAGATCCCCTAATGTCGCATTTGTTAAGTTCACCACCCCCCTATGCGCAAAATGCTACAGCACCTCCACAACCTTTAGTTGTGCAACCCATGGTTGTTATACCTCCTGTTCCTCCACAGCACCCACCAGCTATTCTTCAGCTGGCTCCTATTCCTCCTGTGCAGCCTTCCCAAGGGTCACCGGCCTTTACACCTGCTCTTCCTATACTTCCTGCAACTTTAACTACTGTATCGACTACCACTCCTGGTACTCCTCCTCCCACTGCTTCTGCATCTGCCTCGTCTCATCCTGCCTTCCCACTTGTCTTTTCATCGACTTCTCCGTCTGTCCGCCAGAGAGTGGCAAGCACTGTTTCTAGTCTTCTATATCCTTTGTTTGGAGCGGCAAGTCCGGCTCACGCCTCTGGGCACAAACAGTTGCGTAGCCAACAGCCTGATTCTAGGGAGAAAGAAACGTTAAGTCATTTGGCACATAGATGGGTGACTAACCCGACAATATATGATCTAGAATCTATTATGGATGTCTTCCATCAGTGGGAAGCATCAAAGCAGAGATACGTCTTTGAGAAAATGTGTGTTTTTCTGTGCGAAGATTTAGAGGAAAGTGATTTGGACTCTAATCCGCCCGAGTTGAACCATGTACGGTTTGAATTTTCAAAAGGCACAATTGTGGGTTCGGATGTTAGGAAAGCAGTTGCGACGTTGTTGTCATTTAGGACTGAAGATGTTTCCAAGTCGTTGTTTGATTCTGACTCCTCTACCAAGAAAAAGGGAAGTCAATATCCCATGAGAGAAGTTCCCCCACAATGGAGGGAGGGGGACCTAGCAGCTAACCCATCTATTCAGCCTCATTTTCAGCGTGTGTGGGTACATGTCCCATGGAAGCGAGCTGAAGTATTAGCCCTTAAGCAGACATTGCCCGATCCCCGCAAAAATCCTGCAGGGTATTACAAGGAATTGTCGCAGACTGCAGGTTCATGCATTATGAATTTAGCCGATATTGATATGTTATTTGGGAATGTTGTTCCACAGCCTTTATGGGGAAAGATTCGTCATACAGACCATAATCAGGAATAAGGCGACTCATGGGCTAATATTGCTGCTGCAGATGCCCTACAAATTGGTGGTGCTAAACCTGAACCTTTGGTAGCAGATCTCCCTGGTAGGATCATTGATTACATGAAAACTATAATGCCTGCGATGCGTGTAAATTGGGATAAGTTGTCTGCGTGTAAGCAGAAGAAAGATGAAACAGTGTCTGATTTCTTCACCAGGTTTGAAGAAACATTTGTCGGCCACAGTGGTCAAGATATGAGTACAGAAGGTGGTCAGCGACTGTTCGTCGATAAATTCGTGCACAATCTACTTCCAGATTTGTGTAAAAAGTTGAAGGATTCAGAGAGTTCATGTGCAGTTTCTTCTTCAGCACAGATATTGGCTACCGCGCAGTATTATGAACATAGAGACAAAGATGAGAAATATAGAGCAGAAAAGAAAACTAAAGAGTTGAAAACGAAGGTCCTGTTACAGCAAGCATATCCGCCACGTGGTGGTACTGGTCAGAATAATGGTGGGCAGAATAACTATCAGAATGATTATAGGCAACCTCAACAGTTTCAAAAGCCAAGAGTAGAGTATACTCAGCCACGCGCTCCTGTAGGTCCCAATCAGTGTTCATATTGCAAGGAAGAGGGTCATTTTAAGTATAGTTGCCCTATCCTGTTACAACACGCAAATGGTGTGTCAAACACAAGAGGTAGAGGTGTTCAGCAAACACCTAGAGGTAGAGGACGCGGAAACGTCCCTCGAAAGGCACGCTCCTTTCCACCTCAAAATTCTATGAATAGGTTTGATCAGCAGAATAACGCATCTCGTAGGACAGCTCAGTACTATGCTGATGATTACTATGTAGAAGATGAGTATATGGAAGGTAATGATTGCTAGGACAGCCAGAGACAAAGAGAGGGAGTTGTTTCAGTTCCAGTAGATCAGAGTGGACCATACGTTGAGGTGATTACATCAGGTGTGTCAGAACTTTTTCTGTTGGATACTGGTGCTACAAAGAGTTCTACGATGCACTCAAAACTCCCTGGCGCACCTTTGTCTGGCGAAATGAATGTTTCTGTTGGTTTTTCTGGCGCCCCGGTTAGGAACCCGATTTCTAGTCCTATGTCCCTGTCTGTTGGTCCTTATGAATTCGAAGCACCCCTTATTCTGACAACAGGTTGTGGTGAGAACTTGTTGGGATTGGACCTGTTAAAAAGATTGTATGCGACTTTGTACTAATCCCCTTCGGGAGTACAACTTACACTAGGTAAGGAAGTGGTTTCTCCAATGTATTTGTCAAGGGATGAATTTCCGACAGAATTGTCATCTCTACCTAATATTCTTTGGGCTACTGGTCCTAACGATGTGGGTCTCTTGGAAATACCACCATATGTTGTGACATTAAAAGCTAATGTTAGGATGCCACGAATTCCCCAATACAAAATTCCTGGTGAAGGAGAAAAAGCGTAGTTAGCGATCATTTACGATCTAATTGAAAAAGTTGTGATTGAAGAGACAAGAGGCAACGTTTGCAATAGTCCTGTTCTGCCTGTTTTAAAACGAACTGATCCCTCTCAGCCACCTGTGTACAGATTTGTGATTGATCTTAGAGAGGTCAATAAAATAGTTGTGCCACAATTTCCAGTTGTTCCTGACATTACTGCCCTATTGACTATGATTCCAGCTTCTGCAACCTGGTTTTCGGTGATTGACTGCGCTGTGCTGCAACTTGGAAAAATATGCACACATTTACACGCCATTACTGTCTGGATTTGGCTACAGAAGCTGCATCAGCTGTTGGTCAAGCAGTGTTACGCAACCTTTTCAAATAAGCTAAGCCTCCGTTGAGAGGTGGTTATGTTATTTCATGCTTTTGAATGATATCTTTTACTTGTTAATGTTATTTTTTTCTTTCATTATGCCTAATTTCTCTCATGTGGTATAGCATATATTATAAGTAATATGTTTTACAAGGTATCTAATGTGGTCTGTATAATACCCACCATCCGCTAAAGAACTAAGGGCCAGATGTAGGTAATTCCCATTTACCGATTCTAAAATACCGAATTTTACCGATTCGGTATTTCAGAATCTGTAAATGGGATGTAAATAAAGATTCGGTACATTTTACCCATAGGAATGAATGGGAATTACCGATTCGGTGTTTAGCGAATCGGTAATAGAGGGACCATTTACAAGGGTGGCAGGATGTCACATTAACACCCTGTTGCACCCCTGAATAGTGCATGGGTGCACATGTGGCACACATACATGCCTGAAGGGCATGTATGTCTGCCACATGACACTTTAAAAAAAGCAAATAATTGCTTTTTTAAAGCTATTCGGTATTTACAACCAACTTGTAGTTGGTGGTAAATAACGAATCATTAAATGACAAATGCACTCACTTGAGTGCTCCCTACATTAAGGATTCGGTAATTTACCGAATCGGTATTTTAAGAATTCGGTAATTTACAGATTCCTTAAATTACCGATTCTGTAAATGACTGAATCCTTAAATATTGCCACTACATCTCAGATGCCTAATACCGGTCGGTACGTTACTGACCGGTATTGGGCTACCTACATCTGGCCCTAAGGGCTTAACTGCTGGCTATTCTGATTCCAGCATGTGAATCCATGAAAGATACCCCAATACTGGATAAGAAAACTAGTTACTTACCTGTATCTTCAGTTATCCAGTATTGTATCTTTCATAGATTCACATGCGACCCACCCTCCTCCCTGGAGAGGCTTCCCTTAATGCTATTTTATACTTACTGTCACTTGTGCTACGAAAATCTGAGGGACTTGCCTCTCTGTGAAGTGTTCTACAGAGTGCTAGAGCATGATTGGCTGTGTTCCAGATTTGGTTCTTTTTTACAAAAAGACATGGATAGGCTAGTGTAGTGACTTTATGGTCCATTATAGCCTATTGTATATTTTACGGCGGGGATGATTCAAGCTTGTGAATCTATGAAAGATACCAAAGCTGGATAACTGAAGTTACAGGTTAGTAACTCTTTTTCTTCTTTGTTTTCAGTCTTTGTGTGTGTGTTAAATTATAAGGCAAAAACAACTGTTTCATTCAGATTTTTCCATGGTATACTGATTCTAAAACCTGTAGTGCCCTATTCAGTTGCATAATCGATCACAGCGGACTGCCCATACTGGAGGAGAGACATGCCATTCTATAGTTTATCGAAAGCAGACGATAAAATATTATTCAAAGAATAAATGCGAGTCTGCAATGTAGTAATGTCATTATCTATGAGCCAGTACTTTGTCTAAATTTGCTCTTTCAATTTATTTCAAGCCTTCAGTAGCTTCTATCTGAGAAATTTTCCACAGTTCTTTGTATGTGCCATATATGAAACGTTTAGAACGTGGTGATCCAGGACTCAACAAGAAATCTTGTAAATTCATGTCGTCATAAAGGAGAAGTAGATGTTCCTTAACTGGAGACAAGGTGTAATGCTGTAACCTTCGCTGGCATAACTTTCCTATACTATAGGTGGTAACCACCCTTGAATGTTGTGACTGTATGTGCTGGTCTGCTAGTTTTAAAACCCACAGAGTATAAAAGAAGTGTGTCACACCCATTAGTGTCGACTGACCACACTACTCGCCGATTGAACGTCAAATTGAAGAATTAAACGTACCATTCTGTCCCATACCATTGAGTTGTTCTTCTGTAAAATATGCAAATTGTTGCCAATTGTCAAAACGTACAATGGAGGGAAAGCTATGTGAGTTCATTTCTTTAATTTTCGCCTGACCTAGGCAAGTAGTATGTTGCGCTGTTTTGTTTAGAAAGATCGTTTGTGTAGGGATCAGACCACTCTAATTTAAGCATCAATGCCTTGGGCTTGCCAGTGTCCTGTTCCCCAAATCAATTTCAATTAATTGTTTTCTTTCCAATATTCATAGCCCTCTACAGCTAACTGGAGGGAAGCAAGTGAACCGGACTAAATTAATTTTGTGTGGGTCAGCATATTTTTTTTCTCTTGCGAAGGTGTAAGCTTATAATAATACAAAAATGGGTCTAAAGGGTTGTGACCAGAACAATATGTAAACTTGTTCAAATATGTTTTTGAACTATCCATTGGTGGTCTCAGGCAATGTTCCAATTGTGTATAATGGAACACTGCACATGGAGTACTAGCTCTATGTAGTGATAACAAAACATTTCACCTTCATTAGCAGAATTTAAATACAAATCTTAAGTTGCAACTACTGTATACAATTCTCGTTCAGAAAGCATGCTGTTTTCAGTATCTACATCCCATTTATCAGAGATGGAGCCAGGAGTAATTTTCTCATCCATAGCGACTTAAAACACATTAGGAATCTGTAAAGTTTCATTAGGACCAAAAATATGAAATGGGACCTTATCCCACACAATTCCATCACAGACAGAAATACTGACATTTTCACAGTCAACAGGTCTCTTTACACTTTATGTGAAGAAGAAGGCTCAGTTACTAGTTCTGGAACGTAACCGCTATTCAGAAGCAAGAAAAAAACTGCATCTGAAAGAAACACGTTAGTTATAGATTTCTTACCTTAGAATAGATACCCCAACAATACCAACCCCGGAGTTGGGTCTGCGAACCAAGATCGCACCAGAAAGTCCTGGAGAACAGAACAGCGAAAGAAGCCAACTCTCCGTACTTGACTGTCAAGACAGTAGCGTTTTGTAAAAGTGTGCAACGAAGCCCACATAGCTACCTGACAGATGTCATTCAGAGGGACACCTCGTCCCAGAGCAGTGCTATCCAGATGAAAGGAAAGCGCACGTTTTGCGTCCAGACGGTGGAGCCTCTCTCCTCTTTCGAAGGATGCAGAGGCGGATAGAAGGTATACAAAGTGATGGTCTGCCCGATGTGAAAGGCAGTGACAACCTTGGGCAGGAAGGATGGACGAGTCCTGAGAACCACCTTGTCCCGATGGACAGACTGGAAAGGAGGCTTAGATGAAAAAGCCTGGACCAAATCTTATAACTCTAGTATGAGAGCGAAAAATAAACCTCCTTTCCCAAGCAGCGGTTAGTTAAAAGACAAACTTGAACAGATAGCAAATGTGTCTAGGTAAAAACAAGATTTGATGGCATCTTTATTGCTCATTCTCTTTCTGAATTAATAGAACACCCGTTCCTTTCTAGCCTAAGTTTACTCTGCAAATGGGGCTTGTAGGTGGCTAGAAATAGCTTGACCTGATAAAATTTTACTCTCAATTGAAAGTAGGCAAATAGATTTTTCAAGACCTGATCTGGACCCCAAAAAGGGTTTATTTGGGAGTCCAGCCACCATAGGATCATCTAGGCAGAATATTTAAAACTCTCAGGACTTCATAAAAGTGATGGATCCAACTACGACCTGAATCTAATACTCTAGCTGTTAAGGCCTGCTTTAAGCTATGGTTCTTCCTTTACACTATTGAATTTCCCTCACGATGATAGGGGAAGGAATAAAGCACAGCATCACCCAGGGTTACAATGGTATCCCAGTAAGCCTTAGAGGCGAACGTGTAGAATGCTGCTACTGCATATGTCCGGATAAAGACCTACAAATCTTTAATAACAGTTCAAGCGTCAGCCGATCACTATGGCAATACCCCGAGGAATCTAGAACATAAATCTAAGGCCAATAGAATACATTTGAATGCATCATTCCAATGCAGAGGTCCTGAAAGATTAAGATAGACACATGTCAGTTGTTCGTTCAAAACTAAAAGGGTGTCTGCGGTAGGACTTTGAATTTGCTGACAAGTGTCACAGCTGAGGACATATTGTATTGTCTCCTTGTACAGACAAGGACACTAATAGCGTTTCTGTAGTCAGGAAACTAGCTGCCTCACCTGCATGAGCAGATCCTTAAGACTTCAGGAGCAGCTATTATTTATTCTAGCCTGCTGTCCTGGTTGAATATCACTGTATTACCCACACCAGGAATGTGAGCAAAAGGTATGTTTTGAGCACTCCTTTGGTAGGAGTATTTTGCTGAATATTTTTAGGTAATGGAGTACTACTGCATGAAGTGGGACAGTAACCATGATGTCTCCATCCACCCTATTTTGTGAACGAGTAATTGCAGCTATAATAGCAGTCTGAACAGCGGATTTGGTGGCTATGTTAGCCAGTGAATTCCTTACAGCGTATATTCCCAAACGCTGATAAATCAATGTATGAATTAAATGAGTCTGTGGCAAGCAATCTTTAAGATATGCCACTTTTCATTAAAGCAATTTATACTTGTCAGCGTTTCATTTTGAATCTCTGAATTCATTCAAGCATCGATAATGTAAATGTTGATTAAAAGGCTGGACACAGTTATACGAAGCACACACTGGATGATGGGAATTCGTGTTCATACTAGAAACATTCTTGTGTTTGCAAGATCAGTTCAAAATAATTTCCAACATCTGTATCTGTTTAGGAGGCGACCCATTATATCGATCTTTAATGTAAGGCTTTTGTGTTGGGAACGCTGGCATTGGTAACAGCCTCTGAGGCTGGAACAGGAGTTAATACAATTATGTCCCCTGAGCCAATGATCTTTCCTTTATAACCGCTGTCTGTACTGCAGTCAGTACTGTTGACGCAAAACTCATTTCAGCATTTCAGCATTGGACTAATAAATCCGATTTATAAGCAATCAGCACAGTATAGCCTTTGTTAAAGGTGATATGTAACAAGTAGATCCTGCTATTATGCGCATCACCAAGTTGGTTGCGATGAGATTAGTTTGTAAGTGTCTGGATGCAAGCATGTCAGTTTGCAGTGTTCTGAACTGGAAAAATAAGAAATTAATTTGTAAATTGTTTTTACCCATTGTCTATAGTCTGGTATATATATTCACCCAAAGTTGAGAAAACCTAAAAGTTATTGTAGCTTTTTTTAGGTCTCGCCTGAGCCTGCGCATGCGCTGCTCTGGCGAGAATTTTAATAAGTGGGCTTCAAAAAACTCACCACACGCTTTTGCTTGTGGCCTAAAGCTTGCGGTTACGTGCACAGTTACGCGCACACCACTCGCCATACGTTCCTCCTTTTAAAACATTTTTTTTTTACTTTTAGCGCGAGGAGCATGCACGCACCACTCTTTTTGTGCACTCTCCCGCTTTCCTTTCCTTTAATTCCTCTTGTTCAATTTCTTTCAGCCTTTGCTTCCTCCACCTCAATTTCCCTTCTCTTCACCATTCCCCTCTTTCATCCCACTTCTCTCACCCCCCTCCTCTCATTGCCTGACCTCTTTATCCAAAGCATTTCCTTGCCTCATTCTCCATACCTCTCGCCTAGCCTCTTCCTTTTCTCTTTCTCCTCCTTTTTCTTTGTTTCCGTATCCATCCTTCTCATATTCCTCACATTATCCCTCTTCGTTTCCCTTTCTCTTTCCTGATTTCATACCTCCCCCTCCTTCATTATTTATGTCTCTTGCTTTCTTTCTTTTTCCGATTAGTTCTTCTTTTCTCGTCCCGTCTTCCTTCCTTGCTCATTGTGTGTTTTGTGTAAATAACCACAGTGAACAGATGGAGTGATATAAATACGCCTATTTAGTGGGGGAAGTATTTTTTAATGAGATATTGTACTTCTAACTAGCTGCCCGGCAGCACTTTGTCGCATGATTATTTTAAAATAACTGTCCATTCCGGAGGGCATTAAAATGACCACACGCATATTGGATTCAGTCAAAGATGGCCTTGTAATTTTACTTTGTGACTTGCAAGGGGTGCAACCACCACAAATGCAGTCTTTTATCAGGCACTCCATGAGCTGAGGCTCGGAAGCGCTGACAGAGTGGCATGATCGTTTGAACAGCAGTGTAAGTTTCCAAGGATAATGTGCTGCATGGGCAAATACTTAAACATGTTGACCCTCACTTCATTTGTGCTTAACTTCCTTCTGCTAGTTTTTAATAGCACTACCAGACCCGTTCTTCCAGTCTGAGCGGAAAACTGAAGATTATGGCATAGTGTGAAATTCTCTCACGTTTTAGACAGCCCGACGCGCACGGGTGAATACTAGGAGGCATCACACTACTTTTCAAGTCCACAGGCTATAGTGTATACATTCGCCCAATAATGCACGGCAAGCGGTCAACACTGCTCCACCCTACTGAACTGTTCTTTGGGTGGCTGTTTTTTGTTTTGTTTACTGCAAGCAATGCCAAGCCCACCTTATTGACAATGAATGTTCTCATTAGCAGCGAAGGGGGCAGATTTAAAGGTAAATATTTGCTGCTGTCAACATTGACTCACATCTTTTAAAAAAAACACTGCATTGTGTTGTAATAAGAGTCCAGAAACCAGCTATGTATTTTAATCCCATATTTAGGGCGTCTTTGCACCTTTGCAGTGCTCTTCTGCCTTTGTGCTTCCTTTCAGCCAGGTTTGCATGTGTAAACAACACCTACCTTCATACACAGCTGAAGGTTTGCGTTTGTAAACAGCACATCCATCCATACATGCATTCATACACACTGTAGGTTAGTGCTCATAAACAGCACATCCATCCATCCATCGAATATCAATTTCACACATTACTGTTCTTGCCTGTGTATGTCTAGCAAGAGCCTGCACACCCAAACTGGTGAATAGTGCGCTATACAAAACAGCATAACAAATGTCCTGCAGCGGCTGGTAGTGCAAACGCCAAGCCCACCTGAAATTAGTGTCACTTTTCTGTACCCTTAGATAAGACTGTGACTAACATGCATAAATAAACAATCTATATTGGTACCAGGTTCATTTTTTATTTTTTAAAAGTGCGCTGAGACATGAAAAAATACTTTTCACTGACGTTGGACCCCTTTCTCATAATCGGCTAAACATAGGTGCATTATTATTTACTGTGTGTTAAATAGATTTTGTTGTTAATATAGTGGCACGTAATAGTTGCTTCAGAGCACTTTCCATATTCATGTACGGTTCCCACAGATTACGTAGGACTGTGTATCTGAGCAACATAAGCTTAAGAATATGGGAACTTAGTTCACACATATCATCAGATAATATTGGCCTAATTCCTAGCTAGGTCTTAGTGTCCCATCTGAACACCTAACCTTACCAGATGTTATCTGCAACCTCGAACATGACCACTCTTTATTCCCCAAGGAAATTGTGGAAACAGATCTACCCTTTTGTTGTTATTTTTGCATGCCCAGGTAAACACAAGGAATATAAGGATGTGGATTGTCATACATTTTTTTAAACAATCATATTCTTGTAAAAAAAGAGCGAGCTGCAATTATTGGACAGAAGAAACAAAGCATTGGGAACAGCATTACAGGAATGGTGAAAAAGATATACAGTTCAATCATGATAACATTACTATTTGATTATACTCCTACCTAATACTATGTTTAATTGCCATAGCATAGTGGGAGTACCCTTTTCCAGATCCATTGGCATAGCCTAACCCCATATGTTGTACCAAAGACCCCATCTCATGTAGAGCAGGCTATTGTCCTTTGCTGGATAGAAGTCCTAGACTCTTGCAAGGCTGCATCTCAGTTACAGTGCATAGTATTCCAGGACAATCTATTCATGTGTCATTCTATGTATGGTTGCTTAAAAATCAAAATAACATTCTTGACATCTGCCTTTGAGGGATAAGCTTGCTATTCTGTTATAAGTTTGACTGTTAGTAAGGGTCCTACAGATGCAGAAGGAAATGTTACTTGCTATTCTGATTCTGCATCATACCAATCCTCACTGAAGTCATAAGCAACCTTACCGCCTCCCTTGAGGTAATAATTATAAAAGAAATAGTACTTATGTTCAAGCAGCAAGATCTCACTATAAATCTATAAAGCCAAGAGGAATTGGAAAAATAACTTATGGCAAGATATTTTGGATACCGGGAAAAAGAATGACATTAGACTATTTTGGCGCCTTCTTACCCAAACTAAGTCAGAAAACTTAATTTACATCAATATATTATTTTCCCGGATTAATGGGTATCTAATTTTACAATGCTTTATGCTTCTGGTGACTCCCAGGTCCCCGATAGCACTAGCTTTCTAAATGTATGGCCTATATTAGATCCCACTCCTCCTATTGTCTTTAGCTTAGGCAAAACAATTAGAGCGATTGGTTCGCAGAAATGTGCTAAAGCCCCTGGACCAGATAAAATACCCGGGGACTTATATAAATCTGAACCTTTGATATGGTCCTCCTACCTTAATATGTTATTTAATGCTGTTGCAGCCGGGGGGAAGGTACCCAACTCATGGTTTGGACCTGAAATTATAGCTATACATAAAAAAGGTGATCTGGGGGAGCCATCTAATTATAGGCCTATCAGCCTCATTGATAATGCCCAAAAGATTTTTTCAAAACAAATCCTGATGAGACTTTTGGATTGGGTTGATGCACAAGAGATTTTATCCCCCCTCCAGGCAGGTTTTGGACCAAGAATTAGTACAACAGGTCAAATTTTTAGATTTATTGTTTTATATTGGAAATATGTTTTACTTCAAAAACAACAACTTTACGTGGCATTTATTGATCTTAGAGCAGCGTTTGATCTTATACCACGATCGGCCCTTTGGCAAGCCTGATAAACATGAGTGCCCCGGCCAACCTAGTGTATTTAATAAGTAGATTACATGTGAATAATTTTGCACTGGTCCTCTGGGGTCCAAATGAAGAATTGACGGATCATATTCCCATAGAGCGAGGAGTTTGTCAGGGCTGTGTGCTAGCGCCCACCGTATTTTCTCTATATATTAATGATGTTGTGGACACCCTAGAACATTGTAAAAATTACTCTCCAATTTTAAATAACAAGAAGATACCTATTTTACTTTTTGCTGACAATTATCTCCTCATATCTAAATCTCCGATGGGCCTCCAAATTTTAATGGATACATTTTTAAAATTTTGTAATTTGAGAGGCTTAGAACTGAATATAAACAAAACTAAGTTTATGGTTTTTGGAAAGAAGAAAAAAAGGAAGTTGTAGTATTCATGCCTGGGGCGAGGACCTGGGCAGAGTACATAGTTTTGATTATTTGGGGGTCAGACTTAAAGACAATTTAGGGTGGGTAAACCAATTGGAGAAATAAAATTACTGAACACAGATCAAATGCCATTTGAAGGTTTTATAATCAAACAAACTTGAGTGCTATTTACTCTGCTGTGGAAGTTTACCGAGCAACGGCTCAGGGTGCCGCTCCTTATTGGGCAGAGATATGGGGTTATGGTAATTTACAGTTGTTAACCATTGCCGAGAACAGCTTTTTCAGAAGGCTATTAGGCTTACCATCTAGTACCCCATTAATCCCCATGTGTCTTGATGTTGGAATATAACGAGTCGCTCACCGGGCCAATTTGAAAACTTTAATATATTGGATCCGACTATGGTCGACACCAGACCTTATAGTCTTCAAAGACTCTCTAGTAGAGGTAATGAACCTTCAAGGAGCCAGGGGGGGCGTGGCTAGCAGGCCATGCGAACGGACGTGCACCGCTGAGGCTCCGGCGCTGATCGGGGCATAATCCTACAAAACTCACCCCGGGGGCTCCCGGGGTGCCTGCCTGCTACGGGGGAACATAGAGCCTGGACACGACTGCCCTCGTCACCGGCCGAGGGGCGACTGAAAGCGCGGTGAAGCCGGACTCCGGGTGGTGCGGCCTACAGCAGAGGCGTGCGGCCTGAGACCGGGGACCCACAGTTGATGGTGACGCCATCCGGCCCACGGCTGCGGGCACCGGAAGCATCTGAAGGCTGGGAGCTGGGCCTGAACAAAATACGCCGCTAGATTGGGTGCGTGCATGGTTAACGTCGGAGAGGGCCCCGGACCACGGAGCAGCTGTGAGAACCGCCGGAGGAGATACCGCGCTGCAGGACAAGCGGTGGTGGCCGGCAGCGTTCGGGGCTTCCTTTGCCGGTGTGCATGGTGAGAGGCCCCCGGAGTATAAAACGGACACCACCCTGGTAACGTGGGGACTTTCTTTGCCTGCCTGTTGCCCCCCTCGCCCCTGTTCTGGACTGCCTTTCCTATCTCCCGCCGATCCATCTATATATCGGCGCTGCTACCGGGGGAGGGGCGATATCTTGAAACTGCGTGGGAGCTATCCTGAGCGCCCCCTTCTGGCTGCACCCCTGCCCTTCCCTACCCTGCTGAGGGCGGAGGCTCCATTAAGACCTGAGGAGCCCTAGAGCCATTGGCTGGGAGCTGCTGCGCCTGGACTGCCCCGCAGGAACGGGCCGGGATCCTCCCGGTGAGGGCTGTCCACCGGTGGGGTGCCGAACTCTTGCGCACAGGGCAGAGAGAGACCCCGCAAGAGCTCCCACACTTCTCCTCACCCCCCCCCCTGGAAAGACACGCGGAGAGCTGCTGCGCCTGGATGTCTGGGGGCCCCACTGGGGCAGGTAGCGTGTCCCCCCTAGGACGGCGGCCCACCTACAGGACTTCAGATGAGTTGTGAATAGGCAGAGAGAGATGCCGTCAGAGCTCCTGCGACCCCTCTCACCCCCACTCTTACGGAGAAGGCGAGGAGCTGTTGCGCCTGGGCGAATGGGGGCCCCGCTGGAGCGGGCCCCGCTGGAGCGGACCACGCTTTCCCCCTGCGGAGAGGGCTCATAGTCAGGGATCTAGACTGTATGTATGTATGTATGTATAAATCATTTTATAACGCGCTCTGTTACTTGGGAGTATCCTGGCGCGATGGGAAAGAACAGAGGAGAAACAAACAAGAATCAACTTATGTCACACTCCTAAAAAGATGGGTTTTCAGATTTCTCTTGAACTGGACTACACACTGAGTGGAGCGCAATTGAAGGGGAAGGGCATTCCAGGCTCGGGCTGCCACTACTGCAATGGACTGGCCTCCTAGTCTGGTTCGCTTAAAGCGAGGGAGGGTCATTTTAAACAAAGAGGACGATCTAAGAGCTCTTGTGGGAGCATAGAGAGTAAATCTCTTCTTCAGATAGGCAGGTCCTTGGTCAATGGTGGCTCTGAATGAGAGCACTAGGGATTTGAAAAGGATACGTTGTGGCACTGGCAGCCAATGAAGGCTAGACATATGAGAGCGAACGCTCTTCCATCTCGGAACATTAAAAAGGAGACGGACGGCGGCATTCTGATTAACCAGCAAACGCTTAACCAGGTAAGCGGGAATGCCACTAAAAAGGGCGTTCGCGTAATCCAGCCTTGCTAGAATGAGTGCTCGAGCGACAGTCTCCCTAGCTTCTCTAGGAAGCAGTGGAAAAAATCTTCGTAGCATTCTTAGAGTAGCAAAGCATGTCCCGGATAATTTCTTTGTGGTCTTCAAATCTTAAATCCTATCCCAAACCATATACCAAGAATTTTAGCAGGGCCACCCATCACCTTAGGGCTAGGAATATTCGGGGGCCACAGCGAATTTTTGAAGTTGAGGGGGAAGGAGCCAAAGAAGAGGACCTCCGATTTATCCCCGTTGCATTTTAGCTGAGCCAGAGTTAACCAGCGAAAAACTGAAGACAGAAGAAGAAGTAAAGAGCAGCTGCGTGTCATCAGCATACCCTATAATCTTAGCCCCGTACTGTTCCGCTAGATAAACCAGGGGGGTGATGTAGATATTGAACAGTAGGGGACTAAGGGTAGATCACTGTGGGACCCCGGTAAGAAGTGGTTTAGGCTCTGAGGCATAGGGTGGCATCCAGACCTGTTGTGTCCTGTCTGAAAGAAATGAGGACAGCCAGGCCAGGACATTGCCGCCGATGCCAATTGCGGATAGCCTGGCGAGGAGGAGCTCGTAAGGGACGGTATCGAACGCGGCAGCAAGGACCAACAAAATCAGACCGCTCTGCCGCCCCCGTCCAGACACTCCCAAATCGACTCCGCCATCTCTACCAGAGCCGTCTCTGTGCTGTAGGCCACCCTAAAGCCTGACTGGGCTGGATGCAAAGCATTGGAGGTCTCCACAAAGCTCTCCAATTGGCGAAAGACTACTTTCTCGCATATTTTAGCCAATGGTGGCAAAAGGGAAATGGGACGATAGTTTCCGGGAACAGTAGCATCCAGCCCTGGTTTCTTCAGAAGCGGCAAGAGCTTTGCCTGCTTCCTCTTTACGGGGACCTCTGCTGAAGATAGAGAAAGATTCACTATCGGGTGACATCACTGCAGACAATACTAGCCACTTCCGAAAGTACCCGGGCAGGGCAAGGGTCGGAGGGGGAGCCCGATTTAAGGGACTGAAGGAGAGGCAGGACCTCACACTCTGCAACCAGCGAAAAATTTATAAACTTCTGAGTTTCACAATGGCATGGCAAGATAGGAAGGCCATCCCCTGAACTATCCGCCGGTAGCGCGGAAAGCAAGTCCTGCTGAATTTTTGCTATTTTATTTATGAAGAAGTTTGACAAATCCTCGCACCATTGCGGGGAGGACGGGAGTATGGTAGTTTCAGCAACCGGAGATACGAAACTTTTGACAATGGAGAAGATTTCTCTACTGTTATTTTCTGCTTTAGCAATTCTCCCTGCATAGTTGTTCCCTTTGGCTATTTTAATAGCGGCATAGTAGTTTTTTTGGGCTGAGCGCAAGGCGGCCTTTGCGTCTGAGCTATATCCACGCCTCCAAGCTTGCTCCAGTTTTTTACAGCCCAGTTTCAGCTCCCTCAGGTCAGGAGAGAACCAGGGTTGAGAAGGGATGTGCCGGAACCTAGACACAGTAGCATGTTTAGTAGACGCATTGGCTGCCTGCAGCACCCACCCGTTAAAATCACTAACCGCCTCGTCCATCTCATAAGTAAGCTTCGGGCGAGTTTTAGATAGCTCCTGGCCGAACACAGCCAAGTTGATCTTCTGGGGGTGGCTAGCGGGCAGTGCGAGGGCAGGTCTACCTGCGTTTTCCACCTCCCATGAAAATCCAACGAGATCATGATCCGACCACGTTACCTTTTCTAAGCTTAACGCCTTGATGGGAAAGTTAGAGCACACTATATCTAAAAGATGGCCTCTTACGTGAGTAGGAGAAATCACCCATTGTTTGAGCTGTGCCAAATCAAACACTTCCCCCAGTCGGCGCGCTTCAGAAGAGTCAGTAGCATCTACATGGATGTTGAAGTCACCGACCAAAAGAAATTTTGGAAAGCTCAGGGCCCATGGCACTATGCACTCCTCCAAAGTATCAATAAAGTGGCTGGCGTAGCCCGGAGGCCTGTAGATCAGTGACCCCCCAAAGTGAAGTGGGGACTAATAGTAAGGGAAAAATGGAGAGCTTCACCATCCACTCCTGCAGCTGATTGCTCAGAGGCGAAGTGCCACCCTTCCTTAAAAATTACAGCTAATCCCCCCCCCCCCTCTGCCTAAGGGTCTATCAGCTCTAACGATCTTAAAACCTCTGGGGACAGCAAGTTCAACAATCGGGGCACACGAGTCAGTGAGCCACGTCTCTGTGATAAAAAGGAGCTCAAGCTGGCCATCCGCCAGTATATCAAAAATATCAGCTACATGCTTCACCACGGATCTGGCATTAATTAACCCGGCCCTGATTGTTGTGTGGCCTATACCACCAGCAGAGCGTGGGGGTAAGGAGGGCTGAGGGAGGAAACCACAACTCGGACACTCCACCATAACGCAGTCCCGTTCCGCCCGCAAGCATCTACCTCCTCCGTCGGACAAAATCAACCCCAAAAGATCATCACGAGAGTATGTGATCCTGTCGGGCCAAGATCGACCATGGGGAAGGGGGGCAGAGTGGCTGGCCCTGGGCCCGTCCGAGGCACGGACGGGCACAGAAGGGCCCTCCTTTGGCGCTCCTTCGGCGCGTTCTATGTGGCATCGCTATTTGAGGCCCAAGCCCCTCCCCGAGCTGGACCGCTAACTCGAGTCCAGTAGGGGTCCGGGACTCACCAAAGATGGCGCCCTACCTGACCCTCCACAGCAATCGGCACAGGCAAGCGGCGGTGGACCGGGGCACAGGGAGACCGGGAAGCAGCACACAGGTTATTTAAAAACCTTACAGTTAATAAACAGCAACAACGCAATTATTAAATCAATTCGGTGTTTAAAAAGAAGTTGTTTTTAAAAGGGCTAATAAAACAATACTGCGCAGAGTGGGTGAGCAGAAGAGAATCACTCGCAGTCTGCTTGCCTTTCCCAAGCGATATCGCAAGGCGCTGCCGCCACCTTGATCAAACACACTGGGCCGCAGATTCCAATCCTATTTGAGGCCCAAGCCCCTCCCCGAGCTGGACCACTAACTCGAGTCCAGTAGGGGTCCGGGACTCACCAAAGATGGCGCCCGACCTGACCCTCCACAGCAATCGGCACAGGCAAGCTGCGGTGGAGCGGGGCACAGGGAGACCGGGAAGCAGCACACAGGTTATTTAAAAACCTTACAGTTAATAAACAGCAACAACGCAATTATTAAATCAATTGGGTGTTTAAAAAGAAGTTGTTTTTAAAAGGGCTAATAAAACAATACTGCGCAGAGTGGGTGAGCTGAAGAGAATCACTCGCAGTTTGCTCGCCTTTCCCAAGCGATATCGCAAGGCGCTGCCACCACCTTGATCAAACGCACTGGGCCGCAGATTCCAATCCTATTTGAGGCCCAAGCCCCTCCCCGAGCTGGACCGCTAACTCGAGTCCAGTAGGGGTCCGGGACTCACCAAAGATGGCGCCCGACCTGACCCTCCACAGCAATCGGCACAGGCAAGCCGCGGTGGACCGGGGCACAGGCAGACCGGGAAGCAGCACACAGGTTATTTAAAAACCTTACAGTTAATAAACAGCAACAACGCAATTATTAAATCAATTGGGTGTTTAAAAAGAAGTTGTTTTTAAAAGGGCTAATAAAACAATACTGCGCAGAGTGGGTGAGCAGAAGAGAATCACTCGCAGTTTGCTCGCCTTTCCCAAGCGATATCGCAAGGCGCTGCCACCACCTTGATCAAACGCACTGGGCCGCAGATTCCAATCCTATTTGAGGCCCAAGCCCCTCCCCGAGCTGGACCGCTAACTCGAGTCCAGTAGGGGTCCGGGACTCACCAAAGATGGCGCACGACCTGACCCTCCACAGCGATCGGCACAGGTAAGCCGCGGTGGACCGGGGCACAGGGAGACCGGGAAGCAGCACACAGGTTATTTAAAAACCTTACAGTTAATAAACAGCAACAACGCAATTATTAAATCAATTGGGTGTTTAAAAAGAAGTTGTTTTTAAAAGGGCTAATAAAACAATACTGCGCAGAGTGGGTGAGCAGAAGAGAATCACTCTGTCTGCTCGCCTTTCCCAAGCGATATCGCAAGGCGCTGCCACCACCTTGATCAAACGCTGATACAACGGGGAAGGATAGGATCACGACGTGGAATGTGAGAGGACTGGGGGCAGTTCAGAAGAGACACAGAATACATGCCTTCCTGTTGAGACACCACACTCCGATCGCTTTTCTCCAGGAATCCCATCTTACTACATCAGAGGCTCTTAAACTGAGGAAATAGTGGAGGGGCACAATCTTGTCTACGACCTATTCTGCTTTCTCTAGAGGTGCAACAATCTGGATTCGACATGGCACACCATTCCTGGAAGTAGAAAGGAGGGTGGATGATCAGGGACGGTACATATTAGTGAGGGGTATGCTAGATGGCTCGCCAGTGGTGCTAGGATGTATCTATGCCCCGAATTTTGATCAGGATACATTTTCGCAGAGAGTGGGACTGGCGTTAGTAGTCTGGACCACTATCCCCTGGATATTAGGAGGAGATTGGAATATGATCATGGATCTGGATCGTGACAGATCACATCCCCCCCTACAGGTGGCGGGAGTCTCCAGGTTGACGGAGCTCTTTCATACATGGGCAACAGGATGGGGCTTGCGAGATACCTGGCGCTCCCTTCACCCTGAGGACAGGGAATACTCTCATTACTCCCACATTCACATGCTCCACACTAGGATTGACCGGTTCCTTTATTTCCGGACAGCTGATGTCCAGAATTGAAAATCCGGAATATTTAGCGAAAACCTTTTCGGATCATAGGCCCCTGACGTGCACCCTCCTATGGGGGAACGTTCCTACCCCGGTCCCCACGTGGCGCTTAGACCCGCTCCTACTTGAGGATGGCCCTTTCACGGCGTACTTGTCCGAGACACTGGACAAATATTTTTTTGAAAACTGGGACACAGCTTCTACGAATTTAGTGGTTTGGGATGCCATGAAGGTGGTGGTAGGTGGAGCGGCGATTGGGCAACTAGTGGGAGCCCGACAGGAAATACACCGGAAACTACAAGGCATAGAGGACAGGCTTAAACGGTTGGAGCGGGAGGTAGGGGTCAATCCCACCAAGAGGGGAGAACTGCAATTAGACACCATAGAACACGCGGATACTCTCGAAACGTTACGAGTCATTGACCACAAAGAATACCTCCGTCGACAACATGCAGAGGCGGATAGATCAGGTGCATTGCTAGCCCGTTTGGTTCGGGAGCACCCAGACATCCCGGTGATAACCAGGAGTAGGACGCGGGACGGACATCTGGTGGACACGCAAACTGAAATAAACAGGGCGTTCCATAATCACCTGACTGCATTATATGCGCAGCCTACACGCGTCGACCCAGATCGAATTTCTGCTTTTCTGTCACGAACCTGATGGTGCCGGAAGAGGAGCTGTACTGTCTGTTGGGTCTGCGCAGGAGACCTAAAGCGCTGAAGGCCCAATTGAAACTACTGGACCTAGCAATGCTGTTAGCACTCAGGACAATCACAATGAGATGGAAGTCCTCTAGATCCCTAGGGATACACCTTTGGCAGGCAGAAGTACTTAAATGGGGAAGGGCGGAGGGGACAATACTTAGGAGGGAGGAAACACGTGGCCTCCGGAAATTTTCAATTTCCCAGGAGTGGGAGGCTATGCTCATTACACTGGAGAGCGAGGACCTGACCCAGAGTGTGGGCGCCGGGTCGGGGATCTAGACAGGAAGAGTCAAACGGAATATAGTGAGTGAGGGTGTGCCCCAGTTATTCCTTGCACCAATACCTGTAATACCCCATGATGCAACATACATTACCGCCTACATCAGCCGGATGCGTCTGAGCACACTTTAGATGGGAGAATTGATCTACCGCCGGGAGATGGGAAGTTCATGTACACAAGAGGGTGGGGGGCGAAGGGATGTTTGGACAATACCTTTGTATCATCTTATGATGCGGATATGCGACAGAATTGTATATTACTAATGTTAATGTCTCCTATTAGTATCAATGTTGAAAAACAAAAAGTTGGGGACATGCACGGGGTGAAAATAGAAAACACCGGCTGATATGTTGACACTGTGTAATGTAATGTGCAAATATACGATACTGCAGCTGTGAATTAAGTTTTTCACAAAAAAAAAACACCTTCAAGGAGCCAGGGAAATTCCTTGGGTAAAATCTGTTTCTGGATGGTTTTCCAAACTCGGTATGCAGAACTTGGGAGATGAGCCCAACTCTATTTTAAAATCTGATATTAAACTACTTAAATATAGGTATTTGGCTTATATAAATGACCAATCTGTTATGAATACCCACAATGGCCCTGCAACTATTATGTTCTTGGCTCATAAGCACTCTGCACTATTTGAAGATTTTTTTTTTTTTCACAACAAGTTTATTGATAAAGATGAGCATATGAGTTAGAGTGGCATCCCACAATCAGGACGATACCACCAGACATTTTTGTCACAATTACAATATAAGTCTGAGCGTTTAAGCACGGAACCAATGCAATCAAGGATATAAGGAAACAGTAACCCCACCGTCATCTTTTCAGTTATCTACCCACCCAACTCCCAGAGCCCTCCCTGGAACCCGCCCTAACCCCATGCATGTGTGTAAGAACTGTGTTGACGTAAGCTCTTGACGTGTCTAGTACGTGTGTGGGAATGGGTTTCGCCGGATCATATGGGGCTAAAGGTCCTCCTCTTGTTCCGCCGGGGGGTCTAGTGTCAAGCCTCTGTAGTCTGCCCACCTCTTCCATATTTTAAAATGTTTACGAGGGCATCCTCGTGCCTCAAAGATTGGTCTCTCTAGACCCATACAGAAGTCCATACCAGCCTTCCATGCAGTCATGGGGGGGGGGGGCCTCACGTCCTTCCATGCTCGGGCCATGTCTCTTTTGGCTACCACCAGCCCCAGGAGGAGTAGGTGTCGCTTATATATATTACCACCAACCCCTTCCAGGATGTGCAATAGACCCAGACGGTGAGTACGGGGAAGGGTCCAGCCCAGCACCTCCGACAGGCAGCCCCATACACCCCTCCAGAAGCCAACCAGTTTGGAGCACGACCATACTGTGTGGAGCAACGTACCCACCTCTGTCCCACATCGCAGACACTCCGGGGACCCAATCAGGCCCGCCTTCCACAGTCGCTCTCGGGTATAGTAGGCCCTATGGAGAATCTTGAACTGTATGAGCCGAAACCGTATCGCTATAGCCGCACCCCTCGGAGATTCTAAGGCCTCCCGCCAATCATCTTCATCTAACGGACCGATGTCTGCCTCCCAGGTCGCCTTCAGCGGAAGAAGGGTGGAGGAGCAATGGGTGACCATAGTCTGGTAAATGCGTGATACTTTCTTGTCCCCAAGGTCACCCATGAAGACCTTTGCTTCGATTGGGCTGAATTCAGGGAGTGAGTCAAGGTTGGTTATACTGGGCGTCAGTGCATGCCGGAATTGTAGATATCGGAAAAATTGAGATTGGTGCATATCGAATTCGGTACTGAGGGCCTGAAAGGACTTGAGAGTCGTCCCGGACATCACATGACCTAGCTGCGAGATGCCTATAGTGTCCCAGCCATCAAAGCCTGATAACTTAGACAGTTCGGGTAGTAAACCGTTGCGCCACAGTGGCGTTTCCGCGGTCAGTCTGCCCCACCAGCCCATGCGACGCAAGGCCTGTCGCCATATCGCAAAGACAAGTTTAGTGACCCTCGGCAGCGACCGACGTAGTCTAGGTGAGTATAGGATGGTGTGGAGCGAGTTATCGCCCATCAATGCACGTTCTAGGGCATAGGCTGGATCCCCACCGTCACCATACCACCAGTCATTTAGAACAAGGAGATGGGCGGCTTGGTAGAATGACTGTATATCCGAAGTGGCCAAGCCCCCACAGTATGTGGACAAAAAGCATGTGCGCAGCGCCACTCTGGCAGCACCTCCCGCCCAAAGGAAGCGGCCCAGCACTGAGTTAACCTGCCAAAACCACTGGGGCGGGATAGGATGTGGATGGTTCGGTAGTTGGTAAATTAGGCGCGGAAGTGCAACCATCTTAAAAATAGCAGACCGGCCAAAGATCGATAGGGGCATTCGAGACCAAGTTTTGACATCCGTCTGGACCCGTTCCCAGACGGGCAGTATATTGCGTTCCCAAGCAGTATCCGCCGAGTTCGAGAGAAACACCCCGAGGTATTTCAGACCAGCCGTGGCCACTTGCAATTCCGAGGCCCAGGGATCCGTCACCGTGCCTCCAGGTAGTACCCATAGGGTGGATTTCCGCAAATTTAGATATAGACCCGAAACCTCTCCAAACAGTTGCATGACCTCCAGGACACGTGGGCCGGAGCGCTGCAAATCGGTAAGGAAGAAGAGGACATCGTCCGCGTATAGCGCAATCTTATCTGACAGGGTGGCATTCCACACAAAGCCCCGTATCAGCGCATCACTGCGCACTCTGGCAGCTAGGGGTTCCATGGCCAAGGCAAAGAGATAGGGGGAAAGGGGGCATCCCTGCCTAGTCCCCCGGCCAATGTGGAATGTCTCCGACACCGCCCCAGCGACGCACACCGAGTCTGTGATGTCCGTATAGAGTAGTTTAATATATGACCGGAAGGTTGGGCCTAGGTTGAGCTAAGATAGTAGTGTAAATATGTACGACCAGCTAACCGAGTCGAAGGCCTTGTTGATGTCGGCCAATAATAACGCCGCCTGGTCCCCTAAGGCTCCAACAGCGTCGATCGCCGCCTGTGTCCGTCGGATATTATGTTGCGTCGCCCTGTGGGGCATGAAGCCTGCCTGATCCGAATGGACCAGGTCTGTGATATATGGAGCCAGGCGGTTTGCTAGGGCCTTGGCCAATATTTTGGCCTCGATATTGATGAGGGAAATGGGTCTATACGAGTCATGGCTATCTGGGGGTCTACCAGGCTTCTGAAAGACCACTATTTCAGCATGGCGCCAGTCGGGGGGCAGTGTGCCCCGTGCCACCTCAAGAACTCGGCGATAGTGTGGCCCCAGCTGTACATGACATTTTTTTTAAAATTCACACGGGTAGCCATTTGGACCAGTAGCCTTACCAGCATTGAGTTGCCCCAGAGCGTCTCCCAGCTCCTCCGCTGTGAGGGGCGCATCTAAGGCCTTCTTGGTCTCGTCCGACACTTGTACGGGCGGTAGTTCTGCGAGAAACCGGGTTAAGTCGCCCTCCGGCAATTGGTCGCATGAGGCGTATTGGGCTTTAAAGTATGTGGCGAAGCTCGCAGCCAACTCGTTAGGGTCAGTCAGGACTTCCCCATTATTGTCTGTGAGACCCGGTAACATGAGGGGCTGGAAGTTGTGTTGGCATAATCTATGGAGCATTGAGCACGACTTATCCCCCTATTGATACACCCTACTTCTTGTGGCCAGCCACGCCTGTCTGGCCTCATCTATCAATAGGGACGCGTACGATTGCTGTGCCTGCAGAAGCAGCCGTAGTCCGATCTCATCGCCACCCTCGCGGTGTTCCTGTTCTAGGGTCACTACTCTCTCAGCCGCTTCCGCAGTCTGTTCCCGGCGCCGCCGACGGGCCTCCGAGCACCATGCGATATCTACTCCCCGTATGGTAGGTTTCATAGCCTCCCACACCACTTCTACGTCAGCCCCCTCTATCCGGTTCTCCAGCCAATAGTGGTCTATGGTTTCTCGCAAATGTTTAGTATATGCCGGTTGTAGTAGATGCCACGAGGACATCCGCCATCGGAACGGCTGCCGTTTTCGCAGGAGGTCTACTCTAACTGAAACGGGGGAGTGGTCGGATAGGCCTCTCGGCAAGATGTCAGCGCTCTTCACCCTACTCAAGCAATCTCGAGGTAGAAACACATAATCTAAGCGTGAGAATGACCCATGTACCGCAGAGACATAGGTATACTCACGGGTTGCAGGGTGCATATGTCGCCAAGCATCCACCCAGCCCAGCCCCTCACTCATTGCATGCAATCTGGTGGGTGAAAGGGAAAGGGGGGGTTCCGGTCACCTCCAGACGCCTCCGGCGATCCACACATACATCCATCACGTCATTCCAGTCTCCCCCTATTACTGCCATTGACCCGGAGACGTCTTCCCACACTGCGAACAGCCTCTCAGCCAGGGCCCACTGCAGGGGGGGGGGGCGTATACACTCCCAAACACCACCGGTTCCGTGCCCACCATGCTTTTATCAAACAGGTAGCGACCCTGGGGATCCACCCATTGTTTCTCATGGACGTATGCTACCCTGCGGTGTATCAATATGGCCACTCCCCTGGATCCCCTGGAAAACCCCGCATGGAAAACCTGCTGATAACCAAACCTCTGCAGGCCCAGTGCCTTTGTGCCCATCATGTGAGTTTCTTGAAGCAATAACACATCTGCCGCTTCCTTTTTCCCCCACCGTAACACTGCCCCACGTTTAATTTTGTCTAATAAACCCCTGACATTCCACGTAATCACCCGCATAGAGTCTTCAGGGAGTCGACGAGTCGATTCAGCCATAGTCCATTGGAGTCCACCACGCGAGCCCCCCATTCCAGCGCCACCCACCGCACGTCACACGGACCATCATTACGACACACACATGCATTTCACTATCTACCCCAGAAAAAAACACCAATCCCCTAGTCCCACAATCCCCAACAGTTCCCAACCCCAACTCAGCAGCCACAACCCTGACCGCCCATCCCCTGCCTCCCCCCACCCTATACCTCAATGAACTATGAAGTACCTGTCGCGGCATGGGTAGTCCCGAGACCAAAACAGAGGGCCCGGGCCCACCCATACCAATGGATCCCAACATCCCAAAAAAGAACAGCGAACTCACCCCCCCTCCCTCAGTGTCCCTCTCTCGAACGGGAGAGTGGTAGCCACTATCATGTAGTCCCCGAACCCCCACCCCACAACCCTATCCACGCTCAGTAGACATAAGCAGTATTGTCACAAGGCTGCGATACAGTCAGTGATACAGCGGGTCTCAGGCGACCAGGTGCACCCAGCCAGGATTCACAGCATTAAAGGCAGAAGAGGGAGCCGAGGCCCCGGAATCGTCAGTGATCCGTGCCAGATTGTTCTGAATCCTCGGTTCTACCAGCGTCCTGTGTGCCATCGGCCGAGGCTGCGCGCTTGCGTGATTTGGAGCGTTTGTTCCGTCCGTGCCTTGACGTTCGGTCTCTTTGTGCCCGAGGCGAGCCCTCAGGGGAGCCTGGGTTGAGCCCTGGTTGAGAATTCGGTCTGACCTGCACCGTTTCATCTGTCCATCTGAAAAGGTCCTCCGGTGTATCAAAGAACAGTGTCCGGGATTGGAAGATCACCCTCAGGCGCGCCGGGTACAGCAAGGAATATTGTAGCTTAAGGCCTCTCAACTTTGCCTTGGCGGCCATGAAGGAATGGCGCTGCTGCTGGACGAGTTTGGTATAGTCAGGGAAGACCAAGATCTTTTGATTTTCATATAGGAGGGTTTCCTTATTTCTAGCTTCCCTCAGTATGGCGTCCCTGTCGTGGTAGTTCAGCAGCCGAGCGATTACCGCCCTAGGTCGCTCGCCCTCAGGTGGTTTTTGCGTCAGGGCGCGGTGTGCTCTTTCGACAATAAAGCATGTAGATAGCGACCCTGGGGGCATCCATGACTCCAGCCACTGTGTGAGGAATTGTTCCATGCCACCCTTCTCACAGCGCTCCGGAAATCCAAGGAAGCGGAGGTTGTTGCGGCGTGCCCGCCCTTCGGCATCTTCCACGCGGAGCGCTGTGATCCGCTGCGCAGTTTCCATCGCCGCCATTTTCTTTTTAAGGGTATTCACGTCGTCTTCCACCACGGACACCCTAGATTCGGCCTCCGTGATTCGCGCCACGGCGTTCCTCAGGTCCTGGCGCAGCAGGGTCACATCTGCGCCAACCGCCCCTATTTTGGCATCCAGCATGTCCCTTGACTGGATTATGGCCGCCATAAGGGCTGCAATGTCCGGCCCCCCTCCAGGCGGGCCACCCCCTGATTGCCCAGGGCCCCCACCAGGCCCCGTGAATTTGTCGATTGTCACTTGCTTAGTGGAGCTGCTACCCCCCCTGGTCATGATTGCAAAGTCGTTAGGGCCACCGATGGTCGCCGTCCCCCGGGAGGGAGGGGAGTCTCTGACAAGTCGCTTCGGGATGACCCAGTGGTGGGTATAGTGCCGGACGGACTTCAGCCACTGCCCCCAAACGCTGCCCCCCCAACCGCTGATGGTCAGGGCCCTCAGTGACCAGTATCGCCCCTCCAGATGGTGCGTGGGCCCACTGCGTCTCGCGCCGATGTCCCCTCTGGTCTGCGGGCCCGGGGGTGGGGGTGGGGGGGCCGGGGGAGGGCCTCTACTCACTGCTGCTGCCAGTCGGTCCGAAGATTCGCCTCTGTACGCCCACTGCCGATCAGGATCACCAGGGTGTCCGTCCCCCTCTGACGCTGCCGGCCGCGAAAATCGAGGTCCCGGCTGTGCCTGGTCCACCAGGCCTCAGCTGCTCCGGTCCGCTCGCCGCGTCCACACCTCTTTCAGGCCCAGTCAGGCCCCAGGAGAAAGATCGCCAGCAGTCACTTGGCCTTAGTGCAAGCGGACGCCGCGGCCGTCCCCGGGCCACGATGCACTCCACAGCTGCTCCAAAATCGAGGCCCCGGCTGCTCCGCAGTCCACTAGGCCGCACCTCGCACCCCGCTGCCTAGCTCCGCTCGGGAGCGCGAGATCGCCACTGAACACACCGGATGGTCGCTGGCGCACCCGGTAAGCTTAGCCCCGTTTTGGTTGCGGGTCTCGGGCTCGGGGACCAGGATAAGTCGTCGGATCGATGGCGGGCCGGCGGGAGCTCTAGCAAGCTGCGACCGCCATCACCGCTTGCGTAGCCACGCCCTATTTGAAGAATTTTTAGATTTAATTTTCCCATCTCCACCCAGAAACTTGTATATAAAATTTCGCTATGGAATTTTACCACTGAGAATCCTTACAAGCAAATGGTCAGCAAACCAAGAAACTGAAATCTGCCCTATTTGCGACCTGGCACTTGAAGATGAAAAGCATGTACTGTTTTTTTGCAGGAAGTACTTTTACATACTCCGTAAATGGCTAGTTCCCTTTTGTCGTAGCAGGGCCACAGGCCGTCACCTAGAAGCCTTTAGGATCCTGAAAAGTGATGCATCACAAAAACAGTATTTGCTGTAAGTACATTTTTAGAAGCAATGTGGTATAGGAGAGCAAGAAATCTAAAGGCATTGGAATAATGAGTTTCATTGGTTGATCATTTCCATTATGTATTGCAGTTAATTACATGCATTGTACGCACTATGCGCAGTCCCTTATTTGTATCTTTGCACAACCCTTAAATGGTATGTGAATATAGATTTGCTTATGCACAGAAGGGAAATTGTTGCTGGTTCAAACAAATGACTATAAAGTGAACCTGATGGTTAGAGTGGTCAATATTTAAAGTAATATATATATTTAAGTTTCTTGTACTTTTTATGGGATGTTTTATTGTGTTTTTATAATGTATTTAAACTGCCTGGAGGAAAATGTTAAAATTATGTACATTATTGCTATTATTAATATTTTAATGAACGGATTGAAATGTTTTCGAAAATTGTAGTGAGGCTGTATTGGTGTATGTTGGAACCTGGGATGTCAGGTCACCTAGGGTAGCCTGGCCTAGGGTAAGACATAAATTCTAGAGGCACAAGTGTGAAGGTTGCAAACCACCCAGCAGTTAATCCACGCAATAACACACAAAAATGACACTACACCAAAGTATGGAAAAATATGAGCTGATTTATAAAAATAATATTCTCTTTGTTTTAGCTCTTAGTATTCACAATTGAAAATTATACATTCAGTCAGGTGAAATAACATTACACTTAAGTCTTGGGAAAAACTACAGCTCAGTATATGCAGATGTCATGAAACCATTAGTATTATTTTAGCAGTGTTAACTTACATCAGTAAACAACATTAATAATACATTTAATTACATTAGACTCCAAACTTTGATGTGACTCAACTTCTATGAAGTGCTCTTTAACTCTCCCTTTTAGTCACTCTAATTACCACCATGGGACACCACTGCAGAAAGGTTTAAGTTGTACAGGTCTGTGCAGCAGCAGTCGCTATTAGACACCAGCTCCCCTACTTAATGAGCAGGTGCTCTTAGAACAGCTTCACCGGCCACTGCAAAATCCCTCAATATCCACTTCCCAACCTAGACTGGCTCCACTGGAGTAGTCTGGGTATTCCAGGAAACCAACTGTCAGTGTAGCCCCTTTCAGAGATTCCTTATGGATGCTGTATACTTTAGTTTGGATTCTCAGCTAGAGCGCTGACTATGTCTCACTTCCCCTGCTTAATCCTCCTTACTTGTAATACATCCTTGAGTTGTAATCTTGCATCACCAGAGGCAGGGCAAAGGAGCTGAACGCTGAGGAGGCTCACCGATCTCTAGGGCCCCTCAGCTTCCCCCTTCCTACTCGAGCCAGCTCCTCCGTGTGGCTTCTGAGCAGGGAAAAGGGAGTTTTCGCCGATTCTTCTGAGCCTCTGCCAGGCTCCTCAATTCCCCCCTCCCGCTCGCGCCAGCTCCTTCGTGAGGCGCTCGAGCGGGGGAAGACGATGCCACACACTTCCGCCTCTGCTCGGCTCTCGGTGCCTCCCCGCCTGGTCCCGCCTCCGCCTTCCTGAAGAGAAGCGGCGCGACCGGGCATGTGCGAGCGAGCGGCGGCTTCAGTTGGAGACTGCTCGGTTCTGCCTTCTCCGGCCCCGCCCACAAGCACCGGCTCACTCGCTCCTTATGCCGGGTTAGCGCTGACAGGACACAGCGCAGGAAAGACGATCCTCCACTACAGCGTCCGCTGCAGCCACCGGTCACAGGGCACACAGGCGGCCTGAACAGGCAACCAGTGCACCACGAAGCGCCTCGTGAAGAGCACGCTCCCAGCCCCACTTCAGTCACTGGGAGATCACTTGAGCAAGGGCAGCCCCAGGTACAGGGAAAAGGGGGGATAAGCTTGTGATATATGGCAATAGACTCCTCACCAGCTCACAGTCCTTATACAGCCACTGTAGTTATATCCTAGGGTCACTTCCCTTGAGTTCCCTTACTGGGCAGAGGACTGCGCTCCGCAGTGCTGCAGTCTCCTTCTCCTGTAGACACCCCCTGTATAATTAGACAAGGGGCGAACTAGGCGCCCAGGGTCTCCAGTCATCCAACGCAGCAGGGATAGGACAAATAACCCAAGGGAGGAAGGGTGGTGAATCAATAGGCCCAAACCTCTGACTATCCTACCCCCACCTTAAGCTACAGCCTGTCCTCCAGCTGACTCTCTCAGGTAGACAAAATGGCTGTCCAGCATTCCGCCTTTTATAGGCTGACCCTCAAAGGTCCAGAAGGGACCAGAAGGTTCTGGAATGCCCTATGCTACTCTATGGGACAGGTTCCAGGTGTGTCAGTTAGGGCAGTTGGTAGCCACCATTTTGTGACTCCAGCTATTCCTGTCAGAACAGGCCTCTAGGCCTGAGGTGAAAAACTATGAGGGGGGGAAAGAACACCTATCCCCTTGACCAACACCTAGAAAAAGCTAGTGGACACAAAAATTAATAAAGGTTTGAGGGGCAAAAAGGGGACAAAATAAATAATTAATTGGAGGGACTACGCAAAAAGCCAGACAGGTCTAACAGTGTATATAGGACCCAGTATTTTTTCCCGCAAATTGATTGTCTGTTTGAGCTTGTTTTTATTTGCTGTGTGTACTTCAATGGTTATTTAACCGAATAAAGTTATTCACTACTACTAAAAGCAACAGTCTTTTAATCAGACATTAAAATCCTTCAAAAAGAACTGAGGCTGTGAGGCAAAACTGCCAGTACAGCGCCTGCTGTAACATGGAAGCTGTTCAATCCTTATAGGAGCCATGTCCTGTTTCTCTTTTTTAAACGAATACAATCTCGGCCTAGCAGGGGACCCTTTCTTTCTTTTGTCTCTTCTGTAAGGTAAAGGTTTAAAGCTCATCATGTTGAGGGCTACATTTTCATATGGTTGCTACAATGTAGATTGAAATTGTCTTTCTCCGAGAGGGAGAAATTCAGTAAAAGCTGACCAGCTTCAGCCTACGGAATTGATGCATGCAATTTAAGTGTGTGTACCTCCATAAAAGATATACCTCTGGATTTAATTAAGAGAAGTGTTCTGGGGACCCTGCACACTAGTGGAAATTATTATTCCACATTTATGACTAAAGCAAGGATTTCTTAGATGCAGAACCAGGATTACAGGTAACTAATATTTCCTTCAGTCACCTCCGTCAGTGGTAACTACCTCTAAATACTTCTGCAACATCGTCCTAGTTTTCTTTAACAAACTCCATCTGCATGGCTAACATTTTTGTAGAGTATATATGCTAGGGCGGTATGTACTGTTATGGGCTACATCACTTAAGGTTTCTTCTAGAGGCAATGTTTCTTGTTTTTAATATTATGGAGGTGAGGAATTGATAAGGGCATTGCTCTTACACTGTGCTTTTTAATTTGTCAATGAAAAAGAGGGTTTTTAAGGCTCACTTCAATTTTCTTTGTTTACCTACAGACTTCCATGCCTGACTTGGAAAGCAATTTGGATCCGAATTGCTTGTCTCGCTGCAGCACAGAGATTTTCTCTGAAGCCAGCTGGGAGCAGGTGGATAAACAGGATACAGAGGTATATACTCCATCCATCTTCTGTTTCACTGTCTACATTCTGCTGTGATTGATGTGCCTTACTCTAACTCTGCATTCCACATCTTATCTGCTATACTATGGGAACTGTGCACCTGCCATCCATCTAACAGCAGTACCATCAAAATGCATGTTTGGGTCTGGGTGTCATTGACTTGAAGATGTTATCCATTGAGGTAGAGAAAATCTTTGTGTTAAATGACAGACCATTGCCTGGAACCTGTTTGCATTATCCTCTTGCAGTTTATGCAATTCAGTGAGTAGATATTTGGAAAATGCTGACTGCCTTACCAAAGATCTGGAGCATTAATATTTTCATAAAATTCTATTCTTCAATGCAGTTCACTTTCAATTTACTTGCAGTATAAATGAACATCTTCTTTAAAGGAAACCATGTTCACTTAGTTAATTGCAGGTTACTCACTATAGCAACGACTTTTAACCCATACCTGCTCCTATAAAGAGGAAGTATAGCTTAACTGAATAACATTCTAGATGACAACGAAAATCCAAATGGCAGTGGTGACACTTAAAATCTTTTATCCTGGGTATTGTCCGCCTAAATAACCCATTAGAGGATTTAATATCTTATTTATGTACTATAGTTAAAATTAAGAGGTCTACACACCTAGGTATCGTGGAGGATTCTTTCTGCATCAACAGTGATCGTTTACTATTAAATGACAGTGAGGAAAACTTTTTTGTGGTTGCTCTTGGGATGTCAGTAAGAAAAGTGATTTTGAGCGAGTAGTACCTTCTCTTTGGGAAAGACCTTGAAGAGATTTGAAGATGAAAAGGCTTCTTCACCATCAGGCTGTGATGTCTTCAGGCAAACAGGCCTCATGTATAGGTTACTTGTTTGATATCACTGTATGTAGTTGGTTTTAAAGGCCCATGAGCCCACACAGCCAAAGTAGTCTTAAGATGTTGAAAAGATGGGGAAGTGGAAGATGGCTCAGGTCCTTATGTCTTCATCTGTACTGGAAGGAAAGCTCAGTAGATTCCAAGTAGGGGCTGGGGTTAATAGTAAAATAATCTTACTTTTGTATTTTGCATTCACCCCTATTGCTATTTTGTGCATGGTTTCTGATGATGGCTTGATTTATTTTTCTGTTCCACTATCTTTTTCTTGGACTTCCTCTTAAAACACAAAATGTTATTCTGCTGATCCGTTCTCACTGTCTTTTAAAAGTCCCAACAGCTTCAAGATTTATTGGTGTGTTTTTATTTAAAAATATGATTAATGGGGGCGTGTCCAAGATGGCGACCTGATCGGACGCAGGCCTCCGCGGCTCCCTGCCCAGATCCCTCCTACAGCCCCTAATAGTGGCGTTTCACCTCCCGAGACCATCACCCACAGCTGACGCCGATTTCTGGGACCGACGGTTGCCCCCTGAAAGCTGTCGCGGATCCTGCGTGACCCCCGTAGGGCTCTGAACCGGAGTGTTATCTCGGCAACGGCTCCTGAAATGGCGGCCGCCACGGTGCGATGACCGGTTCGCACACTCTCTACTCCGGCCCCCGATCATCGGAGGGGCTGATGAGCTGCCTGCAGAGCCTGCGGAAACAATCTGCTGCCCCCGGCCCCGGGTCTGGGACCCACTCTGAACACTGTTTCCCATCGACGCGGTCCGGCCGGCGGTGGAGGTGAGGCCGGCTGGGTGCCATGAAAATTGAGGCCCCGGTCTCGGGCCTAGCAGATTTGCGCAACTGCAGTCTGTACCACAGCCTACCGGTATAACCCCGGGGTGCAGCGGCAGCACCCAAAGCAAGACCGGCACATCACGAGCTGGCTGGATGTCCTCAGGCGGGAGATCCCTCCTTGAGGCCTGCAAAGCTATCGCACCCGGATGGGACGGAGATCGACCTGGACACGCCGGAGACCGACAAGCTGCACCGGGCAGGTGTGCAAAGGTGAGGAGAACAGCGGTGGGCACTGCAGAGGAGGTTCGGGGGGCATACTCGAGCTCCCAGTGTTGGGACCGGCTAGGCCTGAGGACCGCGCTGCGCCGGAGAGGAGGAGGTGGTGGAAGAGCGCGCTTCCCTGGGGTGCTGTCGGCCATTTGTGCCCCGTCCACGCCTTGCCGTCCGTGCATATGGCCACCCAGGGACCGCCTGAGGACCGGTGCTAATGTTTGGAGGGGAGGCTTACCCCGATGCACAACCTAGCTTGACCGCCCCTGCCCGCCCGCTGGTGGTCGCCGGGGAGTGGCGGTGAGACGCCGGGGCTCACTGAAGAAGCTACCCACTGACCTGTTGCCCCTTGGTGCCGCAGTATTATTGAGCCCTGAGCCCCGGAGGCTTCCTAAAAGACTGACGTTGACTAAATCGGGAGAGGCGAAGTGTGGACCGTCATCGACGCGGCGGCTGGCCACCTAGTTCTCCGTCAGGGACCTCCGACGCAGCTGCAAAGGCGCCATTCTCCATACAGCACAACTCGCATTTAACCTCGGGTCTGCCGGACCTCTGCACTTACATCCGCCCCCTGAAACCAGCCGGGGGGAACCGCTTGGACTGCTGGACGCAACATAGCAGGCCTTAGAGGGAAGAAACCGACCCAGACACTCCCAGAGATGTTGGCAAAATCCCAACACAAGGACGGTAAGGACCCACCCTCTCCTGAGACCGCAAGATCGCAGCCGGAACCATCCGGGGACCAAGTGCCCATCACCAGGCCCTTTCTGGAGACATTGTTCAATTCCCTCAGGGACAATTTCAAGTCCTTGAAGCAGGAGGTGGCGGGAGAGGCCAGAGAGCTCAGGCGTGATGTGGAGGGTCTTGGGGAACGAGTAGTCACCATAGAGGAGGCCGATCAGACAAGAAGCAGCGAAATCGAACAGCTCCAACAGGAAGTCCTGAGACTCACGGACCAACAACTGGACCTCCAAGCCCACGCGGAGAACCTTGAAAACCGCTCCCGTCGCAACAACATACGGGTCCGAGGGGTCCCTCGGAAAGAAGAAGGGACGGATGTCACTAGCTTCCTACAAGACCTTTTCCGAAGCATCCTGGGAGAACCTATTGACTTCCCCGTCCACATCGACCGGGCACACAGAGTTGGGCTTCCTAGACGCGCTTCCGCCCCACCGCCGGACATCTTGGCCTTCCTCCCTGACTTCCCACTAAAAGAGAGGATTCTTCTGGAGGCCAGGCGTGCACAACCTCTTCAATTCCAGGGCCACCCGGTCGCCCTATACCAGGAGCTCTCGGCCATCACGCTACAAAAACGGAAGGCATTCAAAGTTGCCACAGACTTTCTGCGATGGCAGGAAATTCCATATTCATGGGGACACCCGTTCAGGTTGATCTTTAAATGGAACGGGCCCTTCACCAAATCCGCTCCCTCAAAGACACTTGCGTTCTTCTGGGTGGGGGGGGGGCTGCACCTTCAGGTTTGAGGGTACGGGTCTTGATCTGGGGAACCTGGTTGGGGAGTTGGGGTTATGGGGGGAGGGCGACGGGAGGGGAGAGATCGGGGGGTGAGGTTAGGTTGGGGGGTTGGAGGTGGGAAGGGAGGTGGGACCCAGTGTGCCATGGGGTTCTGTGAGTATGGAGTGTTCGCCGAGTTGTCAAGGGCTCCAACAATGGATCGCATATACACAACCCATGGAAATCTGTTCTCCTATGATGGAGTCTAGTTTGAAAATATTAACCCTTAATGTGAAGGGCCTGAATAACCCTATCAAGCGAAGGGCTGTGATCTCGTACCTGTAACACTCCGGGGCCGACATATGTTTATTACAGGAAACTCATCTCCTACCTAAAGATTGGCATAGGATGCGCTCACGCGCTTTTCCCCAGCAGCTTTTTTTCCTCTCTCCCAACAAAAAATGCAGGGGTGGCCATTTTGGTATCCTGAAAATTCCGTGTCAGCGTGGGTGACAGAATGGGGAGATCAAAGGCAGGTTGTTAGCGTACACTTTCTTACTGGGGGGGCCAACGCTTCACGATAGTCTCCCTATACGCCTGGACAGGAAGCCTTTTTAAAGGGCGCCATTTCCGAATCACTTCAATACCCTAATTCTCTCTTGCTCATTGGGGGAGACCTCAATCTAGTGATGGACACAAATGTAGATAGGTTGGGACATCGTTATGGGGACACCGGCGCCATTACAGCCACTGGAAAAGACTGGTGACCCGAGAGGGGCCTAGTAGATCTATGGAGGGCTACACATCCTAACATATCACACTTCACATTTTACTCCCACGTACACCGCACGTATGCCAGGTTAGACCATTACCTGGGCTCCTCTGAACTACTTACCACTCTCAAAGACGTGCGCATTGTCCCGGTGGCCTTGTCTGATCACGACGCAGTGGAACTGACACTCCAGGTCCCCAAATCCACCCGCCCCCCTGGAACGTGGCGGCTGCGGGAGACCCTCTTACAACGACCGGAGGTCGCCAAGCAACTTCACACGTGCCTCGCTAACTATCTGGCTATTAATGACACCCCCGAGACTCCTTGCCCTGCGAACGACCGGAGCACTGCGGAGGCGCTTACCTTCCTGATTGACGCCGTAGGATTGTTGCAAGGGGAAAACTCTACAACTTGCAGGACCCGCTGCGCGGGTCCCGCTGCGGCCAGAGATACTGAGGGGCTCGAGTGGGGAGCGGAATACTTCCTGGACTTCTTCGACACCGGCAGGGCTGCAAGCAGCCTAGCAGGGACTCCATTGCCCAGGAGTCCCTGCGTGTCACACCTGTGGCCGCTCTCCCTGCCGGCCACGCCCCCGTGTGCTTAATAGTGCACCATTTGGATCAAGCGAGTGGGAATCCTTGCCCTGCGAACGACCGGAGCACTGCGGAGGCGCTTACCTTCCTGATTGACGCCGTAGGATTGTTGCAAGGGGAAAACTCTGCGGCCAGAGATACTGAGGGGCTCGAGTGGGGAGCGGAATACTTCCTGGACTTCTTCGACACCGGCAGGGCTGCGAGCAGCCTAGCAGGGACTCCATTGCCCAGGAGTCCCTGCGTGTCACACCTGTGGCCGCTCTCCCTGCCGGCCACGCCCCCGTGTGCTTAATAGTGCACCATTCGGATCAAGCGAGTGGGAATCCTTGCCCTGCGAACGACCGGAGCACTGCGGAGGCGCTTACCTTCCTGATTGACGCCGTAGGATTGTTGCAAGGGGAAAACTCTACGACTTGCAGGACCCGCTGCGCGGGTCCCACTGCGGCCAGAGATACTGAGGGGCTCGATTGGGGAGCGGAATACTTCCTGGACTTCTTCGACACCGGCAGGGCTGCGAGCAGCCTAGCAGGGACTCCATTGCCCAGTAGTCCCTGCGTGGCACACCTGTGGCCGCTCTCCCTGCCGACCACGCCTCCGTGTGCTTAATAGTGCACCATTCATGTGGAAAAGGCGTAGATATACGCTATTGTCAGTATACGCCCCACCCAAGTTACAGACACGCACACTAAAGGCAGTCTCCGCCATACTGCTGGACACGGCTGACACCACGCAAGTAGTGGGAGGGGACTTCAATGATGTGATGTGCGCCATGCAAGATAGATCGGGGTCACCACGCACAGGGGGACACACAACAGCCTTAGCACGGCTCATGACCACCATAGGCCTCACTGACATGTGGAGATGGCTTCACCCCACACAAGAAACATATTCATTCTACTCCGGGGCACACAAGGTCTTCTCCAGGTTAGATTATGTTTTTGTATCCCGGCAGGAGATTGCGGCGGGTGACCTAGCGGAATACAAGGCGAGAGGGATCTCCGATCACTCCCCGCTGTACGTCCACTTGGGGCGAATGAAGGGAGTCAGGAGGCCGCAATGGCGGTTGACGGCATGGGACATCCAAACGCCGGAAATACTCGGGGGTGTACGGGCGGACATTAGGGTCTACATGGCTGAGAACGAGGGTTCTGTGGAATCCGGCGCTACCCTCTGGGAGGCGATGAAACCAGTGCTCCGTGACCGCATTCAGAGTAGGCTGGGAGAGACCAGGCGTGCACAACAGGGCAAGATAGCGAGTGAGGAGGCGAATGTCCTGGCCCTGGAAACGGAGTACCTCCAGCAGAAGGAAGAGGTGTGCCTTAGACGGCTGCTTGACGCGCAGAGGCACTATAGGGAGTTGGCCACAGACGAAGCACGCACCCAGGCTCTGGCGACTCTCCACAGGCTATACGATGTGGGCGACAAGTCGGGCAAACTTTTGGCTTGGTTGAACAGGAAGGAGCGAACGTTGCGCTGGGTGGATCAAGTCCAGCTGACTGGGGACAGGAGGGTGACCACTGATGAGGGTATAGCGGAAGCCTTTGCATCCTATTATGAGGACTTCTACAGGGCCAGGGACCTGGGGGACAGTGCGGATGCCCAACAATACATGGGCGACATGGAGGTGCCTACCCTGTCCACAGACGCTAGTGCCATCTTAGAGGCAGACTTAACCCTTGAGGAGTTATCGGAGGCCATAGCGGCAATGAAGCCGGGGAAGGCTCCGGGGCCGAATGGCTTCCCGGCGGAATTCTTTAAACGGACTGCGGACTTACTGCAGCGGCACATGAAGGACCTCTTTACCGAATCATACCGCGCGGGGAGCCTCCCTCCGGACCTGGACCTGGCTACCATTGTGCCAATCTACAAAGAGGGGAAACCTAGAGATAACTGCTCATCCTACCGCCCAATCTCATTGCTAAATATAGAGACAAAAATTCTGGCCACAGTCTTGGCTCGTCGCATGCGACAGGTCATAGCTGAGTTAGTGCATTTGGACCAGTCCGGCTTTCTTCCGGATAGGGCCACTAAACTGAACCTCCGTCGCACCCACAATTGGCTACAGGAGGTCTCCAAGAGAAGCGAACCCCATTGGTTCCTCTCCCTGGATGCGGAGAAGGCATTCGACGCAGTCCACTGGCCTTTCCTGATGGAGACCCTCCGAAGGTTTGGGTTTGGACCCAAATACTTAAAATGGGTACAGCTCCTCTACTCGGCCCGAGAGCGAGAGTCCGAGTCAATGGGAGGCTATCTCGCGAGTTCCCTATCGGGCGAGGCACGCGGCAGGGCTGTCCACTGTCCCCCCTCCTATTCACACTCACCATCGAAATCCTCGCGATACGAATCAGACAGAACCAAACGGTCAAAGGGTTTACGTGGGGGGGGATCAGTTGCCACACAGGAAAAAATATCCCTGTATGCCAACGACGTACTACTGTTCGTGACAGACCCAGACACGACTATCCCGGCACTATTCAGAGAGCTTGACGACTTTGGGGCGCGAGCAGGCCACAAAATAAACTGGCACAAATCAATCCTCTACGATCCACAAGGCAGGGAGAGAGGAGCCTGCTTACCAGAGTCTCTTATACATACTAAGGACGGCTTCCGATACCTGGGAGTCTTTATAACATTAGATAGGACGCGCTCCTTCACTACCAATTTATCCCGCTTTATGCTGGAGGCCACGGCTGAGATGGACAGGTGGAGACAACTCCCGCTCACCTTACTGGGGCGCGCTGCACTATATAAAATGATCATCCTCCCTAAGTTCCTATACGCGCTCCAGAATGAGTACTATCCATTGCCGAATAAGACCCTGGACACAATCCACGCTGACCTGCGAGCCTTCCTGTGGCTGGGGAAACAGCCGAGAGTGGCGCTCTCCACCCTGCAGCGACACCAATACAGTGGGGGGATCTCGCTCCCCAACCTAGAGGCCTACTACTGGGCGGAACATCTCGCCCCAATTAACGAATGGCTGCACGCTGCAGCCGACCACCCCACCTACGCCTTGGAAAGGTCTAAATGGTCAGGTAAAACTATACTACACTATCTGTATGGGGAAGCGGTGGGAAAGCAGTTTCTCCCTGCCACCAGAATTACGTTAACAGCCTGGAATAGGGCATCCAAAAGAATGGGCTGGGAAAAACGGCCCACTAGACAGACACCCCTCTGGTGCTGCAAATGGTTGGGAGAGCTCCGCAAACTGAAAGGCTTTAGACAGTGGGACGACATTGGCATTTCCACAGTGGGGGACGTGATAGCAAGGGGAGACCTGAAAACGTTCCAAGCACTTAAGGACGACTTTGGCCTGCACAACACCCAGTACTACAAATACGCTCAACTGAAACACGCATGGAGGGCACAAAACATTGCACTTTCGGACCTTCCTGAATATGCTCCATTAGAGGGTAGGCTGCTGCAGGAACAGATAGGGAGGGGGGCGGTATCCCTCACATATAAAACCTTGACCAACAACATGCTAGGGGATCTGCAGGTGCTGCGGGCTAAATGGGAGGCGGAGGTGGGAGACATGGAAGATCTTGACTGGGAGCTAGCCCTCATGCATCCCCAGGAGGTGGCCATTAAATCGAGGCTCCGTCTTATTCAATTTAAGGTGCTGCACAGATCATACTTTGACAGGGTGAGGCTATTTAGGATGGGCAGAGTATCTGACACGACATGCCTTAGGTGCCGCCAGCAGAGTGCGGATTTCTTCCACATAATCTGGGGTTGTGCAGTCATTCAGGACTATTGGGAGAGTGTGTTTCTGGAACTGGGGGAGGTGCTGGGAGTGGATCTTCCACGGGACCCCAAATTGGCACTGCTGGGCATGACCACGGAAGTTGACCTACCCCGCCCCTTGATCATCTTTCTGGTATTAGCACTAGTGGTGGCAAAAAGGGACATCGCACGGCGCTGGGGGGCCCCTGAAAAACCAGACTTAGAGGAATGGAGGCGTGGATTGGATATGTACATGGCGGCGGAGAGAGTGACCTATAAAGCCAGGGGTTGTCCCAAAAGGTTCCGGAGGGTTTGGGCACAGTGGAGGCACTATCACGGACTAGAATGAGACATTGTGAACTGGTACCCTGAAGCCTATGAAACCCTAGCCTGAATAGTCTAGACGCCGGGATTGCATGCTTGATAACTGTATACCATGTGGCCCAGTTCCTATGCTAGGGACGGGCAGGAACGCTTGAGTGGGGGGGAGAGGGGACCGGGTAGGGGGCGATGGGAGGGAGAGGGTAGAGACCTGCTGTTCGATGGGATGTTTCTAGTTTATTGTTCCTTTTTTTCTTTCAATGGCTCTTTCCAAAGCAAGAGTACTAATAAGGGGTGATATGTCTAACAACACCAGAAAAGTTGCGTGCTGTCGGCTAGAGCGGAATGTTGAAGCTCTACCGAGTGCTGATCCTTTGCATGTGTGATCCTTCTAATGCAACAATAAAAAGAATTAAAAAAAAAAAAAAAATAGTGCACCATTCAGATCAAGCGAGTGGGAATCCTTGCCCTGCGAACGACCGGAGCACTGCTGAGGCACTTACCTTCCTGATTGACGCCGTAGGATTGTTGCAAGGGGAAAACTCTACGACTTGCAGGACCCGCTGCGCGGGTCCCGCTGCTGCCAGAGATACTGAGGGGCTCGAGTGGGGAGCGGAATACTTCCTGGACTTCTTCGACACCGGCAGGGCTGCGAGCAGCCTAGCAGGGACTCCATTGCCCAGGAGTCCCTGCGTGTCACACCTGTGGCCGCTCTCCCTGCCGGCCACGCCCCCGTGTGCTTAATAGTGCACCATTCGGATCAAGCGAGTGGGAATCCTTGCCCTGCGAACGACCGGAGCACTGCGGAGGCGCTTACCTTCCTGATTGACGCCGTAGGATTGTTGCAAGGGGAAAACTCTACGACTTGCAGGACCCGCTGCGCGGGTCCCGCTGCGGCCAGAGATACTGAGGGGCTCGAGTGGGGAGCGGAATACTTCCTGGACTTCTTCGACACCGGCAGGGCTGCGAGCAGCCTAGCAGGGACTCCATTGCCCAGGAGTCCCTGCGTGTCACACCTGTGGCCGCTCTCCCTGCCGGCCACACCCCCTGCCTCAGCCCTATTTCATGAAAATCATTTCCGCTGCGCGGGAGCGAGCGGGCGAAGACCGGGCACAAGACCGGGCACAAGACCGGGCACAAGACCGGGCACAAGACCGGGCCGTTTGAGGACTGAGAGGACTGGACTGGGCCATCCCTCTTGGCCCTAATCCTCGGTCCATTTGACTACCCATTATGTCATCCCGTGAGTACAAAGAGAGGGCTGCCAAATCCAAATTGAAAAATGGTACTCTAGATGACTTTATTACTAGGACTCACACAGCCATAGACACAGAGATTGCCAAAATGCAACACCGAGTTTCTATTGAACTGGATGCTGCAAGGAAACTGTCACAGGAGTTAGCAGCGGCCAAAAAATCTTCACTAGGGTCCATAGCTTTCGCAAAAACCCCTGACCGTTTAATTGGTCCACCTCTTACCCTGATCGAAACTAAGGCAGATATTCACCAGCCATTAGTACCCACTATATCCATACCAAAGGAGGATTTACCATCAGTATCCTCTAACTCTTTAAAAACCCCTATGGTCGGGTTAGAAGGGGAAATGAAGGAGTGTAATGGAGGTTCCCCGGAAATGGCGCTAAGATCAAAATCTATGGAGCCGAGAGAGGGAATTTCTGACATTAAACAGCAAGGGCCATATACTAAAAGGAAGCGTAATAACTTAACAGCATACGCTAGGAAAAAGGCTAAGATTGCGAAGGCTCAGTTATCCACCAAGCCACCATCTCCGCCCCCAATGATCAACACGCAGCCTTCGGATTTGACACCAGAAGTTGATATAGATTCGCTGGTGGTAACTCATGATAACAAGAATCTCGTAATAGAGAATGAAACTAGTGGGCTGCCATTCTGCGTCATAAAAGGGAAAGACGTTGAATTCTTGACTGTGGTATGGGAAACACTTAAAAAGCTCCTAAATCCCTTTGAAGATAGACTATCACAGATAGGATCCCAGCTTTCGAACATGGAAAAAAGCATTTCAAATTTAGATAAAAAACCACCTTATAAAGAAGATAAGGATCTCATGGCCAGTCTTGAGAAGCTGACAAAAAGTCTGCTGAATTCCCTGATGGTAAAAACTCAAATTATTAATCTAAAATTAGATCAATTGGAGTTTTTAACATCTAAAAACACCGCTCTATTGGAGAGTCTTGTAGGTAATAACAAACAACCCGTTACTACTGGTGGCCAAAGTAATAATACTAGTTTAGGAAAAAAGGGTGCCAAGAACAACCAGATACAATTACAGCAACCTAAATCTGCAGCATCTACAGATCTTAATGGCATCACCCCTTGTATAGCACCAGCTACTTTAACTAAAACTAAGCCGGCGACTACTGCAGGCCCTAAGTCTCGCAACTCTATGGTGGTGACTACACCGATAAACACAGCTGCCCCGACCCTGCCTAATACTGAAGGGAAAGAAACTCCAGTTAGTAAACTTCTAGTCCCTAGTAAAACCCCCTTACAAGGTAAACAGATTTATGTAAATATACCCCCGGAGTCTGCCCCGTATATGGCAATTCTGACAGGTGTTCCATTAATTCCAGAGAACAAATATGAGAAAAGGGAGGACCTCTTAAACAAAACAAAATTTTGGCTAAATACCAATAGGCCTTTAACCGAAGACACTGCTACAAAAATCTTTAAGTGTGCGGAGGGTCCCCTGGGTTGGGCCAAGTAAAAAAGACCTGGAGGGAGATTGCATCCTGATTAACTTTAGAGACAATTGGATTAAGGATATCATTTGTAGTAAAGCGAGGTTTGGTAGGATGGGGGATATTCAGTGTGTGGGTCTTGAATATTTCTATCCCAACCTTTATCAGACTGCCCCAAACCAAAACCCCAACCACCGTGGGTATAGAACAAATGGCAAACATCACATGGGCTGGGCACATAACCTGAACATGAATCAAGGCCCACAAAATGAATATGCCCCTTGGCATGAGACAGTTGGCCCGTTTATGGGACCACCAAGCAAGGGCCCCTTCACACAAGTCCCTTATAACCCACGAAGACCAAGGTTTCAGGGCGCAGATTACCCTGGATGGTTCCCAAATAATAATAATATCCCATTGAGGAACCGCTTCGACCCTTTAATGGGTATGGATGGGGTAGACTGACTACCAACCGGGACTGAAGGCATTGCGCCTACCACCCTAGATTTGGGAAAGAAGGAAGACTCAGGGACACCTTGCAATGATGATTCAGTGTTGGTGACTGTTGATTGTGACATTGTGAGTATTGGACCTCCTCACCTAGAGAATGCTGTCACGTCTGTGGGAAACATCTCCTTGGGTTATGAGAAGCATATATAATTATTGCCTGAACAAAACACCTCCACTACAAGAGATGCTTTGGGAAGCAACCATGGAATACAAGGGCCATCATTAATATCCTTACTATCTTGGAACATTTCCGGACTAACAAGCAGACTGGAAGATGAGGCATGGTTGGATTTTGTGGAAGCCCATGGAATCCTGTGTTTACAGGAGACGTGGACTAGGACCACTTGCGACATCGAGGGTTTTCAATCATTCACTGTTTTGGCTGTTCCATCCACATCGGGGAGGGGAAAGGGTGGTATAACGACAGCATTGTCTACAAAACTACAGGAGTTGAAAACCTCGAAACTGGTGGAGACAAACTGGTACCAAGTGCTGTTATTAGAACATCTCTTCCCAGAACCTGTGTTATTAATTAATTGGTATTATAACATCTTTAATGGACATGACATCTCGATAATTCAAAGTTTGGAGGATGCATTGGGTAAAGCACGCAGCAGGCACCCTTCATCGTCTCTCAATTGGGTTGGCGATTTCAACTGTACGTTGTGCAGTTTTGGAGGCTCGAATGTGTGTGGACTAGAGGACTCGAATGCTCAGCCTCTGACCCACTTTAAACATACACCCCAGGGGGATGCTTTGAATAATATTATCATCATGAATGACTTGCGTGTGGTAGACCCTTGGTCTGCCCCCGATACCCCGCATATACCAACCTTTCAGGGTACAAGGGGGGAGATGAGCACAATTGATTTTGTTTTGGTATCCAGCAGCTTTTTCAAGTATGTTGATAAGTTGGAGGTGGTGGCCAATCCCGCAAGTGATCATAACCCCCTAATGTTGTTATTGTGCGTGCCAACACAAGAATCACCATGGATCTGGGAACAGCCGATTAAGTATAATAAGAATCAGGGTGTCACATTGAAATGGGGGAAGGTAAACGTGATAAAACTGGAGGAAGACTTTGTTGTTAACTGTAAAACGGAAATGGAATCATGTCTAGCCCCAGTATCTGACCCCCATCAGGTTATTGAAAGCTTTGAGAAATTGTGTGGTCATGTAGCAAAGCACCTTAGAAAACCCAAGGGGAAGGGAGGCCAAAAGGCCTTTAGATGGTTTGACTCCGTGTGTTCTGCCACACACCGATCGTTAAAACTAGCTCTGCGCCAAAAACCAAGAAACAAAGAGCTTGTAAGGACTAGCAGAAAGGCCTATAGGGATGCTATTGCAACAAGCATTGGAAATGCAATAGGTCTCGCAGCATTAGAGTTAGTGCTTTTAGAATTGTTTATGGGTTTTTTTTGTAAATCTTTAGCATTTTTGTTTCCTGTAGCCAATGCTAAAGAATTTCAAATAAAAAAAGCCATAAACAATTCTAAAAGCTCTAACTCAAATGCTCCGAGACCTATTGCACTGTGTGAGGGTGAGGGGTTGAGGGTGGGTGAGGGTGAGGGTGGGTGAGGGTGAGGGTGGGTGAGGGTGAGTGAGGGTGAGTGAGGGTGAGTGAGGGTGAGTGAGGGGTTGAGGGTGAGTGAGGGTGAGGGTGAGTGAGGGGTTGAGGGTGAGTGAGGGTGAGGGTGAGTGAGAGTGAGGGTGAGTGAGAGTGAGAGTGAGAGTGAGGGTGAGTGAGAGTGAGGGTGAGTGAGTGAGAGTGAGGGTGAGTGAGAGTGAGAGTGAGGGTGAGTGAGAGTGAGGGTGAGTGAGGGTGAGGGTGAGTGAGGGTGAGGGTGAGTGAGGGTGAGTGAGAGTGAGGGTGAGTGAGGGTGAGTGAGAGTGAGGGTGAGTGTGAGTTAGGGTGAGGGGTTGAGGGTGGGTGAGGGTGAGTGAGGATGAGTGAGGATGAGTGAGGGTGAGTGAGGGGGTGAGGGGTTGAGGGTGAGGGGTTGAGGGTGAGTGAGGATGAGTGAGGGTGAGTGAGGGGTTGAGGGTGAGTGAGGGTGAGTGAGGGTGAGTGAGGGGTTGAGGGTGAGTGAGGATGAGTGAGGATGAGTGAGGATGAGTGAGGGTGAGTGAGGGGTTGAGGGTGAGGGGTTGAGGGTGAGGGGTTGAGGGTGAGTGAGGATGAGTGAGGGTGAGTGAGGGGTTGAGGGTGAGTGAGGGTGAGTGAGGGGTTGAGGGTGAGTGAGGGTGAGTGAGGGTGAGTGAGGGTGAGTGAGGGGGGGTTGAGGGTGAGGGGTTGAGGGTGAGGGGTTGAGGGTGAGGGGTTGAGGGTGAGGGGGTGATGGGTTGAGGGTGAGGGTGAGGGGTTGAGGGTGAGGGGTTGAGGGTGAGGGGTTGAGGGTTGAGGGTGAGGGGTTGAGGGTGAGGGGTTGAGGGTGAGGGGTTGAGGGTGAGGGGTTGGGGTTGAGGGTGAGGGGTTGAGGGTGAGGGGTTGAGGTTGAGGGTGAGGGTGAGGGGTTGAGGTTGAAGGTGAGGGGTTGAGGGTGAGGGGTTGAGGGTGAGGGGTTGAGGGTGAGGGGTTGAGGGTGAGGGGTTGAGGGTGAGGGGTTGAGGGTGAGGGGTTGAGGGTGAGGGGTTGAGGGTGAGTGAGTGAGGGTGAGGGGTTGAGGGTGAGTGAGGATGAGTGAGAGTGAGGGTGAGTGAGGGGTTGAGGGTGAGTGAGGGGTTGAGGGTGAGTGAGGGTGAGGGATTGAGGGGGAGGGGTCGAGGGGACCGCTGTTCCTATGCAAGTGCGGTCCAACACATCAAATTCGATGTAGTAGGAAAAGTTTGCCGTCAGATTACGCCGCCTGTTGAGACTCATCAAAGTTGACTGTCAACGTGGGGGGTGCTGTCTTCCTGCCTCAGGCTCAATAGTGAGAGTGCTGTAAAGTACCCTGTTCACCAGGTTTGAAAACTTGGCTCTTTAACCATGTATTGTACACACCGTATATGTGCAGCTTTGATGGTACACTGACCTGCTGCCTGTGAGCCCCTGCTGTTTGCTGAGGGAGCCGAACAGAAACCCTCACTATGGCATTACAGGAAGAGTGCCGCGGTGTGATGCTTGCCCGAGAGTTTCTAGGAGTGGCATTTGTGTCTACTATGAGGGGGAGGGGAGAGCTGCAATATGCACAGTGGAGGTTGGCTGCCTGCAGCCGCAGGAAGAACAGTCGCCGACGCCTCCTCCCGACTTTACACCAGAGGTTGATGTAGGAAAAGTGGGTTACAGAAGGTTTAGGTCTTTCTCGGCACCAATTCCAGCTTACTACAGTGGCAGAAAGCTTAAGCAAGTAAATCAAGAATGACAGCACTGAAAGAATCTCCTGAAGCACTACCGCAAGTCAAAAACTAGCCAGGCAACCCAAATGTGCCTCTTTTTTCCAACACGGACAACACAATCTAAAAAAAACAAGCGAAAGGATCGGAGACACGGCGACACGGCTAAAATAAACAAAAAAAGAAGCCGGAGGGAAGAGAGGGGAGGGGGGAGGAGAAATGCGACACGGCGGGAAGGGGAGGGGGCCAGGAAGAGTGCCGCGGTGTGATGCTTGCCCGAGAGTTTCTAGGAGTGGCATTTGTGTCTACTATGAGGGGGAGGGGAGAGCTGCAATATGCACAGTGGAGGTTGGCTGCCTGCAGCCGCAGGAAGAACAGTCGCCGACGCCTCCTCCCGACTTTACACCAGAGGTTGATGTAGGAAAAGTGGGTTACAGAAGGTTTAGGTCTTTCTCGGCACCAATTCCAGCACAAACATTTCAAACTCAGTAAAAGCCAAATCAAAGTATACATTGTAATATTATGGTTCAACATTTTTATTCTGTATTCCTGCACCGCTTGTATAGCTGCCCTGCTCTCGATTACTGCTAGCAAGAATAACTACAATAGAAACCGATAGTCCCTCCAGTAACTACTGCCCTTCATTCAGCCTCATCGACCCACATTAACAAAAGACAGCCAGCATCTTGTCAGCCTAAATCTAAATTACTGCTGCCAACAATATACCAGCAACCCTCACTTGATTATCGCAACGCCTCCCATCCAAGACAATGATTTGTAATCGATAGCAGGACCAGACCGTGTCTGCGCATTTTACATGTTAACAACACAGACTGACAAGGATTCAGAGAGATAAAAACATCAATTGTTCTAGGCTTCCTGCCTGATCATTTACCACAAAAGCGAATGAATAAACAGCCGGACGCCGCACATACCTGCTTCAGAACTTCGATCAATACTAAGGAAAAACAAGCCTTTCACCGTAACACGGCGGGCAGGGGAGGGGGCGGAGAGGGGAGAGGTGCGACACGGCAGGCAGGCAGGCAGGGGAGGAGAGTAGGAGGAGGAGGGGGGAGGAGAGTAGGGGAGGCACGGCCTAGCGGCAGGCAGGCAGGGGAGGAGAGGAGGAGGGGGGAGGAGAGTAGGGGAGGCACGGCCTAGCGGCCGTGCAATCAAGTAGTGAGGGGGCGGAGCTGGGGGAGGCTGTGAGAGAGAGTAGGCAAGGCTAGCGGCAGGCAGGCAGGGGAGGAGAGGAGGAGGGGGGAGGAGAGATGGGGAGGCACGGCCTAGCGGCCGTGCAATCAAGTAGTGAGGGGGCGGAGCTGGGGGAGGCTGTGGGAGAGAGTAGGCAAGGCAGGCGGCTGGGGGCATGTGCACGCGCATTTAAGCTCAATGCGCATGCGCATTGAGCTTAAATTTCTCGTGCACTGCAAGGAATCGCCACGATTCCTTGCAGTGTGGATAAAGAGCGGATAAGTGCCAATACTCTCGCCTTGCTCGATGCGCATGCGCATCGACAGGCGAGACCTAAAAAGAAAGCAGGACCTAAAAAACATTGCCTGGGAAGACCTTGAAAAGGCTGCAGAACTAAAAGATAGTAGGCTCTTTTGGGAGGTCCTTAATCGACCCTTCTTTAAGAGCTACAATAAAGAATCTATAGTTATGCAGGTCACCGCCGATCAATGGGTTCAACATTTTACCAAGATTTTTAACACCAATTCCATCTCAATAATGGCAAGTACGGAAAGGACAGGGGATTTGGTGGCACCTCCCTCGGCTTTGACCCTCAGCTCTTCACTTACACTGATAGAGATTGAGGAAGCCTTAGGGAAGGGAGCATCACTAAAAGCTCCAGGCCCAGATGCTGTCCCCCTGGACCTTTTTAAATCTAATTTTAGTCTGTGGGCACCCATATTACTGAATGTCTTCAAGGCTGTTGTGGTTGGGCGCATTCCTGGTACATGGGAGGAGGCAACCGTAGTGCCGATTTTTAAGAAGGGCAATAGGTCCGATCCACGTTGCTATCGCCCGATTTCCTTAATAGATGCCTCATGTAAAATTTTGGGTAGGGTAATCCTGGCGAGATTAGAAAGTTGGGCAGATTCTACAGGATTTATAGTTGACTCTCAATATGGTTTTAGGCGTGGAAAGGGGACAAACGAGCAGTGCCTTAATCTGGCACTAATTTTAGGCAAGTACATGAAGGCAAAAAAATCCTCTGTACATCTTGCCTTCATGGACTTGACAAGGGCTTTTGACACTGTTTGCAGGCATAAGTTGTGGTGGATGATGGATGATATGGGCTTTGAGGAACCTTTAGTCACATTGCTCCACAGGTTACATGCAGCAACAACTGTATCCATTAGATTTGGTTCCGGAGGGGAAATAACAAAACCAATACCTTCAACTGAAGGTGTGCGTCAAGGATGCATCCTGGCGCCTTTCCTCTTTTTGGTTTACACAAATGGATTAGAAAAGTACCTATTAAACCAGGGTTGTGACTTCCCAAAAATTAATGGTAAAAGTATTTCCATGCTTTCTTATGCAGACGATACTGTCCTAATGACATTAACAGGAAATAGCATGCAAGTGTGTCTAGATGCCTTCAATACATTCATGCTTGATCTTGATCTAAAGGTGAACTTTGACAAATCTTTTGTAATGTCTTGTGGCCCCAAAGGGTCAACTATTAGGAAATTCGTGGTAAACAACATAATTGGAAAGGTGGGAAACTTTAACTACCTTGGTAACTTGTTCAATAGCAAATTAAGTTGGACGCCGGTCATGAATGTTCGAGCCCAGAACATGACAAGGGCGATAGAGGGTATTTTTCGTTTCTGTAGTAAACTGGGGCAAAAACATGTTATGCACCTCAGAACCCTCTACACTTCAAAATGTTTATCAGTAGCCACTTATGGGGCAGGAGTGTGGGGGACCGAAACACCATCTGTGATACAGGTGGTGGAAAATAATTTTATAAAAAGGGTCTTATCAGTTCCTAAAGGCTCCTCAAATATTTTCTGCCGCAAAGAAATTGGCATGGTCAGTGTTTCTGATACAATTCGCTTGTCCCCTCTACTGTTATGGGGTAAAATTTGGCAATCTGAAGACCTGCAACTTACCAAAGACATTATCACCGATTGCATGGCTTTAGAAAACTCAAAACAGATTCCCTGGTTGTCTTATGTCTGTAATATGTTAAATAAGATTGGACTGGGTTCCTACTATGACAATCCGGAAAAAATTGAGGGAAACTATAAGGCGGACATAAAGGCAAGGTATTGGAAATCATTGAACCCACCGTCTATGGACAATGCTACTGACAATGCTACTGTGTATGCTTGTAAACCCCAACCCCAGTTTTACCTAACATTTACCCTTAATGTGCAATGGCGATTCCTACTAACAAGGTTTAGACTGGACATTTTGCACTTTTTGCTTGCTTTCCCGAAACAAGGGGGTTGGTGTGAGAGGCTGCCCCCTTGTCCTTGTAATAATAGGGATAGTCAAAGCACTTTACATGTGGTCCTTTTTTGTTCTTTATATAAAGAGCCAAGACTTCGGTTTATTAAACCAATCTTGAAGGGGAGGCAACCTTGCACTTATAAAGAAGGGTACGAACATCTGTCAGCATTATCCTCCGTAGAAACCTGCTGTTCCATGCTAAATTTTATTAGAATCTCACTAAAGATCAGGAAGGCCTACGGGTAGTATTACATTGTATAGAACATTTCCTGGTGAAAATCATGTCTTCTGTATATTTTATGGTCATTATTATGTCTTTTTATAAATTCTGGAAAATTGTGTTTTTAAATAAGAACTTTTCTTAGCCTATGAGGCATGATGAATTGTATGTTCAATACTTTTATGATCCATTTTATGAATCGAATAAAGTTTTTGAAACGAAACGACACCCCCGAGACTTCAGTGTCTGCCCTCTGGGGGCCTTGAAGGCGGTTGCCTGCGGCGAACTTATCGCTATTGCGGCGGCAGAGGCTAAAGTCCGCAAAGCAAAAAGAGACGACCTCGCAGCTCAGGTCTCTGAATTAGAGAGGGTCCACAGACGCACCGGCGCCCCGCGGGTCTGGAGACAATTAAAGACCGCCAGAGCCCAACTAGCCAGCCTAGATACAGATCGGGCGGAATTCGCCGCTCTACACCTCCGTCACTCCTATTACGTCGGGGGGAACAAAACTGGCCGTTTACTTGCCAGCGTCCTGAAGGCGAAAACCCAACGCTCCAAAATTACCAGCATCACAGATGACTCCGGCCTTGATGTCAATGGGGAGACCCAGGTGGCGGAAGCGTTCCGCACATTCTATGCCACCTTATATAGAGCTGACTCTGTATCGTCAGCGCTTAGAGGCCCCGGTGGTTATAACGCGCTATACAAATTAAATAAATAAATAAATAAATAAATATCGTTGGAGGATGTTGATACCTACTTGGAATCGACAAAGATTACGGAGCTATCTCAGGCCAACGTGGCCGACCTGGATGTCCCCATCCGCCTGGATGAGGTACTCGCTGCTATCTCGCGCCTTCGCCCTCTCAAATCCCCAGGGCCTGACGGCTTCTCAGCCGGATTTTACAAAACCTTCAGCCAGCTCCTGGCTCCTGTTCTCACCCGGCTCTTCAATTCCTTTGAGGGCCCAAGCTCCATCCCTCCAGATATGCTTGCAGCCGAGATTGTAGTACTGCCTAAACCAGGTAAGAAGCCCATGAGCTGCTCCGCATTCCGACCTATATCCTTGCTTAACTTGGACCTGAAACTCTTTACGGGCGTTCTAGTGGCGCGCCTTGGTCCGTGTCTGCCCAGAATCTTGGAACCCGACTAATCGGGCTTTGTTCTGAATCGCCAATGCAGCGATAACACTAACACTTCATTTAATTGACAAGGCACACTTCCAAGACTCTGCACTGCTAGCTGTCGACGCTGAGAAACCGTTCGACCGGGTTGACTGGACCTACCTTCAACAAGTCCTGCAGCGCTTTCGGATAGGGGACCGCTTTCAGTCCTGGATCGCGAGCTGCTACCACCGTCCTCTGGCACGAGTTCACCTGGGCGGCCTCCGCTCGGCTCCTTTTGAGATCCAGTGTGGCACGAGTCAGGGGTGCCCCCTCTCGCCTCTCCTGTTTGCCGTGTACATAGAGCCCCTTGCGCAAAAGATCAGCAATAACACTGCCATTCAAGGCATGACCTTTGGACGAGAACCTCATGTGATTGGCCTTTACGCTGACGATATCATAGCTGCTTTGGACCGTCCAGACCGCTCCGTCCCCGCCTTCCTGGCAGAGGTAGAATCATTCTGAGCTGTCTCTGGCTTCAAGATGAATAAGGGGAAGTCCCTCATACTGCCTCTGGGCAAAAATGCCCAAACACGTGCAACTCTACCTGCCTAGGAATGAATGAATGAATTAATTTGTTTGGTTACTCAAAACCATTACATTAAAAACACATTAAAAACAGAGTGCAAAATTATAAAAGATTTAAAACAACAAGTTAGTCAGCTGATAAGTCTGTATAGTGAATCCCGGGCACTGGCAAGCTCAAAAGAATGGTGTCTGTGCAAGGGCAGCCCTGCCTACAACTGCAAGGTCTTTAATCATTTATGCCCTGGGTAGCCATCAGCTTGGATAAACTTTCCAAAGGAGGCCATTTGCTTTACTATAGTCAATGTGTATAGTTGATGGATCGCCTCCTTTGCGGTGCGTGTCCCCATTTGTCGTAGAATTGGCCTAAGGTAAAGGTTGCCTGCTTCCTATGAGGAAGGATTAGCCTTGACCGCACAACTCCCATACTTGGGTGTCACTCTTACTTCGTCCACAGAGTCTACGATGACTCTCAACTACGCGGCACACTCCTCTCAAATTCGGTCCAAGCAACCCCTCTCCCTATTAGGACGTGTTGCGGCGGTGAAGATGTCAGCTCTACCCAAAAATCTGTACATTTTCCAGACCCTTCCGGTGTTCCCTCTAGCGGGCACCATTGCGACTCTACAAGCCGCCCTCCATCATTTTATATGGGAAGGCAAGCGGGCACGCCTACATAAACGACTTGCATACAGAAGCGCGGACGAAGGGGGCCTTGGTATCCCCAACCTCTTACAATATTTCCAAGCCACACAGCTCCGTTGCTTGGTGGAATGGTTCAGACCAGAATCCGAGAAGCGATGATTGTTTCAGGACAGGGCGATGGCCCAGACATCCCTCTGGAAAATTCTGTTCCTCCGGCAGCACCAGCCACTCTATCTCCTACGTTCCCCTATCACTCATACTGTCATGCACGTCTGGAACGCGGTCGCGGTCAAAAGGGGGTTGACTACCTTTCCCTCTCCGCTTACCCCTATCTTGGATAGCCCGGAGTTCCCGCCGAGCAATGCTCCTCATGCGTTCCTGCAATGGTGCGGCGTCAGCTGCCTCTCCACCGGTCACCTCTTCGACTTACAGGGCTTTCTCACCCTAGCAGACATAATCCAGGGCTATGACGTCGTCTCCCCCCACTTATTCCAGTACTTCCAACTTAGACACTGGCTCACGCATCCAGACATTGCCCCCCCTAGTTGGTAGACCTATGACAACTTTTGAGAAATGGCTGGTGACGAAGGACTCGGACAAGCATCTTATAGCAGACCTCTACAGGATGCTCACACCCCCCACTCCCTAGGGCAAGACAGCAGGCCAGAAGCGATGGGAGGCGGAGCTGGGGAAGGCCCTGTCACCCAAAGAATGGAGTTCTGTGTATTATAGAGCATCTCACACCACCCGCAACCCCGCGGGCAGGGAGGCGGCAATGAAATTGGCCATATATTGGCATCTTACCCCAGTCCGCCTTAACAAAGGTACTCCAACACGTAGCGCGTTATGCTGGAGAGGCTGCGGGGAAAAGGGCACCTTGACCCACCTTCTCTGGGGATGTAGTGAAATCCAGGACAATTGGAGGGTGGTCCTGGATGACATTTACTCTACCTTTGATACTGAAGTCCCTAGATTCCCAGCTTATACCATCTTGGGCCTACCTAATGCAATCACCTTTCCCTTAAAGTCTCCCAGAGGTCGCCAGATGGGGATTGCCATGCAAGCCGCAACACAACATGTTCTATCCCTCTGGGGCTCAAATGCTAAGCCGACTCACACGGGATGGCTGCATAAACTATGGTTCACCTTGGGAAGGGAACGTATCCACGCCACGCTCACACACTCCACGGCTGCCTATCGGAAGGTATGGCTACCGTTGCTTTCCCTCCTGTCCAAAGAATTCAACAAGATTACATGCCCCAAGTACCTTCGCTTGCTACGACTCATAGACACCACATTCGACCCCTTGTGATCCCCCGGATGACTGCGATACTCATCACACGAAGACATCCATGATTGCTTCACATGTTCGGCACACTGGTTGGGGTGGGAGAGGTGGGTGGGGGTGGGGGCTGGGGTGGGAGTTCTGGTTTTGGTCTTTGTTTCTATAATTTCGTTACCTCACTGCATGTGACAACTGCAGCTCATGCAATATGTCTTTGTCATGTCGACAACAACTAACCAGCTATCTGATCCAAAGAGAATATGTGCTTATATATCTTGATTGCTTTTCATGCCTGATACATTTCCGTTGTATGGTACTGCCTGCTGTTCTTAAAATCAATAAAAACTAATTTGAATAAAAAAAAATATGATTAATGTTTGTATGCTGTGATGTTCCTTGATGTTGAGCAGAATACCATGATGTGTCATCGAACACTGTGCTGAGTTCATAGCCTGTAAGAGCTCTGGGTCAATTGACTCCCACAGAGAACACAAAACATTTTGTTTCTGCAGTAAACCTATATTGACCTGACCAGTTTGCCTCAACTTGCCTTAATTGATCACTGCAGATTGGCGACAAACCAATTTTCATAGCATGGCATCTAAGTGAGAGAATGTGAGTAAGACTTGTGCCATTTACGGCGTACTACATGGCTTGAAACATTGGGGTGGGCATATTGCACAGTGACTGGGGGTGAGTGTTTGATTTGCTCAAACGCTCCGTCCATCAATCCCTTTTGTATCGCTTTGTTCGCCCTAAGTTGGCAGGGTATGCTCAGACGTGAGTCCCTTGCTCACTTGGCCACTGGATTGAAGCCTGGTTGATGAGGATTATGAATCCGAAACCGGTCCCAGGATGCTTGTTTCCGGTCCAGGGAAGACATTGTTTGGCAGTTCGGGCTGGGCTGTTCCCATGAGGCACAGGTGCAGACTGATTTGCATATGGCCATGTCTGAACTGGGGTGGCTGAGTGAGCTAAAGAATGGTGATGGATTAAACCCAGATCAGTTGACTGGGGGTGAGTGTTTGATTTGCTCAAACGCTCTGTCCATCATCCCCTTTTGTATCGCTTCATATTGCACAGTGCTTCAAGGAAATAATAGAACAACAGAGGCCAGGCTGGTGTTGGATTTAGCACCACAGCAAGATCAATTTTTTGTTTAATCTGACATTTTTAGAAATGTGCAGGCTAATGCATGAGCCACAATCCCTGCAGTTGATAATTGCTGTGGCATGGTAAGGGAAGACCATGTAAAGTGACTAGCGGGCCTGGAGTGAGACATCCCTTGAAGCTGCAGTGCCTGGGCCTGTGCTTAAGCCTCTCTCTCACGGGCAGTGGAGGTCATCCAGTACAATCAATGATGAGCCGAATGCAAGCCATCCAGCAGAATCCATGCTGAGCTGCATGCATTGGTCTGAGGACAGGGAGCAGCAAATGGCGCATGAGGCCCTTCATTCTGCAGTTCCATCCATTGAACATTTAGATGGACCACAAGGAAGAATTAGTGTTTAGCCATGAAGCTGCTTTCTCACTGATTAGTCGATTAGTCACTGATGCTACTCCCATAAAAAAGGACTGTTTCCTTTGTGTACCCTGACAATCGTCCACACAGCGATCTCCATGCTTCACCTTGAGCTGTATATCTCTATTGTGAGGAACATTTGTCAAACAACCATCATGCAACCTTCCGCAATTTGCACACATTATTTCTATAGTGCAGATCAAACCAATTTATCACCAGCAGTTTGTATTCTTTTCATTCTACTGTGATTTGCACTCAATAAGTCAGAAGTGCAGATCCATTCTACCGGTCATTAATGTGCATGCTTTGGTTTTGTGACATTTTAAAAAAAAAGACAGCTGAGGTTATTGTTGTGCTTGGTATTATAAGTGTAATTATTGCAAGCTACATATTAAACAACGGTGTCACTAGGGCATGCAGGGATGTGCTTGTGGTTTTTTCTTGGAAATGACACCATTCAGAATAAAATGTCACTGCCACCTTTTTTTAGAGTAGTCTGATTAGAGTGGGCATTGCCTATAAAGTCTTTCCTGGCTTATTTAAATGCAAGAGATGCTCCAGTAGAGAAAAATAAACCTGTACTATTATGAAGGGGTAGAAGATCAGAATGTCTATGACCATGTCCATGAGTGCACCGCTGCAAAAGTCGAAGATCCGGACTTCACAACTTGAAGAATACTTTGCCAGTTCAAAAAAATTAATTGTGCATAGGTGCAAGTTTTTTAAAAGGGCATTGTGGTTGTGTGGTGATACAGAACAGAGATTCAGGGATGGTTATATAGGGGTTTTTAATGGTCAAATAAACATTTTATTTATGTGGAAGTAAAACAAAAGGTCCATAAAAGTCAATGAATCAAATAAATTGGAGGACTCCTTGTCCTTAGTCTGTCTCTAGACTTCTGGGTCAGTCTCTCCCTCCCGTTCTCTTGCTAGGACACTTCCTCGCATTCTATTCTTCCGGCCCCACTGGATGCAAGGAGAGGGGTCAGTAGGCAGGGCCCTCGGAGGAAAAGCCAGGCAGGGTTCAGGTATGTAAGGGCTGAGGTAGTCAGTGTACCGTCACCTGGGGTCGGATGGTGTAGTGTTAAAAAGGGGCTCTGTTGTGTAAACTTTCAGGAAAAATACGTGGAGGGAATATGTGGCTGGGTCCACATGCACATACAGATGTCCTTCACTGCCCCAACCTCCACCAGCCCATGCAAAAATAAGAAAAGAAAGGTGCTTGCCTGTGGCCACAACCCTCCAGGGTCGTGGCAGGGGGAGCCTCGCCGTACTCTTCTTCAGACCGGCTTGACTCTGGGACCTTACCTCTAGGCGGTTCTTCGCTCAGCGTGTCCTCCTTCTCCTGGACTCCTTCCCCCACTGCTTCTCCCTCCCTCCACAGCTCCAGCTCCTCCGGGTTCTCCTCCTCCAACAGGCGCAGCCACCCGATCGTCTCCGTGGCGTTCTTTACTCCCTCCTCTCGCCCCCTCCTCTTCCTGAGCCGGCGTTGTCATGCATTCCGGGACTGGACTGCCAACCTCCTTTTGCTGGTGCCCGATTGCGGACACCAAGTTGGAATTCTCTGCTGCGGGGGTGCGCCGTGTTACAGCCATGAATGCACAGTGAATCTATTGGTACCTATTTCTTTGCCTTTAGGTCCTAGCTGCAAGCAGTGAATTTGAGGCATTAATATCCCAAGTCATATGAGAGCAGTTAATTGGTGTTGGTTTTCAAACAGTAATGCTGGAGCGTCTGTTGGCATGAAAATACAGCTCTAGGCAATGTCCTAGACATGGCAAAGGGGTATTGAAAATTCACTAGAAAATGTATATCAGTTGGAGGTTCCAACATTAGTGTGTCTAGCACAATCACAGGTGCTACAAGGCAAGCATCACAGCAATCGTTCTAAGCAAACCTATTTAGTGCAGCAAACATCCAACAACATTATGTGTTTTATCTGGTGGTCGATGTCTCATCAGCTAGAACATTTCTTATGATAGACTAACAGTGTGCGGACTGCTGTAAAATTGGTCACTTTTTTAAGGTTTGCGAAGGCAGCAGAAGAAACACATATGTGTCCTAATTGAAGAAGTAGATACTCAAGCGGAATCTAGTACCAATGCAAAGAAACTGGTACTTTTTTGTAAAGTGATGGCAAACAAGTGGAATGTAAGATTGTGGATTAAGAAATTGGTGGGCGGATTAATGAACAGTACATCGTATTGTAATTAGACTTTGGACCTTGCATCACCATCACTGCTCTTCGGCAAATTATCACTAGACTACCCCAACCTTTCTGTGCTCTCCTTTTAGATGGGGCATGCCTTTAAGGTGAATCTTAAATCGTTTCCTGTCAATCCCCTAAAGGAGAATCCAAAACGATTGATGCCTTTAGCAATTGTCTATTTTCTTCTGCCAGCATGGCACTGAGGTCCATAAACAGTCATTTGGCCCACTATACATATGCCCTTTAGAACAAGGCCAGTAGGATGCTGGGGTCCCGGAGGACTTTATAGCCTCTTTGGTTCCGATAGGCAAGGTGCTGTCAAATATGTCATCTGCACAGGTTTGGATACCATGAACTGAATTGGCAGGGTAGTCCGAACCAATGTTGCCTTTTATTGGCATGCCTCTATAAGATCAGTTAGATTTTCTGGTGATGTTGAGGCATCACTAATAGATATGTCCTTTGATGGGTCTCGCCCCTTTGGAGAGAAGGCAGACTTTGCTTTCGAACGCTTTAGAAATAGCAAAGCCACAGGGCCTCCTTGGAACTGTTGACCCTTGCAAAGTAATTTCCTCACAATTTAAAAAAATTCAGGGGCTATTCCGAGGGACTGGAATATAGGCAGAGACGCCTTCCCAGCCAGTGATGCAGCACACAGAAAAGTGCTTTTGAGGCCACAAAACCGGCAAATATTACACAGGCCAGACTGTGGCACCAGTACTCTAACCACTCTTCTGCTGCTGCAAAGTCCAACAGACCACTTTATTTTATCCTCAAGGACTTTTACCAAACTGACGGGGGATAGGATTTAATGCTTCCTGCCTGGTTGACGCTCTATCAAGTTGGACAGATGGATCTTGCAAATTGTTTAAAAAGGTAACACCCTACGTGTTACGCTCTTTCCCCCACAGTATACATTCCACACCAGAACTAAGTTCGGAGTAGCTATTGTCCATTCTACTACATGAGGTACACCTATTGCTCTCCGAAAATGCCATAGAGAGGATACCAGACTCTGAGAAAGGCTGGGGTTGTTACTCACACTATTTACTTGTTCAGAAAAAGAAGAGGGACCTTAGGCCTATCTTGGACCTTTGACCCCTGCACACCTTACTGCGGCAGGACAAATTCTGAAATTGGTTCATATTTAATTTGCCCTGGACCCAGAAGACTGGTTGCTGTCCTTATAATTTCATTTACCCAACCTACAGACCCATAAGAATTACGTGCAGTTGAAGGTGGTCCAAGAGCATTTTTAGTTTGCAGTGATCCCCTTTGGCCTCACCAGCATCGCTCCAGTGTTTAAATAAGGACAGTTGCCGCTGCCCATCTTTAGAGGTCATGAGTTCATGTATTCTGTTCCTCAACTACTGTCTGCTGAACACCGGTTCTCCACAGTCAGTCATGGACCACCTCTGGGCAATGGCAGAACTCTTAACATCATAGCAGGTTATCATAAATGACAGGAAGTACCATCTGATTTCATCACAGAGGCTTGCTTTCATTGGGGTGGTTTTCCAGATTGGCAATGATTCCAGGATATTTGGACTATGATCGTAATGTTTCAAGCTCGATACACGTGAGGGTGCTTCTGAAGTTTCTTGACCTCTTAGCTCTTTGCATCCTCAACTACGCCAGCTGGCACATGCGACCCTTGAAGTTCCAGTGAGTCCAGCATCAAGCACTCCTTTACAACACTATCTGGTTCTTGGAGAAGACAACCCTAGAACTGCAGAGGTGGTTGACCGATCATAATCTGTTCTGCAGCAGGCCATTTTCCTTCCCATACCAAGAGCTGACATTTGTGACGGATGCATCGATAGTTGATTCAGTAGGGTCATCTGGGGAAGTTGGAGAGCAGAGGCATCTGGTCCCCAATTAAGAGCCAGCTCCAAATCAACCTACTGCGCCTACGGCCGCTTGCCTGGCCCTGAAGCTTTCCTGACATCCAACAAGAGGATGCTAGTGAATGTTCTCATGGACAACACCACTGCCGTGTGGAATCATGGGTCCTGTGCCAAGAGGCTCTGTCTATCTGAATGTTGGTGGTTAGCCAGGACATTTTCTTAGTCGCCAACCTTCTAGTTGGGTGTCAAAGGGCAAGAGTGGACCAACTGAGCAGATGTCATCTGGCTGATCTCGAGTCGAACCTACATTGAGGTGACACAAGTCCTATTTAACCAGTGGGGAGAGCCCTGGCTAGATCTTTTCGCCACCCTCGAGAATGCTCAGTGTCAACAATTTTGTGTTTTGTAGTGCCCACAAGAACACTCGTTGGGATACACATTGAAGTTGGAATTGACCAAGGGGATCTTTTGTATGCCTTCTCACTAGTACTTCTCTTGCTCGGAGTTCTAAAGAAGTTCAAGAACAACTGGTTCCTAGACATCCTACTGCTTCCAGGTAGTGTGGTACCCAAATCTCCAGAGAATGAGCTTCTGTCCCACTATCATCGAGTGAACCTCCTGTCTCCGCAACAGGGCAAGTTTCTCCACCCAATTAATTTCCTTTTTTTGGTCCTAAAGAATTGCCCAGATCGATAGCGACACTTGAGACAAGAAGTATGTTGACCTACACACACATTATTTTATGAGCTGGTTAGGACCATTACTTCCACATTCAGCAACCCACTTATTTTTTATTATAACAAGAGAACCTACCTATTAAATGTAATCGGGTATCTCTTAGCTATTTTTAAAACCACAAATTCACATTAAACCAATCTACACCTATACTACCTCCTCCCTATACCCCACATCAGCATCTTTTGCTCAAAAAATCTCTGGCAAAGAGCCTCCTGGAAGGGCCTGGTGGGCATTGCAGCGCCAGCCAACGAGGAGCTGCTCGATGATGAAACATGACACCCAAACAGGTGTGTGAGGGCTCTTGCTTCTGAGCAATCAGATCCCCTGATCTGTTGTCTCTGTTTCCCTGACCTAGATCCTCTGGTGCTTCCCTCCTCCCAGGAACTGCATACAATTTGTATTACATAGACTCCAGCTGAATTCCGAAAACTTATAGCTCTAGGCATAGACACTGAATGACTACATTTCACTGCTTAAGATTTACCGCCTTAGGTGGTGGATATATTCCTCACCACCAGACCCCATCCACAAAATCCAGCTATGCTAAGCGCAGGTACGACTTTGCAGCTTTGTATTTATCCCTTACAGGTGAAGCTGCCCATTGTCTTTTTGCTTGTTTTATCTTTAGCCCAGCAATGCCTTGCAGTAAGTACTGTATAAGGTTATTTGTTGGCCCTTTCACCCTTACTCTGTTTGCTGGAGACACCGTATTTGTTTAAATCACTTGTTGTAATGAAGTTTAAGATTTGACACTCATTCCCTTCCAAACCATTTATGTTGGCTCAGTGGAACTTGGTCTTGACATTCCTCATATGTTTCCGTGGATGGCCGCCGAGTACAGGACCAAAAAATGCAGGTGATCCCCTAGCAAAACCAGGTTGTTTTGCGATAGGTAATTTTGTAATATCCATAATACACTTAGGGGCCTTCCTTGCCGCTGGTACTTAGCCCACCCACACAAGTGAGGTACCACTTCTATCAGGAGAATTGGGGAAATGCTGGGTAGTAGGACATTTGTAGTTTCTTTCTGACTCTGGAAAATTAGGGCCCAGTAATGCAAGAAAATTGTGACTTTAGTCACATTTTTGAGGTTTGCAGGACGTTGTGGGTAAGATAGTTTTTTTGGGACCCATGAGAGAGACACCACCGTGTACTCCCCTGGGAGTTTAACTTAAGAAAAAATATAGTTGGTGAATATTTCCTAGAGGGAATGTACACCTTGGCAGAGAAAAATAGAAAATACCATTATTGCAGCACAACCATCTGTTCCTCAAGCGCACACACATACTGATTAGATTTGGCACAAAGGTGAGTGATGGTTCAGTATATAAAATTTTAATAAGAAATTTCACAAAAATGAAAGGCACAATAGAATGGACAAAAACAGAACCACTGACTCACTGCTTGTGAGCTATAAAGCGGCGTCAAGGCCCGCCGCTTTATAAGCCATTCACTTACCTTTCATATGTGATACACACAATACCATTCACATGTCCAGCCACTCAACCAACACATTGCAACATTCACAAAAAGGGACAATGTGCACCCTGCCAGAGAAAGACAGAAAAGACAAATATTATTGCACAACCATCTATTCCTCAAGCACACACACATACTGGTTGGATTTGGCACGAAGGAGAGTGATGGTTCAGGATATAAAATGTTCTTAATGAGATTTCACAAAAATGAAATAAACTGTTAATAATTGAAAGGACAAAAACCGGAACCAGTGACTCACAGCTCATGAGCTGTAAAGCAACGAGAAGGCCTCAACCTCTTTCCAGGCCATTCATACACCTTTTATATATGTGACACACACAAAACCATTCATACCGCCAGACTCGGGCCCAGCACATGACAACACTCACATCAACAGACAGTGCCATTCAAGGGCCCATCACTTTCACACGCCCATATACCTGACACAGCAAGCGCACCAGCTGATGGATTGTGTGTGCTACCAGTGTGTGGTGACCAGCTGCATGCCACTACTTTCACACCGCCAGCCAAGCACCATTCCTCGCACACTGCCAGCCCAGTCCACGCACACTGCCAGCCCAGTCCACGCACACCACCAGCCCAGTGCCAATCAACGCACATGCCAGTCCGCATGTGGCACAGGGTCAAGGCTGATTTGCATATAGCCATTGTCTGACCTAGGGTGGTGTGGAGAGCAAAAAAACGATGGATTTAGGCCCAGATCTTCGTACTGGGGTGAATGTAAGACATTGTTCTACATTCTGTCCATCAACTGTGTTTTTTGCATATACCTGACACAGCAACCGCACCAGCTGATGGATTGTGTGGACTGGCATTGTGCTACCAGTGTGTGGTGACCATCTGCATGTCACTACTCTCACACCGCCAGCCAAGCACCTTCCTCGCACACTGCCAGCCCAGTCCACGCACACTGCCCGCCCAGTCCACGCACACCACCAGCCCAGTGCCAGTCAACGCACATGCCAGTCCGCGCCCACCGCCAGCCAAGCTCCAGTCCGCGCCCACCACCAGCCAAGCGCCAGTCCACACACACCGCCAGCCAAGCACCAGTCCACACACATCCCCGTCACATTTTGTTTTTGTTATACAAAAAAGGAAACGCACACAAAAGTAAGTAGATACAAAACTATGAACACAAAAGCTGAAACTGATTACATTGCACTTATGCCAACCTTGACACTGAACAAAAAATATAATACAATACAGACCAGGCAATTAATTTCAATGGATGCTCCCAAAATTCTTTTACGTGTCTTACATTCTAAAACAAGCAGGCACAAGCTGGGTTAGAAGGACACTCATGCAGCACATACAAGTCTCCTTCTGCATATCTCTTCGCCGACAGAGTCTACATCTCCTATTGGGAAAGTCTTTTGTGGGTGTGGAAAGAATGTTATCAGCAAAGTGGCGATCTTTCACTCTAGCCACATTCTCTTCCACTCCAATTCTAGGAACACTTGCCTGTTGCACTACATTAAGGCTGCCTATCACAGACTTCTAAACCTTAACACATCATCCTTGATTCAGTAGAACAATCATTAAATACAACAAAAGCATTAAAGGTTGCTATGTGGAAAAAACGGATAGTCAACCTCTTACACCAAATGTAAACCTTACTAAGAGCAGTGTAAGATTCCCTCCTCTGATCTACTCTATCGACACCACCCATGTGGCTATTCTAGTCTAAAATTCACACAGGTTTGCACACTCCAGCATCCTGACCCCAAACAGTCACAGGTGATGTACTTTCATCATGGATGGTAGTCAGCAGGTAGACATCTGTCTGCAAACTTCACAGCTAGAAGTTCCTCACTACGCAGCACACTGCAGTGTCCCAGCTCAAGCTTTTGACAAACAAGTTCTTTTGGGAAACTTTAAAGTAAGAGCGGATTGTGCCTCAAGCAACAGTGTCCACTTTGGCCAATTCCCTTGACAACTGCACACCTTGTAGAAGTTATCTACCTATAAATGGTGACCTTTGTTAAAAAGTCCTCTACCAAGTTCCCGCACAATTGTTTCACTCGCTCCGAAAGTGGCTGGACAACCAGGGGGTCAATGCTGAAATCCCTACCGGTGTACACCATGGGGTTAGACAGGCCTCACAATCGGCCCAGTCTGTCCCCTTGGGGGGCAGACAATGGCCGATACAAAATGCCCTCATTTGGAAACGACCCTTGCCCAAGGCCAACTGGCCAAAAGAAAGTCACTCCCTTAGGAAGCGACACCTACCCAAGAGTTCGCTTCCATTTCCTAAAAAAAAAAATCCCTGGTGCCTAGTGGGGGAATTCCTGCTGCACGATCATGACACCATGCACGATCGTGCAGCAGTAATGCCCTGCAAAGAGATATCAGGGTAGAGGAAAAAAACTCTTTCCTCTCCTCCGATGCCTTTGTGCACGGAGAACCCCCCACATTCCCCAGGTACAAAAACCACAAAAAACCTACCTTCTTCTCCAACGCGCTGGAAGCAAATGTCTTCCAGCGCGTCTGAAGCCTCCTGATGACATTGGCACGCGTTGTGCGCACTGATGTCATGGGATTGCAGAAAGGTAGTTGGGGGTAGCAGAAACTGTTCAGCTGCCATTCTTGTCTGGTGGGGTAGATGGGCTGCCGATGGGGGGAACACCAGCGCTACCCCCATGGGTGGGTGCCATAATGGAAATGTTCCGTCATGTGCACACTCCCACTGTAGCACCAAAAGTGATTAAAGGCTGTATTTCTCAATGGGTTTACTCCTGCTAGTCGCTCTAGTGAGCTGCAAGCATTTTCCCTGCAACCGCCCTACACCACCTTTTTTGCAGACAAATTGATCCTGAGGACTTGGCTTCTCTTCCGAAGGCTGACACTCCCTTTCACATTGGGCAGTCGATCACTCTACCAGTGTTCTTTTCTCAACCTCATATTCTCAAAGAGGAGGAGAGGCTCCCGTGGTTAGACCCCTAAAGAGCTTTAAGTTTTTCCTTTGATTGTACAAAGCCCTTTGATTGGATGAGAAACGTTGTGTGGTATTTTATGGAGCGAGGAAAAGAAAGGCTGTGTAGAAAAGTCAATAGTCCCTGTCCTCTGCCTTAAGATATGCTGCCCACGGGCAAAGAAGCAGCCACAGAAGGTCTAATAGCTCCTTTATCTGAGCTGACACCATTAAGCCAACCCTCTGATTCTGATACAGTGCCTCTACCTTCTGGAAGGAATCATGGCCTCCATTAATTATTCATTATAAATAACAAGGGCACCCACACGAGTCAGCACAGGACCTCGGGGAACATATTACTGAAGACAACAGTGGTCCCATGCACAAAGGAATTTTAGAACGCAAAATAAATATAGACACATTGGAAACTATATTGAGTAAGACTTGTCCAGCCGGACAGAGGTCGAATTTTTACTTTAGTGAGGAAATATTTTAAGAGAATACCTTCAGCAATTCTATAGAGGAGGGCACAAGCCTGTACCCAAACATGTACAGATTGACATAGTGTGAAGGTTAGATAGACAGTAGAACAGAGATTTTAGGCATAAGCTGTTGTTTTCTGTGAATATCACAATAACAGAAATCACAATACCACCATTACTAGATTAACACAGTAATATATACATTTTCACAGTATATGGTGTTTAAGTGTCAACGGTGTTTCGATCCCATTTAGAGATTCAGCGGGATCATCATCGGGACTGAATAATGCCTAATTATTACAAGCCATGATAGCCTAAAAGGGAAGGAGAAATGGAGAGAGCATACAAAACCGCGTGTTAAAGTTATTTAAAATGTACTATAACATTCAGAAATAGTGACAGGACTTTTTGCCTTAGGGGCCTATACAAATAATGCTGAAGCGCAAATCAGAGAACCAGAGTTCAAAATGAGAAAAACTGGAGTCCATGCTATGCAATCAAGGGGATAAAATTGCAGTGACTTTGCGAATACATACATAGCTGCGTGCATTGGTGAACAGTGGTGTTCTCTACCAGAATCGTAGTTGCGGTGGGTGAATTGGCAGTGTCGAGACGACGATAAACGACGAAGGACCGTGATAAACAGTGAAAACATGACTTGCCCAATTACTGTGTCCGAACTACAGTGTAATAAGTAAAGATTGTAATTGCAGTAAGTGAATTTGTTTGGATACAGGCTTGTGCCCTCCTCTATAGAATTGCTGAAGGTATTCTCTTAAAATATTTCCTCATTAGAGTAATAATTCGATCTCTGTCCGGCTGGACAAGTCTTACTCAATATAGTTTCCAATGTCTCCATTAATTATTCAGCGCAGATTCTGATAATGTGGGCTATGATGCTGGGAATAGCTTGACCTGCCCCGTAATAATATGACAATTGGTATGAAGACCTCCAGGGTGCCAGTGGTCTGTATACCTCCCCAGACACTGGCCAACTTTCATGCCCGGACTCTGCCTCTGAAAACAGCGCCTTGTTTGCTGTGGTTGTGTGAAGGGCAGCCGAGGTCTTGACATTCAGCTTCTGACTCCAAAAGTTAAAACCAACAGGTTCTGAGCCTCTTTCATTCGATGAGGGTCTAACGGGTACACTGTTGGGGATCTGGGCGAAACCCTGCTCGGGCCCACCGGTAAATCGCCAAGCAACGCCACCCCGCTATTGGCAACCCAGATTATCTTACTCAGCACCCTACGCCGGGGAACCTTATGATGTAGGCTTTGACTAATAAGGTAAATCCAAACACGTTTCCCATTACTCCTCCTGACCATTTGATATCTCCTGACTTTTTGAGGACAAAGTAAACTTAACCTTGGAGTGCTTGAAAGATCATAGGGCCACGGTGCTCTAGAGCCTCACTGCTTCCACCCACCAGCTGCATCAACAATTTTTCCACCTCCATGGCTACGGTAGGGCCATACAGTATCGCCAACAGCCTCCCATCTGTGTAAAAAATTTCCCAGCCCTTTCATGGCTATGGTGGTGAGAGCAACGGGGACAATGTGCAGCCAAGTCTTCTTCCCCTCCAGCTACATCACTTCCCAAGCCTCATTAGCTTGCCCTTGCATTAACATAGCCACCCTGTCAGAGGTAGGATTCAACATTTTCTGTCACAGTGGCAGGCAATACCTTCAGACTGGTGGGTTCTGCAAATTGTTCAGTGGGGTTATGCCTTTCCATTTCTTGAAACCCTGCCGCACCTTCCACCATCTTCAGAACAGTTGACGGAGGCCCATCTGATGGCCTCCTGCATCCATCTAGGCACGAATATCAGATTGCATATGCAGGCTCTGCAGTGGTATCTGAAGTCTCAGTGGGCTGGATCCGAAAAGGACATTGAGTTTCCATATTTTTTTTTTTTTGTATTTTATTAATTTTCAACCCAAACAACATCCCCTCATACAAGGCCCATCAGCAATAATTGCAGTTATGGGATACTGGGCTTACAGGCATTGTTCACAGGTAGGCGCGTGCTTACATCAATATCCACATCAGAATAAGCGTCTCATCCTCCCCCTCATGTTCCAAATCTAACACCGCAGCCTGCATCCCAATCCCCGGCCAATACTATGTGGAGCCCATCATGGAACTCCTGCCAGTTTATGCCTCTTCCACCCACCTCCAGCCTAACACCACCCCCCCCCCCGCACTGGTGTGCTCTACATACTTTAAGCCAGAATGTCCAATCATAGGCTACATGTTAGGATGCTCCAATAACCCAGTGCGTGTGGGCTGCACCTCAATTCTCTCCACTCCCAAACCCGCCTCCCCTCACCAGCAACCACCCAAAGCCTGGTTATAGTCAATGTGCCACATCCTGTTCTCGAGGTACCCCTAATGAGTCAGAGTCCGATTCCGACTCCGGCAGTGTCAACAGTGCCACCAGAGCTTCCCAAGCATGAGTAGTTTCCATCGCCTTATCATTATTCACTCTTCTTGCCTCCTGGAGCCTGACCACACTCTCACTTGCCGCCAAGCTCATAAATTCTGTTTTCCACTGCAGTTTACTAGGGCCTTGTGGGGATTTCCATTTCCTCGTTAGTTCCTGTTCGTTCAACAGCAACCCCAGATCAATGAATTTACTTGTTACGTTGGTTCGCGTTGTGGGAGGGAACCAGTGCAGTATGCATGTTCCCATATTGGGTTCTATCTGTCTGTCTGTCACCCCACAGAGCACTTCAACCACCTCCTCCCAGTATGTGCCGAGCTGCGGGCAACTCCACATCATATGAGGAAAGTCTGCGGCAGTCAGGCGGCATCTAGGACAACACACAGAGTCCATGTTAAAGTATTTATTTATCTGTCCTGGAGTTAGGTATGCCCTATGTATGATATAGAAATGGATAAGTTGGAATCTAGCGTTCTGCGTACTCTTCCATGCCCTTTCCACCAATTCAGATCAAGTCGATTCAGGTATGCCTTTGCCCAGATCTATCTCCCATTTCCTCGCAACCGAGTCAGTGGCTGAAGCCCCTCCCCCACCATTCGCTGATACAGGCAGGCATGTTACCGCCATTATCGTACCTGCAACCATTACCACATATTGGCATGTGGGGATGTCTGTGGTTCTAGCAGCCCTTTCCCCCCCCCCCCTCCCCCCCCCCAGTGTTCCTGAATCGCTGCCACCAGGGCGGGATACAACAAGAAATCCCCCCTGGGCAATCCGTATCTATCTTGCAGTACCTGGTAAGAAAAAAGAGCACCCCCCTCATACAAATCTCCGATCATCTGTAACCCCAGGTCTTCCCACTCTGCCAATGACGACCAATCCCGACTGTGTTGAAGGGCCGTGCACATTCCCATAGGTATCTCAGGCTCATACAGGCGAGCCCCACCTACCCTACGTCTACTTCTATTCCAGCAGGCTCTTAGCGCTTTCTCTTCAGAAGTCAACGAATCAGCCCGCAGCCGCTGGCCCAGAACCACAAAGGACAGCACATGCCGTGGAAACCAACGATCTTCTGGACCATCCGGGCCCCTGACATCTCGAGCAACTGCCTGCGTCATCCACTGTAGCCTGGCCGCCAGGTAGTACAGTTCGTGGTCTGGGGCTGCCCATCCCCCCTCCGCTCTAGGTCTCATAATCGTGGTTAGGGCCACCCGCCGCCTACCACTCTTCTCCTACCATGGTTCTGAGCGTCTTAAACACCCAGCCCGGAATCCAGATCTGCAGCATCCGGAAGTAGTCTAAGCAGCACCACCATTTTCAGAAGCGCCACCCTCCCTGCCACTGAGAGTGGAAGAGTACTCCAAAATTACATGCTTCCCTTGACCCCCTGCACTGCCCTATCCACATTGCCCTCCAGTAGATCCGCTTACTCCTGATAAATGTTAGTTCCCAGTTACGGCAGGCAGCAGGGCTCCCATCTTATTCCATTTAAGTTATCAGGGATTCCCGCTGCTCAATGCGCTAGGAACAGGCTAGTCTTCTCCCAATTCATGCACAGCCCGGATGCCTCCCCAAACGCCCGCAGCAGCACCGTCGCCCCCGCCAACTCTGCGCCAGGACCCGCCAGGAACATCAGCAGGTCATCTGCGTAGAGCGATATATAATGCATGTCATCGCACACCTCCAGCCCAATATAGTGCCTCCCCAACCTAGCTCCCACTGCCAGGGGTTCAATCGACAGTGCAAACAACAGCGGAGAAGGAGGGCAACCCTGCTGTGTTCCCCGTCCCACTGTGCAGGAAGCTGACACCGTCCCCCCGTCCGCACCCGACCAGTCGGGGACGTATACAGTATTTGAGTCCACCTCACGAATTCCTCCCCCAGTTCCATCCTGCGCATAGTCTGAAAAAGAAATGGTCATTCCAGGCTATCAAACGCCTTCTCTCTGTCCACTGAGAGAATCACAGCAGAAGGCGCCCAGTTCCGGCAGGCCTCTAGAATTCGCAATAGCCGTCTCACATTAAGAGACGTTTTACGCTTGGGTATAAAACTGGATTGATCTCGGTGTATCAGCTGCGACATATACGGGAGAAGGCGCAATGCCAATATCTTGCTTAATATTTTGTAGTCAATAGTCAACATTGACAGGGGGCGATATGCCTTCATTTCCGTAGCTTCCCTACCTGCTTCAGGAGAGGGATAATAATAGCCTCCCTGGTGGTCTTGGGCAACCTCCCTACTTTGTACGCCTCCCAATAAAGCATTTGCCACCATGGAGCCAAGCAATCTACATATTTGAAGTAAAATCCTATAGGGAGGCCGTCCACCCCAGGCGTTTTGTTGCGAGCCCTATGCTTAATCGCACCCCTAATCTCCCCTATCATAATCTCACTGTCCAGCAGATCCCCCTGCTCCTTGCTCAGACTCGGTAGGGCCACCTCCTCCAAATATCCTCGTATATCATCAGGGCCCTGAGTCAGTAGTCTACTATAGAGCCAAGCGTAATACTCCTGGAATAGGCCGTTTATCTCCGATTGCATGTGTATCATCTCTCGCGATGGGGCTACCAGGCCCAGGATCGGCATACCCCGAGGGGTCGGATCAGCCAACCACGTCAGCAGCGCACTCAATTTGTCACCCTCAGCATGCCTCCGTGCCCTGTAATTCTTATAGTCAATGGAGCGCAGTCCCTCCACCTGAGCCGCCACTTCCTCTCTAGCCTCCGAGACCTCGGCCTGCGCCCCTGGATTCCCCGGCCGGACCCTCTCTGCGCCCCACAACCGGCTTTCCGCCTCCGAGTTTCCATATTGATTACACAAGAGAACACTGGGTGGACGATGGGCTCCATCAGGTTCTCTAGTGCAAAGAAGGGCAAAGCTGTGCAGAACTCGGCCATCTCGCACTTGATTGTGCTCTGCATTACACTCTGGTGCGCACTCACCCGCGAGCATCCACCTGAATTTTTTTGGGGCTCATTCGACCAGAGCCAAGGCTGCTTTGCCGCAAGGGATGCCTATTTTTCAGGCTGCTTCGTGGACGTCCCTTCATACAGTCAATAGGCACTATTATCTGGACAGCTAAGACTGCCAGGTAGGCCATTTGCCCGTTCTGTCCTCTCAGACTTTTTGGTTTGAGCCAATTCACAAACCTGCTTCCTAGAAGGAAGGTACTGCTCTGATATCTATTTAAAAGGTGAGGAATCTGCAGGCATGAATGCTTTAATAAGGGCAAAGAAGTCAGTATGGTTCTGGGTGTGCAGTTACTGATTTAAAAGAAATATCTCCTCTGAAGCAAAATTCCCAAAGTAAATTTGCAAGCATGATTTTGGCACCAGAGTGGTATGTGCACCACATAGTTTGCAGACTTATCTGGTTGGTGACTCACTGAATAGGTATTTCTTCTCAAGGTAGTATTATTGTGAGAGGCACGAAGTAGTGATCAATTAAGTCGAGCTGCAGTCGGTTCAAAATGGGGTTATTGGAGATACACCATGAATCCATACATAAGCAAGGCCCTGGGTTATCCGACTTCCAGGGAATACAGAGAATCACACTAGGCACCATAACATTCTGCACAGCCTCATTGAACGTATGGCACCCCCACATCTCCCCAGAAAACATGCATCAACAAACAAATGACACACAGCTCGTACAAATCAAAAGTAAGAGCGTGAAACCATAACTATTGTGAATTCAGTAGAGTGGAAAATGAAGATACATGAATTGGATAAAACAATTGACATCAATGTGGGTCAAATTGAGACGAAAACAGACCTTAAACCATATAGTCCTCCAATCTGTGAGGCTTATTTTTGTTGGGTGAACTCCTAACCTGTTTCTGCCCCACACGTGGTATGAATACAATATCTGGTCTCAACATCTTCCTGCAACCTTCACATGGTCAAAGCTGACTGGCACATCATACCCACCTTGAACTGGCACTTATCCTGGTGACTAATGCCACCTGTGAGACTTTCCACCAGCAACCATCTGACCACTTCACTGAGTTTCTTCAGACCTCACATACCTGCACAGCTTCACAGAACTATGACAAACCATTTTGACCAACATAGGATTCTTTACCCTTACCCAATCATCATCTTTCAATTCACAAGTCTTGGTGTACTCCACATTCTGCCCTAGCATCCTCCAATTCACAATATCTGAGTCTGACATAGCAAGCCTTCAGAAGCTGTTGGTATTCTCCTTGCAAACATCTTCACTACCTGAAGCGGACAGAACAGAGACGAACAAGTAACTTTTCAGTAAAACACGTTCTGGTAGAGCGAGACTGTAACCGCAGATTGTTCTCCTTTGGAATATTCCCCAGACATCAGACTGGATTTGGAAAGTTCTCAGTAAAACCTCCCTAGGTGGCGCCAGCGACAACGCATTGACGTTGTTCCCTGCCAGACAGAATGGGACTATATAGGCGCAACTCATGCATTCTGATCTCAGTTGCTTTCTGACTTACCCACAGACAGAGAGAGAAAATAAAATTGATTGTAATTAGTGTGCTAATCTAGAAGACAGAACTTTATCATTTAAAAGGGGCCAGTTCACAGAATGAGTACGCGGAAGGGTCACTGAGGAAACTGCAGTTAGTGTCTCCACCGGAAAGAGTGTTACCAAGTGTAAGTAACTTATTCTTCTGATAGAGACTTCTAACTTCAGGGAACACAAAATGAAGCTCTTGGCGGCACAGATGTCAAAGGCGCTGCGCACTTCACTGTCTCGTTCTTGGTTTGGTAACCACTCGAGAGTCCATTCCAGGAGTCCTTCTTTTGGATGTACCTCAACATCCAAAGGTGTGTTGAGAGACAAGCATTCAAGGTTGTGGCATTCCCGGTCTTCCCTGTGTGTGTCCTGCGTCTATGAGGCCACTTCCTGATCTCTGGTTAAGGAGTGGGGCAGGGGTCTCCTCGTGCCTCCCTACCTTCCCTGAAGCCTGGACGACTCTGAACCAGATGAGGGAGTACTATAACTCCCTACATGCCACCTTTGGGTCCTCACCTCCCTCTTGTGCGCTTTCCAGCTCCAAAGAGGTCTGAGATGCTTTGACTGAATCTACGTCGGCGGGGTGTCCCTTGGCTTTAGTTAAACTCTTGAGATCCGTAGTCTGATCCGGTTCGGGTCCATTGCACAGCCCATAGGAGTTCCCACCTGCAACACAGGTATTCGATCAGCCGTCTCCTACAATTCTGTGGGTGACACTGATCAATGCCACACTTCTTCCCTCCTTTGACACTGGGATGCTGCATAGACACCAGACAGCATAGGGTGCTGTGCTGGTGGTACAATCTGAAAGAAACAGGTTAGTGTTAGATTCCTTACCTTAGAATATCCCCAGGCGTCAGACTTGATCTGTAAAGTTTTGCGTAGTAGTACCACTGCGCATTGGTAGGCATCGTCTGCAGCTCCGCGACCGTCGTCTGCGCCATTGGCGCCGGGATGACGTCGTCGGAGTACTTAGACGCCGCCCTCGCGCGCTGACATCAGTTCTTCTTTTTTTGCACCAGCAAGCGCAGATCTGGAAAAAGCAGTACTTCTTAGTCAATTTTTGACTAACTTTTTCGATCTCTTTTGGATCCTATTTCGAGTCGATACGACTCTCGGTGCCGATAGGGATGCCCGGGTTCAAACCCTGTGCCGACTGTAACCGCCTTATGTCGGTTACCGACCCCCAGTCAGTGCCTCTATTGTCTTGGGGCCGACCACGATGACAAGTCGTGCCCCGACTGCCGGGCCTTGGCGTGGAAGGCTAGGCGGAAGCGCTCCCGTAAGCGCCTCGAACTCCGGCAGTCGGCCCCACGCGTTCACGGTCCCGGTCCAGGAGGAGGTCGAGGGACCGGTCGTGGGGCCACAGTCATCACATCTCGGCGAGTCGACACCACTTGTCGGGCTCCAAGTCCTCAGGTAAGAGGCACAAGAAGTCAGAGACGACGCCGCTCTTCCGACTCCCCCCGACGCTTGTGCGATGCGGCCGGGGGTTCGGGCGACACCGCCCATGCGGCTCCACCGGAGCCGCAGGCGCCGCGCCCAGCTCTATACCCGCCGGTCCTGGGCTGAACGCGACGCCGGAGGATATCGGCGCCTTCCTCGTGGCCATGAGGAATCACTCCCCTCCGACAGGCCCTACGGAGGTGCCTCCGGGCCCGTGGGTCCGTCTGGGTGCCCTAGCGGGCCGGTGGCTCCAAGTTTGGATCCGGGTCGCCACTGGTCGACCTTACAACCCCTCCGCCGGCGCCGACCCCCAGGGTGTCGCCCTCGATGCCGTCCCCCGACGACGTCGTCCCCGGTCCCCCCCCCCCCTATCCCCCCCCACTCCCCCTCGGTCCAGATCCGGCTTCGGACCTGCATTGCTCGACGCCGCATTCGACGCCGAGAGAAGAGCAATTCCTCTATGATCCTGCCCCATCCTTTGGACCTGACTATCAGGAGATGGGGGGCAAGGAGGTTTGGGAGGGGTCTTACGACACTCTTGCCCGGGAATGCCAGTCGTTTCAGGATTGGGCATTTGAGCTAGGGGACACTTCGCCCGACACTGGATTTGTCTCCCCTCCTACCGTGGCTATGGAGGAGGGGGCTGCTTACAGCGTGGTGTTGACTGTGAGAAGTTGGCCTGATATATAATGTTCACTATTCTAGTGAGCACTTTGTATCAGTCCAAACAACCCTTATTGATGATTGGTTGTAAGTCAACCTTATAGACCAGCTATCCTAGTAGCATGGATACGAGCAGTCTAAGGCTAAAGACTCTAGAGGGCGTGTTAAGCCAGCTGTTATACCACACATGTACCCCTTGAACACCCAGTGAAAGGACACCACACAAGTGTTATGAAAATAAACAGTGTATTTATTAAAATCACAACAGCCCTGTACTCTTTATGAGGACCGGGTACTAAGCACAAAACAAAACTCTTACGAAAATACTTAAGTTAGCACAGTATATACAAATGCCCGAGGGGCACGGAAAACCATATACTCTGAAAGTGGAATGCGAAATTACTAGCAGGTAAGTACAGTACTAATAGGCTTTGGAATCGCTAGGTCTTGACTATAGAATCTTCAGATTACTTCTAGGAGGCCTAGGGGACTCGGGTGCAGAGTGTGCACTCTCACGCGGGATGCGGGACAAAGTCTATGGTAGCTAGATTTCACAGAGCTAGTGTTCTCGGGCGAACCCGACCTGGTAGGAGGAAAACGAAAGTGGATTCTGACCCTTGGATAGTGAGGCTATGCTGGGGCACCGAAATGCCGAAGTTACCTAGCCCAGGGGCTGCAGCTGCATATGTCTCAAAAGACGTCGGGAATCCTCGTAGACGGACCAGGAGCCTGGAAGAAAGAAGTTGCTGGCAGGGGACCAGTGAAGAAAGTTCGATGGATCCAAGCCTGGATCGATGATAGAAGACACCTGAAAGCAGAGGGGACCAAGTTCGTGACTACTATCCAGTAGTCAGGTGGCACCAGGAGGGCACCGGATGGTAGTCACCTCGACTAGGTGAGTGGGTGAGGCTGTGCTCTGCAGATCTCACGGACCAGGAGGCTTTGTCGGCGACCAGGATGGAGGAGCGAGCTGTCCCACGATCGATGAAGCTGTCGGCGTCGCTGGACCCAGGATTGGGCAACAAAGCCTTGGCAAATTCAAGCCCACGTGGTGGACTCAAAATGGCGTCTGGAGTGGACCAGGAGGGTCCGGGGTGCCTCTCTTGAAGAAGGAAGCAAGGGCCAGTCTGGAGCAATCAGACCAGCAGCAGTAATGTCGTCGGGCGTCGTTAGGATGGCCACAAGCCAGCCGGCTAGTAGCCAAACAACGCGGTGAGCAGGCAAAAGCAGAAGGGCCCCACACAGATCGTGGAGATGCTGGAGGGCTGATCTTCGGTGCTGGAGCTGCTCAGGGTTGGGGCTTCTCGGACCCCAAAGCACTCACCAGTGGAAGACTCGGTGGGCTTGTTGCAAAGAAGTCGTGCAGTCTTGGCGATCGTCGGTCCCTCGAGGTCTCGTCGCACTCACAGTTCTCAGCTTGGCTGTAGAGGTGAGTAGAGGTCAGAGGTGCCAGGGAAGCCGGGTCTCGTCGAGCTGTGTCGTCGGATTCCTGAGGAAGGACTTGCAGCAGACCGCAGTGTTCTTAAGATGGTGCCTGCGGATGCAGGGTGACTACTCCTTAGTCACAAGGGAGAATCTTGAAGAAGAAATCTTGAAGTACTTTTGCAGAAAGTCATGTCTTGATTCCAAAGATGATCTAATTTGAACAGGGGGCCCGCTCCTATCTTTATACTAAAAAAGGGGGCTGACCCGGTGACTAGGTCCTGCCTATGGGTGGGACTAGGAGGGGGGTGGTTACACCCCTCTCGCATGCCGGACTTTCCCCAGGCCAGGGGCTGGTGTGCCCCTGGAACTGGTTCTGACCGGCCTATGCGTAGTGAGCACCGGGGTGCCACTCAGCAGTCACCTTCCTGTAAAGCCCTGCCTACCCAGGATACACAAAACCCTGTCTGGGATGGTGCTAGCACCTCCCCGGACAGGAAACCCTTTGTCCAAGCTCTCCTCGCTGGAAGGACTCCCAGCAGCAGGAGGTCAGACTCGTGTCTGTGGTGGCAGCATCCATTTTGTGGAGCTGAGGCTTCAGTTAACTTTAACCGGGGTTCACAGTTACATACATGTCGTGTCCCTCTAGAAGGGTGGAATGCTAACCCCGTCGCCAGAATTGGCGAGCGGTTAGTATCCCAATTCGTATGACACCTTACTCGACATGTTTTGATAAAGCAATACCAAAGATAGCATTTAACCGCGAGGATTATAATGCACTTATGAGTATATGGTATGCGATATCATGGAACAGCTATTAGGACTTGGTTCCGCAAGCTGCAGACAGGCTCAGCTAATGCCAGAGCACCATCTCACACGATTCCAAGCACTCTGCCTTCAGGATTGTTAAGGCCTGCCATAGGAGTGACTGATAGGAATCTGTGTGTCCATTTTAGGGTTAGATATAGGTATACTATATCTACAGCAAAGGGTGATTACACGACTTTGCCCCAGCTGTCATGCAGCCAGTTGTGTCAAATTTAGGAGGCCAGCCAGGGGTGGCATAATACATGCTTCAGCCCCTGGTAGGCCCTGGGTACACCTATGCCCTGAGTTACAGGGTCTGATAAGGTGGCCCAGTACCAATTGGTAAATGCACCTAGGGTACACGTTGTAATTTAGAGAGAGAACAGCCAGGCTGTGGGTCTGATTGGCCGGCCCACAGCCAGAGAAAGTCGTAAACCAGTGAAACAAAAGCAAAAAATCTGGGTGATCATAGGATTGCAGACCCTACTCTCCTACATTGACAAGTGTGGCCAAGGCCTTGGCTCTTGAGCTCCCCATCTGAAAGAAACAGGTTAGTATTAGATTCCTTACCTTAGAATATCCCCAGGCGTCAGACTGGATCCGGAAATTTTTGCGTAGCAATACCCCTTCGCGTCGTTTGCCGTAGTTTCTGGCTCCGCGTCCGTCGTCGGTGTCGTCTGCGCCGGAATGACATCGTCGGAGTACTTAGACGCCGCCCAGGCGCGCCAACGTCAGTTCTTCTTTTTTCCACGCCGGCTAGCGCAGATCCGGAGAAGCTCTACCCCTTAGTCACTTTTTGACTAAATCTTTTTTGATCCTTTTTTTTATCTTCTTCAAGTCGTTCTCGACTCTTCAGGTGCCGGTAGGGATGCCCGGGTTCAAACCCTGCTCGAAGTGTAGTCGACTTATGTCGAATACCGACCCCCGTCGCTGGTGTCTGCAATGCCTAGGCCTCGACCACGACGACCGTTCCTGTTCCGACTGTCGAGCCCTGACGTCGAAGGCTACGCGGAAGCGGTCCCGCAAGCGGCTCGAGCTCCAGCAGTCGGCCACGCGCCATTCGAGGTCCTGGTCCCATGGGAGGTCGAAGGATTGGTCGCGGGGACGGAGCACTCGCAGCTCCGGAAGTCGGCATCGGTCTTCCGGTTCCTCAGGTAATAGGCATGAGAGGTCGGAGCGGCGTCATCGCTCCTCCGACCCCCCCCCCCCCCCCCCCCGACGCGGCCGGGTTTTGGGTGGCACCACACACGCGGCTCCGCAGAAGTCGCTAGCGCCGCATCCTGCCCCACACCTTCGGGTCCCTGAGCAAGATGCGACGCGGGAGGAGATGGAGCAGTACCTCATGGCCATGAGGTCGCTCTCTTCTCCACCGGGCCCCACGGCGCCTTCGGGCCCAGTGGGTCCGGCTGGATCCGGGTCGACGCCGGTCGACCTTACGACCTCGCCGGCGCCGTCCCCAAGGGTGTCACCACCGGCGCCGACTTCGGTCGACGCCGGCGCCAGTCCTTCTATCGATCCCGTTCAGCCGTCGACAGGGCCCCGTTGGGCGCCGTACGAGACAGCTATGGGTACATTCTACTTTAACGAACGGGCCCCGATTGTTGGTCCTGGCTACCAGGCATTGGGTGACGAAGAGGACTGGGAGGGGTCTGAGGACCCTCTGACACGGGAGTGTCAGGACCAAGCGGACTGGACAGAGGAGCTTGGGGAGGCCAGCGGCCTGGATCTCTCTCCAGACACTGGTTTTATCTCCCCTCCTACCGTGGCTACGGAGGAGGGGGCAGCCTCTAGCGTAGTTCTGATGCGGGCGGCTAAGGCCTTGAACCTTACGCTCCCCTCAGCGGCCGTGAGGACTAATCTCCTCACCGAGATCCTCAAACCGCAGTCAAGCTCGGTCGAGCCTCTGCTGCTGTTCAATGAGGCCTTATCTGACGTTCTGTTGGGCACCTGGTCCAAGCCCGCCTCAGGACAGCCTGTGGACAGGAAGGTGGCCAGACGCTACCGCCCGGCTCCGGGTGACCCCAGCTTCCTGTCGACCCACCCTACCCCCGAGAGCCTGGTTATCCAGGCCTTTAACTCCCAGACCGCGTTCCCGTCGGCACCTCCCGACAGGGAATCCAAGAGGTTTGAACAATTTGGCAAGAAAGTGTTCTCGTCCCTTAGTCTGGGGGTCAGTCAACACCGCATGCCTCTTGGGCCGCTACACCCACACCCTGTGGGACACGGTTGCGGACGTGCTGCCACAATGCCCTGAGGAGGTCAGGGTTAAACTCGCCCAAGCCCTAGCGGAGGGTCGAGATGCGGCACGGTCCTCTATCCGGTGCAGACTGGATACCACCGATACACTAGGCAGAGAGATGGCCACGGCAGTGGCGGTCCGACGCCACACCTGGTTACGTTGCGCCAATTTTTCGGGCCGATGTCCAGGCTACGCTTCTGGACATGCCGTTTGATGGCCATCGCCTGTTTGGCGACCAGGCAGACCACGCCCTTGAGCGCTTTAAGGACTCCAGGGCTACGGCCAAGTCCTTGGGCCTCTCGGCCCGCGCCAGCAAATGGGTGCCTTTCGCTCCTTTCGTGGCCTAGGAAGGGGCGTCCCCACACGGACCGCCAGCCACACGCCGCAACAGAATCTTCAGCGCGGTGGCGGCCGTGGAAACCGCCGGGGAGGCGGTTGGGGTCAAAGGCGGGGCCAGTCCGCACCCGCAGCATCTGCCTCAAAACCTTCCGAGTTTTCAGGCCCATGTGACGCCAGTGGGGGCCAGGGTCCGCCATCACCTCTTCCACTGGTGCACAGTCACATTTGACAGGTGGGTGCTGCAAATCGTCCGAAGGGGCTACTCCCTCCCCTTCGAGGCGACTCCTCCAGCCATGCCACCGCAGTACCACCGCGTGTCGGGGGACCACTTGCGACTTCTGCAGGAGGAAGTTACGGCCCTCTTGGCCAAGGGGGCCATCGAGCGCGTTCCTGGGCCAGAAGTAGGGTGTGGTTGCTACTCCCACTACTTTCTGGTACCCAAGAGGGGCAAAGAGAGCCTACGCCCTATCTTGGACCTACGGAACGTCAACGACTTCCTCCAGAAGGAGAAGTTCAAGATGTTGACTTTGGCTCAGGTCTTGGCTGCCCTAGACCCGCAAGACTGGATGGTGGCGTTCGACTTGCAGGACGCCTACTTTCACATCCCCGTCCTGCCGGCCCACCGACATTACCTGCAGTTCACTGTAGGCCTCGAGCACTTTCAGTTCACCGTGCTCCCCTTTGGCCTTACCAGCGCCCCACGGGTGTTCACGAAAGTGATGGCGGTGGTCGCAGCTCATCTGCGCAGGTTAGGGGTTTCAGTCTTCCCCTACCTCGACGACTGGTTGTTGAAGGCGTGCTCGCCCCAAACAGTCGTCAACCACCTCCAGATTATGGCGGATCTCCTGCACCTCCTGGGGTTTTCCATCAACGTGCCGAAATCACACCTGTGCCCCTCCCAAAAGCTCCTCTTCATCGGAGCTGTTCTAGACTCAGCGCAGTTTCGGGTTTATCCTCCCGAGCAGCGAGTCCGGGATATTCAGGCTCTGATTCTGATCTTTCAGCCTTTATCCCAGGTTTCGGTCAGGTTGAAGCTGCGGCTCCTGGGTCTGATGGCTTCCTGCATCCTTCTGGTACATCACGTCCGGTGGCGGATGTGGGCTCTGCAGTGGGACCTGAAGTTTCAGTGGGCCCAGCATCAGGGCAACCTGTCTGACCACGTCCTGATCTCGGAGGGCACTGCTAGACAGTTGCAGTAGTGGCTCACGGACCGTGATTGGGTCAGCGGCAGATCCCTCTCCCTACCCCAACCGGAGCACGTAGTTGTGACTGATGCATCCCTCCTCGGTTGGGGGGCCACATGGGAGAGGCGAGATCAGAGGCCTCTGGTCTCCGGCGGAGTCCTGGCTCCACATCAACCTTCTTGAGCTGCGGGCGATCCGACTTGCACTGAAAGCCTTCCTTCCCTCTGTCCGGGGATGTGTAGTGCAGGTGTTCACGGACAACACCACCGCCATGTGGTACTGCAACAAACAGGGCATGGTGGGGTCGTGGACCCTTTGTCAGGAGGCTCTGCGCCTCTGGCAATGGGTGGAACACCAGGGCGTGTCCCTGGTGTTTCAACACCTGGCAGGTTCCCTGAACGCCAGGGCAGACTAACTCAGCCGTCGGTGCATGATGGATCACGAATGGCGTCTGAACTCGGACGTGGCGCAAGGTCTCTTTCAGCGGTGGGGAGAGCCTTGGTTAGATCTGTTTGCCACAGAAGAGAACGCGCAATGTCATCAGTTCTGCGCGTTGGAATTTTCAAGGCGGCACTCGCTTGGAGACGCTTTTCGACGCGAGTGGAGTTGCGGTCTGTTATACGCCTTTCCGCCTATACCACTTCTGCCCAGAGTGCTGAAGAAGATCAGGCGCGACCGGGCCCAAGTTATCCTTGTGGCTCCGGACTGGGCTCGAAGGTTCTGGTATCCCGAGCTACTCAATATGTCAGTCGGTCCCCCGATCCGTCTGCCTCTTCAGGAGGACCTTCTGTCGCAGCAGCAGGGGCCGGTCCTCCACCCGAACCTGTCCAGTCTCCACCTCCATGCTTGGAGATTGAGCGGCAGCAGTTGAGGCCATTTGACTTGCCTCCTGAAGTTTGTAATGTTATTCTGGCAGCCAGGCGTCCCTCCACAAAGTCTGTATACGCCTGCCGGTGGAACAAATTTGTGGCATGGTGCACAGCAAAGTCTGTGGATCCCCTTTCTGCCCCTCTTTCTGAAGTTCCTCTTCCTTCTTTCTCTTGCCCAGCAGGGCTCTGCTCTGGGCACTATCAAGGGCTACCTTCCTGCTCTTTCGGCCTTCCTAAGGCTGCCTGATCAACCTTCTTTGTTCAAGTCCCCTATAGTAACTCGTTTTCTGAAGGGCATCACACACGTTTCCACCTGTTCCCTTTGTGATGCCTCAGTGGGACTTGAACCTGGTTCTTACTTTCCTGATGTGCGCTCCCTTTGAGCCGCTTCATTCTTGTCCTCTCCGTCTTCTCACCTTGAAGACAGCTTTCCTGGTTGCCATCACCTCTGCCAGGAGAGTGTGTGAGCTCCAGGCTCTATCTTGCAAACCCCCTTTCCTGTCTGTGCACCCGGACAAAGTGGTGCTGCGTACAAAACCATATTTCCTGCCCAAGGTAGTCTCTGCTTTCCACATCGCGCAGTCCATCACCTTGCCCTTCTTCTTTCCGCCTCCGCACCCTTCAAAGGTTGAAGAGCGGCTCCGTCGTCTGGACCCAAAACGTGAGCTTTCATTTTATGTGGATCGCACACGCCAGTTCCGGGTGGATGACCAACTCTTCGTTGGTTACGTGGGTGTGAAGAAGGGACGGGCGGTGCATAAGCGGACCATCTCTCGGTGGATCGTCTTATGCATCAAGGCGTGCTACTCCTTGGCTAGAAAGGAGCCTCCAGTTGGCCTGAGAGCCCATTCCACTCGGGCCACGGCGGCTACTACTGCCCTGGGTCGGGGAGTCCCCCTGCAGGACATTTGCCAGGCGGCTACGTGAGCCTCACTGCACACCTTTGCGAGGCACTACTGCCTGGACAGTCCAGGCCGGAGGGATGGTTTCTTTAGCCGTTCCGTCCTCCAGGACTTTCTGGTGTGAGTATTGGTTGACAGACCCACCACCGGGGTTGGTATTGCTGGGGTATCTATTCTAAGGTAAGGAATCTAATACTAACCTGTTTCTTTCAGATGAACAAGTTACTTACCTTCGGTAACGATATATCTGTAAGAAACAGTCGTTAGTATTAGATTCCTTACCGCCCCACCCATCCTCCCCGTTCTGCGAACTGATACCTAGGGTTAAGGTTATCCCCTTTCAGGGCCCTAGTTTCTTGGCACCAGTGTTGGTTCTAGCATGGCTCTGCGTATCTGGCGCGGAAAAGCTGTGTCTAAGAACTGACGTCGGCGCGCATGGGCGGCGTCTAAGTACTCCGACGTCATTCCGGCGCAGACGACGCCGACGACGGACGCGGAGCCAGAGACGACGCCTAACGACGCACAGGGGTATTGCTACGCAAAAATTTCCGGATCCAGTCTGACGCCTGGGGATATTCTAAGGTAAGGAATCTAATACTAACTACTGTTTCTTACAGATATATCGTTACCGAAGGTAAGTAACTTGTTCGTCGTGGCCGTGAAGACTAACCTCCTCACAGAGGTCCTCAAACCGCAGGCATGCTCTTTGGAGCCTCAACCGCCGTTTAATGAGGCCCTTACTGACGTTCTGTTGGGCACCTGGTCTAAGCCCGCTACAGGCCCCCCAGTAGATTGTAACGTTGCAGAGAAGCCACCGCCCGGCCCCGGGCGACCCTAGCTTCCTGTCCACCCACCCCACCCCCAAGAGCCTCTAACTCCCAGACCGCATTCCCGACTGCCCCTCCTGATCGGGAATCCAAAAGGTATGACCAGTTCGGTAAGAAGATGTTCTCCTCACTTAGTTTGGGGTTGCGGTCGGTCAACACCGCTTGCCTTTTGGGCCATTACACCCACTTTCTGTGGGACACGGTTGCGGACGTGCTGCCAGACTGCCCGGAGGAGTCCCGGGCAAAACTCTCTCAAGCCCTGGTGGAAGGGCGAGATGCAGCACGTTACTCTATTCGATGTGGGCTAGATACCATGGAATAACTAGGCAGGGCGATTTCCACGACGGTGGTGGTTTGCCGCCATGCCTGGCTGAGGTCCGCCAACTTCTCGGCTGATGTCCAGAACACACTCATGGACATGCCGTTTGATGGCCATCGCCTCTTTGGTGGCAAGGCAGACAGTGCGCTTGAGCGTTTCAAGGACTTCAGGGCTACGGCCAAGTCCTTGGGCCTGACGGGCCAGCGCCAGCAAGCTTCTGCCTTTCGCTCCCTTCATGGCCAAGGAAGGGGTCACCCCTCACGTCCTGCCAGCCATGTGACGCAGACTAACATCCAGTGCTGTGGCGGACGTGGTAACCGCCGTGGCGGTGCCAGGGGACAGCGACAAGGCCAGTCCACATCCCCCCCTTAGCATCCGCCTCAAAGCCTTCCTAGTCTGAGCTTTCAAGACCATTTGACGCCAGCGGGGGGCAGTGTTCGCCATCACCTCCTCCACTGGCGCACCATCACATCGGGCATGTAGGTGCTGCAAATCGTCCGAAGGGGCTACTCCCTCCCCTTCGAGGCGATCCTTCCAGCCATGCCACCGCAGTACCACCGCGTGTTGGGGGATCACTTGCAACCTCTGCAAGAGGAAGTTACGGCCCTCTTGGCCAACGGGGCCATCAAGCGTGTTCCTGGGCCAGAAGTAGGGTGTGGTTGTTACTCCCACTACTTTCTGGTTCCCAAGAAGGGCAAAGGGGGGCCTGCGCCCTGTCTTGGACCTGTGGAACGTCAATGGCTTCCTCCAGAAGGAGAGGTTCAAGATTCTGACTTTGGCTCAGGTCTTAGCTGCCCTGGACCCCGGAAACTGGATGGTAGCATTGGACATGCAGGACGCTTATTTTCACATCCCCGTCCTGCAGGCCCACCGGCGCTACCTGCGGTTCACGTTAGGCCACGAGCACTTTCAGTTTACCGCGCTCCCCTTCGGCCTTAGCAGCGCCCCTCAGGTGTTCACAAAAGTGATGGCGGTGGTCACAGCTCATCTGCGCAGATTAGGGGTATCAGTCTTCCCCTATCTCGAAGACTGGTTGTTGAAGGCGGGCGCGCCCCAAACAGTCGTCAACCATCTCCAGATTACGGCCGACCTCCTGCACCTGCTGGGGTTCTCCATCAATGTGCTGAAGTCACATCTGTGTCCCTCTCAGAAGCTCCTCTTCATCGGAGCGGTTCTGGATTCGGTGGAGTTTCGGGTGTATCCTCCCGAACAGCGGGTTCCTGATATTCAGGCTCTGATTCCGATCTTTCAGCCTTTATCCCGAGTCTCGGTCAGGTGGATGCTGCGGCTTCAGGGGCTGATGGCCTCCGGCATCCTTCTGGTGCATCACACCAGGTGGCGGATGCGGGCTCTGCAGTGGGACCTGAAGTTTCAGTGGGCCCAGCATCAGGGCAACCTGTCTGACCACGTCCTGATCTCGGAGGGCACTGCTAGACAGTTGCAGTAGTGGCTCACGGACCGTGATTGGGTCAGCGGCAGATCCCTCTCCCTACCCCAACCGGAGCACGTAGTTGTGACTGATGCATCCCTCCTCGGTTGGGGGGCCACATGGGAGAGGCGAGATCAGAGGCCTCTGGTCTCCGGCGGAGTCCTGGCTCCACATCAACCTTCTTGAGCTGCGGGCGATCCGACTTGCACTGAAAGCCTTCCTTCCCTCTGTCCGGGGATGTGTAGTGCAGGTGTTCACGGACAACACCACCGCCATGTGGTACTGCAACAAACAGGGCATGGTGGGGTCGTGGACCCTTTGTCAGGAGGCTCTGCGCCTCTGGCAATGGGTGGAACACCAGGGCGTGTCCCTGGTGTTTCAACACCTGGCAGGTTCCCTGAACGCCAGGGCAGACTAACTCAGCCGTCGGTGCATGATGGATCACGAATGGCGTCTGAACTCGGACGTGGCGCAAGGTCTCTTTCAGCGGTGGGGAGAGCCTTGGTTAGATCTGTTTGCCACAGAAGAGAACGCGCAATGTCATCAGTTCTGCGCGTTGGAATTTTCAAGGCGGCACTCGCTCGGAGACGCTTTTCGACGCGAGTGGAGTTGCGGTCTGTTATACGCCTTTCCGCCTATACCACTTCTGCCCAGAGTGCTGAAGAAGATCAGGCGCGACCGGGCCCAAGTTATCCTTGTGGCTCCGGACTGGGCACGAAGATACTGGTATCCCGAGCTACTCAGCATATCAGTCGATCCCCTGATTAGTCTGCCTCTTCAGGGGGACCTTCTGTCCCAGCAGCAGGGGACAGTCTTCCACCCGAACCTGTCCAGTCTCCACCTGCACCTCCATGCGTGGAGATTGAGCGGCGACAGTTGAGGCCATTTGACTTGCCTCCTGAAGTCTGTGATGTCATTCTGGCAGCCAGGCGTCCCTCCACAAAATCGGTATACGCCTGCAGGTGGAACACATTTGTGGCATGGTGCACAGCAAAGGCTGTGGATCCCCTTTCTGCCCCCCTTTCAGAGGTTCTCCTCTTTCTTCTTTCTCTTGCCCAGCAGGGCTCTGCTCTGGGCACTATCAATGGCTACCTCTCTGCCATTTCAGCCTTCTTAAGGCTTCCTGATCAGCCTTCTCTTTTCAATTCCCCTGTTGTTAATATGTTCTTAAAGGGCATCACTCACATGTTTCCTCCTGTTCCTTTCGTGATGCCTCAGTGGGACTTGAACCTTGTTCTGACTTATTTGATGTGCGCTCTCTTCGAGCCACTTCACAATTACCCTCTTTGTCTTCTTACTCTTAAGACTGCATTCCTGACTGCCATCACCTCATCCAGGAGAGTGAGTGAGCTCCAGGCTCTATCTTCTCAACCTCCTTTCCTCTCTGTCCATCCGGACAAAGTTGTCTTGAGAATGCGTCCCTCTTTCCTGCCCAAAGTAGTAACAACCTTCCACATCGGGCAGTCCATCACCTTACCCACCTTCTTTCCGCCTCCGCATCCCTCGATAGAGGAAGAGAGGCTCCACCATCTGGACCCAAAACGTGCGCTCTCATTCTATCTGGACTGCACACGCCAGTTCCGGGTGGACGACCAGCTCTTTGTTGGTTACATGGGCGCTAAGAAGGGACGGGCGGTGCACAAACGAACCATTTCTCGATGGGTCATTTTGTGCATTAAGGCTTGTTATTCACTGGCTAAAAAGGAGCCTCCTGTGGGGCTGCGCGCCCATTCCACTCAGACCACGGCGGCGACTACTGCCCTGGGTCGGGGAGTCCCCTTGCAGGACATCCGTCAGGCAGCTACGTGGGCCTCGCTGCACACATTCGCTAGGCACTACTGCCTGGACAGCCAAATCCGGTGAGATGGCTTTTTCGGCCGTTCTGTTCCCCAGGACTTTCTGGTGTGATCATTGGTTCACAGACCCACCACCGGGGTTGGTATTGCTGGGGTATCTATTCTAAGGTAAGGAATCTAACACTAAACTGTTTCTTTCAGATGCATAAGTTACTTACCTTCGGTAACAATATATCTGTAAGTAACAGTAGTTAGTGTTAGATTCCTGACCGCCCCACCCATCCTCCCCGTTCTGCGAACCGATATCTAGGGTTAAGGTTCTTCCCTTTGAGGGCCCTAGTTTCTTGGCACCAGCGTCGGTTTTTATCATGGCTCTGCGTTTCTGGCACGGAAAAGAACTGACGTCAGCGCGCGCGGGCGGCATCTAAGTACTCCGACGCCATCCTGGCGCCGACGACGGATGCGGCACCGCAGACGACGCCTACCGACGCGCAGGGGTACTGCTACGCAAAACTTTCCGGATCCAGTCTGACGCGCGGGGATATTCTAAGGTAAGGAATCTAACATTAACTATTGTTTCTTACAGATATATAGTTACCGAGGGTAAGTAACTTGGGCATTTGCTTCGAACACCTTTCCTCCTTCCGGTGAGGAGCCTTTTCTGTTTTTCCTCCAGAAGACCAGGTTTTTGAAGCTGAAAGAGAGGAACTGGAACTTTTGTGTCCTATGTGTGACACTGTGCAGCCTTCTCTGGAAGATGGTTGGTTGACTGAGCTGGGTGAGGCTAGTGGACTTTACTCTTCAACAGCCTTGAGCCTCTTGTCTACCCCCAGCATCACTCCAGTGCTGAGCTCCTCCTTTGCGGAGGTGCTGAGAAAGGCATCTGCTCTACTTGAGTTGTAACTCCTTTCTATGGAAATATCTACTGCCCATTAATTGGCGTACTTCATCCAGGTCAAACAGGAGTTGAGCTTGTGCTCCCCCTCAAGTAAAACATTTTATAATCTTCTATTGGGGGCTTGGACTAAACCCACTACGGCGACCCCTGTGGACCGGTCTATAGCACACAGGCACTGTCCCACCCCCGGAGATCTGGCCTGTCTTCTCTGGCTTACTGCCTCCCGCAGTTTTGTTTTACAGGCGGCTGCAGGCCCCCCGCACTCAACTGTCTGCCTCCTGTTCCTCCAGACACGGAGTCCGAAGGCTGGACCTGTGGTAGGAGTATTTACTCATCCACCAGTTTGGATTTATGATAAGTTAATACAAATTATATTCTGGGTCAATGTTCCCATTCACTATGAAATTCGGTGGCATGTCTGCTGTCGGGTGAGACCCAGAATCATCCCACCCAAACACTCCTGTATGGACATCAGTCAGCTAAATTACTAATATGATGTGGTATGGATACCATGAATTCAGTAGGTCACGCCATGCTTTTTCAGTGGCACCCCACCGTCAAGTCTGGCACCTCACTTCAAGCTTTTCGGTGGCTGCTCAGACCACCTTGGTAGACATTCCCTATGATGGCGTCCATCTTCCCAGCACACATGCCGACTCTGCATTGCAATGTTTTTGAGACAGAGTGCACTCACTACCCCAATTATTAGTTAGTGCGAGGGATGTTTGTTTTTAATTTATTACACCTATGAGCCATTCCTGTTTGAAGTTCTATGGCTTATCTTTCCATTTATCTGTACCACTTTTGGGTGGCACACGATGAAGTGTTCCTGCCTTCTACAGTTATTAATCTTTTGTCTAGCTGTCGATGATGTTTGTTCCCTTTATACGCGCTGTATTTGCTTTATATCCCTACATGGGTTTCTACTCATGATGGTTAAGGATTTTTCTTCTTTATCTGAAGATAGTGAAGTTATGTCTGTTCTATTGTATGGGTGGCACAATTGCGTGTGCTATCTGTTCCATGTGGACATTTCTGTATGCCGTGTAGGCATTCCTAAGGTGCTCGTTTTGGCGGCGCATTTTCAAGGCAAAACTGCAGGTAAGATTGACCTGTGCAAGGATTCACGCACCTTGGTGCAGCATTTCATGCATTTAACTTATGTTACTTTGTATCCCTTATTAGGGTTTTCCTGATACACGTTGCTCTTTGCTTTGCATACATTTGATCCTGAAGAGATCATACATGTGGCTCTCCGGTTGTATCAGCCCCCTTATTTCAGGCTCTTCTTTCATCAACCTGTGCCTCATTCTGTGGAGCGGTGCTTGTACTATATTTTACTATTTCTTCATTTTCATGGCAAAGCAGTGGGACGTGTGACATGGTCTGTCACCTGCAGTATATTGTCCATACCTGGCATAGGCACTGTTTCCACATAGGCCTTTTGCTAACAGTGCATTGGGCACTAATTACAGTGCCACTCTGGCTATGCCTTGGCATTAAGGACTCTTGACGTTCATCTTTGCACTTCCTGTTTGTGACATCTTACCCTGTCGCTGCTGTGGAGAGGGGTCTTGCTCAAGAGCCTATTCTCTTGTACCGTCTCCCTTATTGTCATGGAATGACATTGTTCTTATTGCTTCAACTGCTCTGTATCTCTTTATCATTTGTAGCACTTTTACGAGATTTTGTGATACCACCCAGAGCATTTAGTTCTATGGCGGGTTGGTGTTAAGACATCACTGACACCCCCCCCCGGCCCCCCCACCCCTTGGGTTATCTATCTCATGTTCCTTGCTCTTTTTGATCATGTCTCTCTTGGGGCTGGTACGCAAGGGAGCTTGGTTGCTCTGCTTAGCAAATTTTCTCCATCCTTCTTTTAGTCCATCTTTGCTAGTCTTATGTAGAGACATTCTGTCAGGAACTACGCTCTTGTTGCTCTTTAGTACAATGGAAATGTGATTTCACAATCTGAGTGATAACATATACTCACAAACTTTAACTTTTGTTATTTTGTTTTCACGCTCCCACTTACATTGGCAAATTTGTCCCTGGATAAATGTGTTCTCTTTTTGCCTGCTGTGCTTCAGCCGTGCTCTTATCTGCCTGTCATCTTTTCCTATTGGATGTTGGGAATTACGTTTTCTATGCCCTCTGTGTGTTGGCCTTTGCTCTCTTGGTCTTCTCATACAATAGGTTGTGATCTTGCTTCAGCTATTTTAGACAGGTTCGTCACACCTTCTTTTTCTTTCACAATATTTTTGATAACTGCCAGCCTTCTTAGCTACTAGGCAGCACTTCAGTCTCATAATCTGAAGATCGGGAGTTCATCTCTCACAGACTGCACATCTTTTCTCCTTCTCTGTTACATTGTCTTCTTGTCTAGGCTGACTTTATTTTCCTGGAGTGTGTGCGGTCTCCACGTTCTCCATTCTCGTATTCGCTTCTGTCGGCTGGTGCCTTGTATATGTTTTTCATATCTTCATAGTATATATATACACTTGGTTTATACACATGTAAAATATTTTTAATGTTGAAATGATTTTTAGCAACCCAGTGGAATTATAATATCAGGTGTTAAGTGAATCATTTGGGGCGGAGGACTGCAATGACGGCACCCGATGTCCCGAAATCTGGCACGTTGCAAATGCGCCGTTCCGATATATTTTGCACAATATTTTTATACTCAGTATTGTTGTATAAAAATGCCAGATTCTCAATTCATAGCCTCTTTTGTTTTAAAAGACAACCAGCCAATGTACTGTAAACGAAATGAAATGAACTACGAGTATTTCTTCATTGTTTGATTGTAGTCTGTCACTTGTCACGGAAATAACACAGTTAAAATGGCGAATTAACTTTAACAAAGTTGTTAGTGAACAAGGCGTCTAACTTTGTTGAGCTGATAATAACAGAAATTTGCCAAACTACATGGCGTCGACATTCCTTGATCGGAAAACCAAGCATATTTTTAGACCGGTCTTCTGAGGTCTACATTACGCCGACGCACCTTTCGGTGAGGAGGTGGAGGGCTAGGGAAGCATCAAGAGAAACAATGTATGTGTATATATCTTTGCTTTCTTGTTTGGAGTTTACCGTGAGATAGTCTGTTTTCCCTTGATATAGTGGTCACATGACCTTTATGGGAACAGGGTTGTAGGCGGAGCACTTTAAGCACTTTATAAGCACTGAAATAATCACTAATGCCTTGCATGTGAACAAGGGCTGCAAAGCCCGAAACGCCTCATGTTTGGTTGGTAGCGGAAAAAACTGGAAAATAAAAATACTAACCCGAATGCTGTGGTCTGTCTCCTGCTTCGCCGGTCCTGCTGGATTGGAGGTAGTTCCTTGGAGTCACTGTTGATACAATACAGAAGTTCGGTTTTGCCTCTGTCTACAGACCCCCTCTTCGAGTGTGGCACCTGAATCTCAAACCGAGTGGCAAGTTTCTCCGTAATCGGAATCTTATGCAGGTGCTCCCTATCATTGACCATCGGTGTAAAAAGTCGGCGTTTTAGTGCGGAACAGTCTTCGGCAGGGTCGGCTGACTCTGCTTCCTGATTGGTGCACGACGCCGGGTTCTAACCAAACGGCATTGGATAGGTGGAGAGGTGCTTCGGAAATTCAAAAGCACTTTTGGACTGACAGCCGCTGCTACAGCAATTTCTTCGAGCGGCGTGCACAGTGCTTTCCAGTTCATCGCACATTTCCTCAAAGCCAACCAATATGTCTGCGGAGGCTTTCCGTGCTAGGGAAGCGGAGGCGGAACAATTATTTGACAATATCACCGTCACGAGTGAAACCACAAGAAAGGTCCCGGCTGGGACGGATAAAAATGACGAAGGTAACATTAAGACTCTATACAAAAATTTGGAGAAAGAAAAACGTTTGGAAATCACCAAATGGTGGGAACACTATTCACTGACGAAATATGCAGATGCAGGTCGGGTTCCAAGAGGACTCCGCATTATGCTGGCTCCAAGTTTTGATCGTCCAAATCCAATGATGCTCAAAGAGTGGGGGCAAAGCAATCTGGTAGCTTCAATGACCTTAGTTCATATTTTAATAAAATATGCTGCCATTGACAGAGATGAAATACTCTTGAACATCGACAAAATTAATGATGAGATCAGCAAATGCAAAGAGTCCGAAGCAGTTTTCAAAAACTTGGAATCAACTATGAATGACCGTTTAAAAAAACATGAAGACAAGATCAAAGCCAGAAAGGTCAGCAAGTTTGGTCGCGATCAAGCAAACTATGCACATGGATAAATTTTTACCTTTGCCCGTAAATACAGTGCAGCAAAACGTCAGCAATATAGTGGGAGCACAAAACATCAAACCATTCCCACTACCTCACGCAATGATCCTGAACGCGACGAGGTGCTGCTTAACGATGACACCAGCAGCAACACATGTTCCTCATCGAGTGTTTCCAGTGAAGATTTAAGTAGAGACCAGCAAGCAGCGCCTATTCTGGATTTGGCTGAGGAACTTGATTTTTTAGTGGCAGAAAGACTGAGAACCTTGCGCCCTCGCCTGGACAGTCAAGGGCAAATTGCAAAACCAAAAACCAAAAAAGACGAGAACGAAGGAAACAAGCAAGAAAGCAAAGTACAACAAAAAAAGAAAACCAAGGGGCCATGGCAACGAAGTAAGTGAGCAACAAAAATGCAGTCATTAATCTCTCCAGTGTGGTTCTGTAGAAAGCGGAAGAACAACTTTTATCTTTGGGGCTCAACTTTTGTCCAGCCCAATCCTTCGACTATGCGGCGACCCGCATTGATGTCTATCGCTTCATACGAAAAATGAAGCTACGCAAACACTTTGCCACTCAAAACCGAAAACGACTACTGGAATCTCGGCCCCAGTTGATGCCAACACCCCGGACGGGGTGCCGGAGGTAAGAGCTGCTGATGTGTCCACGTATTTAACTCTTAATGACCTTTGCCAAGCCACTAATTCTCAACCGTTTAATTCTGAAATCGAGAGCAATACTCAAACAAGATTGGCAAAAATTAACATTACCCAAAAGGGTGCAGGCATCACGCCTTTCAAAAACAAATCTAAATTTGTACCCTTAATGGTAAAGGATGCCATTGATACATTCCATGAATGTATTACCAATGAAATCAAGCTACTATATACCAAATCTTGCAAACGTAACAAAAGTAAATATTATCAACAACAAGCAAAGTACATAGCGCTCATGAAGAAACTTTCTAGTAACCCAAACATAGTTGTAAAAACAGCTGATAAAGGTGGCAATTTGGTGATTTGGGAGAAAAGTGACTATGTGGCAGAAGCTCTGCGACAACTCAGCATTACTTCGTGTTATAGCAAAACCAACAAGAAAGAATATCTTAATGCCAAGACTGTGTTGGAAAAATTGCTAAGTAGGTATCGGCGAGAGGGATTAATTTCAGGTGAGGAATATAAATTCATGTACAAAGAATTTCCGGTCCTCCCTGTCTTTTATCTAATCCCGAAAATACATAAAAATGTCTTGCCAACTCCCGGAAGACCCATTATTTCGGCGATCAATAGTGCTGGAGAAAATGTCAGTCGCTATATAGATTATTTTTTGCAAGATTTGGTCAAAAAACTGCCTAGTTATGTGCGCGACACTGGCGATTTCTTGGCAAAGATCAAAGACTTGGAATGGCAAGAGGATATGTTACTCATCACATTGGATGTGGAATCCCTTTATACAAGCATTGGTCATCCAGAGGGATTAAGGGCTACAAAACACTTTTTGGACACTCGTTCTGCAGACTTTTATGAACATAACAAAGTCATTTTAGAACTTATGCATTGGTGTCTCAATAATAATTATTTTGCCTTCGGGAAGGACATATGGAGACAATTACGTGGCGTGGCCATGGGTTCCTGTTTCTCCCCCAGCTACGCGTGCTTGCACGTGGGCTGGTGGGAGGAACAGGTCCTAGGCACTATACATGCAACATGGGTGAGAGAGAAAATCATCAAGTATTTAAGATATATTGATGATATCTTTATTCTGTGGCAGGGAAGTGAGGAGGAAGCTCAGTTGTTTATAAATGAAATCAATGACAACTCACTTAATCTCCATTTTACCTCACACATTAGTGCCCGCCAGATAGAATTTCTTGATGTACAGGTTTATGTGGAACAGAACAAACTAATTTCCACACCACACCGTAAACCTACGTCGGGAAACACCCTTTTACACGCCTCCAGCCTCCATCCGAAGCACA